>NC_044908.1:82776921-83499519 GCF_001633185.2 Quercus lobata
GTCTTGTCTCAGTTTTTTCACCTTTTTAACTATTTATTTTCTTTTTTATCATTATTTTCACAAATTTGTCCAATGCCATTGAATATCATATTATGAGACAATCTCATTGGAAATCTTTTTCACAACACGTGGGATCACACATGTTTTTTAAGAGGAACCCTTTATTTTTCTCATGTATTCTCATTCTTTGTTCTCATCCAGTCACTCTATTGTCACTAACTTGTTAGTAGATTATTCCTCACCATATTAATATAATAAAAATGTTGACCCATTTTGGTGTTTGGGTTGTTAAAAATGGCTTTTTGAGAGTTTAACAATTCCTATACTAATGCTCTTTTAGAGAGTACATTTGAGAAGTAAGCATCTGAAATTATACTATTTAGTAAGCATCTGCATCTGTTCTAATGCAGATGCTCTTAAAGTGTTATACTCTGCTAAATACCATGGTAAAGTGATGCAATTGAAAATGTGGTATTTCTGCAACAAAAATACACAGGAATGAAACTCTACTAAATCTAATTCTGAGAGTCATCAATCATCATAGAGACGGGAAGTGGGTTTTAAGTGCAATTAATCTAGGATCACTTGTCCAAACTAAAAAGTACATATTTATTAAACTCTAACAAAGTCGTCTTAGCTCACTGGTAGAGCGCGGGGCTTTTAACCACGTGGTCTTGGGTTTGATCCCCACAAACGGCATTCCCATTTATAATTGTCACTTTTGGATGTAGTAATTTCTTTTTCCTTTTTGTTTTTGGATTTTTTTTTAAAAAAATTTAATTTAAAATTAGTATTCTATAAATAATCAATTGGCTATTAAAAATAATAATATTTCTTGCATTTTCGTTTTCAATTTTAAAATTTGAAATTAGTATTCTATAAATAATCAATTGGGTATGTTTGGTAATTGTTTTTTCTCTTTATTTTTTGTTTCCAAAAACAATATTTTATTTTTGAGACTAAAAAACTTGTTTGGCAACCCAAAATGGATAGAAAACAAAAACTGTTTTCAAAACTCAATTTGTGAAGAAAACTAAAAACATGTAAAATGCTGTTTTTAGTTTCTAATTTTCAAAAGTAAATGAAAACACGCATTTAATTTAATGAATCTATCTCATTTAATGAGTTAGCATTAGAGTTCAAATTTTAGTAACAACATATTTTAATATTTTCTATTTTTTCTTCAAAAAACTATTTTTTTTTTTAAATTTCAACTAACCAAAGATGTTTTTAATTTCAAAAATACAAAAAAAAAAAAAAAAATCTTTAAATTCCCAAAAACAAGTTTTTGAAAATAAAAAACAAAAATTATTACAAAACATAACGTAATATTTCTTTTATTGCAAAGTAGCAACAATCCCTTCGACCTTCCCACCGTTTTCATCCAAATGCCTATGCATCAAACCATCAAAAAGAGTAGTCCAACCAAAGTATTCAGTGGTTTTAGTTCAGTGGGCAAAATTCAACGGCTTAGTTCAGTGGGCAAAACTCAATACAAGACCTAGACAGCATCAATTTTTCCCATTGGCCTCTTTTTTTCTTTTTCTTTTTTTTTGCTAAGTATTGAAGAACATAGTTGTATACATAAGTTTTGACGGTAACACCTCCTAGTATTTTTTTAAGTTAAACCATTGAAAGTTTGGTTAATAAACAGTGAATTGTTCATAAGATGAGCATGCCCATATTTTCACATTAAAAACAATAATACAATGAATCTCAAAATGCATCTTGATGATGCCAAAATCGTCAGCAGTTAGGATCGTCCCGATGATTCTAGCCTAACCTGCAAGATGACAAGGAAATGTAACAAACAGGTCACTGGCGTGGTACCAGCTGGTGAGCCTCCGATGGTAAAGTTACACCATTAATGGTGGTTTAATTCCCTATCTGGGTAATGCCTCTGACACTTAATGTGTAGATATGGAGACCTTTAAGCCATTATCCTCTTTAATTCGTCCAATCGTAACAGCTCAGTCAATAAAGGTTTCATTTATGGCTTGTTCCTCGTCCATTGCCATGTATGGATGAACAATGCCTCCTAGTTCATCACATCTTCAACCATGTTATAAATCGCATTCATTTTAATTATTGTTTCCTAATTGATGTTCTAAGTAATTAAGTCCCAAACATAGTCCGAACATAAATGATTTGCAGTCACATAAACTAATGAAATGAAAGTTTGTATTTGTATTTGTATTTTTTGGGGGGGGGGGGGGGGGATAAATAATGTAGCTATAGCTACAATTGGAAATCTATAACTTCTTGCTCCTTGATTGTGTTTTATCATTAGATCAAGATATCAATTATTTTCTTTTTGGCATAGGTGATATTCAAACACATATCTTTTATTTGATGCCAAAATACTTTAGTAGTTGAGTTAACATAAACCAACCAAATTTTATGTAATTTGAAGTAGAAGATCAGGCACCAAAAAAGAAAAAGAAAAAGAAGTTAATTTATAACATTCATTAAGCGTGATGAAAAATTAGATCACTTAGTAAAATAGTTATTTATTTACTTTTCTTAAAGTGAAAAAATAGATGTGCCAAAATTAGCAATTGAGTTAATTAGAACTAATCAAACCAATGTATTTTGAACTAAACGATTAGGCACCCAAAATTTTTTATTTAAAAAAGAAAAGAAAAAAAGAGTCAACTTGTAATATGCATTTTGAACTAAAAGATCATGCACCCTTTATTTTAAAGTTAACTTGTAATGCTCATTAATTAGGTAAAGATGCAATAAAAGATTAAACTACTCAAGAATCAAGTCTCATCAAAGCAATTATTTATATACTTTACTTAAAGTGAAAAAGATAGATAGGATATGACAAAATTAGATGTAAAGTTCTGCCAAGAAGTGGCCGCCATGCACATGCAAACGCATGCAAAGTTTTTGACCGAATAATTTTGGTTCAAAAATCTCTTCCAACTGTATAAAGCCAATTGCTCAGCCCCACAGCCCTTCTTTAATATTAGCTTAAGAATGCACACAATCAACCGCCACATGCAAAATAAAGTTGGGTAGGCCTAGGCTATGTAATATCACCTCACCTATTAGAGAAAATCAGTGGCGAAACCAAGATTTTATTCTAGAGGAGGCAAAATTAAAAGTCAATATTAAAAATGAAATTAATATTAATCGATTATAATAACAATTTAAATAAAAAATTGTAAGCAAATAAGAATATATTTCATATCATTAAAATAACTATACAAAAATAACCAATTCATAACTACTAAAATTTAAAACAAAAAATTTACAAACTAATGTGGTAAAAAATGTGATTAGTGTTAATTAAACAATATAATGAATAAATGTTTGAAATTATTTTTTTTTATTAGTGACATGCTAATTTGTAAGACGTAAGTAGTAAAATTTTAGTATCACTTAACAATAAAATACTCTGAAAAGTATCATTAATAGTGAAACTTGTGAAAATAACAGTAGAAGAGAAAAAAAAAGATAAAAATAGTGAAAAAGGTGAAAAACTAGGACAAGACTAAAGCTACTTATAACAAAGTGAAATGGGTGAAAAAGTGATGTGGTTTGGTGTTTGAGATGAACTTTTTTTTTTTTTTTAACCTTTCTTTTTCCTATTTGAGATGAACTTCACATGAAATATGCAATTCCTTCGAAATATAAGCATAAGCATATTTATCTAAAGCATTGTTATAAAAGCACAACTTATAAAAACATGAGCTGCTAGACCCTCACGGCACATTACAATTAAATTTTAGGAGGAGACAAGTGGGTAGGCCCCCCGACCCTTGCCCCCCTCTAGCTCCGCCCATGAGAGAAATGCCCCCAAAATGTGGGGGCCAATAAGTGATTTTCAATTTTTTCTCCCTCCACTTCTAAAAAAAAAAAAAAAAGAGTAATGTTAGAGATATTGCAAATTTTACCATATAGAGCTTCCAAAATGATGTGTCACCAATCACCAAAACACATTTCAAATATTAACTCATTTATTAAGTAGTTGAACTAATAAATGCATCCCTTCCAGAAGTCGGGGTTTGTTGCACGTATTAGCTTTAGAATTACTACAGTTATTGGAGTAGCAGGTACCATTAAACAGACTATAACTAATTTATTAAGCCATTCGCAGTTTCATAGTCTGAATTAGTTCATACTTACACATGCACGACTTAATCTTTGAGACAAGCATATAACTACTGGTAGGATTAACTAGGTAGCATTCCTTATTGATGCTAGCGCCGCCCGAAGGCCTTGGCTCACTTGAGGGCAAGGAAGGGCGCGGACGAGCACAACGATTGTGTGGGGTAGAGTGATGATGCTTGCTTGGTACGTTGGCAAAGGGGGCCGGAGGCCTTAAACCCACACGATGTTCTACATTCGAGGCCACGAGCATGCCCACGTAGTCCACATCAGCAACGCAAAGGCCTCGAGGCACGCGTGGGACACAAGGGCGGCTTCAAGGTCCTATTGATGCCTCGCGAGGAGCATCGACTAGGAACAAATCAACTAGAGGGATGAGTGCCTTTGAGGTAGGATGCAGCACAGGGACCCGAATTACGTCTGAGCAACGCTCAGAACAACGCTAATTGGGAGCATGCCGGACAATTCGATGCGCGAGCACGGAGCCTGCCAAGCCATGCAACCTTGCTACCACTCACACGCTATCATGTACAGTAGACCGCAATAGCACCAAGCATACTCCACAACGACACGCTATAAGGCCTGTCGTGCATGAGGAAGCATCGAGTGGCACCGAGTCTGTATCACTGGGCATGAAGGACAACACTACTAAACCACATGCCCACAAGGATGGGTCGTCGTCATGCAGAGGCCTGATGGTCGCCATGGGACTTGCTTCGCGTAGCAATGGGTGAAACAAACACCATCCGCTTTGCGAGAGCGTGCCTAAGCTATACCAAGCTTGCATGGCTCACCAACCACACACAGGAACTACAATGGACATCGAGGGACACTACTGCTATCATCGTCGTCGTCGCTGCTACCACGCAACCGTGTAGTAAGAAAGACACACACAAGCCCAATAGTCGCATGGAACTGGCTTTGCATAGCAATGGGTGAGACTAACACCATCCGCGTTGCGATAGCGTGCCCAAAGCTAAACCAAGAATGCATGCATTGCCCACCACATAGCTATTGAGACCATCGACCCCCTGCCACTAGGCATGAGTGGGTGTGGCCTCAAGGAAAAGTGGCACCAAAGAGAGCTTTCACAATGCATTTGAGCATCACCTTAGGCTTGCTCTGCGTGGCAATGGGTGAAACTGACATCGTCCGCCTTGCAAGAGTGTGCCGCAACTATACCACGTACACGTAAAATGCCAACCTGGGTCCACCCCAACGATGCATTTAGGGCCCACCTCGCACCATGGAGCACGCGGGGTTGGGTGCCTGAGGTCTCGTCATGAGCATGCCTACCTGTGGCCAAGCTCAAGAGGGGTCGCCCCTGTGCATCGCCGAATACCTCCTCCCCCATAAAGAGCACTTAGAAAGAAATCAGCTCTAGCATGAGGAAACATTGATTTATTGAGGAGGAATAATGGGTTTTTTTTGGAGCAATTCTTGGAGTCTTGCCCTAATTTTTTGCACACATGCTAAGAAAAATCGAACCTTCAACTTGTCAAAATTTGAAGGCCAGATTCAACATTTTTTATTTTTTATGATTTTCGGAAGCCAAAATATTCAAAAACGCTCAAAATTCCGAACCGCTTGCTAGAATCCTCCTCTAAAACCATGGAATGAATTTAGGGACACAAAAATGGAAAAAGGCACAAGGAAATTTTGCTAGAGTGCGGGACAATGCGGGGCGATGTGGCGTGGCATACCAGGGCATGTAGCAGCCAAGGCCAAGGCAACCCCCTATGGGCATGCTACCAAGGCTAGGGCATGTAGCAGTTAAGGCCAAGGTAGCCCCCATGGGCAGGCAGCCAAGGCCAAGGCATGCTCGGTGCATGCTGCCAAGGCCAAGGCCATGGCAACCCCCATGGACAAGCAATCAAGGCTAAGGCACGCAGTCAAGGCCATGGCTTACTTGCATGGGCACGTTGGCATGCCCCTGGGCGTAGGCAATAAGGCCCTTGGGGGCATGCAACCTAAGGGGCAGTGGAAGCACGGTGAGGTCGTGGCATGCCCCGTGGGTGGGATGCTAAGGCCGTGGCATGCCCTTAGGACCCCTAGAAGGCCATGACAGCACTTGGGGGGGGTTGCTACTGCCAAGCCTAGATAGCCTCTTCGGACACCTCTTACTCTTCCCCCCCTAAAGAGCACTTAGGAAAAAAATTTGCGTTGGCACCAGGAAACATTGATTTGTTGAGGAGGAATAATGGGTCTTTTTTGGAGCAATCCTTGGAGTCTTGCCCTGATTTTTTGCACACATGCTAAGAAAAATCCAACCTTCAACCTACCAAAATTTGGAGGCCAAATTCAACAATAAAATACTCTGAAAGGTACCATTAATAGTGAAAATTGTGAAAATAGTGGTAGTAGAGAAAAAAAGAAGATAAAAATAGTGAAAAAGGTGAAAAACTAGGACAAGACAAAAGCTACTTATAACAAAGTGAAATGGGTGAAAAAGTGATGTGGTTTGGTGTTTGAGATAAACTTTTTTTTTTACCTTCCTTTTTCATGTTTGAGATGAACTTCACATGAAATATGCAATTCCTTTGAAATATAAGCATAAGCATATTTATCTAAAGCATTGTTATAAAAGCACAACTTATGAAAATATGAGCTGCTAGACCCTTATAATACATTACAATTAAATTTTACGAGGAGTCAAGTGAGTAGGCCCCCTGGCCCTCGCCCCCCTCTGGCTCCGCCCATGAGAGAAATGCCCCAAAAATATGGGGGCCAATAAATGATTTTCAATTTTTTCTCCCTCCACTTCTAAAAAAAAAGAGTAATGTCAGAGATATTGCAAATTTTACCATATAGAGCTTACAAAATGATGTGTCACCAATCACCAATCACCAAAACACATTTCAAACATTAATTCATTTATTAAGTAGTTGAACTAATCACATATGAGATTAAATTCAATAAGAATGTGGAGTAAAACTCAAGTTTTAGCCTTCTAATCCCAACATGCCACATCATCATATTACATATTAAAGAATAGACACAACCACACTCAATCAATTCTAATACCCATTTGAAAATCTAACTTAACTGTGAGTTTATTAAGATTGAAAGTTCAAAAACGTGTATAAACACCTTTGAACGTTTAGACCCCCAAATTACAACTTAACCAATTCAAGCAATATGTCAAACAACTAGTGTGCGGAAACTTAACATATGCTATAATATGAAATTGGTTAAAAACTATCTAAGCCAAAACAAAATAAAATCCACAGCAGATAATAAAAAGGCAAAGATAGAGAGGAAGGGAGATGCAAACACAAAGACAACACGCGATGTGTTATCGAAGAGGAAACCGAAGCCCTCGGCGTAAAACCTCTCCGCCGCCTTCCAAGAGGTAAACAATCCACTAGAAAATACAGTTGGGATACATGGACAGCAATAGACCCTCCAAGCCTAATCTACCCAATGCACCTAAGCCCTCCAAGCTTCTTGCTCCAACGAGGTTGCGCCGAACCTTTTTCTTTTCTAGCTTCCCGGATTCCGCTACTAGACCGTAGCATCAACTATTGAAGATTGGTTCCTTCCTAACTGCTTCCCAGAAATCCAAACAAGCTGTCTCACAGTGATGATGATGGTGAGAAACAGGTTTGGTATAATGCCTCTCAAGGATTTGACAATGGAGAGGAAGAGAGTTGAGGAATTTGAAGAGACTCTAAGGTATAGATTGTGGGTGAATCAATTTGGTTTTTCTTTAGGGTTTCTCTCTCAAAATTCTCTCTGGAAGCTCTCTCACAATCGTGGGTAAAAGGGGTATTTATACTGGAGTGGGAGAGGAATGTGAAACGTCAGGTTTAACAAAACAGGGGTGGCTCGCCGCTTGACCTCGCGGCTTGACTAAGTCGCGAGATCCAGTCGCGAGATAACCGTATGGCCAGTTGTCCTGTTTTTTCTTGTAGTGCTCCAGTTTGCATGACTGTTCACCTTCCAGCATGCTTGGCACGTATGCTGCGTCTAGCGGCTTGCAGCTGCGAGTCACCCGCGAGTCCTAGCCGTGAGTCTCTGTTTTCTTGCACACTCTTGAGCAATCTTCACTCTATCTCACTCACTACCCTTACATCAAACCCACCTAAATACAGGGTTACTAAATGCTGAATTACAAGCAAATTTGGCACGGAATAAAGCCAATTAGATGGTTGAATAAATTCAACCTTACAAAGATGTTATTATATGTGGCTATGTATTGAGTTATTTTAAGTAAAAAATTGAGAGTAATTCTTAGGTAATCCCAGAGTATGGAAAATGGTGCTCCCTTCTCTCACATTCATGGTGGGGTCTACTCATTAAATTCATGGTGGAGACCACTATGAATGTGAAAGGAGGGAGCACTATTTCTCTATGCTCTGGGAGCATCTAAGAATTTTTCAAAAACTGATGTGGCAATTTCTTATTGGATGGTGTAAAATATGGGTTTTACACCTAATCTTTACCAAATTCGAATTCATCGCATATATTGTCACATCAATTTATACGTTTGATGTAATAAATACCTTTAGCATTTTCCTTTAAAAAGACCCAAAAAAAACTAATTGATACTAGAATTACTACAAATTTTATTACACGAGTCTTACAAATTATTGCATCACCAATAATAGGAAGTATTTCAAATATTCAATTATCTTGTTGAAGGGCCACTAATCACATTCTATTCCATATCATTTTTTATGCTTTTTGGGGAAAAATGCTTTACATATGTGCCAAATACACTTCCCCACTCTACTGTTAAAATTTACAGTCAACTCACGTGGCACAAAAAAAAAAAAAAAAAAAAAAAAAAAAAAAAAAAAAAAAAAAAAAAAAAAAAAAAAAAAAAAAAAAAGGATCTGATTGAGAGGGAGAGAGAGCTAGGGTGGATTGAGAAAGAGAGAGAAATAGAAACCGACCAAAGAAAGAAAGAGGAACAAGGTTTTGGAGTCGACCACAGCCGTTTATGGATTCAATTTTTTCATTTTTCTGCACAAAACTGTCTTGTGTGGATTCTTCATCCCTCTTTGCAGATCTTACTTTATTTGTTTGTTATTTGTGTTCTCACCACTCTTCTTTCATATTCTCAACAATGAATATGGTAGAATTGTAAAAGAAGATAGAGGAGAGGGATGTTTGCGTTGGGGTTATCGGAGTTGGTGGGGGCCATCAAGGCTTTGGTTGATGAGTATGGTGGTATCTTGATTCTTGTGGTGGTGTAAAATTTTGGGTCAGTGACTAGCTTGCAAATTAGCAACTGCAAAAGCTGTACTTGCCCATTCAAATGGGTCTACTCTAATTCCCTTAAGATTTATGTCTACTATACAACACCAATTGAGGAGATGAAGTTTTGGCTATGGAGGTGGAGGTCTTCTTCTTTTGGTTTTGTCAAATAAATGTCCAAAATTATTGTCTCATTAAAATATGTTTAGAATAACGTTAACAATCTAATTTGGAATGTTCTTGGTCAATATACTCTAGAAATCTCTTTAGGATTTATTTTCCTGCCCTTTTTTTTGGTTACGTTCACATATTTAGGGTCCATTTAAATACAACTTATTTTTGTTGAAAATTGAAAACTAAAAACTGAAAACACTGTAGCAAAATAATTTTTAAATATGTGAATAGTGCCGTGGGACCCACGGGTGTGATGAAAAGGGGCTGAAAAGTCAAATATATACGGCTACTGTTCATGAACAATAGCATGAACAGTGAAATTTGTCCCCCTGAAACGCGTGCTGCAAAAAAAAAAAAAAAGCGCAAACACAAATGCAAAACACTACAAACACCAGATCGAAACGAATACTTAGAGGTACTTACAGTTTGGTGGAGAGTTGTCAAAGTTGTTGGGGGGGGGGGTGTAGGTTATAATCCTCTCTCTGGTCAGTTTCTCTCTCTTTCTGAACTAAACCTAGCTCTATCTCAATTCGTCCCTTTCTTTCTTTTTCTTTTTCTTTTTTTTTTCTATGAATTTTCTATTAAGTATTTAATTGTAAAGTGATAGAAATATCTATTTGGCAATGTGTAAAGTTCAAGGGCTAAATTGGCAAAATCAAAATTTAGGGAATGTACTGACCACTACATTAAAGTTCAAGAGATGTGATGGCATTTTTCTCAGCTTTTTGTAGTAAAATTTATAGTAGCTTTAACATTTTCCAAAAAAGAAATAAATAAATAAACATAAAATAATAAAAATAAACCAAATCACCATTAAGTAAATGGAAAATGTTAAAATTGCTACAAGTTTTACTACATAACACTTACAACTTATTTGGCAAAAATAGACTAGTGCTACTTAAACAACATAATAAATTAACGTTTAAATCAATTTATTCTAATTCATGACACATCAAATTGTAAGGTCTATATAATAAGTTTGTAATATCTCTAGCATCAATTAAATGCTTTAGTTGATATAAAAAAGTAAGAATAATTAATTTTAAATAAATAGAAAATTATAGTACAAAACATTAACTAAACGGATAATAAATAAATTTCATTTTAAGTGATATTGAAATACACAAATGCCCATTTAAGATTTTTGCCTAAAACCTCAAATTGTATTGGGCCGGCCCTACTTTAAGAAAAACTATTTTATTCTCCTTTTACCTTTTTTTCATATGGAAATTATATGGAATAGATTTTTTGTTTTGAGTAGTATAAATATATAGAAACCAAATCTCTTCTCGAGAATAATTAGAAGTTTTGAAAGGAACTCTTTGAGTAGATTCTCGAAAATCTGACAATGTCCCATTCAACTAGATGTGCAGCTTGCAAATCTTTGAGAAGGAGATGCCCTAAAGATTGTGTTCTTGCACCGTATTTTCCTCCAACCAATCCACAAAGATTTGCTTGTGTTCACAAAATCTTTGGTGCCAGCAACATAACCAAAATGCTAGAGGTATGACCAAATATATATTTATACATGTTACGAGCTAGTAACATATTTTTCATTTAATGATTAGTTAATATAAAGGTATAATATAGATATTATTTCATATGCATATATAGAGGAGGGATTAATATTTCAGCTTGTTTGTCGTTCACTGAAAAAAATTTCTATCTTATTGAAATAATCACATAGATGGTGTTAATGATCTGTTTAAGATGTTTCTTAATGGATTCTTTCTCTAATTCATCTTTGATTGGTAAATATAGTGAAAGAAGATAACAAATGACACTGATTTAGTTTTATATTTTAATTAATTACTTTAGGTTTTCTTTTAATCATTGGTTTTTTTACTTTTATTTCAGTATAATAGTAGGTAAACAAATTTTACCCATTGTCTAAATCCAAAGTACATTACAGAATCGACATTCATGACTATGAGCAAAAACCGTACTATAATAATAATGCAAAGATGATATGTTTTTTTACTATTATCAACTAATGTTACTGTTGTTCTTCAATTCTTACTTTGTGCTAGGAAATAAAACAACCATTTCTATAATCAAGATGAATTTTAACATGGCTTACTTTCTTCTTTTTTTCCTATCATTGTATGCTTTGAGTTCATCATTTTATGTTAATATCAAATTTGTTTAGTACCTTTTGCTCCTAAATTTTCTTGAAACAACATTTGAGTAGGTGAATATTACTACCTAAGTGTATGTTTGACAAAAATTATTTTTGCTAACTTATTTTACTATTCAATTTATTTTTGCTACCATTCATAGGTTTCATTACACTTTTGGTACTATTTATGGGTCTCACTATGCTATTTCAATTAACTTTTACCTTTATCTATAGTACTTTCAGTAAAAAGTTTTCAGTTTCAGCAAAATAAGCGGATTACAAATGGACACTAAGAGCATTAGTATTGGTGGTGCTAAAAAGCTAAATTGCTAACTTTTACCTTTATTTATAGTACTTTCAATAAAAAGTTTTCAGTTTCAACAAAATAAGCAGATTACAAATGGACACTAAGAGCATTAGTATTGGTGGTGCTAAAAAGCTAAATTGCTATTTATCTTTCTAGCACCACAAACTACAAAATTGGGGCTGCATTGGTAGAGTTAAAGCAATAACTTTTTGCTTCTCAGCTACAATGCACAGGTATCTTTGGTTGTGTCCTGTGACTCAAAACTATACCAAAATATTAATATTTTATTTCTTACTCCAATTAAATAATATTTACTCTCTTCAGCTATTCTCCCTTTCTCCCCCCCCCCCCTTCCCCTTCTCTTCCTACATGGAGGAATAGACGGCGTTGACAGTTTCAGTGAGGATCTTTGTGCCAAAACGGTGAGACTAGTAGTCTTCCATAGTAGAGCTTGAGGAATATTGGTGTGTTGGTTGTGATTGGGTTTTTTGTGTGTGTGTTCATGTGGGTTTGGTGGCTGTGGTGGTGATGGTTGATTTTGGATGTGGTAGTGGTAGTGGTTGATTTTGTTAGTGGTTTCTTGGATTTTGGTTAAGGTGGTGGTGGTTTACTAGTTGTTATTTATTATAGTGGATTTATTATTTTATTGTGGTGTATATATTATTTTATTATGTTGTTTACTTTATTTTATTGTGTTAAATACTAAATTAAAATCATTGATGTTGGATGTTTTGTAAAGTGAGGTGGTAAAATAGATAAAGTAGTTTTTTTTTTTTTTTTTAATGCCAAATTGCTAAACTTTTAGCACCACCAATGCTGATGCTTTAATGAAGTTGACTAGATCAAAAATATTTAAATTCATATCAATTTCCATTTTTAACCAAATCTGCATTTTATTATTTTAGAATTAAGTTATTTGAGCATCTATTCTAATATTTGACTCTACTCCTAATGGTATTTTATTTTATTACTCTTGTAACCATTATTATTATTATTATTATTATTATTATTATTATTATTTTATTTATTTATTTATTTTTTTTTACAAGATAGAAATTCCACTTTAGCCTAATCTAAGTATATATGTGTGTGAAACTCTCTTTTGGAGACTTAAACTTCAGCCCTTGTCTCCCTATACTCCACAAGCACTTATACTTATGGAGTGACCATCGTGCCAATGGTGCGCGGTGGTTTTCATATACAGACTCTTTTTCAACTTTTAAAGTATAGTTTTAATACCTATCACAACTGTTGGAAAAACATGGTTCGTATCTCATATAAAACATACGCAGCGGAAAATTAATGGATTTACTTCATTCGCAATTGATAACATGTACTATGTAAATTTCAAAATTTAAGAACAAGAGAGCGTACCTTAGTGCAGAGAAATTCAAAATCAAAGATTAGAAGTACTTGGAAACACTTTTATTCTTCACTCCAATTCCACTAATGCCTAAGAAGTGTGGTCTCTCAATCAGTTCAAGGGATAATAAGAGAGTGGCTTACACTCACATACACACTATTCTATTTCACAATAGTGTCTCTTAAAATTTTGTATATTTCTCCCTTATATCTAACTGATTCTCTATTTGGATTAGCCTTTTGGGCCATTCCAATTGGGCTTTAGTATGTGGCTTGGAGTAGGACTAAAAGGGAACAAATAAGACTCTAGCTCTAATGGGTCTTCAGTTTTTCTGTCAACTTTTGACAAGTCCAAAGTTATCATTAATTATATTTAATACCACTATATAAATATAATTGTACTCTAGGCCTTATTAATAAATTATACCCCAAGACTTTATTGTACACTCAACCCCTTCATAAAATATTCGTAGTAATACAAAGTCATGAATATTGACTGCCACTTTGAAAATTACTACATCTTAATCCTTGAGTACCCAGTTTAATCCTTTAAGTTATTCATCATATATTTATGAAATCCAATTTCATAAATATATACTTTAGTAATTCCTTACTAAAGTGGTTAGGCCTAACACTCTGAATAACCAAACCCATTAAACTTATCTCAATGGAATATTTTATATCTTCGTTAAGAGATTATGAATTCCATATTGAGAATATATGTTCCCTCAACACCAAATGTGGCTATCCAACATACTGAGGTTTTGATCGTGACTTTAGATCTCACTCCTGATATATCAAAGCAACCTACACCTCATGATCTGGTCCATTATTCTCTCAGGATTAAGAGTTCATGTAAATAGAAGTCACGAGATTTATTATTCATTTGACAATCGTTAGGAGAATAATAAATCTCATAGTAGTCCAGTTCAATATGTCTTAACTCTTAAAACATATCAATATACCAACTAGAAGTCCACTTCCATAATCAAGACAAATCATCTTAGTTGATATGTTATAGTATTTGCAGATGAAATGCCCAATTTCATCGCCGACTACGTACTAAAATTCTAAGTTTACAAAGAACTTGTGATTTATATTTTCTGTGACTAAATCACATAAATCACATACTATGTATCTCATGGACTTTATGATAATGTCCAAATATTCATGTTACCATTATTTTAGATAATAATAAAACAAATTTATTAATCACAACATAATGTTATACATAATGTCATACACATAGCATCATACAATAGGATTTAAGGGCACACATCCTAACAACAACAAAGTACGAAAGCACCATCATTTGAAATAGATCCTTTGCCAAATTAAATTTCCCAAGTAATTATAAGTAATGATTTTCATTTGACAAAAAAGAATCTCATAATTATTTTACTTTGAAATTGATTAGTAGTACATTTTTTACTAAGCTACTTATATTTATGGACAAAACTTAGGTACAATACTTTAGGTGCTATTTCTTCCTATCTTAAGATTTAGCCATGTGGCTACTTAATTAAAAAATAGAATTTCATTCCATAAGAAAAAATTCACATAACTGAATTTTAAGAGAGGAACTTACAGAACAGCACCTAAGTACTGTACCTAAGTTTTTTCCTATATTTATTACTTCAAAGTTTAGTCCCTTATAGCTGTTCATCTCTCCAATTTATTTTCCAACAAAAAAAAAAATAAACAAAGAAAGCTAGTTTCAATTTTTTTTTTTTCATCATTTGGCATTGCAGCAACTTCCAGTGCATTTGCGAGCTGTGGCAGCGGACTGCATGTCTTTCGAAGCAAGTTCACGTGTGGAAGACCCAGTCTATGGAAGTGTTCGAATAATCTCTCGACTCCAAGAACAAATAATTGAGGCTCAGTCTGAGCTAGTGAAGACAAAGGGTGAAATAGCCTTTCATAATGCACAACAACAACAAATGCAGCAGCTGCAAATGATTCATGCTATTGCCCAAGAAGGTGAGGATCAGCACTCATGGCTCAGTTCAAGTCAACAAGATCCTTTACCCAACGTAAATCAGCAGCCACTTCAAGACTATAACTATTCCAATACTATTTTTGGCTTTGAATTTTAAGCAAAGTATAAGTTAAGTTTATCAACGAGTGATGTTAAGGATATTATAGATAATTTAGATATTCGTGTATTATGTCATTTTGGTGGTACTAATTAATCACTTCAACTCTCTCTTTTAGATTATTTGTTTTCTTCTTAGCTTTTGAGGTATTTGAAAATACTTAACTAGTTGCATTCATTTACCTACTGTCTTATAGCATATTAACAAAACCAAAAAAGAGGAATTTTACATCAATCTACATTTCTCTTAGGATAATGACAATAATTATGAAGTGCAAAAAACTAATAATACAAAAAAGAGAAAGTTCAAGTGAAATTTTTTATATTTTCTATGAGAAAGTTTCTAGAAAGATTCCAAAATCAATACCCTTTTATTAGAATAAGAAGATTATTTTATGTTCCCCTAGCTAGAGCAAAGTGGTACCCTTCCATTTATTGTAAGTAACAAGTAACAACAACAACAAAAAATTCGGCTCCCTTTCCCTTTTTGCAAAAATTATTTTATGAGTTTATTTCCATAACAGTGCTGATGATGCCAAAAAATCATCAATTGAATTCCTCGTCGATACAGATGGACAAAGGCCTTGGCTTTTGTTAGGTTATAAAGATTTAGATTAAATGTTTAGAACCATGGTTGTAATGTGTTGGAAAACTGAGAACAAAACAAGTCTAGTCTAAGTGTTTAGAGTGTGCTTAAATAAGCGTGTTTCAAGATTTCAAAGTCCGGCTGATTGTAGAAAAGAGAATTCAAGTCCTGCCTTTCTCGACCGAACAAGAAATAGACCCGATTGATCAAAAATCGCAGATAGGGTTTTCTGCAGAAGTTTATTTCAATTCAATCACAACAAAAACGTTTAGGGTTTCACTTAAACTTCTTCACATATAAAAAGAAAACCCTAGCTACATTTTGGAGACTTTTGGAAGACTTGTGTGTTACTCTTTGTGAGATTTGAGAGGTTCTATACCTTCTAACTACTCAAGATTCTACTGGAGCTAAAATTACAATCAAGGATTGGTAAAACTAGTTGCTACATTCAAGATCAACTACTGATGGTGATCTGAAACCTTTGAGTTAAGTCTCAAAGTTACAACCAAAGGTATGCTCTTGTTGCTGTAAATCCAAGAAGAGAAGAAGTCCATGGATTCTGAACTTGCACGTGGTCGTATCAGTAAGTTACTACATGAGGTAGCATTAGATTTATGGTTAAATCTTTTGTAAAAACTTTGATTTTTCTTATAGTGGATTTAGTTTACCTTGAGGATAGCTAGGTTAAATCCTTTCCAAGTTTTTACCTTGAAATGTTTAGTTTCATTGGTTTTCCTGGGTAATCATATCGTGGTGTTATTTACTTTTCTGCAACTTTGCATGATATGATTTATTTATTTTAAACTAGATCTTAAAATTAATCTAAGTAATCACTTGGATAATATTTTAGGTTAAAGAATCTGGTTTAAGGGGTCTAAACATATACTTTCAATTGCTATCAGAGCGGGTTAGCTCTTGTTTTTAGGTTTTTATACCTAGAGTTGATCTTTAATCCCTGCTATCATGGATAATTTTAATTGTCTGTCTGCTCATATTTGTGATGATTTGAATAAAAAGGACATTATTGTTTCGATTGATCTTGTTGATGCCTGTGAAACTCTCCGTAAGGTTAATCCCTGCTATATGGATGTCTATTTGGAGTTTTTTTTTTTTTTTTTTTTTTAAATACTCCGGCACCCGCTAGCTTAAAATCCTAGGTCCATCCCTGCATGCAACATCCATTTGTGTATTGAAACACATATCCAATGGTGTTGGTGATGTCTCTTTCTATTTTACACAATCACTTTTCAATACCCACATTAAATTATCTATTCTAAAAGCAATTTCAATAAAATTTATGGTATCCTTAACATTTTTTTTAAAAATTAAATTCAATATAGCTATATTAATGAATTTGATTGCACAAATTTTATATTGCTTTTCTGGGAAAACTAGTTCAATATATGTGCCACAACTCATTCATTTTAACAAATAAGTATTTTATATCAATACACTTTGAATGCAAAACAAGCATTAAAAAAAAATAATAAAAAAAAAATTTGATATTTGGTCAAAGGAAACAAACACAACCTTACATATCATTATGAGACGTGCCTTTAAATCAAAATTGTCCATTCTTGTGGATTGCTCGTCAAGCAATAAAAGAGCTTTAACTCTAAGAAACACATTTTTCTGAAGAAGTCACATAATTTCTTGGTTTAACAAAGATAATCTAGACATTTTTCTAAAGAAGTCACATTTGGATTGTACGTATTTATTCTCATCTCATCTTGTACTGGTAGTCTAATCTAGTAAGGGGCTAACATCCTGCAGCAAATTCTCTATTTAGCAATTCTTTTTGGTTCATTTCATTTTACTTTGGTTTCTCACTTTCAATTCTTCTCACCCAACCCAGCCACTTATTTCTGATCTCTCTCTATCTATCTTTCTTCCTCACCTATATTGCACATCCAAGAAACCTCAAGAAGCTAAGTTCATTCCCACCAAACCACCTCTCTATTCTCTCTCACACACACCTGGCAATAATCTTAAACCAAAAATATCTATTTCACTTCTCTTTCACTTTCTTTGTCTCTTTCACTTCTAAGAAGGGTTTTTGGGGAGTGAACAATGTGAATGAAATTATGGTGGATGATAGCAAGGATTAGATGGTTCTTTCGGGTGACAGAAAAGGTGTGGTAGTGGATGTTGTTTGTATAGATGTCGATGAGGATGATACAAGTGAAAAAAATGTGACTGAAAACAATGGCCTGAATTCTGATTGGAGGAGGGGTAATGATGAACTTGTTTCATTTTGAAAAAGAAAGTGTGAGACTAGTAATACAAAAGATGTGACTGAAAACATTGGACCCCTTCTAGATGAATCAAAGTTGATTTAAAATTAATTTTAAGTTGAATAATGCATGATGCAAACGTTTATCTAATTTGACAGCATAGCATACCTTTTAGTCTTTTAGAGCATTAGATTGTGGAAGGTGGAGATTGTTACTTATTATAGGAACATATGCATCCAAGTCGGATAATTATTAAGTACTCTCGGAGTACCATAAATGCATACTCTCCCCTCTCACATAACTGTGGGTTCCACAAATTAAATTTATGTTGAGACTCACAATTCATGTGAGGGGAGGAATACACATTTATGGTACTTCCAGATTATTCAATAATTTTCCATCCAAGTCCAATAGTTCAAATGAATACAAATTGATGGTGTGGTTAATGCATAGCAACAATTCCTGAGCATTCCCATGTTTGGTTACAAGTAGCACAATTGATCCACATGCCTAGGGAATATGGATTCCCACCCAACCACACTTTTATGGAAATGTAGATTCCCTCTTTAAAAAAAAAAAAAAAAAAAAAAAAAAAAAAAAAAAACAAACTGAGTAGAGAGATGGGTATCCACATTCCTATAGCATGAGATTTTTTTTTAAGTGACAATTATACACCTAATTTGATTATGTTTGACTACATAAATTAGAGTCACTCCTCCATTTCCAAATTCCAAGTGCTTATGTCAAATGTGAGAAAAAAATAGGGTACCACTAATGTGACAAAAGTACAAATGGATGTTATGTTGGTAATGTCCAATGTGACAATGGAACAATCAAATGTGAGAAAAAAAAAGAAAAAGAAAACCACCAAATGTGACAAAAGAACAGTTATGTCACGAATTTTCAAAACACATTTCAAACATCAATTCATTTACTAAGTAGATGAAATAATCACATATATTGTCACATCAATTTATAAGTTTTATGTAGGGTCTAATTGGATACAGCTGAAAATTGAAAACAATATAGCAAGATAATTTTAAAATGTAAATAGTATCATGGGACCCATTTTTAATGAAAAAGTTGGCAAAATGTGAAGTTTATGGGTCCCGTGAACAGTGCACACATGCACTGTTCACGGGAAAAAAAGAAAAAAAGAAAAACGTGGACGTGGACATGGGAAGCGCAAAACGCACTTCCCAAATGCGCACATAATAAATAACTTTAGCAGTTTCCTTTAAAACGACCAAAAAAATTGATTGATGCTTGAATTATTACAAATTTCATGTCAAATGAGAGAAAAAAAAATAGGGTACCACTAATGTGACAAAAGTACAAATAGATGTTATGTTGGTACTGTCCAATGTGACAATGGAACAATCAAATGTGAGAAAAAAAAAAAGAAAAAAAAAACCACCAAATGTGACAAAAGAACAGTTATATATGATGTTGGAATTGTACAATGTGAGGATGAAACTGTCAAATGTGAGAAAAAATAAAGGAACCATCGAATGTGACAAAAATATAGGCATATTTGATGTTGGTACTACATAATATGAGGATGAAACCATCAAATGTGAGGAAAAAAAAAAGGAACAGCCAAATGTGACAAAAGTACTATCAAATGTAATGTTGAAACTACACAATGAGAGGATAGAACCATCAAATGTGAGAGAAAAAAAAAAAAAAAAGGAAACCACCAAATGTGACAAAAGAAATGTCAAATATGATGTTCGAATTGCACAATGTGAGGATAAAACTGTCAAATATAAAGTTTTGGTAAACAGGTATAGCAGAGGAATCTTTAGAGGATCCTAAGCTCTTCTAGAGGATGCTAAGCTCCTCTCCTAGACTATATAAAGGGGCTCAAGTTCCATTTGAAGGCAGGCTCGATTTAGCACAACTCCCTCTTACAAAATATAAATGCCATTTGGTTACGAGGTTGGAAATTCCTACTACAAGATTACTAAGGGATTTATATATATATATATATATAGAGAGAGAGAGAGAGAGAGAGAGAGAGAGAGAGAGAGAGAGAGAGAGAGAGAGAGAGAGAGAGAGAGAGTACATTCACCATTTAATTATAATTGTTAATTTTGATTTCTATCTTCTACTTGGAATTGTTTTAGTGTTCAAGGAAAATAACTAATTTTGATTGACAAAACAATGACAACATGAAAGCAAGATTTTAAAATAATTATTTTTGACAATTGACGAGTATCGCATGAATGGTCATCTGTAACTTGCAAACCATCTATAACAATGACGAGTGAAAGTGCGAACGAGTGTAAGTACATTAATTCCATATAGCATTCAATGATTGAGTGATAAATGAGCATGGAACCGTTATCTCCATCCAATAATGTGCAGTTAAAGGTTGGTTATAGATAACAAACATGGGGATTAAATGGCCATCATTAAGCATTAAGTCTTCCAGCTGCAGTGTAACGTTAGACTAAGCATTAACTCAGCATAAGGCTATATAAAGCCAGGAAAGACAGGTAAAAGGGACAAGATTCACACATTACAGAATTGAGATTCCTAAATAGTAGAAGCTAACTTGAGCGGCAAGCCCCAAATCGGTGCCATTATCTATTTGGTGATTTCTCTTACGCAGGATATCAGGTCGTCCATCGTACATACAAGGAACATATTGATGAGGTGAAATCATGCTTCATCATTTTGGTGCCATCTGTGGGGAACTGATCAACCGCCACATGCAAAATAAAGTTGCGTAGGCCTAGGCTATGATCTAGGGCCCCCTTACTATGATAAAATTTATCGTGTGTCTCTTGCAAGTATTCACTCCCTTACATGAGGTAGGTCTCATAAAAGTGGGATTGACCTCCATGTGAAGGGTTTATATATCTCATATACATGTAATATCACCTCACTTATTAGAGAAAATCAGTGTTAAAACTAGAATTTTAGTCTAGGGGGAGCAAAATTAAAAGACAATATTAAAAGTGAAATTAATCTTTAAAACTATCAATCGATTATAATAATAAATTAAATAAACAGTTGTAAGAAAATATGAATATATTTCATATCAATAAAATAGCTATACAAAAATAACCAATCCATAGTTGCAAAAATTGACAACAAAAAACTTACAAACTGATGTGGTAAAAATGTGATTATTGTTAATTAATCAATATAATGAATAAATGTTTGAAATTAATTTTTGTGATTGGCGACATGCCAATTTATAAGACGTAAGTAGTAAAATTTGTAGTATCGCTCAACAATAAAGTACTCTGAAAAGTATCATGAATAGTGAAAATTGTGAAAATAATGATAAAAAAGAAAATAAATAGTGAAAAGGTGAAAAAACTAGGACAAGAAAAAAGCTACTCATAACAATAGTGAAATGGATGAAAAATATGCATCATGCCTTTGAAATATAAGCATAAGCATAAGCATATTTATCTAAAGCATTGTTATAAAAATACATCTTATAAAAACGTGGGCTGCTACACCCTCACGGCACATTACATTGAAATTTTAGGAGGAGTCACGAGAGAAATGCCCCCATAATGTGGCGGCCAATAAGTGATTTTCTATTTTCCCCCTCCACTTTTAAAAAATGAGTAATGTCAAGGATATTGCAAATTTTATCGTATAGAGCTTAAAAAATGATATGTCACGAATTTTCAAAACACATTTCAAACATCAATTCATTTACTAAGTAGTTGAAATAACCACATATATTGTCACATCAATTTATAAGTTTTATGTAGGGTCTATTTGGATACAACTGAAAATTGAAAACACTGTAGCAAAATAATTTTAAAATATAAATAGTAACGTGGAACCCATTTTTAATGAAAAAGTTGCCAAAAGGTGAAGTTTATGGGTCCCGTCACGGCTTGAAAAAAAAAAACGCAAAACGTGGACATGGGAAGCGCAAAATGCGCTTCCCAAATGCACACGTAATAAATAACTTTTGCATTTTCCTTTAAAAAGACCAAAAAATTTGATTGATGCTTGAATTATTACAAATTTTATTACATGAGTCTTACAAATTGTTGCATCACCAATAATAGGAAGTAATTCAAATATTCAATTATTATCTTATTAAGGGCCACCAATGACATTCTTTTTCATATCATTTTTTAAGCATTATGTAGTAAAATTTATTGCAGCTTAAACATTTTCCCAAAAAATATATAGTTAATAAAATAATAAAAATCAAACCAAATCACCATTATGTAAATGGAAAATGTTAAAGTTACTACAAATTCTACTACATGACACTTACAATTTATTTGGCAAGAATAGACTAGTGCCACTAAAACAACATAATAAATTAATGTTTAAATCAGTTTATTCTAATTTGTGACACATCAATTTATAAGTTCTATATAATAAAATTTGTAATATCTCTAGCATCAATCAAATGCTTTTGTTGATATAAAAATGTAAGAATAATGAATTTTGAATAAATAAAAATTTATAGTACAAAACATTAACTAAATTGATGGATAATAAAAAAATTTAATTTTAAGCAATATTGAAATACACAAATGCCCATTTAAGGTTTTTGTATAAAACCTCAAATTGTATTGGGCGGGCATTCATTAAGTAAAACTATTTTATTCTCCTTTTACCTTTTGTTTCATAAGGAAATTATATGGAATAGAATTTTTTTTTTTTTTTTTTTTTGGGAGTAGTGTTTGACCTTTTATTGGATCTGTAATTTATTATAATTTTTTTTACTGGTCACCGCCTTTGCTCTCTCTCTCTCTCTCTCTCTCTCTCCATAATATAAATATATAGAACTCTTCTTGAGAATAAATTAGAAGTTTTGAAAGAAAATCTTTGAGTAAATTCTCGAAAATCTGACAATGTCCCATTCAACTAAATGTGCAGCTTGCAAATCTTTGAGAAGGAGATGCCCTAAAGATTGTGTTCTTGCACCATATTTTCCTCCAACCAATCCACAAAGATTTGCTTGTGTTCAAAAAATCTTTGGTGCCAGCAACATTACCAAAATGATAGAGGTATGACCAAATATATATATATATATATAGACACACACATACATGTTACTAGTAACAATTTTTCATTTATTAATTAGTTAATACAAAGGTATTATGTAGATATTATTTCATATGCATATATAGACGAGGGATTAATATTTCAGCTTGTTTGTCGTTCATTGAAAAGCTTTCTATCTTATAGAAATAATCACATAGATGGTGTTAATGATATCTTTAAGATGTTTCTTAAAGGATTCTTTCAACACATACACATAAATAAAACAATTACTTCTATAATCAATATGAATGTTGAACTTGTTTTACTTTCCTCTTTTTCCCTATCATTGTAAGCTTTGAGTTCATCATTTTTTGTTAATATCAAATTTGTTTAATACCATTTCCTCCTAAATTTTCTTGAAACAACACTAGAGAAATTTTTTTTAAGTGTTTTGAGCAAGTGAATATTACTTCCTAATGAAGTGGACTCGACCAAAAATATATATTTAAATTCATGTCAATTTTCATTTTTAACCAAATCTTCATTATTATTTTGGAATTAAGTTATTTGAGCAACTAATTTAATATTTTACTCTTTTATCAAAAAAAAAAAAAATTGACTCTCCTCCTAATGGAATTTTCTTTTATTATTCATGTAGCCGTTTGACATTTTCGATATATATACTCTTTGTCAACCTTTAACAAGTGTAATTTTAATACCTGTCACAACAAAGCATGAGAGCACCCATCATTTGAAATAGATTCTTTGTCAAATTAAATTCCGAGTAATTAATGATTTTCATTTGACAAAAAAGAATCCCAAAATTATTTTACTTTGAAATTGATTTGTAGTGCATTTTTAACTAAGCTACTTATATTTATTACTTCAAAATTAGTCCATTATAGCTGTTTATCTCTCTAGTTTATTTACCCAAAAACAATAAACAAAACAAAACAAGAAAGCTGGTTTCTATTTTTTTTCGTCATTTGGCATTGCAGCAACTTCCACTGCATTTACGAGCTGTGGCAGCGGATTGCATGTCTTTCGAAGCAAGTTCACGTGTCGAAGACCCAGTCTATGGAAGTGTTGGGATAATCTCTCAACTCCAAGAACAAATAATTAAGGCTGAGTCTGAGGTAGCGAAGACAAAGAGTGAAATAGCCTTTCATAATGCACAACAACAACTACAACAACAACAAAATGAAAGCTCAAGCTGTAAAATTGAAGAGCTTCATGACACAGATGAAGCAACTACAATTCCAACAGTAAAACCAGTGTCGTCTAAGAAGAGTAAATGAAAACGCATGTCGTTTATGTTATGTAAATCAGACTTGGTTTAGTGTTTATATGTGTGCACGTGTGAGGGTTAGTTACAAGTTGTTAGAGTGAGCCTCAGTCTGGGAGATATTTACTTAGATATTTTTCTATGCTTTCTTGGTGATATATATATTGTAGACAACAAACTCCATTGTAATTAAGTGTTCATTCATCAATCTTTGTATTTTTTTCAATACCAAAAATTCTCTCTCTCTCTCTCTCTCTCTAGTTTTCCTCTGTGTTCTTTCATGGTATCAAAGCTTGAATCCACAATAATGGCTTCCACAAATGCAACTTCTTCATCTACTACTTCAAATTCAACACTTGCTATAGCTAGTACAGCTTTACCTGCAAATACTTCACTGCTTTTGCTATCCAATATGTCCTCGATGATGACTGTCAAGCTTGATTATGGAAATTACATTGCTTGGAAGCATCAAATTGAGGCAATTCTTGAAACTTACTCAATGATTGATGTGATTGATGATTCTGTTATAGCTCCAGATCGTTTTCTCAAAGATTCTTCTAGTAATTTCACTACTGAGATTAACCCTAGTTTCATTTCTTGGAAAAATCGTGAGCAAGATATGTTTACTTTTATCAATTCAACTCCGTCTCTTCAATTCTTTCTCTTATTGTTGAGCAAAAATCTGCCAAGGGAGTTTGGAAAGTATTGGAAAAGAGATTTGCTTCAATTTAAAGATCTCATGTAATGAGTCTTCGAAATGAATTGAATGCAATCAAGAAAGGTTTTGATTCAATTGACAGTTATTTTCAAAAGATCAAGTAGACTTGTGATAAGCTAGCTGTTGTTTCAGTGTTTCTTGATGATGAAGAGCTTCTTCATATAGCTCTTGATGGATTGCCATCTAAATATGATTCTTTCAGTTTTGCAATCAGGACTCATAGTGATGTTCTGTCTGTTGAAGAATTGAACACTTTGCTCAATTTTGAAGAAAAAGTGATTAAGAAAAGATCTAAAGCTAATGCTGTTGATCCTAATTCAGTTGCCATGGCAGTGAATTTTCATCCTCAAAATTAGGGTTTCCCTCGAGGAAGAGGTGGTAGAAACAATAATTAGAGAGGCAGAGGTGGTCATGGATACAATCCAAATGGTGGTCACAATTCTGGTAGATATGGTAATTCAGGTTATAATCCTAATTCTGGAGGATATGGCAATTCAAGTTACAATCCTCATTCAGGTCCACAGTATAATCAATCTAAGTCTCAAGGAGGACGAGGTCAATCCAATAGGCCAATTTGCCAAATTTGTGGTAAAATTGGTCATATAGCTGTTGATTGCTATCATAGGATGGACTTCTCATATCAGGGAAAACATGCTCCTACCAAGTTAGCCTCAATGGTAGCTAACTCTTCACAAGTGCAGTCATGTAATGGTTGTCTTACTGATACTGGATGCTCAGATCATGTTACTCCCAATCTATCGTAGTTGACATTGCATCAGCAACCAGTTCAGGGCAATAAGATAGTTACTGAAGGCAATGGACAAGAGCTTCCTGTCACTCATGTGGGTCATGGTTAACTTCAAACTTCTACTCATAATTTGAGGCTTAATAATATACTTAGAGTTCCTGATCTTGCATCCAATCTCTCGTCTGTTCATAAATTGTCTTCAAAATAATGCATTTTGTTATTTTGATGCTGAGAAATTCTCAATTCAGGATTTGCCTTCGAGGAGGATCCTTTACAAAGGGTTGAGTAAGGATGGAGTATATCCCATTCCCACTACTTCTTCACTTTCATCTTCTGTTGCTTTCAACTCTAAGTCTAGTGTGTCTGCTTTTGCTTCCATCAAACTTGATCTGATCTTGCTTTGGCATCATAGACTTGGACATTCAAGTTCTAGAATTTTATATTCTACCTTGCAAAATGTAATAAAGAATGTGTCTTTGTCTCAGATTGATACACTTTGCTCTTCTTGTACATATTGTATAAGTGCTAAAATGCACAAGTCATCTTTGAATAAAACTTCCATTGTGTTTAGTTCTGTCTTGGATATTGTTCATAGTGATGTTTGGGGTCCTGCCCCTCTCACATCTGTTCTTGGTTTCAACTACTATGTGATTTTTGTTGAAGATTGTACAAGATTTACATAGTTATTTTTGTTGAAACATAAGCATGAAGTTCTTTTTGTGTTCAAACATTTTAAAGCTCTTGTTGAAACTCAATACTCTACCAATGCCTTTGAAACATTTTAAGTTTCTTAGGATAGATAATGGTATTGAGTACACTAACAATGCCTTTCAAGCATTTTATTCTTCCAATGGCATTCTTCATCAGACCTCCTATCCCCATACTCCACAGCAAAATGGTGTTTTTGAGAGAAAACATAGGCATATGGTTGAAACTGGTCTTTCTCTCCTCTACATGTCCAATCTACCCTATAACTACTGGTCTTATGCTTTTTCCACTGCTGTGTATCTTATCAATAGGTTGCCTTCTTCTATTTTGAACTTCAAGTCTCCCTGGCAGTCCCTTTATTCCAAACCACCTCCTCTTCATGCTCTTAAATCATTTGGTTGTGCTTGCTATCCATATCTGACCCCTTATAATAAAAATAAGCTTCAACCCAAGTCCAAAGAGTGCATCTTTCTTGGATATCCTCCATTATCCAAGGGTTATATTTGCCTTGATCCTTCTTCAAATAGAATTTACATTGCTTGTTTTGTTTTGTTCAATGAATCCCTTTTTTCCTTTTACTCATAATTTTGCCTGCACTAATCCTAATATCCCTTTCACATATGATTTTTCTCATTAGTTTCCTTCCTTATCTCCTTCCATTTCTAATCCTACTTATGTTCCCTCTTCTTGTGATTCTTCCTTTCCTTTGGACCTCATTACTTCTCTAATACCCTTTGCTCTAGCTTCATCATTGCCTATACCTGTTGTTCCCTCTCCACCTGATCCACCACATATACCTGATCCACCACCTATACTTGCTACCCCTCTACCTGATTTATCACCACCTATACCTAATGTCCCTTTACTTGATTGATCTTCTATTCCTTCTACTCCTTCTTTACCTATAACTCATAATACTGATCCTATGGTTACAAGATCAAAACATGGTATATATAAGCCTAAAGCTTTGCAGGTTACTCATGACTACACTGTGACAGAACCACCATCTTTGCCATTGTTTCTAAAAATCCTCAGTAGGTTGTAGCCATGGATTCTGAATTTCACTCTCTTCAGTAGCAAAAGACTTGGTCTTTGGTTCCTAGGCTAGCTAATAAGAACATTGTTACATGTAAATGGGTGTACAAATTGAAAAGGAACAGTGTTGGGTCCATTTCTAGGTACAAGGCTAGGATGGTTGCTCAAGGTTATCTTCAACAGTTTGGGTTGGATTATGAGGAGACTTACAGTCTTGTTGTGAAGCCTACCACTGTTAGGTTGCTTTTGGCTTTGGCTGTGAATCAAAATTGGGAACTTAGGCAGCTTGATGTGAGTAATGCTTTCCTAAATGGTTTTTTAAAGGAGGAAGTGTATATGGCTCAACCTCAAGGGTATGCTGATTCTAAATTTCCTAAGCATGTCTGCCTCCTCCATAAGGCTCTCTATGGTCTTAAGCAAGCCCATAGGGCCTGGTTTGAGAGGTTTACCTCTCAATTGTTTCACATTGGGTTCTTTGCCTCAAGTGCTGATGGTAACAAGGTTAGAGTTTGCCATTTGATGAAAATAGAAAGCCCAAGAATATGGTATTACTACAACATGCAGTCAAAAAGAACAAGTTGATTGTTCAGACCAAAAGAAGAGTCAAGCTATGCCTTACTGCAATAGCAATAACAGAATTTAGATCACATAAATCAAGCGCTGTTATATAAAAGTATATACAAATAAACTATTTAGCTACAAAATATAATTGATGAACCATACTTCCAAATAGAACAACAATTTATAGTTATTACCAAAGAGTTGGATTCTTAATAAGTGTCTTTTAGCAAGCCAGAACAAGGGGAAGGAAAATGAGGTAAATTAATTTTTCAAGATCAGGGAAATGATTGAAAAACATTCTTACAGTCTTAACATTTACCTACCATGATTACAAAGAGCAATAGCATTAATTATACATTAGAAATGTTTGGGAATCTTCAGCCTAACCACCATTCACAATCTTCTTATAATAAGTTCATCCAAAACGAGATAATTAAAATTGACAATTCATGCAACACAATCAAATAGTCAGATACATTTCTCTCTCTCTCTCTCTCTCTCTCTCTCTCTCTCTCTCTCTCTCTCTCTCTCTCATTTAAAAAATGATTTCATTCAAAAAAAAAAAAAAAAGCTGAATACAAGAATTTCCCATAAACAAAAATCACAATCAACTGCAGGCAAAGAACTCTAGGAAAAAATAGGAGTGATGTTGCCTAAGACAACCATCCACTCAAACAAACATATTAACAAGGATTGCTTGATAACATGAATTGGACACTCAAAACCATCAAAAGTACAAATCACCACAAAATGCAT
Source organism: Quercus lobata (assembly GCF_001633185.2). Classification (NCBI taxonomy): domain Eukaryota; kingdom Viridiplantae; phylum Streptophyta; class Magnoliopsida; order Fagales; family Fagaceae; genus Quercus; species Quercus lobata. The sequence continues at coordinate 82,805,911 of NC_044908.1, forward strand.
AATAGGACAGCCTTCCAAGCTTTGAAACTATGATGACGTTGAAACACCCATTGCCAATAGCTTAAAGCTCCTCAGCGTGTTTCATTCTTAGTTTGGGCTGCAACTTAGAATAAGATTCTTATGAGCGACAATTTGAGACCTAGGAGTTTTGATTTTGTTAACTAATGCATTTTGTATCATAGTTGTGGGGAGACTATGGACTACTTATTACTTTATGTAAAGTTGTAATTTACAACTATGTGTTTTGTTGGTTTTAATTCCGTGCCAAATTTTATTGTAATTCTATTCAATGTTTTGTACCCTGTATTTCATGTGGGATTTATTTGTAAGGGTTGTGTGTGTGAGAGAGAGAGAGAGAGAGAGTGTGTGTGAAGACTCAAGGCAAATTGAAGACTGAAGTGTTTTCGCGGGTAGCTCACAAGTAAGCATCCCATGAAGTGATGTTTGTGCCTTGCACATAACTGGAATGCGAAGAGTCAGGACAGGATGGAGATAGCTGTGTTTCGCGAGTGTCTCGCGGGTAAGGCCTTCCCACAAGATCTCGCAAAACATTCTGTTTTACCAGACTGTCATTTCTGATACACACTTTCTGTACCTACACTATATATACCCACATTACCCACAAATGTTGAGGAGTGATTTTGAGAGAAAACCCTAGCCACAAACCTTGAGAGTTAGAGATTGTTATACCCACAATTCTCTACACAATTGCTTGTGGATTTTCCTCAACTCCTACCTCTCTATTTCCATACCATTGAAAGGTTGATAGCCCAAACACTTACCACACACTTTTAGAATGTCAAGTGAAGTTTTGGTGCTATTGGGAAGCATTGGAAGAAGCAAAGCTTTGGTAGATGCAATTGGGCATATTGCGGGATCCGAAGAGCTAGACAAGACACGGTTCCGAGAAGCCTTGTTGGAGTAAGAGCTTAGAGGGCTTAGGTGCATTGGGTAGATTAGGCTTGGAGGGTCTCTTGCTAACCCATGTATCCCAACTGATTGTCTAATGGATCGATTACCGCTTGGAAGGCGGCGGAGAGGTTTTACTCCGAGTACTTAGGTTTCCTCATCGATAACACATCGACGTGTTATCTTGTGTTTTCATTCTTCTTCCCTACTCTTTTAGCTTTCATATTACTGCTTTGTTATATTAAATATAGCTTAGACTAGTTTATTTGTTTATCCACTCATATTTACTCTATTCTGCGCTTAGTATAAGTTAGAGTAAAATCTATCGAGCTGTAATTTTTAATTTGAAGGTCTAAACAGCTCTTGTGTTTTAACACATTTTCAAGTTTTCACTTTATTATAAGAAGGCTCATTGGTTGTGGAGTTTTGTTTTTAAACCTTTTAGGATTTTGTGGGTCCAACCAAAAACCATTCTGGGTCTACTTTTTGGATGGTGCAATTGGTTAGGAAAGCACTTGTCTGACATTTGGAATTTAGTTCCATTGTGCTTATTATGGTCTCTGTGGAAGGAATGTAATTAGCGGACTTTTGAGAACTTGGATAGTTCTATTGATCAATTGTTTTCTTTCTTTAGTGGTTCTCTATTCAACTGGTCTCGGGCTTGGGGACTCATATCTAGTGATTCTCTCCCTTCTTTCCTTTGTTCTCTCCTCTTTTGTAATTAGTTTTATTCTCTGCTTTCTTTTCTTTTTGTTTTCATTTGTAATTTTTGGTTTGCTTTATGCCCTTTTTGCATAAAGTAGCCTTTTTATTATACGTCTTTCTTACTTAATAATAATAAAAAAAAAAAAAAAAAAAAAAGCCTAATAACTGCTATCTTTGGCATAACCCAACATACTCCAAAAATGAAAAATAAAAGTCACCTTATATAACTTGCCATCTTGCAATGAAGCAAAAGATGATCAACAAATTCCCAACTATTCTTCTTCTTTTTTTTTCTTTTTTTTTTTTAAATTTGATATTTACAATGGAAAATGGGGAATTTGAAACTTGAATGTCTTCATTAAAAACACTAGGAAGTGCTAGTTGAGTTCAATGCGCTTAACATATTCCCCACCATTATTGCGCATACAACACCAGTCTACAATCGTATATTTTGGTTTTGAAGATAATCCATTGTAATATTTTATCCAACGCCAATGCCCAAGTAAAGAATGAAACCTTGTGAGGCTTAACACACCATATACTACTCCAAGGAAAATTAACCCCTATAGAACCCCTCAACCACCATACAAAGAACAGATACAGAACCTTCCTACTTTTGAAGGTTTCCACAACATTCAATCCTCCCCTTCTCCAGAAGATAAGCTAGAACACAGCTGATCAAAGGAGTAACCATAACTCCCAATCATAAGGTGGCCAGCTAAACTAAACATTCCAGCTGTTAACACTACTCAAGTAAGACAAGGTCATTTTCAAGTAAAGCCCATTGAGCTAAATCCTCCTCATTTGTTGGAACTTTGTCTAATCCATATGAACGGTATGCAATGGCAACACATTGCAAGCTTCTCACAGCCATCTCATAATAGTTGCCTTGAAAAATTCCTACAAAAAAGAATTGAAGGTGTTATACCAAAATTTTACTTACAATTGTGCACACAATGTTAATAGTATTCATTTCATGCAACACATCATATTCAACGGTCTCACTCAGATTTATGGTCTGTTAAGAAGATAAAGTGAGAGAGAAAGACTGAATAGTCTATATATTCTATGTAAATAATAATGTACAATAAAGAGCCTAAGTATGCGTGCAGAGTAAACTACAAGTACAGTATATTGGGCTAAGCCCAATGGGCTAATCTAGTCTAAGCTATACACTAACATCTCCCTTAAACTCAAGGTGGCAAGGAGGAAGCCAACTGGAGTTTGGATATAAGATCTTGACAAGTACAGTATATTGGGCTAAGCCCAATGGGATAATCTAGTCTAAGCTATACACTAACATCTCCCTTAAACTCAAGGTGGCAAGGAGGAAGCCAACTGGAGTTTGGATATAAGATCTTGAAGACGACCAGGCAGGTGAGACTTGGTGAAGATATCAGCAAGCTGGTCAGTAGAGGAGATTGAGAACAACTTGAGATTGCCTTTCTTGAGATACTAGTGAGCAAATTGAGGGATAACTTTGGGATATGAAAAAGTATCACTAAGGGATAAACAAGGAGAATAGATTGTTCCTTTATGACTAATAGGCATAGGAGTTCCATTAGCAGTGTAAATGGTGTTGGGGTGTTCTAAGGGTGCCTTATCAGAAAATTGGGATTAAAAAAACCAAGGTTGTTTAGCTGAGGTGACAGAAAGGGCAGTGGAAGTTTGGGATAAAACCTGTTGAATTACTGCCTCAATATCAGCCATAGTAAGTGAAGAAGCCAAAGATGGACCTGTAGGAACCGATGGATTTGAAGGACATATAGCAACTGCCTGAGAAAGAGAAGCTTTATTCTGTTCTTGCATAAATTTTTGCAGTTTACGACAAATTAAGATGTCATGGCCTTTGGCACGACAAAACTCGCAGCGAGTACCTTTGGAAGATTGAGAGGTGGGACATCCAGAGTTTATTCGTGAAGGAGCAGTGAATGTAGCAATGGGAGGCTATGGAAATGGTGTAGCCAATACATGATCAAATGATGACATGTGATGAGTAGGCCGACGGTTCTCCTCAAAAATGAGCTCCTTGACTGTAGCATCAAGAAAAGGAGTAGGAGACCAACTAAGCAAAGAAGCCCTAGTAGGCTCAAAATCCTCACGTAAACCCATCATGAAGTGCATGAATTTACAGCAATCCCGATATTTGACAAAGAGCTCAATGTCCTTAGAACACACTAATGGAGGATTTGCAGTAGAGAGTTGTTCTCACATAGTAGAAGTCTAAGAATAAAAATCAGAAATAGACTGACCTGTCTCTTGGCGCATTTGATAAAACTTTGATTCAATGTGGAACTCCAGGCTTGAATCATTAGTGCAATTATAGTGATTAGCCAAAAATTTCCAAGCAGCCTCAGTAATCTCAAGACGAGGAAGAAGATTAAGAATGGAGGGAATAGAGGTATTGATAGTAGTTTTGTTATCAAAACATGGATAAAACATATGTACAGTTTCTTAGGTATAATACATTTGGTTCAAACATATCATTACATTGAAGTTAATCATTCTTGGAAAATATAAAATGATTGTGCTTTATTGGTTAATGCAAAAAAGTGTTCGAATTAACTAGACAATCTAATATGTTGTACCAAGGAACTTAACCTAAGTTTTACCAATATATTTGCTCATATGGACAATAATTTATAAGAAACCTGGGGAAATGGTTTGCCAAAAGAATGCTACCAGTCTCTTAACTTTGACGTTTTGTTAGGAAGGGTCTTGTTCTCCATTGTTGAAACTCATCCGGATGCATAACAAGATGCTCGCTCTTTGTGCTAATTCTAGAAGGCATTTTACTTTAGAAAGCTTTTTAAAGAACATACAACAACGACAATCAAGCTTTAATCCTATTGAGCTTGGCTATATGTATTTTATTCTTTTCTAAAGAAAATATGGTTGGGAAAAAAATGTGGAGATTTTGAGGAAGTAAATGTATAGAAAAAAAATCCAAGAAAAACACTCGTTTCATAATCAAAATAAAATTGGATTACATAGTCAGTTTTTTTGATAATTATGACATTGAGGAAAATTCATAGGTACTCTTGTCATATAGTGAAATGATGCTACCTTCTCTTATATTTATGGTGGAGCCCCCATAAATTTAATGACTAGACTATATTATGAATATGAGAGAGAAAACACTGTTCACCGTGCTCTGGAAGTTATTTACTATGCACTAGGAGTACTTAAGAATTACTCGTTGGTTGGACTTTCAGCTTAACAACTTGGCAATTTTCAGAGGTGGCTCCACTTGTTAATCATGGTGGTCACATGACCACCTTGACTTGAAATTTTTTCTTTTTATATACCTTAAAAAAAATTAAAATTTTAAATTACTATGAGTTGTTGACCACCCTAGAAATAAATCTTGACCACCCTAAAAAAAAATCTTGAACACCCTAAATAAATATTTTGGAAAATTATACTTTACCAACCTAAACTATATTCCAGATTACACTTTGCATCTTAAAATATTCAAATACACAGTTTGCACCCTAAACTATGACACCATCTACACTTTGCATTCCGATGTTAGTTTTACAATTATCTTTGACAGAAATTTCCTGCACATGACACGCACATGTGTTTTGCTTAGGAGGAACAAAGTTAAAAGACAAAAACACCCCTATTCACAATCAATTAAAACATTTTTTTTCCTATTATTTTTTCCAGCTGTCTCTCACACGTACAGGTATAACCCTCTCCCCAAATCAAAACCTTGTAACCCTAAATCCCCAAATAAAAAATACCTTCATTGGCTTTTCAGCCTCATGCGTTGTGAAAGTGAGAATTTTTTAAGAGAGAACCTTCAGTCAGGTCATGCGTAAAGAAGGCCCTTTACACCACCAATGATGTGCCGCCATGTCATATTTCCATTGATCTTACAATACACTCTTGCACACACAAGTATAACTCAATTAAAGACAAAATTCTCAAACACCTATCAGACCTGAGAAGCTCTAACACCTCTCATCTCCTCGTACCACTGGACCTCCACCCCACTAGGGGTGTGCAGAAAACCCACCGACCTGCCAAACCCGATCCAACCCAACCCGACCCACCGGGTTGGGTCGGTTTTTTAGGCTTGGTGGGTTGGGTTGAGTTACAAAAAAAAAAAATTTATAGCGGGTCGGGTTGGGTTTGAGTCATAAAATTACAAACCCACCAAACCCAACCCGACCCACCATATTTAATATATATTTAAAATATATTTTATATTTAATAAATTTTTAAAAGAAAAATCAATTGTAGGGCACTTATATATATATATTTAAATATATATTATATATTTAATAATTTAAAAAAAAAAACCAGCTGTAGAGTAATATTTTCTCAATTCCTTCTACTAATACTAATTTAATATATATAAAAAATATATTATATAATTAATAAATTTTTTAAATAACCAATTCTTCCTGTCCTATATAAAAGCCAATTAGTTCACACAAATCCTAATAAATTACTATTATTGTTTAGTCATTAGTGTTGAGCCTTTATGGAGTTACATTGATACTAATCTTTAAGTTTTTTTAATATATTAATATTAATATTTTTTTTACTCAATTTAATAATAAAAATAATAAAAATTTGTAAAACCCATGGGTTCAACCCGACCCAACCTGACCCATGTGGGTTGGGTTGGGTTGGGTTGGACTTATATGATGGGTTGGGTTGGGTTGAATTTTTTTTGACCCACCATGGTGGGTTGGGTCAAAAAATCCCCTCAACTCGACCCAACCCGACCCATGCACACCCCTACACCCCACTACTGGAGCTACCGCACACATCAGTCGAAAGTTGGCACCATCGCACCGGTTCCTCCCTATCGGTCAAGGTTTGAGCTATGAAACTTAATTCATTTTTCCACTCCTCGTCAAATGTGTGAGCTCCTAAAAGAGTTCTTGCTGGAGATGGTTCTTTAGTGGCTGATAGTTTTGTAGGCATGTGTTTGATGAAGGACAGTGAAACATTGGGTGTTAAATTGAAGAGCAAGAACACTAAAACATTGGGTTTCAAATACGTATTAATGATAATGACTATCACATTTAAGGAAAAGAAGATTAAGAAAAAATTGACACGAAGGTGGGTTTGCAGCAAAAGCTTCAAGAACTTTGTTTTTTGTGCTGAAAATCACAAAACCTGTCTTAAAAATTTTGTGGAAACAATAAAGAAAGAGAAAAAAAAAATTAAAGATTGAAACTTTGAGGTGGGAATCAGCTTAAGATTGATAAAAATCTAATGGGCTTGTTTCAAAAGCTTTGAAGACTTTTGCGGACACAACAAAGATAGACTTTTTCTTTCTTCCTTGTGCTTAAAATCAAATGGGTTTATCGGAAAGGCCTTAAAGACTCTCTTTTGAGCTTAAAATCACAAACACATGTCTCAAAAAAAAAGGGAGAGAATGAGAAGGAATCTGGACCCAAAATTCCATTAAATTTGTGATACCTTGATGAGAATCCGGTGCAGTGACGCTAGCTCTTAACCGATGTGTGCAGCAACTCCAACAGCAGGGTGGAGGTCCGGTGGTACAAGGAGAGGAGGAGATGAGAGGCGTTGGAGCTTCTCAAGTCTGATAGGTGTTTGAAAAATTTGTGTTTAATTGAGTTATACTTGCGTGTGTAAGAGTGTATTGTAAGATCAATGGAAATATGACGTGGCAGCACATCATTGGTGGCGTAAAATGCCTTCTTTACGCCAGGACCTGACTGAAGGTTTTCTCATTCTTTAAGCTAAAGAAACAAAAGTGGTGACACCAGCCTTTTCCAAGCAAGTAAATGAAACAAAATAAAATAATAGCAAAATTGAATAGAAATGAAGATGACGAAGGAATAGAGATAAAGATTATTTTTATCTTGGGCACCATGCAAAGGCTTAAAAGATAGAACCTACCTTCCTTTGCTAAAGGATTTTCATGATATTGTCCATGTGAAAAAAGCCGATTGTTGTACAAATAATTGGACTTTCCCCCCTCAATTAATTAATTAAAAAGTATAGATTAGTGATATTCCAAATCTACTCACTTTAAGTTAGCACTCCACTCAACATTTTGCCATTTTTATTCGAGTGTAAAGCAGTGGTGGGTGATGGTGGCGCCAAAGATATTTCTGATTTCGGGATTTACAAGGTTTTGATTTGGGGAGAGCTGATATGAGGAGAGCTGTACCTGTACGTGTGTGAAAGATGAAAATAAAAGGAAAGAAGCTTTTATTTATTTATATATTATTGATTGTGAGGAGGGGTGTTTTTGTCTTTTAATTTTGTTCCACCCAAGCAAAACAAAACCAAATCCACATGAATGGGTGGAGTTGTGTTATTGCCTCTTAAAATAGAGGTTCGACTGATTATATTTTCCCCTTTAAATTAAGGGTTTTATAATGGAATTGCCACTTATTTAATTATTGGAATAAATAAGAAAACCTTAATTGAAAAATTCATCATTATATTAATTTAAAAGTGAATGTACATTGATCATAGGAAATTAAATGGTTTTGGTCCTAGATACAATTTAAGATAAAGTACTTGACTTTGTTTCCTAGTTACAACCTAGAGATTGAAATTACATGGATAAACATTTAATCTACTAACTCTTGATCTAAGCTCAGAGGCTATATTACAAGATGGGAAGATGTTAGGCATTCACCTTGCTCGGTGAAACCAGTCTTCTAGACTACGGTGGCCAATATTCATATCATATCATCCAATATGTTATCAATCAATTTTCATGTTGAATTTAATGTGTGTGCAAGTGATAAACCCTAATTCCACTTATTAATCATTGCATTTTGATTGAAAAATAAATTCTAGTGAATGAACCCTAATGTGTTTTTCACATTTTTTTATGTGGATATAAGATCAAAACTAGTGTCATGCATGAACATGTATGATGAACAACCAAGAACATGTGAAGAACGATATAAACGTTTAAGAATCTCATGAACATTCAAACATATTCAAGAAATTTAAATAATCACTAGCATGCTCTAATCATAATCTCATCATAGTAATATAAATAAACAAGTTAAGGAAAGGGATTATATCTATATGTAAGATCCACACAGTGGAGGAGAAGACTCATGATGGAGGTCCTAAGGGTGGAGTAGAAAAGAAGAACTAAAAGAAGAGAGGGTGTTTCCGTGTCTTGGAATGAAGAAGAGGGGGGTTTATATAGTAGTAGTGGAGAAAATATGAATGGAATGACATTTAATGAGGGTTGGCAAAAGATCAAAGAGAATCATGAACCTAGACCCTACTTCAGACTTTTGGGAAAGCTAATGCATTAAATTTGGGGGTTGGTGGAAGTGATGAGTGAGCAAAATGTCTAAAACCTCAGTTTTTCCCGTTGCTCATACAACAATTTTTGGAGCTAACTTTGAAAAATTATATCACTCTCAATTTTGATTGGAATTACCTCATTCTTGTGCTCAAGTTGAAGCCCCAGATGTATAGTTTCTGAAAAAATTAATCTCACTCGCAGGTTCAAAATATTCTAAGAGATATCAAAGATATGGTGAGCAAAGGTCTTTTGTTGAAAAATAATTTCAGCATAATTAGCATTAATGGGCCCTAAATTAGTTTCCAATTACTTCCATTTTAAACTTAATCAATTCCAAATTTAACCCAATTAAAAAGATAATTACACAAATTACTCATTGAATAATTAATGTTTGATTATCTAATTAATCAAGTGTGTGCAACCTTACCATAAGATATAGTCCTAGCCAATCAAATTATGACACGTCATTAATCTCAAATTGATTATAATTATAACCAATTAGAATCAATTGTTCATAATCACATATAGTCAGACTCAATTTGTGATAGTGCATCTTGACCATTAAAACTTGATTAGATGATAACTTTCAATTTGATGGTCCGATTAGGGCTTATAGCCAATCAATTTGATTGTTACAGCATTAAGATCATTTAAATGAAACAAAATTAAGGATCTAGTGGCCACAATTAAGATGCCTATTTCTAAGATGAAATTACCATTTTACTCTTCATGTGAGGTTAAATACATGTTGCAAAATGGAGTGTCAATGCTAAGATAAAAGTAAAACTAACATCGGGGTGCAAAGTGTATTAGGTGTCATAGTTTAAGGTGCAATATATGCATTCAAATAGTTTAGAGTGCAGAGCGTAATTTGAGATACAGTTTAGGATGGTCAAGTGTAATTTCCCCTAAAAATTTGAGCCCATTAAAAATAAAATTTGATCTATCTAAAATTTTGGTCCATTGAGGATTCAACCAACAAATTTTCAAAAATGCTATGTTCCCAACATTTTCGCAATACTTTCAAAAATAAATCTTAAGTGTTAGGTTGTTACTGGCTATTAGTAGTGGAGAGAGGTAATTTTAGTTGTAGGTTCAAATTAGAACCAATAACTACTTACCATTTAGGATTTGTTATGAAAGTGTTGTGGACATAGCACTTTTCAAAAATTGCCCAAACAAGTACAAATTAGCCCAAAAGCTCAAATCAAATTAGCCCAAATCAAATGTTTAATTTATTGTGATTTTTGAAATTTTATTTTTAAAGGGCATATTTAAAAAATGCTATTTTTTTTTTTCCTTCTAAAAAATGTTCATTTTCAAATAGTTAATATATTGATCATTTAGGTGAGGTTGCTAAAAAATATAGCTTTTGGCAATTCAAAACACTACTTTATCTATTTTACCACCTCACTTTACAATACACCTAATATTAATAGTTCTATTTTAGCATACTACACATTAAAATAATATAAACAATCTCACAATACATTAAAATAATACAACCAATTTCTACCCATGTACACCCACAAACACCATCCAACAACCATGTAAGGTTGAATTTAATCAACCATGTGTTGGCTTTATTCCATGACAAATTTGCTTGTAATACAGCACTTAGAAACCCTGTATTTAGGTGGGAATCATGTAAGGGTAGTGTGTGAGAGAGTGCGAAGAAATGCTCAAGACTATGTAGTGAAGCAGAGACTCGCGGCTAGGACTTGCGGGTGGCTCGCGGCTTGCAAGCCGCCAAAAGTTGCACACGTGCAGAGCGTGCAAGGGAGCTGAACAGTCATGCCAACTGGAGCACTACAGGACAAAAATCTAGACTGGCCACTCAGTTAGCTCGCGGCTTGAACTCACAACTCAGTCAAGTCGCGAGGTCAAGTCGCCAACCAGCCCTGTTTTGGAAAAATTGACTCTTTGCATTCCATTCTCACACCAGTATAAATACCCCTCATTCCCACAAAATAAGTGTGGCCAAAAAGAAAAACCCTAAGAGAGGTTTCTTCAAAACACCCACCCATTTAGAGAGAGCTACTCATTCTTAGAGAGAAATCTTTGTAGTCTCTTCTCATTCCCTCTCTCATTGTCATACCTATTGAGAGGAGATTTCTATCCAAACACTACCCACACCCATTTGGAGTGTTGAGTGTTTTTGGAGTTTTGGGAAGTATTGGAAGATGCCAAGGATAGCGGATGCTATGGTCAAGTAGCGGAATCCGGTAAGCTAGAAAAGACAAAGGTTCGGTGCAACCTTGTTGGAGCAAGAAGCTTGGAGGGCTTAGGTACATCGGGTAGATTGGGCTTGGAGGGTCTATTGCTATTCATGTATCCCAACTACATTTTCTAGTGGATTATTGACCGCTTGGAGGGCGGCGGAGAGGTTTTACGCCGAGGGCTTCGGTTTCCTCTTCGATAACACATCGCGTGTTGTCTTTGTGTTTGTATCTTCCTTCCACTCTATCTTTGCCTTTTTATTATCTGCTGTGGATTGTGTTTTATTTTGGCTTAGATAGTTTTTACCAATTCCATATTATAGCTTATGTTAAGTTTCCGCACACTAGTTGTTTGACATATTACTTGAATTGGTTAAGTTGTAATTTGGGGGTCTAAACGTTCAAGGGTGTTTATACACATTTTTGAACTTTCAAACCACAAAAAAGCTCGCAAATAGCCGTAGTTACTGCCAAACACCCAAACCCACAATTTAAGTTTTTTAATTACAACACTGAAAAAAAGTTGCTGCAGCCGCCATTACTTAAAAAATGGTAAAATTATCCTTTTATGAAAACTTCTTCGGTTCAGCTCACGTGAACATTGTGAAGGAAAAAGTTTTGAACCCTGAATATAAATTGCTGATAAACTTTTTTGTTATCATTCTGCGTGATGTGAACACATTAAACAATAATTTGGAAAAACAAACCAATCAAAATTCCATGCATGATTAAAAGTGGGGTTAATGGTCTAAAGGTGTATTTCCTTCTTTTTAAAAAGTGTTGATCTTACCCAACCGACTCACTTTAACCGGTAATGTCACGACAAAGCGTGAGTGGTGGTCATGTGAAGTTTTTGATTTTTTGTGAAACTTGTGTTCTTGGCACGTGTTGGGTATAAGAAAATCTCACTTGACAAACTTAGTCAAATGACATTGAATATCATTTTATGAGGTTACGTGAAGTGTTTGATTTTTTTTTTTTTTTTTTTTTTACGCTTGGGTTCTTCGGCACATGTTGGGAATAAGAAAATATCACTTGACAAACTTAACTTCAAACTCCAAAAAATGCCCAAAATCAATGGTGCCCAAAGTCAAATTTTTTTTCACAACTTGCTACAGTGAAATGCCAAGACTAGCAGTTCATTGTGTTGGAAATATTTTAGTGAATAAACAAATTTTGATAAAAAAAAATAATATCTTAAATAATTAGTAAGAGTATAAAATAAAGATAGTTTAGAACAATCTCACAATGCTATAAAATAATGCAATGAAAACATTGTTCTTAAATGTTGATTTGTTTCACTCGGAGTAAAACTCGATGCGATTAGTTTTCTAGGCCAAACAACCCCTAAGATTAGAATATAGCATCAACTTTCATGATGGATGCACTTTCACTCATGAAGGTTCAAGAACAACCCTCTATTATCTTTCCTTAGAAAAAAAAAATATAAAATGTAGAAAAATATGTAGAAGAGAAATATAATAGAATTGTGTATAGTTAAATATAAAGTAGTAAAATATGACTTATAAGAAAGGGTGTGATGATGGATATAATTTTGGCTATTCATGAGTCATGACAATAATGGTCTATAGTTATTGATTACTAATAATCCATAAAACCCCAACAACTATATTATTGATTATTGCCTAACGACTATTTTACTCATAAATTATCAACGGCTAGAAAATAAATAATAATAAAAGTGTTTGGAACACACACTCACACCAACAAATTGTGGCAAGAAGGGATAATATATATATATATATATATATATATTACTTTACTACATTTCTGTCTCCATTTCTCATTATAAAAAATTTTCTATTTTTTCTCTCCCCTCTCTTTTTTCTCAGCCATGTGAGGGTCTCTTCTTCTCTCTTTTTTCTTTTTTCTTTTTTTCCCTCTAACGCCAACGCCTCCCTCTTTTCTCTCAACTAAAACTAATCCTCTCACACTCTTTTTCTTGGATCTCAATGGGTATGCTCCATCTTTTCTTCGGCAAATTTTGCCAATGGGTTCGTTGGTGGATTGGGTTCATCAATGTTGATTGGGTTGTGGGTTGTTGTGGTGGTGGTGGGTCATTGATCGACTTGTAGAAGGGGTGTGGTGGGTGGATCATGCCATGTGGTTTGTGTGGTGGTTTTTGGCTAATTTGTGTTGCTGGGTTGTGATGTGGTGGTTGGTGGTAGTGTGGTTGTGGTTGTGGTATGGTTGGTGAGTTTGTGGTGGTTGGGTTTGCTAGCAGTGGGTTGTGCATGGTGGTTGTGGATGGTTGTTCTTGACTTGCTAGTTGGTATAACTTCAAAGGAGAGAGAGAAACAGAGGAAGAGATAGAAAGAGACATATATGAATAATAAAAAAAGAATAAAGAAATAATATTTAAATGAAGTGGTAAAAAAAATAATCATTGATGTTAGGTGTATTGTAAAGCATGATGTTAAAATAGATAAAATAACTTTTTGAGTTATTAAAAACTAAAATTTTTAGAACCACCATGGAGGAGTGATGCATATTGATAATACACAAAGGATCATGAAACTACTAAATCTACTTGTGACTTGTGAGTGATCATAGAGACAGGAAGTGGGTTTATAAGTGCAATTCAATTCATTCAGCAAACAAACAACAGTGCAATCCAATTCATAAAGTACTAAGAGAAAAAAAGCCGTCTTAGCTCAGTGGTAGAGCGCGTGGCTTTTAACCACGTGGTCGTGGGTTCGATCCCCACAAACGGCGTTTCCTCTCTATCTTTTCTTTTGGATAGAGTAATTTCTTTTTGGTTTTTAAAATTTAAAATTAGTATTCTATAATAAATAATCAATTGGCTATGTAAAAATTAATAATGTTTCTTGCATTGCAAATTAGCAACAATCCCTTCGTCCTTCACACCTACCTATCCAAATATTGTCTATGCATCACCATCAAAAAGAGTAGTCAAAACAAAAAGAGTACTCAAAACAAAAAAAGTATTCAATGGCAAGAATAAAGCTTTACAATCTTTTCACTATTCCATTTCAACGGTTCAGTTCAGTGGGCACAACTAAATATCAGACCTAGAGACAGCAGCAATTTTTCCTATTGGTCTCTTTTTCTTTTCTTTTATTTTTTTTTTCTTGCTAAGTATTGAGGAACAGAATTTCCCCGTAAACCACAAAACCCTCTTAAGTTTTGAGAATAAAACTTAACCTCTTAAAAGTTTGTTTCTAAAGTGTAAACCATTAAAAAGTTTTGAAAATTAAGTTAATAAACAATAAATTGTTCATAAGATGAGACACGCCCATATTTTTATTTTCACATAAAACAATAATACAATAAATCTCAAAATGCATCTCAACCATGTTATAAAACACAATCATTTTAATTATTTTTCCTAATTGATGTTCTAAGTAAGACCCAAACATAGTTCGAACATGAACGATTTGTAGTCACATAAATTTGTAAAGTAAAAGTTTTTATTTTTATTTTAAAAAATATATATATATATTTATTTATGGATAAATTAGGTAGCTAGGATTGAAGATCTATAATGATTTACTCCATAATCATGTTTCACTATCAGATCAAGATATGAATTACTTTCTTTTTGGCATAAGCGATATTTAAACACATATCTCTTATCTGATGCCAAAATACTTTAGCAATTGAGTAACTTGAGTTAACTTGAACCAACCAAACTTTATGTAATTTGAACTAGAAGATCAAGTACCCCCCAAAAACAGATTTAATTTAATTTATAATTCTCATTAAGTAAGCATGATGAAAGATTAGATCACTCAACAAAGTAGTTATTTATATACTTTTCTTAAAGTGAAAAGAATAGATATGCCGAAATTAGCAATTGAGTTAACTATAACCAACTAAATCAATGTATTTTGAACTAAAACATCAGGCACCCGAATTTTTTTTTTTTTTTTTTTTAAGTTAAATTGTGATATATACTTTTAATAAAAGATCATGCACCCAATTTTTTTTAATTTTTTAAAAGAAGTTAACTTGTAATGCTCAATAATTAAGTAAAGATGCAATAAAAGATTAAACTACTTAAGTTTCAACAAAGCAATCATTTATATTATATACTTTACTTAAAGTGAAAAAGATAGATAGGATATGACAAAATTAGATGTAAAGTACGGCCAAGAAGTGGTCGCCATGCACATGAAGTGTTTGACTGAATGATTTTTGTTCAAAAATCTCTTCAACTGTATAAAGCCAATTGATCAGCCCCGCAGCCCTTCTTTTATTTTAGCTTAAGAATGCACACAATCAGCCGCCACATGCAAAATAAAGTTGCGTAGGCCTAGGCTATGATCTAGGGCCCCCTTACTATCATGTATTTCTTGCAAGTATTCACTTCCTCACATGAGGGAGGTTTCATAAAAGTGGGGTTCACCTTCATGTGAAGGGTTTATATATATAAATATATATATATATATATATATATAATCACCTCACCTCTTAGAGAAAATCAGTGTTAAAACCAGAATTTTAGTCTGGAGAGCAAAATTAAAAGACAATATTAAAAATGAAATTAATCTTAAAAACTATTAATCGATTATAATAACAAAAAAATTAAACAGTTGTAAGAAAATATGAATATATTTCATATCATTAAAATAACTATACAAAAATAATCAATCCATAGCTACAAAAATTTATAACAAAAAGCTTACAAACTAATGTGATAAAAATGTGATTACTGTTAATTAATCAATATAATGAATAAATGTTTGAAATTAATTTTTGTGATTGATAGCATGCCAATTTATTAGACATAAATAGTAAAATTTGTAGTATCATTTAATAATAAAGTACTCAGAAAAGTATCAAGAATAATGAAAAGAGGGTAAAAAAAAACTACTTTTGGGTTAAAAGAAAACTTATGACAAACATGGTTTTTTTTTTTTTTTGGTTAAAAAGTTTTTTAAAAGAATTCTATCTCACATCATGTGAAACAGAGGAGTAAAGATTTGCACTTTCAAACTCATTTTTAGCATTTCCCTTAAAAAAAAAAAAAAAAAAAAAAAAAAAAAAAAAAAAAAAAAAAAAACTTTTGGTTAAAAGAAAACTTATGACAAACATGTTTTTTTTGTTAAAAAGTTTTTTAAAACAACTCTATCTCACATTACTTGAAACAAAGGAGTAAAGATTCACGCTTTCAAACTCATTTTCAAGATTGCTATCAATCACAAGTAAATTAAGTAGTCTCTTACCTAATATTCCAAAAAGAAAAATGTTAATATCAAAACTGAGAGAGCCTTAGTTGAAAACATTGTGTGACATTGCCAATCAAAGTGAATCGGTTTGTCGAAAGAGTCAGATTGATCACTTCATTGAGCATACCTAATATACCTAATATTTACTAACTTTTTACAGAAAAGATATACAGCTTTAGACCATAACCCCACTTTTAAACGTGTATGGAATTTTAATTGTTTTGTTTTACCAAATTTATGTTTAATTTATTCATCATGTAGATTGATAACAAAAGTTCATCATCAATTTATATTCGGAGTTCAAAACTTTTCCCTTCACAATGTTCACACGAGTTGAACCCAAGAAATTTTCATATAAGGATAATTTTACCATTTTTTAAGGGCAAGTCAAAATTTCAAAGTTGTTATTCGTTAGGCTGAAAATATTTCGAAAGTACTTATGAATTTTTCCCAATATCATAATCACCAAAAACTTGACTATGTAATCCAATTTTATTTTGATTATGGAAAAAATGATTTTCTTGGATTTTTTTTCTATATGTTTTCTTCCTCAAAATCTTCACTTTTTTTTTTTTTTACAACCATATTTTCTTTAGAAAGAATAAAAGACATTTAGCCAACCTAAGTAGCCTATTAAGGATCAATAACCAATCTTAAAATTTTAGGTACAAATTTTTGGCTATTTTTCTTCCTGTGTTTGATGTCTAAGACTCTAAGCCACTACCTTTCCAGGAAAAAAAAATGAAATAGAAGCAGCAAAGAAAGAAAGAAAGAAAGAATAATAAGAAACTGATAGAGAGGAGAGACCGAGAGAGAGCATTCCAACAGTTTAAAACTTAGAATCAAAACATTGGGATAAAAGGAGTTTGAAACTTTGAACTGAATAAAAAGAGTTTGAAAATTTGAATTTGATTTGGGTTAGGTGGCAATGTGTGACTATAGATTTAAGGAAAAAAAAACAAAAACAAAAAAGTAAACACGTGCAGTAGGAAAGTGGCCACACATGTTTACTTTTTTTTTTTTTAAGTTTTGACCTATAGGTCCCTAATTTTTTTTTCTTCCTAAATTTGACTATAGTAGCATTTTAAAAACGTCAATATAGCTATAAATATATGAGGGAACCTTTAAAAAAAAATTAAATTGGTTTCTTTTAAAAGGACCTATAATGACATTTATGAAACGCTGCTATAAGTCCCTCAAAAAAAAAAAAAAAATCCTCAATTGGGCTATAGTAGCATTTTACAAACACCTAAGGACCTATACTAGCATTTGTAAAATGTTGATATAGGTCCCTAAATTTTTTTTTTTGTTGGGCTATGGCAGCATTTCACAAACGCCACTATAGGCCCTTTGTAGTGGCATTTATTAAACGCTGCTATAGGGTCCTTAATTTCTTTTTCTTTGGAGTAGGGCTATAGCAGCATTTCACTAATGCTACTAAGACAAAGGGCTTATAGTGTTGTTTATAAAACGCTGTTATAGGTCCCTCAATTTTTTTTTTTGGGATTGGGCTATAGCAGCATTTTGCAAATGCCACAATGGGTCCCTAATATATATATATATATATATAAAGAAAACTTAAAAAAAATATTTGGTTGTTTTTTTTTTTTTTTTAAAAGGACCTACAGTAGCATTTATGAAACACTGCTATAGGTCCCTTAATATATATATATATATATATATTTTTTTTTTTTTTTGGAGTTGTGCTATAGCAGCGTTTTACAAATGCCGCTATAAGCCCTTGTAAGACTAGAACCTATAGTGGCGTTTTAAATGCTGCCATAGGTCCTTTTTATTTATTCTTTTTCTGGTTAGCTTTTCTTTTATATATAAAAGGACCTATATGGCGTTTATGAAACAATATTATAGGTCCTTTTTATTTTGTCTTTTTTTTTTTAAAAGACCTATAGCAGTGTTTTTAGAAAACACCACTATAGGCTGCTTTTTTTTTTTTTTTTGGTAGTGCGTGGTGACTAGCAAAAACATGAATAAGCCAAGTGATTCTTCTTAGTCACGTAAGGAGTGATGAAATCCGAGGCAGTAGCAGAATACCCTCTAATATTGGCTGGAACAAGTGTTTGAATCCAAGTGGTAGCAATTCTCTTATCGACCACATTGGAATAGAACCGGTCAAAGATGGCTAGTACAAAAACATCACTCTAAGAACATATATAGGGGTTTGTTTGATTGGAGGGATGGAAAGGTGGAAGGATAGAAAAGATTTTAATTTTCCTCCTTTTTGTTTGGTTAAGAGTGAAAAAGGGGAGGGATGAAAAAAGTGAGTTTTTATAAATTTACTCATGTACTCTTGTTAAAAATGATGCCCAATTAAAACCAAAAAAGTGACAAAGAACCAAAAAAAAACACACAAAAGAAAGCAAAAGAAAAAAAAAAAGAGCAATGTACACTTAAATAAATAAAAAAAAGGGAAAGAAGAGGCAACGAGGGAAGGAAAAAAGAAGAAGAAGAAGAAGAAGAGGCACCGTCCTAGAGGAAGGAAAAAAAATTGGGGCAACGTCTAGGAGGAAGAAAAAAAAAATGAAGAAGAGCAATGTAAGGACAAAATTGCCCTACAAAGCCCGTGTGCAAGTGCATAAGGGCATTTTTGTCCATTAAACAGTTTCATTTTCTCCCTTCAGTTTTCTCTCCATTTTGGGGAGAAAACTTTTTGGTGGGCCCGGGGAGAAAACACCTGAGTCCCAACATTTATTTTCCTTCTTTTTTACCTAACCAAACACACTCCAAAAGAGTTTTCCTTCCCATTTTCTCTCCAAAATTTTCCGTCCACTCTATTTCACCTCCAAACAAATACACCCTAGAAGTCAATAACCATTTCATATTCAGAGCCTTTGGAATCCAAGAATGTTTCCTTTTTATCTATAAGCATTATGCTTTCCTGCAATATTCCATGCAAGAAAAAATGTCAGAACTAAGTCAAATTAAGGATTATGATGTTAATGATATTGGTGTCTACTTGGAAGCAGAAGAACATTTGAGTGTATTATACACAATAATTAGGTGTAAGCAATTAAACAAAATTGAAGTGAATAAACAAGCAGAAGATTGAGTAAGAAAAAAAAGATCCCTCTCCTTAGCCTCTTCTTGGGCTTGTGGGCTTGCCCGCTGTTATTTCTTGCCAAGCTGGCCCATTAGGTCTTATTTCTTTTTCTCCTTCCTTTTGGGCTTTTATGGCCATTTTATTTCTACTATAGCTTTCAAAAAAAAAAAAAAAATACAAAAAGAATAAAATGAAATAGAAGCAGCAAAGAAAGAAAGAAAGAAAGAATAACAAGAAACTTATAGAGTCGGTTGGGTAAGATAAACCGCCTCATTAAGCATATCTAATATTTACACCAGGACATGTGATCTACACTTTTTTAAAAAAGGAAATACACCTTTAAATGGTAACCCCACTTTTAAACGTGCATGGAATTTTGATTGTTTTGTTTTACCAAATTCGTGTTTAATGTGTTCATCACGCATAATCGTAACAAAAAAGTTCATCATCAATTTATATTTAGGGTACAGAACTTTTCCCTTCACAATGTTCACATGAGCTAGACCCAAGAAGTTTTCATAAAATGATAATTTTACCATTTTTTAAGCTACTACAAGATTTTTTTTTTTTTTTCTGGGTTGTCATTAAAAAACCTAAATTACACAAAATTTAATAAAAGTATAAGTTGAATATATCTACATCACAAACACACACACACAAATATATGAAATTTTAAAATTTCCTTCTTTGAGTTTTCATATTTTGAAATCGTTGTATGATAGCTTCATTAGAGCATTATTAGTCTCAATAAACTAGCTTGAGGTTAAAAATATAGCTAAAAACCCACAAAATAAAACGCATCAATCTTAACAAACTACCAAAAAATTTAACACTAAGTTTTACCTTGCTAGAAGGAATGAGTCACTGACTCTCGCTACTCAAATAAAATCTTTTTGTTTTCTTCTTCTTCTTCTTCTTCTTCTTCTCTCTCTCTCTCTCTCTCTCTCTCTCTCTCTCTCTCTCTCTCTCTCTCTCTCTCTCTCTCTCTCTCTCTCTCTCTCTCTCTCTCTCTCTCTCTCTCTCTCTCTCTCTCTCTCTCTCTCTCTCTCAATGCTCTTATTTTTTATGTTATGTTCTCTCATACAATTTTTGACACGCACTGTTAAAATAGTTGCTCACCATCATGATGTGTGGTTTTGATATTTTGATAATAATTTTATGACAGATGAACAGTAGCATTTCTTGGAACCATAAAATTTGTTCACTTTTTGACAATTTTATTGAGTAATATGAATACACAACATAATGGTACATTATTTTCACAACAATTGAGCTGTAACTAAAGTTGATTAAAATAAAATAATCAAATATTATGTTCAAATTCACCACTTAAAAATATTTATCCTTTTGTTGTATTTTTAGACTTTCTTTTCACTAATATTTAAATGTAGTAAAACATAGAGTATTGAGTTTGATGCGTGTGCATACAAAGCATCCTAGCTAAACTAGAAAAATTAGAATTTTTTGGGTTAGTTTACCTAAAAATCTGAGGAGACTGATGTAAATGCTCTTATCAATGTTATCAACTACATCTTTTTCAATGTACACAACCAAGCAATCATTACGCTTTTGATCTCCCATTCAATTACTAATATCTTGCCTTAATAAGATACAGTATATAAAAAATGCATCATCCTTTTTTATAATCTGTTCCAACCAGTTTTTGTATTCTTTAAACTAGTTAGGATTAAATCAACGCAATGCTCCACAAATTTCTTTTTCAAGGAAATCATGACCAAGAGGATGACAAGAACCTCTTTGTATGTATGTTCTTCTTATTTCATCATGAAAAGATGAGACATTTTCTCCTAACCTAGGATTTGAAAGAAAATTATTCAAGTCAATATGAATTTGCTTAGAATAAGAATCTTGCAATACAAGTGATTTTCTTATAAGAAATTTGTTCATTGTGCTAGCAAATGAATAAAGGGTAAACTATAAGTTCATTCAATATATTCAATTTAGGCATTCAATTGTTACGTTAATTATGTTCAATAAAGTATTCAGGTATTACTTTTGTATGTATGCATGTGTACAAAATGTATCACATAAATTCAACAAATTCAGCTAAATACTAAAGCAAGCACTTAGAGCATTCACAATGAGGTTGCTAAAATGACTAAAAATTCATTTTAGCAACTAACGTATTAAAAACACCTACTACATCAAAAGTGGCATACTTAATAATATTAATTAATTCATGTCTCTCTTTCTTTCCCGCTCACGTGTTCTCTCTTTCTCCATTAGTCTCTTCTCTCTCTTCTCTCTACTCTCTCACTTCTCCTCTGTCATCTCTCTCCTCTCACACCTTCTGTCATCTCTATTTTCTCGCACCTCGTAGGTGGAGAGCACCATCAACAACATCAAGGCCAAGATCCAAGACAAGGAAGGCATTCCACCAATGGCTTGTGCAGTGATTTTCGGTGTGGTTGGGTGCCGTGAATGGGTCGATCGGTGCAATGGGTGCTATGGATGGGTGTCATGGTTGGCTGGGTGTCGTGGGTGGCTCTTGTGGTGGGTTTCGATGTGGCTGGGTCGATCGGTGTAGTGGGTTGTTGTGTTTCGTAAGTGGCTCAAGTGGTGGCTTCGATGTGGCTAGGTTGACCATTATCGTGGGCCGCTTGTCGCCGTGGTTATGTGGGGGATTTTCTGAGTGGATGGGTTTGTGCGGTGGTTTTGTCATGGGTCGCTTATGGAACTCAGTTGTGCAACTTTGCCATAAGCATGGGGTTATTCATAGGGACTTGAAGCTTGAGAGTTTATTGTTTTGTGGGTGTTCTGTTAAATGGATGTTTGGTTGTGGTTGTGGGTTTGGGTGTTTGCCAGTAGCTACAGCTATTTGTGAGCTTTTTTGTGATTGTTGAATGGTGTTTGTGGGTGTGTGTGGGTAGAAATTGGTTATATTATTCTAATGTGTTGTGAGATTGTTTATATTATTTAAATGTGTTGTATGCTAAAATAGAATCATTGGTGTTGGATGTATTGTAAAGTTAGGTGATAAAACAGATAAAGTAGTTTTTTGAGTTGCCAAAAGCTATATTTTTTAGCAACCTTATTGTGAATGCTCAATAGATTAACTATTTGAAAATGTACTTTTTTTAAATAAAAAAATACATAGCGTTTTTAAAATATGCCTTTTGAAAATACAATTTAAAAAGTCACAATTAAACATTTGATTTGGCCTTTTAGGCTAATTTATACTTGTTTAGGCAATTTTTGAGAAGTGCTATGTCCACAACACTTTCACAACAAATCTTAAATAGTAAGTAATTATTGGTTCTAATTTAAACCTACCACTAAAATTACCTTTTGCTTCACTAATAATAGCTACTAACAACCTGTCACTTAGGATTTATTTTTGAAAGTGTTACAAAAATGTTGAGAACATAGCATTTCTCAAAAGTTTTTGGTTCAATCTTCAATGGACCAAAATTTTGGATAGATCAAATTTTATTTTTAATGGACTCAAATTTTTAGGGGAAATTACACTCTACCACCCTAAACTATATCTCAAATTAAACTTTGCACCCTAAACTATTCGAATGCATAGTTTGAACCCTAAACTATGACACCTATTACACTTTGCACCCTGAAGTTAGTTTTACTGTTATCTTAGATGGTACTTTCATGCATGTGACATGCACATGTGTTTTGCTT
This sequence comes from Quercus lobata, assembly GCF_001633185.2. Classification (NCBI taxonomy): domain Eukaryota; kingdom Viridiplantae; phylum Streptophyta; class Magnoliopsida; order Fagales; family Fagaceae; genus Quercus; species Quercus lobata. The sequence continues at coordinate 82,828,945 of NC_044908.1, forward strand.
AGGAGGAACAAAGTTAAAAGAAAAAAACACCCCTCTTCATAATCAATAAAAAAAAGAAAAAAAAAACAAAAAAAGGCTTCTTTCCTTTTGTTTTCATCTCTCTCACACATACAAGTACAACTCTCCCTATATCAGCTCTTCCCAAATCAAAACCCTATAAATCCCCAAATCAAAAATATATTTGACTCCACCATCACCCACCACTGCACTATACTTAAATAAAAATGGCAGAACGTTGAGTGGAGTGCATACCTTAAAGTGAGTAGATTTGAAAGGAAAATTATTGAATACTCTGAGAGTACCATAAATACATATTCTCCTCTCTCACATAAATTGTGGGTCCTTCCATAAATTTAATTAGTGAGACCGACAGTTATGTGAAAGGGGAGAGTACACGTTTATGGTACTCCGGGAGTACTCAACAATTACCCGATTTGGAATATTACTAATTTATACTTATTAATTAATGTTTAGTGCCTCTCAAGAAAGACAGGTTAAAATCAAGTCAAAATACCAAACCTTCTTCATGCAGCAACTTGTGGTAAATCTAAGTGGGTTTAAGATGATCAATACAAGTGGTTATATTAAAGACGCGAAGAATACTCAAGAAAAACTGAATCTTTAGGTCTTGATACCTTCTTGAACTTGTGGTAATTGTTATTTGTAAGCATGCCATAGACTGCCTTCACTTTATATAGGCTCAGCATCTCTCTCCTTTCGCATAAATCACCTATTACAAATGAGATTCTACTACTTTTGTTTTATGGCAGAATGACTTAGAAGTTCATATACATTGGAAGGGAGCAATTGAGATAGTTCTATCTGCATGTACGGGGTATGTTGACTCAAATGGTTGCTTACAAGTCCATTGAAGAAGAGAAGGTAAGGACCAGTGGTTTGTTGCTGACAATATTACTTCTTTAGAAAGCTTCTAAGAGGAAAAAAATAAGGGGACTCTAGGTGATATAAATTTAAGTAAATTTAAGTTATATGTACATGAACCATGGTTTTTCATGTTGGTATGAGTCAAAGTATTGATGAGCCTCTATAATTTGGGCACAACTTGGACTTAATAGGCAGGTGTGATTTTCATAAACTGTATAGGTCATAAGATAATATAAGATATTGCTATAGAAGATTGTCATGGTAATGTGAAATAATATTAAAATTTTGACTTCTATTCTAAATAAATCTTTTAACATCTTGTTGGGTAGAAATGCTTTAGGGTTTTGGTATGAATTGGTTTATTATGCGCATGCATTAGGTATGTGACAATCGATACAAATGTTCTTCTCCATGGGATGCTATAAAGTATTTTCTGGTCATTGAGATAGCTCATGTGGGACATTACCTTTACGTCGTGTGTCTCTTGGACCATAAATCTGAGTGAGACCGTTGAATATGATGTGTTGCATGAAATGACTACTATTAGCCAATGTGTTGAACCATGATTTGAAAGATATCATCCTCGTTGAAGGTGAAAATGGTTTAACATTGTGTGCACAATTGTAAGTAAAATTTTTGTATTATGCCTTCAATTTCTTTTTTGTAGGAATTTTTCAAGTCAGCTATTAAGGAGATGGCTGTGAGAAGCTTGCGATGTGTTGCCATTGCATACCGATCATATGGATTAGACAAAGTTCCTACAAATGAGGAGGATTTAGCTCAATGGGCTTTACCTAAAATGACCTTGTCTTACTAGTGTTAACAGCTGGAATGCTCAGTTTAGGTGGTCACCTTATGATTGGGAGTTGTGGTTACTCCTTTGATCAGCTGTATTCTAGCTTACCTTCTGGAGAAGGGGAGGATTGAATGTTGTGGAAACCTTTAAAAGCAGGAAGGTTCTGTGTTTGTTCTTTGTATGGTGGTTGAGGGGTTCTACAGGGGTTAATTTTCCTTGGAGTAGTATATGGTGTGTTAAGGTGCCTCACAAGGTTTCATTCTTTACTTGGGCACTGGCGTTGGATAAAATATTATAGTGGATTATCTTCAAAACCAAAATATATTATTGTAGGCTGGTGTTGTATGCGCAAGAATGGTGGGGAATATGTTAAGAGCATTGTAACTCAACTAGCACTTCTTGATGTTTCTAGTGAAGACATTCAAGATTCAAATTCCCCATTTTCCATTGTAAATATCAAATTAAAAAAAAAAAAAAATAGTTGGCAATTTGTTGATCATCTTTTGCTTCATTGCAAGATAGCAAGAGATATAAGGTGGCTTTTATTTTTCTTTTTTGGAGTATGTTGGGTTATGCCAAAGATAGTGGTAGTTATTAAGCTATTTTTTATTATTATTTTTTTTATATAAGTAAGAAAGATGTATATTTAAAAGGCTACTTTATGCAAAAAGGGCATAAAGCAAACCAAAAATTACAAATGAAAACAAAAAGAAAAGAAAGCAGAGAATAAAACTAATTACAAAAGAAAAGAAGGGAGAGAATCATTAGATGTGAGTCCCCAAGCCTGAGACTAGTTGAAAAGAGAACCACTAAAGAAAGAAAACAACTGATCAACAGAACTATTCAAGTTCTCAAAAGTCCACCGATTACGTTCCTTCCACAGAGACCATAATAACACAATGGAACTAAACTCCAAATGTCAAATGAGTGCTTTCCCAACCAATTCCACTATTGAAAAAGTAGACCCAGAATGGTTTTTGGTTGGACCCACAAAATCCTAAAAGGTTTAAAAACAAAACTACACAACTGATGAGTCTTCTCATAATAAAGTAATAAGTAGTCCATAGTCTCCCCACAACTAAGACACATAATGCATCAGTTAACAAAATCAAAACTCCTAAGTCTCAAATTTTCGTCCATAAGAATCTTATTCTAAGCTACAGCCCAAACCATACAGTTGCTTCTTCACGTACAACTTGTTCGTCAAATTCTTTCTCATAGAATGGCCTTCTAGTTTTTCCCAAACTTCCTTTGCGATCTTTGCTTCTAGGATGTTGTGAATGACCTTATCACCTAGGTAGAGACGAATAGCACTAGCTGCTTTCTCATCCATCTCCACCCATTCTACATCCTTCATCATTTCCGGTTTCTTCTCCTTCCCAAGTAAGGCCTTGTGAACTTCTTGTTGAATTAGGAGATCCTTCATCTACCTTTGCCAAAGAGAAAAATTTCCCTTACCAAAAAACTTCTCTACATCATACTTTGTGCTTGACATCCTAACCTAGCTCTGATACTACTTGTTATGCAAATAGCACCCCAGAACTCAAATCAATAATAGTAAATAAGTAGAAATTAAATAACAAGCACACACAAAGAACACAAGAATTTACATGGTTCGGCAAACTGCCTACCTCCATGGCAATGACAGAGAAATTTCACTATAAAAATAGGGAGATATAGTAGTGCACAAGAACATTCTCAAGAAACCCAAATCCCAGTTACACCCAAGAACTCTCACAGAAACAATAAGAATAGAAGCTAACTGCCTTTCTTTTTCTCGATTTTCTTATGTGGCTGGACTTACTAGGTTATTGGGAATTTTTTTCTCTATTGCCGTAACTAATAACATATATATAGAGATATATGTTAAGTCGGCTACCTTAGTCTCCTAATACAACAAGAATTTAGTCAACTTGTGTTGACTTGGGCTTGGCAATACAAGCCACACAGCCCACATCAACATATACATGGTGTGGAATCATAGGATCACTCCACTATATATCGACCGCGATAGCATTAAAATGGAAATTTTGGTAATGTGTACAGATTTATTTTGTTTTGCAAGTTGTGTTTGATGTCATGTTTGTGTCTTATGTAACAATGCCCGTGATTTAATGACAATAGCCAACCAACTGGCTGCCCTTAACTGATTCAATGAAGACTCTGAAGAATGCAAGTTCATCAAGAAAGCACTTGAGGATGTGGATGAGGTTGATTGCATAAATGTGCCAGCCAGTGATGAAGTAGTAAACTACACTGAAACACCAGATGTAAGGCCCAGTACGAGCTCAGCTACTCCAGTGCATACACATCGTGGACATGCCGCCACTCTTCATCTTGCCACTGTGACCCCTAATCCACCCTTGTCCACCCATCTTGACATAACTAGGCCCCCCATTCCACCAATCCCTCCCATTGACACTGAATCTCCCTTGTGGTTTACCCATGTTGGATTCGAGTCCTCCCACACACCACCATCGTTAACCATAACTCGCCCATGGCCTCGTCCTATAGCTCCCCGTAGACAGTTATACCCACCCCTAGCCTTCAAACACCCCAAGTTGAGCTAATGTCTACTAGCCCGAGTCATACACTATTGCCTCCTACCTCCTCCTCTCCCTTGATACGTGTTGCACAAGCGTTGCAACCACATGATGGACACGTTGAGCAGGGGCAATGTGATCAAGCTGAGCAGCCACATGATGCAAATGATCACACTCCACCTAAACGGAAATCAACTCACACCATCCAACCAAAGAGATGCGGCACAAGTTCCCACCTGGTATTCCAAGTGCTTTATTGTTATTTTAATTTCATCTATTTTTCATGGTTCTATGCGCATGAATTTGTTTGTATGTATAAGCTTACAAATAGTTTGATGAGCAAGTTAGAGCTCCAAATGAGTCATTAGAGAAGGTTACAACTCCAACTGATAGAAACACTCACCCTACAACCAAACAATACACTAGGCGCGACCAGAAAAGAAGTAAACACGGGGAAGGTGTAGCATAAAGAAGATATGTTTTGAAAAGGTGTGGTTTTTGCCTTTTCTTTGATTTGAATGGTCTCTTTAATTTCTTGCATTATCACTTTAAAGTGAGAAGCATCTTATTTGTTACAATGTAGTTATTTGTCTCACAAGAAAAAAGGGGGAAAAATTACCTTATAAGCATATGGGATTATTGAGTAACTTGGCAGATTCGTGTAGCTTTCCTTTTTTTTTTTTTTTTACTTTGCTGCATTCATTTCACTTTCAAACTTCAGTACATTCCAAGAATCATCTTTTGAAGCATGATCCATGGTTTTTGTGAATATGTGGTGGGAATTTTGAAGTGGTTTTGGTATATGCCCAGAAGAAGAGGAATATAGAGGCTATCAATCACACGGAGCAATACGAGATTCTGGAAAGTATTGGTAAAGGAGCTTTTGGTGCTGCTCTTCTTGTGAGGCATAAGCATGAGAAGAAGAAGTGAGAATGAAAAATCACACTCTTTTTTTTTTTTTTTTTTTTTTTTTTTTTTTTTTTTTTTTGTGTGTGTGTGTGTTTACTTAAGAGACGTGTGATTGAGAAGTTATTCATGTCTAGTATAATTGTTATTTCTGATTGTGCTTTGAGTTCTAATTTGGCGTCTTTTCTTTTTTGTGTTGATATATTAAGGTATGTGTTGAAAAAGAATCATCTTGCCCACCAGACTGACAGGTCTCGTAGATCTGCACACCAGGAGGTTGGTTCTCCATTCTTGTTGGCATGATTAAATTTTCCATATATGTTATCTCTCTTTATATGTTTATGCCACATTAGTCCTGAATATTTTTGTTTGAGGTTCTTGAGGACTAACATACGAAGGGACTTCATGAAAACAAAAATTAGGAAAAGAAAGAAAAGGAAAAGTTCTGTGCTTTATATATCTTGTAAGATATGGTGAACATAGTTGACCAAGTTTTTAAAATATGTTAACAACTGCTGCACATGAGGCAGTAGAAGAATTTTTAGACCTTGAAATGGATGATACATTTGTGCATTACATACTAAAAAAACATGATGGATAGTATGGACTATGGAATGGGTTTCGGACTTAGTTTACCGTTTACGAGCCTTCTCCTGCGTTCTCTTCTTTTCAAATTACTTAGCAAAACACGTATGCTGGACTAGATTGTAGTAGAAAATATGGTAGCTAATTGGGCTACATTTGAAACTTTTGTTGAATTATATTGGATTTATGTGACTTTCTGCATTTGTCCCTTTTCTTGGTTTTCTATAGCCTAACATTGGTTCATATTGATGCCTTTGCCTTCAGGATTGCTATGTTTGCATTGTTATTGGTTATTGTGAAGGAGGTGACATGTGAGTTTTCTTTCTTGTTGAAGTTGGATTTGAGAAATGGAAGATTTTTCTTTGTTTCAAGGAATTGTATAACTTCAGATCACCTATACTACTTTTTTCTGTGTGGTACAGGACAGAAGCTATAAAGAAAGCTAATATGGTCTTCTTTTCTCTAAAGAGGTTTTTATTTTTATTTTTTTTCTTTTCTTTATCCTTTTGCTGCAAAAGTTGATTTTGATTTTACATTACTTGCACAGTATTCAACTATCATGTGCTTAAGTAGTTTATCATTATCAGAGTCTTTGCATCTGATTATTAAAGATACTGTTAGAGATATATTAGATATATTAGCCCAAGCCCAGTCCTACTTGTACTAGTAGTCTAGGTTTAGTCGCCTATATATACTCATGTTAGGGTTTATTGTAACACAAGTTATTGTACTACATTCTTACACAATAAAAATGTAGCCCTTAAGGAATTCCTCCGTGGATGTAGGCCGTCAAGGTTGAACCACATAACCCTCGTGTTCTTGGTGTTCCTATTCTATACTTCCTCTTCCGCATCAACTCTAGCATAGACAATATGGTATAACACATCGCGTTGCTAATAATATATTTAACAGATACTTTTATCAGAAGCTTTGTAAGTGGCTTGTTTAACTTCTTATGGCACTCAACTACTTGCACATAAATCATATTCTTCATCGTGATGTCACAGTAAGTGGTGCTTCTTTCTCCATCCATATACTCTGATGCTAATATATACTGATACTCTTCCATGATTCCTCCAGTGTTCAAATATATTCTTGACAAAAGATCAAGACATACGTCTTGGTAAGTGATTCTATAATTTCTATAGTTCTCTAAAAGGTGATCATAGTTTTGCTAACAATAAATCAATGATGGAGCAGGTGATTTTGGACTTGCCAAAATGTTGACCTCAAATGTTCTTGCTTCCTCTGTAAGTAATGCAATCTCTTTATATTGGTCAACTTATGAATGATTTCTTATATTTATCATTGACGATAATTCTCATCTTGTAAATCAGGTTGTGGGAACTCAAAGCTATATGTGTCCTGAGCTTCTTGCTGGTATACCTTATGCTTCAAAGTTAGATATTTGGTCTTTGGGTAAGCATTTTGAGAGTTCCTCAGATCTCGGATGGAAGGGTACCCTTGGTCCATTGGAATTATGAGGTGTGCCAAAGCTGGGCTGTGGGCATTGCTGGATTGTTATTACTCATTTAGATGTTGAGCTTGATGCTTTTATAGTGCTTCAATTATTGAGCTCTTTAAAATTTTATAATTTCTTTCTAGGTCCAGCGTGAATGAGTGGAGGTAATTTTTGATGTGGATGAAACACCTTTCTTTTATTAGATAATGTTTTCACCATGGTTAACACTGCAAGGCTTCCTTGCAACATCTATTCTTTTACGCTTTCTCCTGCATGTATAGCAATTGTTGTTTTTCATTATTTTAAAGTTTACTTTCTTTTTATTGAGCGGGACATGCAAGCACTAATCAACAATCCTAAAACATCATGGAAGCTCATGAACTCCAAACAGAGGCCCAAGATATGTTAAGAGCTAAATATATTAGCCCAAATACTTTACCTAGGATAATTGAATGCATGCTTTGCTTACCTAGTTAGGAACATGACTGCTTGTTGATGCGCGAATCACATTTGGACATCTTCTGTAGTTATGACCCTCTTCATGACACTCCACATTTCGGCTTAGGTTGACTCTCCCTCTAATCCATTTCAGTCCTTATTCTTATTGTCATAGGTCAACCTTTGTCTTGCAACATATTAGGGTCAGGGTACAATTTTGGGCCGGCAACCTCTCACCACAGTGACTTATCCTTTGGCACACAAAAATCATGTAAATAAGTGGTAAGTCATTCTCGTAAACTATAACAAGGGTCAACATACTCCATTGCATTGATACGTTCCTTGATACAAACTACAATTACATGTGAACAAGGGATCTTATAGATTTCCTATTTGCCCCAAGTACACATGTTATCCTGTAACCTTACTTCATGACTATGATCTCCCTCTTTAGAGCTATGTAGATTATAGGTTATGCAAACTTGAAATACGCTGTTTTGCTGGTGAAATGGCCTCACATAATTTCTTTGGCCTTTTTCATAATTTACTTCATAGATCTCCATAGCATAACTGCTGAACTCTTGACATGTGCAAAATCACCCAATATTTTAGTGCGTCGATTATTGAAATAGGCGACAAGTTTGCACCAAATGTAGTCAACCAATGCAAATATTGGTAGTCCACGTGCACCTTTTAGAACTCCATTGAAACACTCTGACATATTGGTAGTCATTGCCCCATAACAACGTTCATGATCATGTGACAGTGTTCACGTCTCCAAACCTTCCTTCACTAGATATGAGTAGGGCTTCTTTTTCTCTGTACTAGGATCCTTATTGAATTTGAGTTCAGCTTCCTTAAGGCAATCCAATATTTTATCAAGTTTGCGAGCTTGAGTAGTGTATCCTGCTTTCAAGGCCAGAGAATTAAGAATGGGTCCTTGAGTGTTGAAGTTGCTAGTAGCATGTCTAATGCAATATCAATGATATACCAATACATAATCATGGGGCCACTGTTCAATGGAAGATATGATAGCTCTATGTCAACTAGATATTATGCAAATGCCGGAATCGAGTACCACATGTTGTATCGCTGTCTGCAGGCAAGATAAAAACCATCTCCAACTAGCCCCCATCTCATCACCCACAACCACAAAGGCAAGCAGAAAAATCTCATTGTTAGCATCAGTAGCCATTGCAATCAACAATTTTCCTCTATATTTTCCATAAAGATGAGTTCCATCAATACTAATTACTGGCTTACAATGTGCGAACCCAACAATGGAAGAAGTGAAAGCCCATAACACATTCTTGAATATAATAGTACCTAGTGTGTCTCCGTTGATTGACTGATAAGACAATTTTGTACCCAAATCACTGTCCTTATATGTCAACAACAACTTCTACAACTTTTAGTACGACTCTTCCCAATTTCCATGTATGTTTACAATGGCCTTTTGTTTTGCATCCAATATCTTGTTGTACGATATTTCGTGCTGAAACCTTTCCTTCATCAGGTTTTGGAGATCTTTTATTTTGCAAGTGAGATCTTCAAGTACATATTTATGAAGTTCTTGAGCAAGAAAATTCGAATCCATCATTCTATCATCTTTGTTCACCCCAACTGGTGGACAAGTGTGAGGATCATTGTATACTGTGATGGCCCATAGTCCGTTAAGTTTTCGTTGCAAGAATGCTCAGACTTTCCATGCACATGACTCGTTCATGCACTTCACACATAATCTCTGTTGGTTGGACCACTCAGTTGTATAACTCTTGTTGTTGTCCATAGAGTACACTATTAATGCCTACTTCACTGCCTCTTTATTAGGTGTAATCAACCCTTTGCTAAAATTAATTCCCAGCACCCAACTTAATGAAAGTGGTATCTCAAAATTTGAAGGATCAATTATATTATCCCAATTGTTTGCATGAAATGACAGGACATGAACTTCATAGGTAGGGACTATATACGTAACATGCTGCACACCAATATGATCGCCTATATCATCATGAAGCTCCATAGCATCATCATCATCATCATCCACAACATCATTATGAACATTGTCAACATTTTCATAGTGATAAACATACTTGTGGAAGTCATCTCTTCCAACCGTCTCTTCATACTCATTTCTACCATGATCAACATTGCCTTCATCTTCCCCCCCCCCCCCCTAAAGATTGTATACATTCTTGTTGATAACTAGATTCTCAAACCTCCATTGGAGTTGGTGTCTCATGACATGGTAATGTATAACCCCCAACTGTGGTGCATGGAGTAAGAGTTGGATGACCATCCGCATGTAATGATTGTAATTCTTCCTTTCCACCACCCTCCAAAATTGTTTGTTGCACATATTCACCGCCAACTTCTGTACGAGGCTCCACACGTATATATAACTCAGCAGCTTTTAACTGGGGCGTAGAGTTTATCCTATCAAACATAATCTTAACATCCTTGTCTCCTTTTTTATTAATAGGTGCAAAGACAATGCGGTCATTGAAAACTGCATGAGGAGCATGATATATAATTTTAATGTCATGAAACCAACGGTCCAAATCTAGCTCTTTCATAATTTTCTTTTTCAACTTCTTCAAATTGATCTCCCACCATTTTATTAGCTAAATAATCTCTAACCTTTTACCAAGCCCTTCATACGTCACTCCATGAATCACATCACTGTGGGGCTCCCCACCATTATATAGACATAAATCAATTGAAACCATTACAAACCTATTCAGAGTCAAATGAGTTTACTAAAAGTTAGTGACAAGTATAACACTTTTATCTGATGTGGACTATAAAATATTATCTCCAAGCAAATATAAAGATGACATTGAAATTTTAAACAATTATAAACAATTGAAATTTCATTATCTACAAACAAATAGAAAATAGAAAATATAACATTGTATGGTCCACCAAATATAACATTGGAGATAATATTTTTGAAATTTCCAAGAAAATTTTGTATGATTAACCAAGTACATATAAAATACTCTCTCCAAGCAAATACAAATATTTTAATTTTAATTCTCAAGCAAATTTTTATATGGCCACTATCCTCTAAAAATTAAAAACTGTTACACCTTACAAATAACAACCCATTACAAATAACAACACATTGCAAATTACATGTTACTCTTACACATTACAAACAACAACCCATTTCACAAAAAAACTCATTACACATTGCAAAGAACAACCCATTACAAAGAACAAATAACAACCAATTACAAATACATAAAAATAAATAAATAAATAACATACACACATTACAAAGAACTAATTACTCATAAACACATTACTCATTACAAAGTGATATGTGAAAAATATTTATCTACCAAATGAAAACTTAATTCACTAGGTCTAACCAAAAAAATTTTGAAAAAGGTTTAGATATTTACCTACAAATTGAAGAAGAATGAAGCTTTTAATTTTGTAGAGATCAATGAAAGTTTGCTTTGAAGTAAAAAAAGAGAATTTGGGTGTGGGAGAGAATGAAAGTTGCGTTTGAAGTAAAAAAAAATGGCGTGGGAGAGAGCTAGGAAAGTAGTCTGTGTATTTGTGATATATTTGTGAGTTATGGAAAGTTGAGATAGTTGGGGTGTTGGAGAAATTTAATTGGAACTCGAGTTTGCTAAACTCGAGTTCCATTTTTTTTTAAAAAAATTACCTACCAGGAACTCGAGTTTGCTCGACTCGAGTTTCAAGCAGGTATAAAAAATTATCCACCATGAGCTCGAGTTTGCTAAACTTGAGTTCCAAGCAGGTTTTTACCACACTAGAACTCAAGTTCAGTAAACTCTAAGTCCACGTGTCTTTTTTTTTTTTTAATCCACGCCAGATGAAATGTCCAAGAGTAAACTCAAGTTCCAAAAACAGTCCAACTTACTAAATACGTTCAACCGCATGCTATTCACCGAATTTTTTCTTAAGAGGATGTTGTTCACCAAATTTTGCCGAAATGGCTAGGTCCTTCATGATATATTTACATCATGTTTGGTTGTATTAGAAATTTGATTAGATTCTCAAGTTGCAAATCCTAATGTTTGGTTTATTCCAAAGAATCCTATAATAGTCTTATATTCTTTTTATAATATTCTTAAGTTTATAATATAATGTCTAGTGTATAACCATTCATCTCTGTGTGACTTCCTTCAAATAAATAATAAGTCCAATAGTCAAATCTTTTAAAATGATAGTCTAATGTTTTTAAACGACAGATACAAGTTGAAAATAATAAGTTTGTTTGATAATTGTCAAAAATAATTATTTTAAAATCTTGCTTTCATGATGTCATTGTTTTGTCAATCAAAATTAGTTATTTTCTTTGAACACTAAAAACAATTCCAAGTAGAAGATAAAATTCAAAACCAACAATTATAATTAAATGGTGAATGTAACCTCTCTCTCTCTCTCTCTCTCTCTCTCTCTCTCTCTCTCTCTCTCTCTCTCTCTCTCTCTCTCTATATATATATATATATATATATTCCTAAAAAGCAACCTACTATACCAAGTTACCAAAACATCACATTTGACGGTTTCATCCTTACATTGTGCAATTCCAAACATCACATGTGACAGTTCTTTTGTCACATTCGGTGGTTCCCTTATTTGTTTTTTCACATTTAATGGTTTCATCCTCACATTGTACAGTTCCAACGTTGCATGTGACTGTTCTTTTGTCACATTTGGTGATTCCTTTATTTTTTTTCTCTCACATTTGAGGGTTTTATTGTCACATTGGGCAGTACCAACATCATATATGTTTGTACTTTTGTTACATTAGTGGTACCCTATTTTTTTCTCACATTTGACATAAGCACTTGGAATTTGGCAATGGAGGAGAGACTCTAATTTTATTTTTTTCTATTATTTTTAAGAAACAGGAGAGACTCTAATTTATTTAGTCAAACATAATTAAATTAGGGGTATAATTGTGACTTAAAAAAAAAAAATCATGCTTTGGGAATATGGATACCCATCTTCTTCTTTCTTTCTTTCTTTTTTTTTTTTTTTTAGAAGGAATCTACATTTAAAACTAAAAGTGAGGTTTGGTGGGAATCCACATTCCCTAGGTATTTGGATCTCTTGTGCTACTTGTAACGAAACATGGAAATGCTCAAGAATTCTGAAGATTTTCCTAAACCAAATGACGGATAAGGGGTTTCTTGAATCTTCCATCTCTAATTGTACAAGTCACAATTGTAGGGGGTTAATTTCACATGAAGTACAGTTTCTCTTCTCTTGATAATTGAAACAAAAAATCATATTTATTGTCCTTCATGTGAATTTACCTCCCTAGTATTTTGACTTGTACTAGCCCATCATCTCCTTCATTCTTGGCCATGAGGAAATGCTAGTGATAGTGTTCAATCCTCTAATTTAATCTTCCTGTTTTTTATTTAATTTTCATTTATCTACCTCTCTCTTCTATAAATACTTTTTCTATCATAAGGATGTGTTTTTCTTATTGAGGATTTGTTAATGTTGGAGAAAGTTGTGTATATTTAATGTTTGACCACATAATTGGTGCTATGCATTGTCATGCCCCAAACCCCAAAGAATCCAAAGCATGAGAAAGACATCATAAAAGTACCTGTAGATTTTTCCTTTTTAACAATTCAAACTGTAGGAGATCTTTCTTTTCCTTTCTTTTCCATAGGATAAGAATATGATAGTTTTTAGACCCCTTAAAAACACAATTGGATTAACCTAGGTAATTAGCCAAGTTGTTACTTAGTCCAATTTAACAAATCTAGGTTATCACAATCACAACAATCATATCATGCATAGCAGCAGAAAGATAAATAATACAATGATATGATCACCCAGGAAACCAAACTGGTAAAAACCTGGGGAGGATTTAACTTAGCTATCCTTAAGGTAAACCTGAATCCACTATCTTGAAAGAATCAAAGTTCATACAATAAGACTTACAAGCCCCCACGCTCGACTTCTTATTGTTACCCACCAGTAGAACTTACTGACACGACCACGTGCAAACTCCGAATCCACGGACTCCTTCTTTCTTGGATTCACCGCCAAATACAAGCACACCCGCTTGTGTTTCTTTAAACTTCAATGGTAGCAACTGAATTGATCATCAAGGTGTAGATAATATCTTCTCCTTGAAAACCCTAAGTTTGTGTAAAGGAAAGCTTCTCTAAATCTCACAAGAGATTTACACAAACAGCAATATGATTAACACTAAAACGTGGCTATGATTTGCCTTTTATACTTAGGACAAATTAGAAAACCCTAAACGTTTTAAACAAACTAAGGTTAAGTTGGAATTCTGCAGAAAAATGCCTCTGACCCGATTTTCGATTGATCGAGCCTAAGCTTCGATCGATCGAACCAGGCTGAGAAGCTTAAATGGTTCCTGCATCATCTTATTCCAACTTTACATAAACGAACCAACTTTGAGCAAGTCTAAACGCGACTAAACATATTGTTTTGATCATGGTTTGCCAACAATACACATTAGAGTTCTAAATACTTAAAAACCTAAGTCTTTTAAACCTAACAAACTCCCCCTTTAGCAATCCGTGACAAAACACAACTAGAAGCTCAAAGTTTACAAAGAAAAGCCCTTTACAAAACAAATACTCATAAAACAAATTCAATCCTAACTACTATCCATCAGTTGCAAGTGTAGACAGCAACTCAATTGAATCAACCTGCATATTTCCTGAAACACTAAACAAAATGCATAACTGCATGTGTGGAAAATACAAGTAAACAAAATAAATTCTTGATTTCAAACAACACACAATGAAGACATATATCAATGAAAAACTCATAAATATAAATCAATAAGCAGCTGAAAACAAGAAACATATAAAGCAATAAAAGTAACTCCCCCTAACATGAATAACCCAAAAAAGGTATGGCAAGAGCTAAAAAGGATAATTAAAATGCAATGTGAAGCACCTAGATACAATCTAAAATCCACAAGCTCCAACCAAAAAAAACTCTCTCCCCCTGAAGAAAAAACTCTACAAGAGCTCAAATATGTACTCCCCCTTTTTGTGACGGAATGCCAAAGGGCAATCAAAAACCATCATCAAAAGGGAGGTGGCGGTGAAGATCGTCTAAATTGTGCCAACTTTGCACGCAAAGCACGGATCTCATCGAGCACGTCCACCAAAATCTGTTCATGAGCCGCCTGAACGGTCAAGACATGATCCAACGTATGTCAAATGTCTGAATCATCCGAAGTAGTCGGTGGAGGAACATCAGCATCAACAGTAGCAGCACCAGACGTCTCAGCAACATTAGCACCTGTAGAAGAGGGAGGAGGGGGAACAGCACCAGAAGGCGCACCTCTAGGACACGTAGGATTAACTCTCAAGTGAGCAGTTCTCTGCCTAAGAAAGGTGGCACCTATGGGAGCAACAACATGAACAGGCTCACCAGAAGGGAAACCATCTAAACCAAGAAACAACAAAATCCTATGAATGAAAATAAGATGGATAAGTGCATGCCCTACAGCAAAACTCCTATGAACCTCGTTCAAAGAACGAAGGAACAGATAAGGAAAGTTGATAGACGCACCAGAAACAAAAGCGTACAAAAACACACATCGCTTTAGAGGGATGGTGTGGACATGAGAAATAGGCCACAAAGAATGACACACTATCCTAAAGAAAAGATAGGCAATCTCAGTAAGCTCAGCAGACATGATCCGAGAATCAGAACCCCACTGGATAGAAGACCCAGTGATGTATGACATGATAATATCTAAGAGTGGAGACTCATTATAGGGATAGTCAGACTCCCTAACGATCGGAACCCAAGAGTTTCAGCCACTACCCGAGGAGTAATGGTGAACTCAACACCTCATATCTAACTCCTAACAAGAGTGTTGGAATCATAGACGTGGCAAGAGAGATTCGAGAAGAACTCTCTAATCAGGGCGGTCGGGGGTGGATGATCTATCTCTAATAGGGACAACCAACCTCTAGACTCAAAGTTAGCCCTAATGGCTGGATCAATCTCATCTAAAACCACAGAACGCTCAGCCTAAATCTTACGCTTACAGTTCAGTTTCTCAAAGGCCTCTCTGCTTTTGTCATTCCTAAACACCTCACTCCTAGAGGGAGACTCAGAGGAAATGGAGGGGGTCCTATGGGCTCTAGTCTTCCTAGGCATAGTGCTAGGATAAGGACCAAGACACAAAGCAAAAAAAAACAAGGGCAGTCTGCAAGTTAGCACAAAAAAATATAGAACAAAAATCTATATGATGCATGAACAAATTAAATGTAGTGATGCATGGCCTAATGCAGTGCAATTAAGTTCAAATTAAGTTCAAGTTCACAAATTTGGCTTGAGCATAGAGTTTCTAATAAAAACCCCAAAATTTTGAAAAACCACTTGATCAATTTGTAATAAATTGACGAATTGATCATTACATAAGATAGATGACATAAAATAATGATCAATTACATCACTACAACAAGCCAATTTCATCAATTGAACCAATTTGAACAAAAACCCCAAATCAGGTTCAATACAAGCCCTAGAATTTTCAATTTATCACAAAACCCCAAATTGATCATATTAACCATCATATAACATGATTATAACAATATAGGAACAAAACCCAAAGATCAATTTCAGAAAAAGAAGCTTGATTCAACAAAAATCCCAAATTTGACAAGGTCCGAAAATCCCAACAAAATGCATGAGTTTATGCATGAAAACATGAAAATAAATGCAAAGGGAAGGGTATAAAGTTCTTACCGGCCTTGGGAGAGGAAAATCTTGCAAAAAGAATGGACGAAAACAACAAAAATTTGAGATTGAGCCTTGACCGAGTCATATGGAGAGAGAAAAGGAAAAGAACTTTTTGAAAAAGTGTTTTGTCTCAATTGAAAATCAGTTTTTAAAAAACTTCCCATATGATTTTCGATTGATCGAAGTATTAGGTTCGATCGATCGAAACAAACAGAGGCTCACCTAAATTTTTAAAACCAATTTCGATTGATCGAAAAATAGACTCGATCAATCGAAACAGACAGAAACTCACAAATTTTTGAGAAAACACAGTTTTTGAAAAAGTTTTAGAAACATCTCAAAGCATTGAAATTGAGGAACAAAATGCATGAGTATGTGATGATATGATTTTCAAAAACAAGAATTGAAGTCCAATTTTCCCAAATTTAAAATTTCTTACATTCTCCATAAATTTTCAAGCATCAAATTAGTTTTGCACAAAACTCAAAGTATTTGCAAACTTGGTTGGTCAGACCAAAGACACACACAATAATCATGTACAATGTTTAGCAAGGAGTAACTTGTGTAACGTGTACAACTAGCAAAAGCTTGATATACATGTGAGGTGATATGTAAATAGAAATCAATCACAAAGTCTACAAAATTCATCACATTGAATTTGAAAGAGACTATCACCTAAAGAGTTACATCATATAACTCCCACATCTCCTAGATCATAAGCTTGCAATCATGTAAGTTTCTGGAGTTTGCCTCATATTGTACACACAAATTTTAATTATTCAGAAACTTATTAAAATAGCCGGGATAATGTACACACCAATTTTATTTGATAGATGTAATCATTAAGTCCAATAATGTACACACCAATTTTAGCATTTAAACCGATGCTACACCTTATGTTCTTTTTGTGCATGTGCTACACTTTCTCGAGCACAAAATCTTACGATATGCACTAAGGTGTTCATGATTGGCTAGTGAACAGTGGTGAGATGGTTATTTATGCCTTTCTCTAAAAGTTCAAGGTTGACAGTAAAACAAAATGTGATTTCAAGATCAAGACAAGGTGATCAAAACCATAAACATTTTTCCCACACAACATGCACTACAAAGCTTCAACTAGTAAAGTGCAATGAGTAAGCTCATCAAAGCTAAACAAGGTACAAAAGACATGTTATGTGAAAATAAATTGACCAACCTTGTTCTCAAAAACCAAGAAAATAGTGCAAAACACAATTTGCTTCCTTTTTCTTCTCCCTTTTTTTTTTTTAATTAAAAAAATACCTAGAATGAAATGCATGAATGTTATGCAATGCAAATCCTAAAAACAAAAAAGAAAAAAAAACACAGAACCAAAGAACAAAAGGTCATAAAGGGTAGAGCAATGAAGCACAAGGACCATGTCAGAAAGACTCAATTAGTTCGAGTCTTTTGCATCCAAAACCTTTTAGATGCACCATGAGCATTGGAGTTCTTATTCACTTAGGAATGATTACCAACTCCAGGATTGGAATAAAAGTTTAAAGCCTTTACCAATTCACCAATGAGTACCATAGGATCTTGTGCTTGAGGCACAGGTACTTTTGGTTTGTTTACTCTCTTTGCAGCTTGCAGCTTGTAACAGTTTGGAAGAATGTGTCCAGACTTTCCACAAAAATGACAAACCCATGCAAGTTTATCATGTGACTTGTCCTTAGACAGGGTAGGCTTCTTAGGTTTAGACTCTTTCAGATCAACCCTAATCTTCCTAGATGGTGAAACTTCTATGGGTTTGACAACCTCAATCACAAGGGGTTTGACAGTTTCACACACAATCTCACTCACAGAAGGTTCAGAAGAAGATGAAGGGACAAAGTTTGTGGAATGGGGAGTAGACACAAAAATGCTTTCAACAAAACATAATCCAGATTGTCAGAAGGAGACTTTTGAACACTCAGCATTTGATCAAGTTTAGAACTAGCAAATCTAGCAACAGATAAATCAAGTTCCAAAGATTTAACTTTATCAAGCAATAGTATATTCTCAGTTTTCACATTGTTCAAAAGTTCATTTGCATCAAACAGTTTTACAAGAAAATTCTTCTTATCAAGCTCAAGAGATTCAATTTTCTTCAGGCTAAGTTCAATATTCATAGCATCCTTTGCAACAATTTTGC
The DNA here is from genome assembly GCF_001633185.2 of Quercus lobata. NCBI lineage: Eukaryota > Viridiplantae > Streptophyta > Magnoliopsida > Fagales > Fagaceae > Quercus > Quercus lobata. Next base: position 82,847,460 of record NC_044908.1, read on the forward strand.
AAAGTTTATTATAAGCCTCTTGAAGATCTACATCCTCAGAGAGTTCCCCATCAAAAGGGTTCTCTTCAGCAGATATGCTTTCATTGACTACAGTTGTAGCAGTAAAAGCAATAAAGTTTCTATCCTCGTCACAATCAGACTCATCATCAGAAACTTCACCATCACTAAGGGTTACGGCCATAGCCTTACCCTTAGACTTTAAATAGGTAGGACATTCAGATTTCATGTGACCATACCCTTGACATCCAAAACACTGAGGATCCATAGAATTATTTAAAGATTGACCTACTTTTTCTCTAGGTTTATCATTATTGTTAACCTTAGTGGGATCAATCTTCCTAAAGTTTCTAGGTTCAGCAGTGTTCGTACCTCTTGCCTTTCTATTACTATTCCTGAGAAAGTTTCTAAAGTTCTTGGCAAGGTAAGCAATCTCTGTAGCAGAGAGCTCATCATCAAATCCACCAATCTCAACATCATCAACTGACTTAAGAGCCATTGATTTGGATTTTTTAGTTTTGGGTAGGTCCAACTCATAAGATTGAAGTGATCCTACAAGTTCATCAACAGCGATGGAGTCCACATCCTTGCTCTCAGTAATGGCAGTCACCTTGGGTTTAAAGTCTTCAGTTAACAATCTAAGAATCTTCCTAACAATTTTAGGTTGATCATAGATTTCACCCAACTTAAAAGCAGAATTAACAATATCATTGAGTTTAGCATAGAATTCATCAAAAGATTCATCATCAGACATCCTAATGCTTTCAAATTTAGAAGTTAACTGTTGCAATTTGTTGATTTTGACAGCCTTTGTGCCTTCATGCACAGTCTGGAGGATATTCCAAGCAGTATGAGCAGCCTCAACATTAAAGATCTTCTTAAATTCCTCCATAGAAACAGCGTTAAAGATAGCATTCATAGCCTTGCTATTGAATGCGGTTGCTTCTTTTTGAGAAGTTTGCCACTCACTAACAGGAGTAGTGGGCTTCTCCCATCCGTATTCAACGGAGTTCCAGACTCTCTCATCAATCGATTTCAGGAATGCTTTCATCCTTACTTTCCAATAAGCATAATTATTCCCATCAAAGTGAGGAGGAATAACAAGAGAGTGTCTGTGTTCCATGACAACAGGGGTCAAGGATCAGCTCAGTGATCAACAGATCAACAATAAGAGAGCAACCCGCTCTGATACTACTTGATAGTTTTTAAACCCCTTAAAAACACAATTGGATTAACCTAGGTAATTAGCCAAGTTATTACTTAGTCCAATTTAACAAATCTAGGTTATCACAATCACAACAATTATATCATGCATAGCAACGAAAAGATAAATAACACAAAGATATGATCACCCAGGAAACCAAACCGGTAAAAACCTGGGGAGGATTTAACCTAACTATCCTCAAGGTAAACCTGAATCCACTATCTTGAAAGAATCAAAGTTCATACAATAAGACTTACAAGCCCCTACGCTTGACTTCTTATTGCTATCCACCAATAGAACTTACTGACACGACCACATGCAAGCTCCGAATCCACGAACTCCTTATTTCTTGGATTCACCGCCAGACACAAGCACACCCGTTTGTGTTTCTTTAAACTTCAATGGCAACAAATGAATTGATCATCAAGGTGTAGATAATATCTCCTCCTTGAAAACCCTAAGTTTGTGTAAAGGAAAGCTCCTCTAGATCTCACAAGAGATTTACACAAGCAGCAATATGAGCAACACTAAAACGTGGCTAGGGTTTGCCTTTTATACTTAGGACAAATTAGAAAACCCTAAACGTTTTAAACAAACTAGGGCTAAGTTGGAATTCTGCAGAAAAACACCTCTGACCCGATTTTCGATTGATCGAGCCTAAGCTTCGATCGATCAAACCAGGCCGAGAAGCTTAAATGGTTCTTGCATCAACTTATTCCAACTTTACATAAATGAACCAACTTTGAGCAAGTCTAAACATGACTAAACATATTGTTTTGATCATGGTTTGCCAACAATACACATTAAAGTTCTAAATACATAAAAACTTAAGTCTTTAGAACCTAACAGAATATATAACCATACTAAAATTTCCACATTACCAGTCAGATCTCTATAACATATTTACGAACATTAACTAAAATTCATATGCCTCCACATAATACATTAATATATTACAAGACTCCAATTGGATTACACAAAGTCACAACCTTATCAAGAACAAGGACCTTAACATCGAGTCTAGGCCTACCATGCCAAAGGCTAACAATTCTCAAGCGACCAACCTCTAGTACAATTAATTAAGGTCTCATTGCACATAGCAAGATCAAGTCACTAACCATTTACAGCAAACATCTCCAAATTTAATATAGCACTCCAATCATCACCAATGAATTAAGCTTCATACCGAAGGTATAGCTAATTAATCTGAAAAACTATTAGAGGATGGGATGAGCTAAAGCCTAGTAAGTAGCATAATTAATGGGGGTGGGGGAAAAGCAAGTTTCTTGATGATAAACATTTTACAAAGCATGTTTTAATTAGGGAAATTTCTAACAGAATACTGCAAAATCTTTTTCAATAATAATATGACAAGAATGATTAAATAATGGAACACAAAGTTTCTCAAAGTAAATACCTTGAAACTATATACTATAATTTGTGAGCACTAGCAATATAATTCCAAAGCCATAAAATCTAACATACGGTAATTTATCATAAATATACCACACTATCTCATAGATCGGTTAGGGGATCCACCAATTCACAACTGGCATGATATTGTTTACGAATGGGGAAAACCATCGAGGCAAAACCCCACTAGATGAATTTAAGGTTACCACTCCCAAGAATCCACTATTATCAATAACAAGTAGTTACAAGTAAAAGGAATCCCAGTACCCAATACCAACCTACAATTGAACCCCAATACCCAATTAGACTTGAATTGTAGCGACAATCTCTCCGTTCAATACACGACTCCTAGTACATGACTAACCAATGATACACGAATCCGAGTACATGACTAACACACTATGGTGGGCCTTTTTTGCAATGTTGGGCTGGACTGCCTCCTGCGGTACTAGGCCCAAGTGTTCTGAGTAAAGGAGTTGAAACCGGTCCAACTGTAACTCACTTTGATCCGACTTGTGTGCAAACTATGCCTTGTTTGCCAAGAACTGCGTTCATATGCCCATGGCAGGCAGAGCTACTTCGGATGAGTCATGGCAAGCAGACATGATAATAATAATAAAAGAAAGTACTTTTGCCTTTAGAAAAAGTGAATAAATAATCCCTAACTAAAATGATAATCACAATGATAAGAAAAACCTTGTAAAGAAAATGATGGAAATAAATAGATAAGGCATGAGTTAGCAAAAGAAAGAAAAAGAAAGATCAATCTGTTATGCCAAGTTATGTCACAAGACCAAGACCAAGGAGGGAAACCGTTTTCCTCAATGCGAATAATCTTCCAGGGAAGATCCTACCATGGAAATTAATCATTTTGAGGGAAGCGGACCTGAATAGCTTACGCCCAAAAGAATCCTTTGCTGTTGGCAGAGAGCAGGACTTTCAAAGGGAGAGAGGGGATCAACCTATTGGTGCATGCCTGCCATTCTATCTCTCTGTTTTCTTTCCTTATTTCTAATTTTTCTTTCCTTTTTCTTTTTCTCTTCTTTTCTCAATATCTGTTTCCATGTTGTGATTTTCTCCTTGAGGTTACTATTACCCCCCTCCTCCCTTTGCTGTGCACAACAAGGGTCATTTATATAGTGCCTACCGTGACTGGTTTTTACTATTTTAGCCCTTAACTACCTTTGTCTGGTCTAGGTGTCCTTGCCGACCACTACTGGTTTAACAACCGCTCAGCCAGCACCATTTACCTGTGCTGGCTGTACCACTCCTCATCACCAGACAAAGAAGACTATTTTATCCGTTTGTTTGCCATGGCACTCTTACCTGCTACGGTGTGGGTGCTCTCTCTCTCCATCCCTTATGGCATGCACCTAGTGGTTCCAACTCATCCTTACTTCTTTTGGGCGACATGTCATCCCAGCAGGACATTTCACCTAAAAGAGCCTAAGCAGGAACCCTAGAATAGGTTTTGTCCTCTCCCCACTGCCAGACTATACCCTCTTACGTCTGACACATGACCCACCACCTCCTGTATTGGCTGGGTACAGGCTGGTGAAGTCTAGGCCTTGTGCGTGCTCAACTTCTACATGTGTCCAAAACTTGCCCGCTTTGTTTGCCATGATCTGGAGGCTCCTCTGCCCATTTTGCCACTCATCCTTGACTTCTTATGGCATGAGCTACTCTCTAATTTCTTATTCTTTATGGCTTGCTCCCCTTACGGGCTGGGCTTTGTTTGATTATGGGTTTTTCCTTCTTCAGCTCATTCTTCTGCAATCTTGCTACCATTTCCTACTGCACTATTCTGCTATTCCTACTATGATGTCATTTGACCCACATCTGCTAGGCTTCTTTAGGCCTCCTGCTTGTTCTTTTCTCAATGACTCAGTATGGTCATTGGGCTTTGTTGAGGTCTAAAAAGGATCACAATGAGGGAGGCCCAAAAGAGTGAGCCATGCCCAAAAAGAAAAAAAACAAGCTAAGTCCAAAGAAGCAGGTGCAAGGAGACCACGAAAGAATAAAAAAGGCCCAGGAGGCTTGAAGCCCAGACGAAGAAATATCGAGAAGAAAAAGAAACCCACGGCAAGAGGTTAAGTAACCAGGATCCTCAGCAACCACCAAGAGGTGCGGATCCTTCCAGGCGCACAGTTAAAAGAAGATTAGGACAGCTCGAAAGAAAAGGACAGGAAAAGAAAATAAGAAACAGAGCAAAAAAAAAAAAACACAAGCACCAAAAGACCCAACGACCTCTCATGGCACAAGCAGAAAGAGTCTCGGGGAACTAGAATAGAGAAATACGAAAAAGAGAATGGCAACAGGCGACTTTCAAGTTGGCAGAATAGGATTCCGCCCAGATGGGAAAAAAAGGGAAAAGTGGAATTGCCAAACAGTGAGACCGAGAAGGGCATACCTCAGCACATCCCGAAGAAGGTAACCAACCAGGGACTTTAAAAGGAATCAAAGCTGAAAGAAGGAAAGAATGAGAAAAACGGGAAATAGAACCTGCCGAGTAATAGACACGGAACAGACTCTATTTACTAGAAGGTAAAACAGGGGAACCAATGGTTCCCCTAAGAGGCCAAAACTTCATTATAAAAGGAAGGGGTAGGTTACGAAGACAAGCGAGGGAAAAAGAGAGAAAAAAGAGATTTTTAGAGAAAAGAACTATCAGTAAAGCTGTGGTGAAAAGAAAGAAAACACTAAGGGAAAAATGAATATTGCTTCCCGGTATCCTGTAAAAGCCACTATTGCACATACTCGGATTCAAAGAGAATCAAACTTTGCAAGTTTTGAAGGATGAAATAGCCATTCAAGACTGTAATTTTTTTATTGAACCTTGTATCACGTCCTAGTGAGCCTTCTGTAACCATAACAGAGAACATATTAATGAAATATGTCTCAATAATTTAAGGATCCTTTTAGCATTATTTTGTTGCCTCTTTGTTGATCTTTTTTTTTCGAATTTACCTTGTTGTTTTGGCATGTCTTTCAATACGAATATCCTTGCTTGTCATTTTACTTGTATTGTAGGAAGCATCCCCTGTACATTACTTGACTCTTAAACAGCCTGTAAGCTGCGATGAGTCAAGGCCCGGTTCACCAAACCACTTATTAGGCCCGGGATCCTTGGGCTTGAGTGTCACAAAAAAGGCACTCTCACAGGCTTTTTATTACTTGCGAGCTCCAATGTCCCATTCATTTCCTCTTGGGCATCCTTGGCCCATTTGCTTTCCTTGGGTTTCCTTGGCCCATTTTTCTAACTCTGCATTCCCATGGGCTTTTACTAACTCCTTTAGGCTTCCCTGGCCCAATTACGTTATCCTTCATCCTTAGGGCTCATGGGCTTTCCATCAATCCCCTTACTTTCTTTGCTTGCATTACTTTGGGCTTGCTGTGGCCCATTCTCACTTTTCTACATCATACTACCCATAGGTTTGCTACTTCTCTCTCTCTCTGGGCTCCTTTAGGCCCATTTGCTTCCTCAAGACCCATTTGTTTATTTTATGGGTCTGTGATCCATTATTCCTGCCGCTTGGGCTTAATGGTTTTTCTATCCACTTACTAGCTCTTATCTGCCCATGTTGCTAGGCTTCTTCTTTCTACTGGGCTTCCCAAAATGGGCATCAACATTTAGCCCCCTGAGCATATGAAGCGTTCCTGCGGTGCATATGTGAATAAAAGACTTCCCTGTCCTTTCTGTCTTTCTTTCTTCTTTTCCTTTGCAGGCTTTTTCGAACAGTGGACCCTAACTTATACATATGTATATATTTTTCTTGCCATAAACAGTGTTGTCTCTTCGAATTTTCCAGTTTAGCAGTTATTCTAAAATGCAGCCACCGCTTCATTAATTTCATCCCTCATTTGATGGTTGACCCATCCTATCCTTTCGTGCAGGTATTAATGGCGTTGGTATTTAAGAGAAAAAATCCCTTCATACTCCAAACACAAACATCTTCTGCCTTCCCAACACAAACACTTTCTCCACTTCCCTTTCTTCACCGTGTTCTCCTTCTCAAGCACTCTCATCTGTTTACTCCGATCAACCGCTATATCATGACGTCGACAAAAGGCCAAAGTTCTTCCCATAATAAGGGAAAAGAGATTGCCTCTGATCCTCCCGCTGCACGCGATGTAGGTGAAGAGGCTGTCTATTCCGAATCGGATCATTCTGACAAGGAGGAAGCGTAGCATGCCCCAGATAGTGAATGCGCTCCTCTTAAAGATCCTTGGTACGATATTCATCCCCATTTCCCGAAAGTTCTTGATGATTACACGCCGCCGCGTCCGAGCTGTGTGTGGCTTGATCATTGCTGTCGAAATACAGACGTTTCTTGGGCTCCATTGGCTTCCTCGATCCCCGACCTTGTCATCCGCTAAGGCACTTCACTCCCCATGCCCATTCACTTTGAATTTGGGTCAGGCACTGCTTTGGGTTGGAAGGAGTGGGTAGATAGAGAGTTCTCCAATATGGGTTTTATGGGTTTGCTACAACAGGCCGGTATATTGAAGGTTATTGTTTCATCCCACTGTTTATCTAACTATAGGGACCTCTTTAACCTCCACCATTTGGTCCGCCAATGGTGTACCACCACTCACACTTTCTTTTTCTCCTGCGGTGAGATCACCGTGACTTTGGAAGATGTAGCAAATCATTTGCTTTTGCCCATCCTTGGTGATGTTGATCTTGGCGCTTTAGAGCTTTCCCCAAAAGAAGAGGATGAGCGGCAATGCAAAGTTGTCATATTGGGTTAGTTCCTCCTCCAAGTTCTCTGTTGTTGCTCACCGTGCGGCCTTCATTGTGTTTTGGCTTTGTAAGTTTATCTTTGGCTCTCATCCCCACTATGCTGTGAAGCTTTTATATTTTCGATTAGCTCTCAAGATATCTACTGGGATAAGCTTGCCATTGGCTCCCATGTTTTTAGGAAACTTGTATATTTTCGATGAAAGTCAAGCAGGCTCTTGCCACATAGTCATCTCTTCTGTTCACAGTACTATTCTGCAGCACTTGTTATATAAGCGTTGTGCCAGGCACTTGGCGAAGTGTAGGCCCGTTCATTTTTCCAAGGAGAAATATCAGTCATGTTCGAGAATCATTACCAATTTCTTTGGTAGATTTGAGTTTGACTTTTTGTTGGCTTTCCATTAGGTTGGTTTAAAGCCAATTGATCATTCTACTGTTGAGTTTTTTGATAAAAGAGTTGGGTTTTCTTAGAGAGCATACAGGAACTTGGGTGCAGGTTACACATGCGCAGATTCTGTTATGGTTCCATTTGTTAACATTGCCGGGACCACCGCTCCATTGACCAGTTTCGAGGAGAGAGGGATTACTTACTTGGCAGCCACCAACACTGAGTGGTTGCCTTATCTGGCTGATGAAGGCCTTAGGTTTGTGCACTATCCTACCAATAGGGTGAGAAGACAATTCAGGCTAGATCAGGACATTCCTAATGATCTTTCTTCCCTTATGGAGTCTCCCACCTCCATCCGACCATTCCTGCAACATGATGCTTTTGAGTTTTGGAGCAAGCGTTTCACTGCGGTTACTATTCCAAGCTCTCTAAGAGAGGGAATTTGTTCTCCTACTATGCATGGATATTGGTAGGCTGTGATGACTTCATTTGAGCAGGAATTGATGCATAGCCGAGGTTTTTCTCTTATTTCTCCTAACGGGCTTAATGCAGTCATTTTAGCCAACCCTCGGCTGGTTCTCCCCTCTAAATTTGTGTTGGCATATGCTAAGAAGCAAAGTCGGTCTACCATCTTTGAGTGGGTTGAGGAGGATAGGGGGTGGTTATAGCATGCTAGTGACTATCCCACTGGTTGGGAGAAGAAAGTAAAGGAGATAAACATTCCTGTGCCGAGTAAGAAAGGCTCTGCCAAGTCTAAATCCTCCAAAAAAGGTGGTGATTCTTCTGAGGCTTGCTCAGATGTTGTACCTTTTGAGAGTGGCCTCCCTCCCATAGGCAATATAGTTTTAGAGGGCTCTCTGCCTCCTTCTACTCGTACCCGTTCCAACGTACGCCCCATCACCACCAAATCTATGTTCACTACTCCACGGCTGTCTATGGATGCTCCTCCTTCCAGTAGGACACAAGGTAGCAAGAGAAAGACCTCTCCTCCTCTTGTGTCCACCACCACAAAGCGGAGAGTATGTTATCTCTAAGTTTGCTCCTCTTTTGTTTAGCTTTCCTGCAATTAACCCCCATACACTTGTTAACTCGTCTCTTCGTCTTTGTCTTCTGCTTTCTTTTCTTTTGCAGTCTAAGCATAAGAAGGATGTATCTACCACCCGTCCCATATTACTTGATGAGCCCAAGTTTGAGGTATGTCTCCTTTTTTATTTTTTATTTTTTCTTTTGCCTATATTTCCTCTGCCATATGTCGTTGGTTGTCTCATTTCCCTTTCAGCATCATTGCTAGTTATGATTTCCTTTGTTTCCCTTTTTTTTTTTTTTTTTCGCTTTTCCAGGATGAGCCCGAGCCTATCTCTGTATACCACCCCATAGCTGAGGAGCTTTCTGCCTCCATGTTCACACCCATAGAAAGTTTCTTTTATGGGGCCGATGTGGTGTTTGAGGCTGTGACTCCTGCTATTGCATAGTGAGTTCCTACTAAGGCTCATATCCCTTCCACTGAGCCAGTACCCATAGGTGAGGGTACTCATACAAAGGGGATTAGTGATACTGCTCCCATTCCTGCAGAGACACTTACTCCCCAATAGGGAGCCGTTCCTCCTGCTATTGTTCAGACCGAGGTTACTTCTCCTGCCACACCTCTCTTTATCTCTACCAATGATCCCTTTGCCGCCCTATCTCAAGCCGTGAAGGATGGTTCTTCTTTGATGGTTACCCTTTCTTCCACACCAAGCTCTGCCAAATGCGGACCTGACGCAGACTTGTCTTCTAAGGGGTTTGAGGACGTTCTTGAGGATCTTGATGACGATCCCACCATGAAGAAGAGGGTTTCTAATTCTAAGGAAGAGGAAAGTGCTAAGCATAAGACCAAATTCATGGGTATGTGTCTCTTTTAAGTTTCCTCCTCCCTCCCTCCTTTCATTCTTTTTTTTTTTTTTTTTTTTGTTATCTCGTTTTTGTACATATGTATCTATGTCACCCTTTTGCTGCAGTCTCCCTTTATTTAGCATGTCCATTCCTCTAATTGCAGAGATCTTTGAGGAGCTAGGGGTTGCAGCAGACACAGATATGCCTACAACCGCTTCTCCTACTGTGGCACCCGTTTCTACCATACCTTCAACACCAGTTTCTACCGTACCTACTGTATCAGTTTCTGTCATTCCCACAGCACCAGTTCCTGCTATCTCCACAGCCCCTACTCTTATAGGTCCTGGTATGTTTCTGCACTCATCTCTTTCTCCACTTCTTCATTGTGAGTTCATTCTCCTTAACTCATGGTTTCTCACACCATGCTTCATGTTTTCTTTATAGGTCCAATTCCCACTGCCCCTTCTCAGTTTAAGGTGGGCAGCACACGCATCGAGGCCCTGAGGGAGGTGGCTGACTTGGAGAGTCGTCGTGAGCGTCTTCTTTCCAACATTGGTGGATCTAACCATTTTAGAGATTAGCCCCTTATTTCTGGGCTTCGTTGATGATGATGTAGTTCCCCCTTTTTTTTTCCTTCTCTTCTTACCCCATCTAGTACACTTTATGTTTCCTATAGCACTTTTTTTTTTTTTTTGCAAGTTCTACCATAGTTTGGGTTTGTAACTATGATGCTACACTTTGTTACTGCTTTTGCTATTGCTATGACATAGAATGCTTTTATAATACTTCGTACCTTTTCATTGCATACTCATAAGAGCACATTACAATCTTGTCTTGTGACATAGACACTTGAAGAAGAAAAAAAATAGGGGGAGAAACATAAAACTCATTAAACAAAAGGGATAACTACATGACCTCTTTTTTTTTCTTAAGCATAATAATGCTTCAGCTACTTCCCATTGATGGGATCCATCAGGTCCTTGCCATCCATCTGGGCCAGATGGTAATACCCACTTGGATGTGTTTCTCTTATCACAAAGGGTCCTTCCCATTTTGGCCCAAACTTAGATGGTCCTACCATGCCTCGCCTAACATAATATGCTACCTTTAACACGAGTTGTCCTTCCACGAACACTCTCTCTTTAGTCATTCTACATAAGCTTCAGTCATCCTTTGCCTATATCTGTGGTTGCGCTCTTGGGCCTTTTCTCTTCTTTCATTAAGCCCGTCTAGGTCTTCATACCTTTCTGCCGCAATGACCTCCTTTTCTTCTTCCTTCTCCTGCATCAACATAACTCTTAAGGACGGAGTCATTACTTCTGCCAGGCTCATTACTTCTGTCTCATAGACTAAGGAAAAGGTGAAAACCCTGTAACAGATTTTGGCGAATTTCTATAGGCCCAAAGAGCGTCTGGCAGATGCATTGCCCATCCTCTTGTATATTTTTGGCTCATTTTGCAGATGATTTTTATGAGGGTCTTGTTTGTGCCTTTGCTTTCCCATTTCCTTGAGGGTAATAGGGCGATGAATGATGGTGCTTGACATGGTAGAACTCTAGCATCTTCCTTACTTCACTGTTGACAAAGGGTGTGTCATTGTCACTAATAATCTTGTTGGGTACCCCAAACCTCACAATTATGTTTTCTTTGATGAAGTTTTCTACTACTCCTCCTATGGCTTTACAGAGTGGCACTACCTCTACCCATTTTGTGAAGTATTCTGTAGCCACCAGGATCCATATGTATCCACGCAATGGTGGATTAACTGGTCCAACCAAATCAAGCCCCCAAGTGTGGAAGGGCCATGGGGTGACCATGCTGTGTAAGTTCTATGGATGAGTGTGAATCAAGTTGGCCTGTACTTGGCAGTTGTGGCATTCTTTTCACAAATTCTGCTGTATCTTTCTTCATGGTGGGCCAGTAGTAACCCATTTGCAGTAGGCATCTGTACAACTTTTTCTTCCCCTAGTGTTCTCCACACTCTCCCAAGTGCATTTCTTTTATCATCCATTTTTCTTCCTCGGGACCCAGACATCTTAAGGGATCTCCATCATACCCTTTTTTAAAAAGGACTCCGTTATGCAAAAAAGTAACATGTTGCTAGCCTCTTAAGCTTTTATCTTTCACTGTGCTTTTGTGGCAAGATACCTTCTGTTAAGTACTGCGTGAACGAACTTCTCCAGTCTTTGCTGGCGAACACAGCATAACTTTCCACTTTGTCTACTGCAAGCTGTTAGGTCTCACATTGGGTTTGGACTTGGTCTACGTCTTTACCTATACTTGGCCAATAAAAGCTCGCCCTCTGAAGTCTGCGGTAAAGGTTGACCTAACCGCAGGATCCGCAAGTCTTGTCATGCACTTTCTTTAACTTTCTTTGGCCTCCTCCTGCCCTACGCATCTAGACAAGACCCCGTTTGGCATGCTGCAGTACAATTCTCCTCTTACCAAGGCGTAGTCTTTTAGCACCTTTAGTTCTGCAGAGCCTTCTTCTTTCATCAAGGCCTCCCTTATGGGAATCCGCCAATCTCCTTCACACTGTTCCTCTTGGAACTTTTCCGTCAACATCTCAATAATAGATTCTTTCCTCTTGCTGACTTCTATCCTAGTGCTATCCCCTTCGAAAATTATTTGTGAGCCTAATACGGCTAGCACATCCGCAAACTAGTTTTCATTCCTTGGAGTATGTTCTATTTCAAAGGTAGGAAACTTTTCCACCTTCTGGGCCATTGCTCTATATGGGGCTAGGCTGGGTTCCTTTAAGGAGAAGCTCCCTTTGGTCTGGCAGACCACTAGGTTTGAATCACCTATTACCCTTAAATGCTTGACTCCGATTTCGAGGGCCGTGGCTAGCTCGGTTAGATAGGCTTCATATTCAGCCGTGTTATTTGAACAAGGGAATTCTAATTTGAATGATAGTGCCATAGCCTTGTCTTCTTCATGATACAAAACTACTCACACCCCTCTTGATTGGGCGGTAGAAGACCCATCAAATTACATTACCCATTGCTCTCTGACTTCTTTTGTCATGGCTACTTCCCCTGGGACCTTATCATCCAGTGGGAATTCCTCTTCTCCTGGAAACTGTGCCAACAAATTTGCTATAGCCTGGCTCTTTACTGCCTTGGGCGTTCCCGCTTTCAGGTCGTACTATGATAATTGTAATAACCACTGGGATATTCTGCCAAAGAGAATCGGTTACCGCAACAAAGCTTTGATCACGTGGGACTTAGTCATCAACCACACTTTATAAGCCAAGAAATAATAGCGTAGCCTTTGTGAAGCATACACGATAGCCAAGCATGCCCTTTCTGCCCTTGGGTAACGAGTTTCTATATCTTTTAGAGCACAATTAATGTAGTAAACCGATTGCTCAATGCCACCTCCATCCTCTTGGGCAATCAATGCACCTATGGCATACTGGTTAGTGGCTAGGTAGAGCAACAATGGCTTCTTGCGGATTGGTTCTTGCACAGTAGGGAGGTTCATCATAATCTGTTGTAGCCTTTTAAAGGTCGTTTGCTGTGCTTCTCCCCACTCAAAGCTTTCTTCTTGAGCAATCTACCGAAAACAACAATAATTAATGCCAATCCCGAGATGAATCTTCGGATATGTGAGACCTTCCCCAAGAAACTCTTCAACTCCTTTACTGTGGCTGGAGGTTTCATGGTTGCTATGGCCGTAGCTTTGGCCGGGTCTACGTCTATTCCTCTGCTGTGAACCAGGAAACCCAAAAATTTCCCCGATGACACTCTAAACACGCACTTGAGAGGGTTCATCCTGAGTTTGAAAGTCCTACATCTCTCAAACACCTTCTTCAACACATGGACATGTTCTTCTCGCTTCTTTGATTTTACCACTATGTCATCCACATAGTCCTCTAGTTCCTGATGCACCATGTCGTGAAATATTGTCGTCATTGTCCGTTAATAAGTTGCACCTGCATTTTTCAACTCAAACGGCATCACTATATAGTAGAAATTGCCTATAGGTGTTCTGAAGGTAGTTTTCTCCGCATCCTTTAGCGCCATTCTGATCTGATTATACCCGCTGAATCCACCCATGAATGAAAACATAGCGCTCCCTACCATAGAATCTATCAACAAATCCATGTTTGGCAATGGGAACTTGTCTTTCGGGCAGACCCAGTTGGGATTTCTGAAGTCTACACAGCACCTTATCTGCCTGTTCTTCTTCTTTACTAGCGTTATGTTGGACAACCAATGCAAGTGCTGGATAGGCTTAATGAATCCTGCGGCTAGAAATTTATGTACCTCCTTAACTATTTTTCCTTCTATTTCGGTGTGGAATATCCTGGTAGACTGGGCCACTGGCTTGGCCTCGAGATCCACATTCAGCGTACGCACTACTAGCCCCGGATCCAACCCTGGCATTTCACTATAATCCCAGGCGAAGACATCTTTGTACTCCTTCAACAACGCTATCAATTTTGACTTTTCCTTTTCTAACAACCTTGAACTAATTGAGATGGGCCTTGGTTCCTGCGAGTCGGGCCCTAGGTTAGTCTCCTCCAACTTTTCTTCTGCCATAACTTGTGCATCTTTTTCTGCCACAACTTCTTTCTCTTCATTTCTTCCTTCCTCTGAGCTTTCTTGAGCCACACAACACACTAGGCTTTTATGCTACCACTCTTGTCTGAGGCCCGCTTATATTTCACCCATGGGCCCCATGCACCTTCATAATTTGTATACAATCCTGTCATCAAGTCCTCAGACCCTAACACATTGTGGTGCATCGTCTAACTCTGCAACGAGTGCTTGCTTCCTTTTCTTCTTTTGTGACAGCAACTCCATTAGATCAAGCTCAGGGTCATTCCATACATCCTCCCATCTGGGTATGAAGGTGCCTCGTGGTTTTGATACTAAGTTCTTTCCAAATGGTGCCTATTGGTCGTAGAACATGGTTTCTACTAAATGAGCCTCCGCCTGCTCAAATGGTGATGGATTTGCTGCGATATGTATCATCCTACCATTCAACCTTCCGTTCATGCATTGGTGATAGGTGGATAGGACTAATCAGTGTTTGTGCAACCATGGCCTCCCCAAAAGCACATGATACAAGACCTCCGTCTTTACCACGTGGAATAGAGCTAAGGAAGCTATAAGGCCCACCTTTAACCACAATTGGATGTGCCCTGCGGTGTATTCGCCCCTTCCTCCAAACCCTATTACTTCCATTGGGCACCCCTGAATCTTTCTTTATGAAATTCTAGCCACTTGCAGAGTACTTAATGGGATGAGATTTACGGAAGCACCTATATCCACCAAGGCTCTCTTGATGAGGATTTGGTTTATGGATGTTGCTAAGTAAAAGGGCCTCCTGTGGTCTAGGTACCCCACCTCCATATCCTCATCACTAAAAGTGATTTCACTTGCTTCTTGCAAGAGGGCTCTGTCATCTGTAACTTCCGCTGTTAAACATTCTATTCATGCCCCGGAGGCAATGATCACCAGGGCTTCTGTGGCTATCTTTCGCTCTTTCGCCATAAGCCCCAGTTGGTTAAACAAATTCTTAAATTTGGAGTTTTTCTGTAAGGTGGTAATTGATGTGGCAGGCAGGGCTGGATTCCTCTTCGTCCTCCCCTGAATCCGCACAAATTACTACCACTGTTACACCCTTCCCTTTGTGGTTTGAGAGCGGGTTTCTTTGAACTTCCTGCTGGGATAGTTCTAGAGTCTCTTCTTTGATCCTACAGTGTGCCAGTCTGTGGAGTGCCCAACATTCTACGGTAAGATGTTGTATGTAATTGTGCAATCGGCAGAAGCGTAAGTCCTTCCGCTCTTCCTCTGTGGACTCCTTTGAAACTTGATAAGGCTTAAAGACTCCATTTGCTATCTACTTGTCTAGGAGCACATCTAACTCCTTTGCGGTACATGGTATTGGTGGGGGAGCATCGTATTCTCTTCCATCAGTTTTCCTTCTTCGTTCACCAGTGGATACTGCAATAGCTTGCGAAGCGTTTCTTTTGTTGGCACTTGGCTTCACCAACTGAGTAGTCTTCCTAGCCTTTTGTAACAACTACACAAACTGGGAGATTTCTAAATTTTCCAAGATTGCCCTATACTCTTTGATCATATTCATCATACACATTTCTACCAATGTTCTTTCTTCACAATGATCATAGCAATCGAGTGCTATATCCCTGAACCTTTTGATATATTCCATTAAATCCTCACCATTTCTTTGCTTGGTTGCTTGCAAGGTTGCAAGCATTATTGTTTTTTCTCCATGGAAATATTTAGTGCAAAATACATCCACCATGTCATCCCAAGTTGGGATTGATCCTGGCTTTAGGCCGATGTACCAGGTGTATGCCCGGTCACATAGTGATTTGGAAAACTCCCGAAGACATAAGTCCTCGTCTACTACATAAGGGCTAAGAGTATCAATGAACCTGCTCATGTGTTCAAAGGCACTTCCCTTCCTTCCATTGTACTGCGCGAAGACTCATGGTTCGTATCTCTCTGGGTACGACTTACTGAGTACCCTTAACGGATAAGGAGGTCTCCGTGCATAGAATCTTTCCTTAGGTGCTCTGGCCCTCTCCTGCTCCAGGAGAGGTGCTACTTCGGCCATGGTGATGAAACTTTGTTCCACATTCTATGGGCCACCTCTTGTTGGTGTCTCCTCTTTGTCTACTGCATGCTTCGGGTCGTGCTGGGTCCCTTTCTCCTTTGTTTTGTCCATTTTTAGCTGACAAATTTCTTCCATTATTTGCTATTATGAGTGCTACAGTGACTGCAATATTTCAATGAAGGTGTTGGCATTGTCAGTAGGGACTCTTGGCTACAGTTGTGGTTCAGCCCCCATTCTGTTAACACCTTCCGTCTGGTTAAACTGTTGTTGGTGAAGTGTTGTTGGCCTAGATTCTGCTTGTGAGGGCACGGCGCTCATGTTTTGCGTCGTCCAAGATCTTTGTAGCATTTTGTTTGTGAGGGCTTCTATCCCTACCTATTTCCCAAGTCTCCAGCGGAGTCGCCAATTTAAATGTGGTGGGCCTTTTTTGCAATGTTGGGCTGGGTTGTCTCCTACGGTAATAGGCCCAAGTGTTCTGAGTAAAGGAGTTGAGACCGGTCCAACTGCAACTCACTTTGGTCCGGCTTGTGCTCAAACTATGTCTCGTTTGCCAAGAATTGCGTTCATATGCCCATGATAGGCAGAGCTACTTCAGATGAGTCATGACAAGCAGACATAATAATAATAATAAAAGAAAGTACTTTTTCCTTTAGACAAAGTGAATAAATAATCCCCAACTAAAATGATAATCACAATGATAAGAAAAACCTTGTAAAGAAAATTATGGAAATAAATAGGTAAGGAATGAGTTAGCAAAAGAAAGAAAAAGAAAGATCAATCTGTTATGCCAAGTTATGTCACAGGAACAAGACCAAGGAGGGAAACCGTTTTCCTCAATGCGAATAATCTCCCAGGGAAGATCTTACCATGGAAATTAATCATTTTGAGGGAAGCGGACTTGAATGGCTTATGCCTAGCAGAGAGCAGGACTTTCAGAGGGAGAGAGGGGATCGACCTATTAGTGCATGCCTGCCATTCTATCTCTCCGTTTTCTTTCCTTATTTCTAATTTTTCTTTCCCCTTTCTTTTTCTCTTCTCTTCTCAGTATTTGTTTCCGTGTTGTGATTTTCTCCTAGGGGTTACTATTACCCCCTTCCTCCCTTTGCTGTGCACGGCAAGGGTCCTTTATATAGTGCTTGCCATGACTGGTTTTTACTATTTTAGCCCTTAACTACTTTTGTCTGGTCTGGATGTCCTTATCGACCGCCACTGGTTTGTCAACCACTCAGCCAGCACCACTTACCTGTGCTGGCTGTACCACTCCTCATCACTAGACAAAGAAGACTATGCTGTCTGTTTGTTTACCGTGGCACTCTTACCTGCTACGGTGTGGGTGCTCTCTCTCTTCATTCCTCATAGCATGCGCCTAGTGGTTCCAACTCATCCTTGCTTATTTTGGGCAGCATGTCATCCCAATAGGACATTTCCCCCAAAAGAGCCTGAGCAAGAACCTCAAAATAGGTTTTCCCTTCTCCCCACCACTAGACGATACCCTCTTACCTCTGACCCATGACCCACCACCTCCTGTATTGGTTGGGTACAGGCTAGTGAAGTCTGGGCCATGCGTGTGCTCAACTTTTGCATGTGTCCAAAACTTGCCCACTACATTTTTCATGGTCTGAAGGCTCCTCTACACATTCTGCCACTCATCCTTGACTTCTTATAATGTGAGCTACTCTCTAATTCCTCATTCTCTATGGCTTGCTCCCTTTACGGGCTGGGCTTTGTTTAATTGTGGGCTTTTCTTTCTTCAGCCCACTCTTCTGCAATCTTGCTACCATTTCCTGTTACACTATTCTGCCATTCCTACTATGATGTCATTTGACCCACATCTGCTAGGCTTCTTTGGGCCTACTACTTGTTCTTATCTCAATAACTTAGTATGGTCATTGGGTTTTTTATTACTTGCGGGCTCCTGTGTCCCATTCTTTTCCTCTTAGGCATCCTTGGTTCATTTGCTTTCCTTGGGTTTCCTTGGCCCATTTTTCTAACTCTACGTTCCCATGGGCTTTTATTAACTCCTTTAGGCTTCCCTGGCCCAATTACCTTATCCTTCATCCTTAGGGCTCATGGGCTTGCCATCAATCCTCTTACTTTCTTTGCTTGTATTACTTTGGGCTTGCTGTGGTCCATTCTCACTTTTCTACATCACACTACCCATGGGTTTGCTATTTCTCTCTCTCCAGGCTCCTTTAGGCCCATTTGCTTCCTCAAGGCCCATTTGATTATTTTATGGGCCTGTGATCCATTATTCCTACCACTTGGGGTTAATGGTTTTTCTATCCACTTACTAGCTCTTCTCTACCCACGTTGATGGGCTTCTTCTTTCTACTGGGCTTCCCAAAATGAGCATCAACACACACCAACTTTAGGAAGATGTTGGTTACAAAGTTTTTCAATTCATCAACAATGAAGATCAAAAAGCTCCTTGGTCACAAAACCCTTGGCGTAAAGACGCAGTAGCTTCTACAAAGAATATGATAAACTAGAGCAATTTTTATCTCCGGTCAGAGTATACATGTATTATCACTTTGCATCACCTTGTGACAGCTCTTACAATAATCCCTATATATGTCTAGATTTTGAGAAAAGAAACCCTACACAAATACTCAAGGATATGCTTGTAATCAAATCTGGAATGTCTGATTTTGTAATTCTCGACAGATACAGCAATAATTCTCGATAGAAAGGATTCTATCGAGACTTCTATCAAGCTTTAATGAACAGCACTTCCTTCACTTGTTTGTTGGTCAGACTTGAATGGCTTCAATATTAAACTTGAACACTTGTTTCTTGAAGCACTAAATCCATCTTAAATCTACCCAATTACAAGTGTGTTTTGTCAAAAGATTAGCCAATTACATCAAATATGTCCCTAACAGTAAGGGAGAAAGGTTGGAGAAGTAGTGGGGAGATGAAAATGTAACAGATGGAGAAAGGTTGGAGAAATGTAAATATTAAAAAAAATGTTAAAAACAATTATTGGAAAATTGGAAAAAAAAAAAAAAAAAAGATAATGACGTGGACACTGATGTGGATCAACTGGAGTGTAGCAACAATAAATGCTACACTTCAGTTTTTAGAAATACTAGTTTTTAACCCTCGCAATGCGCGGGATCATTTTACATATTAATGATCTTTGCATCCAACATAAACTTAGTTCTCATTCTTCTACTACATACATTCAAACCTAAATAATTTAGTATATTTAAGCATATAGTATCCAATATCCCCTAAAAATTTTAAACATTACTCTCTTCAAATCACATCACGTATGTACTTCCATTCTCCAATAGACCATTCTTCAAAGCAATTAAAACTTGACTTACTTTGACATCATAACTTACTTAGAAATAAGGGGAAACAAATAGTAACAATTTATTACTATGGAAATCATTTAGAAAATTGTGCAAATATATCCAAATGAGTTGGTATAACATCATTGTCTAAACATTTGGGACTAATCTTCAAAGTCGAGTCAGTACATTGAGGAGGATATTCATCAAGGGTTTGTTGTAAATAATATTATGATGGGACATTTGTTCTTAATCTTTGAGGGCCTATTTCTAATAAGCCACCTTAAAATTAAGCGAATCCAAAATATCACTATAAGAAACAGTTATAGCACCAAATTTGTCAAGAGTTTGATGAAACCTAACACAAAAAATGAACACAATGATTACATAATGGCAAGACAATAGGTTTGTAATTTAGATAATATATAAACCATAAAAAAATATATATATTAAAAGGCAACCTTTATAAAGAATAGTCCCTTTCGACTCATCTCTATTCAGTATTAATAGTATTATTACAAACTCATATAATGTGTCCTTTCCTATAATTCCAATTCACGTGAAAATTACTCTGGGTATTATAAGTTCTATTGCAATTTTGTTACAAACCGATTTGGAAGCTAAATTATGATGCCATGCATAACCAGTCGGCAAGTCCACATCAATTCACAACAGAAATGTACTTAATGTCTAATAGTATAGATCATTGTGAATTAAGTTCAATGCATAATTAACCATTATTCCTCACTAAAACAACCACAATAAACAAGACCCAAAAAGATCTAACCTTGGCAACTGAATCCAATACAATTGACACAAAAAAGTGTAGATAACATTAGATATCCATGCCCATCATTGTAAATTCAGTTCAACATATAATTAATCAAACACCCATTAACCATTATTCCTCACATAAACAAACCCAATAAAATACAAAAAAAAAAAAAACCACATTTATAAAATTTATACCTGGACTATGGCTTGTATAGTACACTCTGCAGTGGAGTGCTCTACGAATTTGGCTTTCAATAGTCTGCCCTTTACTAATCTCACTAACAATCTCCAAAGGTCATTTTATTTTTAAAGCATTTACTAATTTGTTCCAAGCAAGAACCTAAAAAAAATGATACACAGAAACAAACTAACCTAAGTAAAAAAATTTACAAACCACATAAAAGCTTGAAACACACAAATCTAAAACTTACATGACAATTTCAAACACCATATATGCTATTCCAAGGAACCACAATGAATCACACCAAACTAAAACTTATATGACAATATTAGTTAGAGCCTTTGAGGTATGTATCATAATTTGTGTGAGGGTATGAAGAAGCATATAAAAAGTTAAAATAAAAGAAATATCTCTTATTGTCTCTGTAGATTAAACCCAATTTATCACCACTTTTAACCCCATTCCTCCCCTTTTCTCTTTTGGGTATTACAAAAAGTATTGGAAAATTTTAGCCCACAACATTCTCATAAACTAAACATAATTTCACAAATGATGATTTAAAAAATGGAATATTATACAAGAACTCCTTTTATTGCCTAATTGTGCTAAGTGCTAACATATCCTGGATTGTACGATAACTTAAAACAATATATTAAAGCAAACACAATATAGTGCACACACAATGAACATGATAATCAACTCTAACATTTGTGAAATCACCCAACAGGGAAAACTCATAGATTTGTGTAAAATCAAGTCTTGATAGTCACAAATTTACAATCAATATTGTGGTATCCAAAACCATTGTCGCTGTCCCATATGCGAATACATACAAAACAATAAGAGCTTCTGTATCCACATGGTCTTTTCTGCATTAAGTAACATGGTCTTTCATTTTTCATCCTCTCATAACTAACACAATTTAAAATAATGAAAATCTTCTTCAATTTTCATCCAATTATGACTTCTAAGCCTTAATAAATGATTTTCTAAATTATTCAAAGGATTAATTAACATGCAAATTTTTTCTACATTAGATACCATATCCATATGCTTAACTTAAATTTAGAAATACCCTTTCCCTGAGTAGATCTTATTTATATAATTAAAGTATAATTACTTAAAATTTGTTAGACTACAAAGTACAAAGAGGCCAAACACAAATATGAATAAGGATTTCCTAAACTCTACACCACAAAACACAATACCACTTCCAAAATGACAATAAAATGTGACATGCAGGTTAGGAATTAAATAATAATAAAAATAAATAAATAAATAAAAAGAAGAAGAAGAAAACTGACTTTTCTCTTTTAATATGTACATGTGTCAGAATTTTAACCATTATTTTCTCCTAACTTGGCAACACCTCCTCCTATTACCTGTGCTATGCATGGGGTACCCTTTTATTCAAAGAAACCATCTCTAGATAGATGCTAAGATTTGAAAATATTTTACCCAATACACTAACATATTCCATAAAGTTTCAATTCCTATGAAAATCAAATGCCTTTATCTAAAATCTGAAATTCCCAGGAAGAGAGAGAGAGAGAAGATAGATACAGCCAGTTTATGGTATATTAATAAATGTCCAATTCCATGCAAACCAAGAAAAGAAGACATACTGGACTTCAACCAAAAGGTTCTCTCCATTACACTAAGCAGGAAAAGAAATGATAAAAAACAGCTATTCACATGTATTTAATCATGACATATTTAGTAATCATGTGCCTTGTGTAGATGATTTAATGAATAATATGATTTAATAGATGTAGGTGGTCATCTAAATCTCTATGTAATGTAATTGATTGACAGAGATTCCTTCAAACAAATTTGGTAGAAAAGTTGTCCAAGAAATAAGGCAGCATATTCTAGCAAATACAATTGCAAAAAGAGCACCAGAACAGATGAAAAGCTTTGCGGTTCTCCACTATTGAGAAACTAAAGCACCACTTCAAAAACCAACAAAAGCTTTTTAATTTCTTAAAGCTTTTCTAATCAATCTAATGAATCACAAAGTCAATCAAAAAACAAAAGTTAGCATCTTGTTATATTTTAATAATTTTCCTCACTTTTAATAGCAATTGAGAGACTACAAATGCCTACTTTTGGATCAGCATAGCAACAATGTAAGAAAAGGGAAAATGGAAAGTTTGAAGCGAGGAGTTTCAGGCTTGTCATGATTCTTCTTATAGCAATTAGTTTTTAAAGGATCAAATGTGTTAGTCCAAATCAAAGATAGCATAACTTCAAGTTCAATAATATGATGGTCATTTTATTACTAATAAGAACTACCTTAAACATTAAGAACTTTCAAACAAACTCAATGGTATTGGACATCCTTTGAAATGACCACATCCTTCAAATGACCCGTATTTATTATTTTAGAAAACTTGCTAATAAAGTTATTATGATTTATGAAACCACTTGCAATTATGATAGCATCACACAATAAATTTTAAAATTTCAATCATAATTGATAGAAAGGATCAACAAAAAAAAAAAAACAAAAAGCCTAATCGGACAAATTCTAGCAGGGAATTCCACAGTTCCCTAGAGTTTTGATCATCCATCTAAAACATACATGGGAAGAAAAATACAAATTTTCTCCCATTTCCATTGAAAAATCAATACATAAAAACCAAAAAAAGAGGGTTAAAAAATTGAATGAATCTCACCTAGATTCTTAAATTAGGATATGATTCCAATGTCTTCAATCACCTATCTTGATGATTGCTAACCCTTTTGAAGCAATGGAAAAACAAACACCACCCATTCTTTTATGCAGCCAAACACTCTACATAAAGCCAATTTTTCAACAAATCCATCAGAAACAGATCCATATCAAGAAAATCATATAATATGAATAATCCAAATAGGAAATAAGCCAAAGAACCATATCAGGGAGGTACCAAAACTTTAACACAACAAAACCAAATAATTTTATTCCCCTCTCAATTAATTAAAATAAAGTCTAAGATTTCTAAATTAAAATTTATTTTCTACCCCTCATTTCTCAAAACCTAATAAACAAAAACCCCATCACAGGGCCGTATTTATTTCCTAATATACGAAATCCCCATCACAACCAATCAAAAACCATATCTAAAAACTCGAAACTTTTAATTTTCACACACTTTCTTAGCACCCAAACAAAAAACAAACACACACACACACACACACAGATA
This sequence comes from Quercus lobata, assembly GCF_001633185.2. NCBI lineage: Eukaryota > Viridiplantae > Streptophyta > Magnoliopsida > Fagales > Fagaceae > Quercus > Quercus lobata. The sequence goes on from NC_044908.1 coordinate 82,871,107, forward strand.
GAGAGAGCAATACCTTAGTACAATCATTGAACACTTTCCAAAGAAGAACTTCATAATTGGAGGGCAACTTCAATTCCCAGAATCAGAGACCCCAGAAAGGAAAAAAAAAATTATCAACGCAGATATTAGAAAACAAGGAAAGGTTTAGTGAATTTTGTAATCCAAAATAGGGAAAAAAATATTGAAAATTTGAGAAAACAAACATTTTCATGGAGAACCCAAAAACCCAGAACAAAAAGGAATCAAAACCAAGATGTAAAGCCAAAACTAAAATCTTTTTTTTTTTTTTTGTAATTTCTGAAAGTTATAAAAAAGAAAAAAAAAAAAAAAAAAAGCCTATCCTATCAAAATTCATACCTAAATGTTATTTTTTTTTAAAATCATACCTAAATCTAAAAGGGGGGAAAGAATGTACCGGTACCAGTTTTGATAATCTGATGGTGGCAGCAACATTCACAAACACTATCTCTGTATCCCTCTAAATTCTCAATCATTTTGTGTTTTAAAAACCTGCAACAAAAACAAATCAAATCTAAACCTATCCAACAAAAAAACTCAAATAGAAGTAACGTTTCATAGCCAAATCTTAAAAAAAATTTACCAATGTTGATGGGCCATAGATTTTTCTTTCTATGTGCTTGTGGTTTCGGTGGTCTGATTTTGCCTCTTTCTCTGTTTCTTTCTCTGTGCCTCAGGCCTTATCGCCTCTCTCTATTTCTATCTCCGTGTTAATCATATCTCTCTCAGCGTCGTACGAACTCTTCGAATCCTCGCCGTACTTCGCATCGGAATCGACGGCAATTATAGAAGGCTGAACAGAAGCCTCATCAATTGGTTCTTCCTCTTCTTCTTTTTCGAGGCAATCTGGTGGGCGTGACATCAGTAGTAGTAGTGTCGTCGTCTAGGGTTTGTTTAGGGTTTTCTTCTATAGTAGTAGTAAGGTTAAGGTTGAGTTGGTCTGATGAATCGGTGGCCATTGTATGAGAGAATCAGAGATTGCGTGAGAATGGCACCTCTGATCGCTTACTTCTTTCTCATCTAAGTTTTGGATTTTGATTTTGGGGGAAGGAGATGGTTTTGATTTTTGGGTTTCTAAGAAGATAGAGGAGTCACGGGGTTTTTGATTTTTGCAGTAAACAGTGTTTTAGGTCTACAAAATCGTTTTTTGAAGCTTTTTGATTTCATTGCCTCTCTCTGTCTCTCTTTGTTACTTTTCGTGTCCTCATCACCCCTCTTTATTTCTATCTTGGTGCACATCTAATTTTAACCGGTTAATTTTTTTATATTTATAATGAAAGGCTTTTAAATGGTGTGTAGCATTGCCAAACAATATAATGTATCACTTTTTAAAGTGAAACGTGTTTGAATTTTAGATAGGTAGTTATCCTATTTGTCAGCACCTCCTTAATTATAGGAATCCACTTTCTCTCAGCTTCTGCTATTATATATACTAGTGTTTAACCCGCACAATGCACGGGAACAAATCTACAATACAATACAAACATACAAAGGAATATGATGTACTTTCATATTAGTCAAGCACTTTTTGGTTGATAACAAAGGAATTAAGTCTTTTTTATTAGAATTATTTTTTGGCACAATTTTGAATGGTTTACTTGCATAGATTTATGTTGTTTGAACTTTGAATATAAACATGCATGACAAACCAAAGGAGTTTAGAGAGAAATATTTCAAAGTCTTCATATATCTTTTTATTAAATTGGAATTTTGAAAATCTAACTCTTAGATTGCATGTTATTTATGTTCTTAATATACATGTCAAATTTCTTTCAAATTAGATGTTATTTACTATTTGATTAATAAACTTATTTTTCATACATAATTTTAGGGAAAAAAACCTTGAAATGTAAAGATTTGATTAATGACATAGTTATTGATCTTTAATTTTCTTGAAATTTTATAGAGAACATAATAAGAACATGCAATCCAACAGTTAAATTTTCAAAATTCACATCTAATAAAATTAATATGAGAAGAGTTTAAAAAGTTTCTCTCTGACGAAAAAATATATATAAATACAAAGGGAGGAAACATTCATTAAAATAAATAATATTAGTTCCAAAAAATTGTAATAATAATCAGAGGAGTAGCACAATGGAAGCATGATGGGCCCATAACCCATAGGTGCCAGGATCAAAACTTGGCTCTGATAAAGAGGTAGCTTCCCAATTATTATTATTTTTTTAAAATACTATAAAAGAGAAAAAGGAATAAGATAATGATTTTTGAAAAAATAAATAAATAAATAAATAACCATTTTTGACAATTTGGTATAGAATTAAACCAAGAATTTTAAATTACCACTATGTTTTCAATTGGAAGTATAAAAGAGAAAGGAATAAGATAGTGATATTATAGAAGGAATAATTGGTTTGGTACCCACTTTCCTGGGGCAGCCATTCAATTAAAAATGCGGCTTTCCCCACAATCCTCTATCCTCTATAGTCTGAGGTATTACAAAGTACTAAGTACATCTTTAGTATCATTGCACAATTTCTACAACTTGAGAGCTATTATTTTATCAAAAAAGAGTTGAGAGCTATTACATAAGATTTAGCTAAGGTTCCTCTAAGGACAGAAAAAGAACAAAAGAACCACATTGTGCTCTTAAAATTTTGTAGCATTCCTCAAAGGACCTCTCCTAAAAATTGAGGTACTCAACTGTAGAAACTCGAAGGCACAACTGAGAACTGCAATCGCCCTGTCCATTCCTCCTCTGGCTTCAAAGTGATAGGTTTCTCAATTGCTGCTCCATCAACACAAAGAATCTATTTGTACTCCTCATCACCAAAATCTACCATTGATTTTGATTTCTAATCCCATGGATTCCAGACCACTGTAATAAGGAAAAAAACACAGTAAGACCAAACAACATCATAGTGAGGACCATTTATATGTTGGTGCACGTGAACCAATGGATATAAACCCATAATTATGATTTATGAATACATCAAGGAATGCAATCACATTAGGAGAACTAAGATAACTCGATCCATCTGCAAGGAAAATATAGGAAAACAATATATCTCTAACACTTACTAATCTCTAGCAACCATCTCTAGTAGAAAACTGTATATCTCTTACCCTTTTCTCTCTAACAGTTGCATTACACATTCTCTTTCTATTTCTTTGCTTCAAATTCAGGTCCCCGAAAAGAAAGTTATTGGAAGTGACTATCTTACATAGGCCTAAAGCAAATTTGACAGAAGCCAGGATGGATGGATATTCTGTAAATCTCCAAAGCTTCTATCTTCCAAGTTGAGAACATGAGTTTCATTTTGATCATTGAAGAAAATGCAATTCCTTTTATACCCAGTAAACTCTTCAGCCAAAATCAATAAGCAACAATCATTACCCAAAACTAAAGCTCGATCACCCAAGTTTTTTTCCAACTCCCATCAACCCCATTCTTCATCCAGCTTATACACTTTGAAATCAACCACTTTGGGACCATCACAGTCTCTAACATAGCGGTTGGTATGTTCTACCCTCCTCCTTTCTTTATTAAAGTATCTATCAACAACATAGAGAGCTCCACATGACTCCACCAAGTGCTTCTGGCTACCCAACCCACATAGTGGAGGCAAAAATGGAACCAACTTCAATGACGAATTATCAATCCACGAAACGTTTCCCAATGTATCAATCACATAGAATTGGCCCTTATATACAATAATATCATCATACTCATTAAATCAATCACAAAACCCTAATCTTCCGGCAACAAAAATAACAAAAACAGCAGAGTCATTTACATTAATCTAAAGGCGAATTGGGAAACATAACTACATTATTGGCAGACCTACATTCAATCTGAGTTTATGATTTGTAACATTAAAAAATCTTATCAGATTAGTATGGAATTGAAAAGAGTAGAAGTCAAATGGATAAGAATGATAGTTAGGCGGTCCTTACCTGTCAGCTTTATCCAGCAATGTTTCTTGAGAACACCTGGTGAATGTTATCAATCTGTCTAAACAGAGGTAATTCAAACAACAAATGCATAATGGATAGAATCTTGACAGAAAATTGCAACAAATCTAAATTTTAACGAAATGACAGGATAAGAAGGTTTGTTAAAATTACCAAACTTTCAGATTTTAAACAGTTTAAAACAAAAGCATATGTATATTGGAGATTTAATATGATAATTCGTAAAGGAAATGTGGCGGTGAGAAGTTTCAGGGAAAAAAACTATTTGAAGTAAAAAAAGAGTATGCCAATCTTTAATTAATAATGTTGCAGAGAAGAGATGAGGCAGAGTAGCAAATAATAATGGCAGTCGGAGTAACTTAACAGTACACCAAATAAATCTACAATTACTCCACAATCCACACCATTGATTATACTGTAAGATGTCACACCTACCACACTTTTACATATTTTTGGCTTCAGTCTTCCTAGAACCAAATCCTTCTTACATAACCACCATCAACAAAGCCTTGCTTAACATCAAATTATTACAGCAGGCAACAACCTAGTACTAAAAAATATTAAATAAATCTGCATAGCCTCTAAATAGAAACCAAATTGAACCAATTTCCATATTATAGTTTTGCAAAAAAAATCATGTTTGCATAACTTCTAAGCAAATGTCAACAATTTTTCTAAGTTTTTTTGTTAACCTTGTAATAACTATAAAAAAAACCTTGCAGACTTCAATCACCATTCACACATTATAGATATTGCAACTTATACACGTTATCATGTGATATTCAACATTAGGGAAATAGATGTGGCTGCCAAAAATTCAATTGGAAAGACTTCTATGACATAATGATGCAGCAACCAATATATAAATATACTGTATAACAACATTTAAAAGGAACAAATTTTTTTTTTTTTTAAATGTACATTTGAACTATCTGAATTCTAAATTAGAATACAACCTAAATTTAGTAAAATGGTTTTCATATAAATACAGCTTTATGCATAAAATGTTAGTTGAATTCTAATTCAAACCACCTAAATGCAATGCAAATCAATTTAAAAAGTCAAATGCAAGTAACTGTAAGTGCAAATCAATTTAAAAGTTTGTAATTGAATGTCATTGAAATGCAATAGAAAAATAAAAGCACTTAATGGAATCAACCCACCTTTTGCAGAGACAACCAACCATTTAGTCAAACTTGGAAAGGATGCTTCAACTCACCCAAATAAATAAGTGGAGCACGATCTAATATACCTAGATTAACTTCACAAACAAAACAAACACAATCAGAACTGATTGAGATCAAATACTCTTTGCCCTCCCAAATCACTCTTAAACATGCAACTTAGAATAAGATACGAATTTTCACTTTGTAGCAATACTGGAGTAATTAGAAATATTTCTAATTTCCTGTAACTTGCAACTTGTTGACTATATTTTAAAACTAAGATAACCACAGGATGAAATTATGTTGAGCAATTTTATTACTCAAATTTGCACACAAGCATGGCCCACACACACAAAAACAGAAAAGGACCTGATGAGAAAAGACAAAAATAAACGCAAACCTTCAATGTAAGCCCTCAGAGGTCCACTGTAAACTAGAGAAAAATAAAACAGAGGACATTAAGACTATAACGGGTGAGACTGGAGATCAATATTTCACGTCATCATCACAATAAAACTCAACACTATAGCACACAACACCATTCTCCATGCTTATAACTTCAACCACGGGTTGTGCATGAGTGACAACCATACCAACAGATCAATGTACAGAAAGAATATATACTAAATACTCTTATGCTATGAGAACCTTGTAAGGCATGCATTAGAGCAATATTTGAAGGACAAATTCGAGAAAATTTGGTCATTGGCAATATTAGTATGTAAAAATCCCCAAGTCCTCACTAAACCTTCTTTCTCCATCTGTAGAGATCTAGGATTTAGGGGTTATTTAAGGTGATAAGCATAATTTTTCAATTATTTAAAGTAAAAATTAAGCTAATCAAACTATTGAATAATTCACTATAAATCTCAGTAAATCTATGAATTAAAAACCTCAAATTTCCACTACAAACACACAAAACTCATAAAACCCAATTAAATACTAAACCCATAAAGCCAGAAGTTCACTCAAAACTAATGATAAACTTAACTTGGTGAGCCAGAAGTTCACTCAAAACTAATGATAAACTCAACTTGGTGAGCGGACGCCGTCCAGAAGGAGGAGGAGCAGATGGAAACGTTGCTGGAGGAAGAAGTAGATTAGAAGTTTGATGCATTGGGTTTAGGTTTTGTGAGAAGAAAATAAAAGAGGGAGAGGCAAATTGTTGCGCGTATGTTGAGGTTGTGGTTGAATGGAGCCGGAGATGGGTGGTGCTGGACCAAAAACGTAACCCTAAACCAAAATCAAGTCTTTTAAAAGACTAAATCATATTTAAAATTGAAAAAAAAAAAAAAAGTTTTGACAGAGGATCCAAAAACCCAAATCAAATCTAAACCTATCCAACAAAAACACTCAATCAAAAAGTAACATTTCATACCCAAATCTAAAAAATGGAAAAAAAAAAAAAAAAAAAACAATGTACGGTGCCAAATCGATGCAGTGTTCACTGTTCTGCCTCTTTCTCTGTTTCTTTCTCCGTGTCCCAGGCCTCATCCTCTTCCTATTTCATCGCCTCTCTCTGTTTCATTGCCTCTCTCTATTTCTGACCCAAAATACCAATCTATTAATCAAAACCAAATCTGACCCAAAATACCAATCTAAATCATAATTAACACCCAATTGATTCTCCAAATAAAAACCAAAACCCCTAAATTTTTAAATTTAAAACAAAACTTTACCAGTAGCGATTCCGATAGTAGGATAGTGAGTGGTGGCTTACGGTGATGGCAGAAGATCTGGGAAGCGCCCTTACGGTGATACTGATGGCAGAAGATCTGGGTGGCGCCCTTCTCTCTGTCTCTGTCTCTCTATTTCAGTCTCTTTTCTCTCGATCTCTCTCTCCTTTCTCCGTGTAACAATCTTTGTTTGTTTGTTTTTTTTTTTTTTTAATCGGTTAATTTCCTTTTATACCAAGAGGGCTCCAAACAGTATTTTTACGCAGTGAAACGTTATAGTTTATCGCTTAATGTTACCAAACAATGTAATGTATCGTTTTTTAATTTAAACGTGTCTGAATTTTAAATAGACACTTTTTTTATTTGTCAACGTCTCTTTAATTGTAAGAATCTATTTTCTCTCTGATTCTGCTATAATAATAACTAGTCGCTAATCCGTGCGATACACGGGAAATCTATTGATTATGAAAAAAAAATCCAACAATAAAAGAAGAATTCAAATTATCATTTATGCAATGTTGTTGACGGTGCCAAACTACTTTAAAAATAAACTTATAGATCATAAAAATATAATTATAAATTAATAAAGTATTGATAACACACTTGAACTTTAATATGTTTAATATAGAACTCTTGATCTAACTTCAAAATAAATTCTACAAAATAGGAATATTTTTTTTTTTTAAATCAAGTTAAGAAAATAGAAAAACTATTAAATACATGAAAGCAATCTTAGAAGAAAGTGAACAAATAACAATGCTATTTCCATTCAATGACACATATTAAGAGTATATAGGAACAATAATGAAACAACTCAAACTTGTGAGCTACTATGAGTAAAAAAAAAAAAAAGCCCTTGTGTAGTAGCCTCAATTGATGGCTATTACATACTGGATCTATTTCAACTGAGTTTCAATTCAAGTGTTTATCTAAAATTTTAAAATTTTCATCAATCTTTGGATTGAATTTTTGCATAACTTGGTTAATTTTATTGTCACACTATTTCCACCCTTAGACACCACAGTAAACACACAACTATGATTAAGTTGTCACAAAAGGTTTTTTTTTTTTTTTTTTAATTCACCAATCTATGAAGGTTTTGGGGTTAGGGTGAAAATTCTAGAGAAATCAACTTTTAAATTTCGTTTTAAAGGTTGTTCTGAATTAGCTACTGGAACGGAATATTTTGGTATCAGTGTGTGCCGATGCACTATTTTAGGATAACGCACCGGTATATATTTATATATATATATATATATATATATAAAATAAAATTACTATTATTTATTATTATTAAGCTAAAGTTTTTAAATTGATTTCTTCAAAAAAAAAAAAGTTTAAAAAATGATTATGTAAGGTTGAATTTAATCAACCATCTTATTGGCTTTATTCCGTGCCAAATTTGCTTGTATTTCAGCATTTAGTAACCCTGTATTTAGGTGGGTTTTGTTGTAAGGGTAATGAGTGAGATAGAGTGTCGAATGCTCAAGAGTGTGCAAGAAAACAGAGACTCGCGGCTGGATCTCGCGGGTGACTCGCGGCTGCAAGCCGCCAGATGCAGCACACGTGCCAAGCATGCCAGAAGGTGAACAGTCATGCTAGCTGGAGCATTACAGGACAAAACAGGACAACTGGCCATACGGTTATCTCGCGACTGGATCTCGCGACTCAGTCAAGTCGCGAGGCCAAGCCGCAAGCCAACCCTGTTTTGAAAAACCTGACATTTCATATTCCTTTCTCACCCTAGTATATATACTCCTTATACCCACTAAAGAAAGAGAGCTTCCAGAGAGAATTTTGAGAGAGAAACCCTAGAGTAAAACAAGATTGATTCACCTACAATCTATACATTAGAGTCTCTTCAAATTCCTCAACTCTCTTCCTCTCCATTATCAAACCCTTGAGAGGCATTTTTCCAAAACCTTGTTCTCACCATATTCATTACTGTGAGAGGGCTGTTTGGTGTTCTAGGAAGTAGTTAGGAAGGAGCCAATCTACATTGGTTGATGCTATGGTCTAGTAGCAGAATCCGAGAAGTTAGAAAAGAAAAAGGTTCGGCACAACCTCGTTGGAGCAAAAAGCTTGGAGGGCTTAGGTACACTGGGTAGATTAGGCTTAGAGGGTCTATTGCTGTCCATGTATCCCAACTACATTTTCTAGTGGATTGTTTACCGCTTGGAGGGTGGCGGAGAGGTTTTACGCCAAGGGCTTCGGTTTCCTTTTCGATAACACATCGCGTGTTGTATTTGTATTTGCATCTTCCTTCCCTTTTTATCTTTACCTTTTATTATCTGCTGTGGGTTGTGATTTTAATTTGGCTTAGATTGTTTTTCCAATTCTATATTATAGCTTTTATTCATTTTCCGCACACTAGTTGTTTGACATAAAGTTTGAATTGGTTAATTTGTAAATTGGGGGTCTAAACGTTCAAGGGTGTTTTTACACTATTTAAACTTTCAGATTATATATAAAATTCTAATGAAGGAATGTTCAAAATTAAATATGCTATTATTGTGAATAAGCAAGCATAAAAGTGTATTTGTAAAACATGCAACTTTCCTGGAAACTTTTCAAAAATTCATCATTCCCAAGCACGTGACTCACCGCTCCATATATCCTTAGCCACTACCCTTCTTCCTTTCTTATTTTTACTTTTTCATTATCATAGAACCTTTTCAAACTCTCTCCTCATCTTTTTTCACCTTCCTTTAATTTAGAGTCTTTAGCCAGAAATCTAACCTTTTCGCCAAATCACAATAGTGTTGAGTACCTCATAACAATCAGACCTACTCATTCCCCATGATCATCTGAGATCAAGTACACGGAATCGAGCAAATCAGCAAATAAGGCTAGCTTTTTATTTTGGCCTGGAAAGAGTATTTCAGCCAAAATGCCGAAATTTCAGATTTTTTTTTCCCTCTTAGAAGATGTGGGTGGTTTTGGTTTGTATTGGGCTTGTGGTATGAAGGGAGATGGTAATGAAAGGAAGCAGAAAGTTCAATCAGGACAGATGAGTGGTGGGGGAACGGTAGAGAGCTATATTGGGTTTGGCTGTGAATCTGTGTTTTAGAGGAAGGAGAAAGCTATATTGGGTTTGGCTATGGATCTGCGTTTTGGAGGAAGAGAAGGCAGAGCATCGTGAAAGGGAAAGGCAGAGCATCGGGTTTTAGAAAAGTTTTATTATGTTTTTTGTTTTGTTTTGTTTTTTTTTTTTTTTTAAATTGTGCTGACGTGGAAAATTGTGGGAGCTTCAAAAGTTTCGGTTTTATATATATATAGATAATAATATAAAATATAGATATAGATATAGATATAGATTTGTAAAAGAGTGATATTTATTGCACATTTTAATCTACACAATTTTGCACACGCCCCAAAACATATGTAAAACTATGTGGATTAGCTTGTGGTAGTCTTTATCCTTTGTAAAATTGGCATTCTTTTGTTGTATTTGGAGTGTAAATGAAAAGATTTGTATAATGGATTGAAGTTATTTGAATTGTCTTTAACAGCATTATTTTGTGAGATTGAGCCATTGATATACTAGAAAAGCATTGCAAAACCAGCACTTAATTTGACTTAAAATAATACAAATTAGGCGTAAATGCACTTTTGGTCCATATTTATCTATTTTACAGCTTTTACTCTCTAAAATGAAAAACGCATTTCATTTTGGTCCCTATCGTCATCTCACTAACAGAAATTGTAGATATGCCAAATGGAGTGTACTATTAACATAGTAAATACTAACGTGACCATTAAAATAGTATTAAAAAATTATTTTGTATTTAAAATATGCCACTTCAACATTTTAATTTAAAATTTTAAAAACAAAGAATTTCTAATTTATCAATTTTAATTTAAATTAAAAAAAAGAATTTACTTTTTGAATTTTAAAGATTGAGATTTTTTGGAGTAACTTTCTCAATTTCTATTAAACTTTCTTTGCAACCAAACACAACATAAAAGACAAAATCGTAAAAACTCAAACAAAATCTCCAAACTCTCTCTTTATGAAAATCTCAAGTTCTCTCTCTCCCTCTACAAAAGTCTCCAAGCCAAGGGAGTCAATCTCTTACCGGAGACCGTACTAATTTGGCTAGCAGTACGATATATTTCAGTACCAATCAATAACGGTGTACCGTTTCTAATTTACCGCTATTTTATATATTTAATACACACACACACAAAATCTCTATTTACCATAAAACATTACCTCAAAAATCCTTGTTTACCATAAAACATTACTTCAATTAAGAACAAATTATTTATAGTTTTAAACTTTAACATTAACTAAAAAAAAAATTTTAAAAAAAAAAACACAATATAAAAAATAGAAAACTTAATTGTTCATTGCATACAAAGAAAAAATAATAATACAAATAATTAAGTTAACACAAATTACATAGGATCATCTACTCCCATCCTTCAAGAGAATCTACATCAGGACCATGATATACATGAGTATTAGCATTTGTCAAAACAACATCATTATCACCATCATCCTCATCAAGAATAACAACATCACCATCATCATCATCTTCCAAAGTCATTGTTACTAATGATTCTTCAATGCTAGCCCAATTCACATCTTCCTTGGTTAGTAACAAAAATTTAGATTCCTCAGCTACCCAATCCTCCATTAAATCAAAATAGGATCCAAGTAATCCTTTGTTCTTCTAATGTTCCTACCAAAATCAATATCATACATTAGGGACATTTTCTAATCGTTCAAAATAAAAATTGAATATATTTAAAAACATACCTTTCTCGTAACAATAGATTATAACGAACATATACGAAGTCATTCAAACGTTTCTCCTTTTGGAATGGACAAACTCAAATGTGCTCCAAGCTCTTTCACAACCAGTTGCACTAGAACACTGACTTAGCACTCGAATTGCAAACTTTTGTAATTCTGGAGTGTCATTTCCAAATTGCTCCCACCAAGCAACTTCCAAAAATAAAAGAAAGTATTAATTTAGTACAGAGCAAATAACAAACTATATATACATATATATATATATATGTATGTATATATGTATGTATGTATGTATGTATAGATACATATAGTATACCTGGACTTAGTTTTTCACGTTGGCAGATTGCCATAGGCATTCCAAAGTCACCTAAAGACTTTTTATATGCTTCAATTTGAGAACTAAGAATGTCTTGCTCATAAGGATCAGAAACCAACCTTGTAATGGTACTAAGTAGGCCTTTTGTAACATCTTGTTGCTTCCTAATTGAAGGCCTAAAAAAGATTCCAAGGTTGAGATAACAACCTGCTGCATGTAATGGACTATGAAGTTGTTTATTTGACCTAGCATCAATGAATTAGTAAATGGTATATATGCAAAAATTTTATTCTTCAACCTTGGTTTTATATTCTCCTTGCTTTATCCATTGCCTCATACAAGTATCCCATTGATGGTTTTTCATCCCCATATACAAGACGTAGTACTCTAACCAAAGGCTCGCTAATCTTCACTATTTGTTGAAATTGTAACCAAAACTCTTTATCTTCCAAAACAATTGCAGCCGCCACCTTTCCCATGACATCTCTAACATATCAAGATTCAACCCATTGATCACAAGTAAACATTTGCCTAAGTTCTTTCTTGAACTTAGTCAAGCATTGAAGACTTAAAAACTCAATTGCAAACCTTGTGATGGCTGGACGAATCAAATCCCTACCATTAGTGAAGTCGCTTCTCATCAAAGATAAAACCTTGCCATGGTTGTATATGAATTTGGTAATCTTTTTATCCTTTTGAATGGTATCATCAATGATAGGAAAATATCTACTATCTGAAAAATTTTCCCACATTAAATCAATGTAATGGGCTGCACAAGGAGACCAAAAGAATGACCCATATTTCTGCATTAGCTTCTTTCCTACAGACTTGTAAGAAGTTTGTAATGAACTGCACAATGTGCTCAACCCCAACTTCTTGAACAACTTTATCAAACAACTTAAACAATGCATTTGCATCCTTTATTAGGCCTGACACATCAAGGGATTTAAGAAACATGGTATCTCTTGGACAATACACTAAAAAATTAATGATTGGAGCTTTCTTATGATTTGTACACCCATCTGACATTAGTGAATGCCCATAAACTTTCCAATCATTATTCACATCTCAGAGATAATCATTCATTTGACCCACATGTTTTTGGAATAAAGGCCCCCTCAAGTCATGATAAGAAGGTCCCTTAAAACCAGGCCCAATAGATGCTACACTATCTAAAGCTTCTTGATAATATACAGAGCGAGCTGCATGGAAAGGTATATTAGCATGGTATCACCATCTTGCAAAATTCATTCTTGCCTTCTCAACCATTTGCTTTGAGGCCAAAGAAGATTTTATGGATGGTTGAGAACCAAGAGTTGTTCTTGGAGCAAAAAAGGATTTAATGTTTGACCTTTCTCCAACTTTTTCTTTCCCTTTGGTGTTATAATTACTAATTGATGAATGACTCTTTGAACCTACTCTCTCATTATCATTATTACCTTCATCATGATGATGATCATCATCATCTTCCTCCTCTAAATCATAGGGATTTGCAATTTCTTTATTCATTCTTCTTTTTTTTTCTGTTTACTTTTCTTTAAATCTTCAATCAACTGTTTCATTTGCCATTTTACATCTTCAGATACTTTTTTACATGCTTCAACATCACTTGGAATCCCAGCTAAATGATACTTAAGCCTAGTAATTCCTCCCCCCTTATGATTTTACAACAAAAAATATACTGGGTGTTATTTCTCGCATCTGGCATAGCACAACCATATGCCAATGTTGGATCCTCAAATCTTACAGCTGGGCCAGATGCTATACTTGACTGATTTTCAATCATAATTCACACTACATATATACCATCAATTATTTGTTAGTAATTCTACATTACCTTTTTATTAATAATGATACTAAGTTGTAAATTACTAACCCAATATTTCAAGCTAATCAAAATCAAGAATGAAACAACAATATATATAATGAAACACAGTAACCCAACAACAAAATAAAATGGCTGAAACAACAATATATATCAACACAATAATCAATTTTGCTATCAATTCATGAACACAATAATCAATTTGTTATTTATCACATCATTTGAATCACCATTCCACATGAAATATAATTTCACATAGCAAAAATTAAGAAAAAATTTTACCTGAGAGTGAGAGACAGAGTGGCCAAGAGACAGAGAACAGAGAAGCCGAGAGAGTGAGTGAGAGATAAAGCAACTAGAGAGAGAGAAGCCGAGAGAGTGAGAGACATAGAGCAACTGAGAGAGAGAGTGAGAGAAAGAAAGAAAGAGGGTTGGGAATTTGGGATGCTGGGCTGGGTAGTGTTACTATGTTAGGTTAGAATTAGGATTAAGGAAAAATTACCATTTTGCCTTTAAAAAATTTCAAAATTACCAAAAAAAAGAAAAAGAAAAAGAAAAAGTTTTTCATGTTTTATCCCGATATCCCTTAACCGGCCGAAACAATTGGATTTCTTCAATACAGTCGGTACGTGGCTAGTGAGGCTAGTATTTTTTTCCGATGCAAAATAAGGGGCATTCCTGTATCGGTGCATTGGCCGATACGGTATACATTGGCCGGTATCAGCTTCCTTGCTCCAAGCTCAAGGTGAAGGTAGAGGTGATTGAAAGTGGGTTTCGGGTGAAGGTGTGTTTCGGCTGAAAGGACTAACTAAAGGCGAGCTCTCTCTCTCTCTCTCTCTCTCTCTCTCTAAATCCATGGCCGAAATCCCAACTCTCTCCCTCTCTTTCTAAATTCATGGCCGAAAATCCAGCTCTCTCTCTAACCCTTGGCCAAAAACGCAACTCTCTCTCTCTCTCTCTCTCCCTCTCTCTCAACCTTGGCTGAAAACCCAACTCTCTCTCTAATTGTTGAAAAAAAAACTAGGTTTAGGTTTGAAAAATAGGGGTTTGAGTTTGGGACCGAAAAATTTGGGTTTGAATTTTGTCTTTGTGTGATTGTTGAATGTCTTTGGGTTTTGTCTCTATGTAATTGTTGAAAAGAACTGGGTTAAGTTTTGGGTTTGGGTTCCGAAATTCTGTCTATGTAATTGTGGGCATGTCTTTGTGTTTGTGGGTTATGATTTTTTTTTACCTGGGTTTTCATCTTGTTCAAATTTGGGTTGGTAAGAAGGGTTAAGGTTTGGTCAAGGGGGTTTTCTGACAGAAAAAGTAAGGCATGCTAGGTTAATGGTTTTGTGGGTATTTTGATCAAATTTGGGTGAGAGTTGCATTTGTCGTTATTGGTATGCTTGAGGATTGAGCTGGGTTTGTTAGAATTTGTGGATATTTTGTTCATGATTGTATTGATTAAATTTATGAATTTAAATCTATTTTTTTTGTTTGGATAATTTGGTTTATGTATATATGTGGATTGATTTTGTTTTGTATGATTTTCATTTATGATTTTTCTGGGTTTGAGTTTCTTGTGTTCTTGTGTTTGATTTTCTGCATTTGTGCTCGTGTGTTCTTGATGAAGAGGATGTCAAATTTGAATTCATGTGTTGTTGGTTTTAATTACGTTTTTTCCTTTTTTTATTTTGTTAAAATTGATAAATTAGTTTTTAAAATTCTAAGATGGTGTGGATTTGATGTGGCATTTATTAATTGCCAAATAAATTTTTTTTTTATTTTAATGGCCACATTAACATTTATTGTGTCAGTACTTTACTCCATTTGTTACATTGAATATTTCTGTTAAGTGAGTAATAGTAGGAACTAAAATAGAATGTTTTTTTCATTTAAGGACTAAAAGCGATAACATAAAAAATTAAGGACCAAAATAGAAATAAGGTCAAAATATAAGGGATTAAATGTTCATTTAGACCTACAAATTAATTAATCAAATTCTGGCTTTGTTTCAATTTGAATGACTTTGCTGCCAAAATTTAATGAAAAATGAATCATCTGTATACAGGCAGCCTTTGAAATTTGACCAGGGTGGGTAGCGTTACTTTATCATCAAGAAATGATTGTAAGATTCCATATTCCAATGTGCATTGGAAACCCTGGCAGCACTCACAGTTTCGATGAACGATATAAATATAAATGTCTTGGTAGCATGGGACGCTTACGAGGCAGTAATTTATTAAAATGAAAAATGTTTCATATTTTTTTGGTGTGAAAAATGCAAGTCAGAAGAAACAATGGAAAACACATTCTACATTCAACAGAAAAGTAGAACTCATTGAATAGGAATTTGTTTTCCATTTTTCAAGTGCTTTTAAACAACGGAATATGTTTTCCCTAATGTTACATTGTAAGCCGATATCATAAATAATTGAGATAGTCTAAGAATACAATTGTTTAGCTACACTTTTTATCACAATTCTAAAGTGGTTAAATGTGAGTAATAAGAAAAAACTGTGGGTCAATATGAAAATGATTATCCATTACTCACAGTTGATCACATCATTAAGTTTTAGCATATGGCATGGCTTAAGAAGAATTGCAAATAAATTTCCAATTTTGGTCAAACAAGTCACTTAATTATACACTCTACAAATTTACAAATCATAAAGGGAAATTATACTTTATCATATTAAACTATACAACTTATTATACTTTGCACTTTAAACTTTAGATTTTCATCCAAGTTAATAGCAAACTTGATGTTAGGGTGCAAAGTGTAACAAAGATCACATATTAAGGTGCAAAAAGTGCATTTGAAAAGTTTGGGATGTAAAGAGTAATCTAGGGTGTAGTTTAAGGTGGTAAAATTTAATTTTTCCTGTTATTTATAATATTGAAGTACTCTTGTGGAAATAAACTAAAATAAAATAATTTGAAAAAAAAGAGAGAGGAAAAGAACCACTTCTTGTTGTTGTCGTTACTTGTTACTCACTATGAAGGAAAGGGACCACTTGTTCTAGGGGAACAAAACTTTGAATGGGGCTCCAATATTATGGAGTAATTCTTATTTTCTTTTGAAATCATATAAACCTTCCTTATTATTTTATTTTATTTTATTTTTGATAATTTAATAGATAGGAGAGGGGGAATTTGAACTCGAAATGTCTTCATTGGAAAAACTAAGAGATACTAACTAGCTAGTTGAGGCAAAGTATGGCTGTTAAGTTATGTGATCTCTAAGGATGGAATAACATTGGATCTTAGTAGGATATAAGAATTATGAGAAAGATTATCCCACATGACTTAGAGTTGGCTACAGTTGTGTCTACTTTGAAAATTTTGAAGACATGATTTGTATGAGTGATACGATATTTGTATGGATCATAAAAGTTTAGAGTATTTCTTTAATCGGAATAAGCTAAATATGAGACAACAGAGAAGGCTTGAATTGTTTAAGGACTATGATTACTCTATTAACTATCACCCTCATAAGGCTAATATCATGGTTAATGCACATAGTAGAAAATCTTTGGGTTCTTCAAGTGCTTTGCATAGGCCATATTGATTTAGAAAGGTTGGGAGTTGAGGTTGTATAGGCCATTCAGAGGCCTACTTGGCCAATTGAGAGTTCAACCAACTATAGTAAAGAAAATTAAATTGTTGCATGGTAGTGACTCTTAGTTGATGAAAATCATGGATGAAGTGCTTAAAGGAAAGAGATCAAAGTTTAATGAGTACAATTTTGAGGATGAAATTTTTATAAGAGGGGAAGAATATAACGCCCTAGTTTTTTTTTTTTTAAGGGTCAGATTTTGACTCACACGTGAGCCCCACCTACCCCCTTAATTCCCAACCACACAAAATCTCACAAAATATCTCTCCCTTCCCTTGGTCGGCCATACCCCTCTTTCTCTTCTCTTTTCTTTCTTTCAACAAAAACACAAACACACTTATATCTCCCTCTCTTACATTCCCACTGGTCCATCACTCCGCCACCTCCACACTTATTTTTCCAATGAGTTTTATTGGGAAAAAAAAAAAAAAAACTCCATCAAAACCTCTTAAACTTCTACAACTTCTACATCTCATCTTATTTAAGGTAAGAGCTCCTATACTTTTTGTGGGTTTTCATATTTTGCTAGAGATTCTTGTAATCTAAGTTTTGCAAGTGATGTTCTTGTGATTATGTTTATGGGTTTTGTTTTGGTGGACCTATTTGGTTGAATGGTTGTGGATTTTGTACAATGGTAGCCACTTGAGATTTACCCATGGTACAGATTTAGGGTTTTTGACTTTCTAATGTGAAATAGTTGATGAATCTAATTTTTATTGTTTATTTGGAGATAGTGGAGGATTTACATTTGGGGTTTTTAATGGTGGATATATGTTGTTTCATAGGTCTCTTGAAAATGGTACGCATATATGGTGGAAGAAATTCATAAAGTGCTAGGATCTCGTATGATAAAGGAGAAGCTTTGAATGACATAATTATAAATTGGAGTCAAGGCCTTGTAAATGAAATTGTTGAGAAATTTTGGAAGTGAAATACATTATTTGTGAGGTTAAGTGCTTATAGGCTTGCCTAATTAATTTCTTATCTAGCAATTTATAATTCATAGCTAAATACAATGTCAAGCCTTATGCTTATCATGATAGGTTTGTTTGGTATTATTTAGGTTATAGCTAATCTCCTTTGGAGTTTTGGAACTAAGCTTTTTGCCAGTTGCAAGGTAAGCAGCTTTTTAATGGGATTTTTGGAAAATAATCTTGTTGCATAAAACATTGTTTTTGGGTTAAACACATTTTGGAAAATTGTTTATGGAAACGATATTTTCCTAGAAAGCTTTATGTTGTAACTTTAATGTATGTGATTATTTGTGAAAAGGGGATCATCTATATATATAATAATAGGTAAATCTGAGAGAAAATAATTAAAGTCTAATTTTGCGCCACGTGTCCCATCTAATCTAAGTTTTTAAATATTTGTACCAAGTGAGTTAATTTAATGTAAAAATTGGATTTCAATTAGAGATTAATTTTGTGATATGTGTCCCATCTAATCTAAGTTTTTTAAGTTTTGTATCAAATGAGTTAATTTGGTGTAAAAAATGAGGAGTCCAATATAAGTAAACCATAAAAAAAAACATAATTTTTGAATGATTTTATATTTATGAGCCTTTTTTTTTTTTTTTTTTTTTTTGTAGAACTAAAAACAATTCAAGTTTATAAGTCATACACACACACACACACACACACACACACACACACACACATATATACATAAATATTAATAGGTAAAACTTAGAGAAAATCCAATTAGATTCTAAAATTGAAGTCCAATTTTATGCCATGTGTCCTAAATTATTTATTTTTAGAGAGAGTTTTATTTCTTAATTTTGGAATCAAATATGGGACAATATCATAAATATCCATTCAAGTGAGTTATTGTCTACAAAAACCAAAGAGTTTAGAATTAATTAACATAAAAATATTTAAAAAATGGACAATTTACATTTTCTACCTAATAATATTCTTATGAGACATTTTAAAGAGTTAAAAAATATATATAAGAATGACTATCAATAATATTTAAATTATATATGTAAGAATTATACTATACATCTTAATGTGTATCTTTTAAGTATATCCATACATATGTATGAGGTTATAAGCTAGTATTTGGTAATGCATATTGGGAAATGCATGATTTGTTAGCCTGAAAAAGATAAGTATCTTTTATAAAATTCTTGGGAATGAATTTGATGGATTTATTGCATTATTTGCAAATTCTAAGGATGCTTTATCTTAGCTTATATTATTTGGGAAATTTATGCAAAATATTTATGACAAGAAACGGTTTTGAGAACTTTTAGAATATTGTGGATATTTATTGAAATATTATATGACAGTACTTGGAAGTGAATTGTGTATTTCAAATACATAAATTTGTGACCTTTTGATGTGATTTTACCATTGTGCCATGATATTGGTGATTATCCCATTTGTGTGGAGAAAGTATATGTTGTTTCTGGAATACCAAGTCAGACTCTAGTTGGTGTTTCATGGTCCAATTAAAACTTGACACCTGTATAAAATGACAGGTCATATACTAGCTCACTTAAATTAAAAGTACAGAAATGCCGTTGAAAATTTTCAAACTCCCGCCCCTTTAACATGCTTTACACTTCTGTAAAATCAAAAGATTATCTTCTCCTTCACTCAGGCACAATTGCACACACCAGCACCTTGCACCTCCATATACTCTCTCTCTTAACTCCAAAGCTTGACAGCCACTGCTTAGCATCATCGCTGGATTTAGAGATACACCGCTAAACATTACCAGTTCCTAGGAGACCGGCCTTTGTCTCATTGGAAAACACCCAAAACCGTCTCTTCTTCTCATTGTTTCCAAATTCCAACCTTCGACGCCGGAAGTTTTCTTGCACTTCCAACAACTGACGTTGCATCTTCTCTCTCTATTTTTTTGAATTATACACGTTTGATAAAATGCTTCAGTGAGGATGGTTGCACTATTAATACAGTAATAGTTTTTTTTTTTTTTTTATTATAAATTGTTTCCAGGTTGTCCATTATTACCAATCTTTGTTTTTCTCTCCAAAAAAAAGTCTTTGTTGAGTGTACACGATGACCAGAGAGTTGATAATAAGACTTGGGAGTCATGCCTAGTGGTAGAGAGAGCTACTTGGACTTGCTGAAGACTTTAGAATGTGACAAGAATTTAGAGCTAGCTTTTGCCGTCAGTGCCGTAAGAATTGCCCGTCACCATCACCATCTTTCTCTTTCTTTTTCTTTTTTGGGTTTGTTAATTTGATTCATGAGTACTACTCATCTACTAATTATATATAGTTTTCCAATTGGGTTTGTATGTTTTTCTTGAATTCTAATATACTTTATTGGGGCTAGATTCTTTTCTTTGATAAATTTTGACCACCAAGTTTGAGAATTTGGTGTTTATTTATTTGGCTAAGTTGTTTTTATGTTGTTCTTGTTGGACACATTCAATTGCAACCAAAAAAAGATGAAGGGAATTTGCTAAAAATTCAATTGGGTAGGATAGTTTACCTAGTTATCTCTGGTTGATTAATTACACAAAATTTTGATGACTATGAATGCTTGATTTAACCCTTTTGTTTGATTTAAATGAATCATCAGAGCAATACAACCTTTTCTTGGCATCTTTTGTTCATTTATTTGATACCATATTTGTTGGGTATCTTGTTCACATTATTCACAAGAAACACCCTTAAAGCATGGCAACATAGCAGTCCCAAAGTCTCAAATAGTTTGTAATCACAACAAAACCTTAATTCAAACCGGCTAAAATGCACAATATAACCCTTCTACTCTCCACACTAGCTAGTGAATATATATATATATATATATATAAATTTATTCTTGCGATGATTAGTTTCAACACAACACAATCCCATACTTGAATTGAACTCTTCTTCAAACATTAGTTTAAGCACAACTTTAATGTGTGCTTTTGTTTATTGTTTTTTTTCCCCTTAATATTGTTCTTTTTTTTAGGGCCTTGCACAAAAATTCTGAAGTATGATAGATAGCTTTTTGGATGGTACTTGGGACAACATATTGCACAAACAAATAGACAGCATTTTGGACTATTTTGGACTGCATATTGCATAGTGGAGGAACATTTTGGACAATATCTTTTATTTGACAATTTTTGGATGGCACAATTTGGACGATTAATTGTATAGCTAAACGCTAATTATAACCATCAATTTGGAAAATTTTTGTAGCTAATGAAGTTACTCAAACATGATAGATTTTGTGTATGTTTGAGTAGCTTCTAGTTAAAAACTAATTATATGCAAATGATGAAATTTTTTAATGCAATAGTACAGTTTATTCTTATATCGTAGATTCTATATGCGCATGGTATGGTTATTCAAGGTGAAAGATAGTTATGTATGGTGGTTGAATTGCAATGCTAGATTGTTTGAGCTGAATGGAGTGGAGGGATGCTAGATTCTTCAAAGACCAAGAAAACTTCAAATCCATCTCCAAGACTACTAATCCATTATGCTAATATGAATACTCATCAAGGATTTTTTTTAATCCCTTAACTTGGTATTATTATGAACCAAACGTGACATTAAGTATATCAAAGAACAATTTGCACATCGTTTAATTGGATCAAGTATAAATTATAGATGCTCATTATAAGTTTCTTCCTTTTCTTTCAAGGGTAGATAACAATAAAATTGCACACTGCAACTACATACATTATAACTAGATTGTTCAAACACATATATTCATCAATCACAAAACTGATCAAAATTGAACTCAAACTCTTTAACATCAATATTAACTGAAGTCCCATGTGTCTTATAACAAATTTCTTCCATTAAAACCTCATCATGCTTATCAATTAACTCTTCAAAATTGCTTCATAAATCTATGGTATTGTCTCTTCATCACCTACAATATTTTTCAATGAGCTCTATCCTGCAACCAAACCATTCGAATAGTATTAAATTGTAATTACTCAAGAAAAAAAAAACTTTTTGGATGGGAACAAATAGGATTATTGAAAGAAACCTATTATCCATTTATCCTAATGTAGATAGTATATCCTATAATATCAATTCATAATCCTCAATCTTGTACATAATCCCATGGGCTAAAAATGTGTCTTAAATTTTATCAAGATACTGTGGTGACAACCTAACATAACCCTAAGGGGTTGAGGTTCCAACTACAATTTGGTGGACAACCCAAAAAATACTTGGACCAAAGGCCAAGAGTTGCAAATATGATATTTCAAAATTTCCAACTAGCTTAGCTTGAATTCCACAAGCTAGAAGGCTTGGATTTGAAGCACTAAACAATAAAAATAATGAAAACTGGAAAAAAAAATGATATAGACCTGAAATTTTATTTCCATGTGAAACAACATAAACTCTTAGTTACACCACATTTGAATAAATTCCTTAAGCACTTTGTCTTGAGTTAATTGGTATTTAACTTGAAAAACAAAAAATGAGTTTAAACCACCATAACATTCAAGCAAGGAAAAAATACCAACAAGAATTAAAAGAGGAAAAAAGACTATTGAGGCAATGCTCAATAAATCACATAAGGCAACGACAAAAGAATTACAAATGGTGGACCCAAAGATATTGATGCTTGAAGGTTTCATCTAGCTATTCACCATAAGATAGATGTGTAGTTCAGATTGTTTACCATCTCATTAGACAAATTTAAAAGGCCATAAGAGATACCAAATAGGTATTTTTGTATTCTGCCATTTGGCTATTCACCATAAAACAAATTTGTAGTTCAGATCGTGTAGCAACTCAACTAATAAACAAAGAAAAAGCTTTATTTCTCTACCGATGAAACCGCAACATACTAACCACTTTTAATCTAATCCAAAAGAACAATGAAATAAAATAAAATAAACCTTTTACTATATAATTAGTGTAGCAATCTTCACTGAAGCATTTTATCAAACATGTATAATTCATTTTTAAAAAAAAACAAAAAACACAAAACACATCACTATAAACAGAAAAATTTATTAAAAAAAATAGAGAGAGAGAGAGAAGACCTTCTTGCAACGTCAGTTGTTGGAAGTGCAAGCAAACTTCCAGTGTCAGGTTGGAATTTGGAACAATGAGAAGAAGAGACGGCTTTGGGCGTTTTCCAAAAAGACAAAGGCCGGTCTCGTAGGAACTGGTAATGTTTATCTCCGGTGGCGATGCTAAGCAATGGCTGTCAAGCTTTGGAGTTGAGAGAGAGTACATGGAGGTGCAAGGTGCTGGTGTGTGCAGCTGTGCTAGAGAGAAACAGAGAGGAGAAAATAATCTTTTGATTTTACAAAAGTGTAAAGCGTGTTAAAGGGGTGGGAGTTTGAAAATTTTCAAGGGCATTTCTGTACTTTTAATTTAATGAGCTATCTTGACTTGTCCTTTTTTTATACAGGTGTCAAGTTTTAATTGGACCATAAAACACCAACTAGATGCTGACTTGGTATTCCAGAAACAACATATACTTTCTCATTTGTGTGATGCCCCGTCTGTGTGACCTTGTCATGTGGCTTTGGGTGAGATTTTTGGTTTTGAAATGATATTGGATATTTTTATGGCTCATAGTGAATAAAATATAGTTTCATAGTTTTTTTGGGAAGCTTGGTGCTGCAATATGTCTATCATTCTTGTCATGATGTTAAGGAAATTTATTTTGCAAAATTCAAATGGAAATTCCCAAATTATAATATGTTTGTGAAATGCTTATTATCATAAAACTTGCATTTCTCCCACCCCCATTAAGTATGTTACTTACTAAACTTTGTCTCATTCCATTCTTTTACGAATTTTGTTCAAAGTAGGCAATGATTGTTTTGAGACAGGTTTTTGTGGCTAACAGTAGTTAGACTAACTACTAATGAAGGCTGGGCTTTTGTTATGGTGATCTTTAGATGTATATCTTAAAGTAGGCTTAACTCATTCTTTTGTATCTAATAGTGGTAATGATCTTTATTCCCGCTGATGGGACAACCTAATGATATGTAATTATATTTATTCAGACTTCTATTCTTTTGTGGTCAATGATCTTTATAACTATTGTATAGAGCTCTAACTTACTTTGAGAGTATCTTTAATAGAATTATTATGATAATTCTTGATGTTAGTACTTGATATTATTATTTTGGATTAAATTGTCAAAAAGGAAAAAATTTACAGGTAACTTAGAGATGTTTTCCTCATGCTTTGAACCCTTTTTGGGTTTGGAGCGTGACACAACTAGTTAAGTATTTTAAAATAACTCTAAAGCTAAGATGAAAACAAATAATACAAAAGAGAGAGTTCAAGTGATTAATTACTACCACCTCAATGACATAATATGGGAATATCTAAATTGTTTATAATATTCTTAACACCACTTGTCCATAAACTAAATTTATAATTTGCTCAAAATTCAAAGCCACAAAAAGTATTGGAATAGTTGTAGTCTTCAAGTAGCTGTTGATTTACGTTGGGGAAAGGATCTTGTTGACTTGAACTGAACCATGAGGGCCAATCTTCACCTTCTTGGGCAATAGCATGAATCATTTCCAGCTGCTCTTTTGTTGTTGCTGTAGTTGTTGTTGTGCATTATGAAAGGCTATTTCACTCTTTGTCTTCACTAGCTCAGACTGAGCCTCAATTATTTGTTCTTGGAGTTGAGAGATTATCCCAACACTTCCATAGACTGGGTCTTCGACACGTGAACTTGCTTCGAAAGACATGCAATCCGCTGCCACAGCTCGTAAATGCAGTGGAAGTTGCTGCAATGCCAAATGACCAAAAAAAAAAAAAATTAAAAAAAAAAATTTGAAACCAGCTTTCTTGTTTTGTTTTTGTTTTTTATGTTTTTTTTTTTTTTTTTTGGGTAAATAAACTAGAGAGATGAACAGCTATAATGGACAAAATTTTGCAGTAATAAATATAAGTAGCTTAGTTAAAAATGCACTAGTGCAGTAAAATAATTTTGGGATTTTTTTTGTCAAATGAAAATCATTAATTACTCAGGGAATTTAATTTGACAAAGAATCTATTTCAATGATGGTGCTCTCATGCTTTGTTGTGACAGGTATTACATTACACTTATATTTCAATTGATGGCGCTCTCATGCTTGTTAAAGGTTGACAAAGAGTATATATACCGAAAATGTCAAACGGCTACATGAATAATAATAAAAAAAATTCCATTAGGAGGAGAGTCAAATATTATTATTATTATTTTTTTTTTTGATAGAAGAGTCAAATATTAAATTAGTTGCTCAAATAACTTAATCCCAAAATAATAATGAAGATTTGGTTAAAAATGGAAATTGACATGAATTTAAATATATATTTTTGATCTAGTCCAATTCATTGGGTAGTAATATTCACTTGCTCAAAACACTTACAAAATTTTTCTCTAGTGTTGTTTCAAGAAAATTTAGGAGGAAATAGTATTAAACAAATTTGATATTAACATAAAATGATGAACTCAAAGCTTACAATGATAGGGAAAAAGAGGAAAGTAAAACATGTTCAACATTCATATTGATTATAGAAGTGATTGTTTTATTTATGTGTATGTGTTAAAAGAATCCTTTAAGAAACATCTTAAAGATATCATTAACACCATCTATGTGATTATTTCTATAAGATAGAAAGCTTTTCAGTGAACGACAAACTGTTGGATATTTTTATAAAAAATATTATATTCATTTTAATACTCATTTATGTGTATCAATTATCCCTTAATGTCAGATACATTAATTGTTAAATTTTGAAATTCAAATATAATTCAAAATTTGAATAGCTTTTGTCAATGATTTTAATCAGGAAATTTATAAACATTAACGTGATATTAATACCATAATTGCCAGCATATTTGGTTTTATTATCTTATTTGAATATGACATAATAACATCATATATGGATGAATTTCAGCACTTAAATGTACAGTTATTGCTGAATTATTTTATGTTACCAATTATTTGTGAAATGTTTACTATTTGGTTTAATAGACAGTGGTCAAACAGTTAGCAATTTTTTGTAACATATATTCAGAAAGAAAAGTTTTGAAAAGGTATTGTAATAATAGGCCATTAAATGCTTGGCATTATGACCCTTTCTTTTCTTGTTCAGCAACGTAATCTATGGGGCATTAATTTCAAAGATTATGACCTTTTCTCTGTTCCCAACATACAGATTGAGATTCTGGCAAAGTCAATATTTGATTCCGGTTTATATTATCTATATATATATATATACATATAAAACCGAAGCCTTTGCTGGCACTACAATTTTCCACGTCAGTACAATATTTAAAAAATAAAAAATAAATAAAAATTATAACTCCTCAAAACCCTAGCAACCTTACCCCTCTCTCAAGTTAAGAAATATAAAGCCACGGTTTCTGCAAACTCTCTCTCTCTCCAGACATAGGAAGCCCTAAAGCATTCAAGATCTACAAAACCCTAGTAACCTTACCCTTCTCTCAAGTTAAGAAATATAAAGTCACAGTTTCTGCAAACTCTCTCTCTCCAGACGTAGGAAGCCCTAAAGCATTCAAGATCTACAATGCACGGTATAGATTTTAGATTATAAAGTTCAGCTTTTGTAAGGTTAGTTTTGTTTATATATTAATTAATACATAGTACTTTGTTCACAATTGAATACTCATCTATATATATATATATATATATATATATATATAAAACCGAAGCCTTTGCTGGCACCACAATTTTCCACCAAAATTCTAACTACGCTATCATAAAATATTATTATTAGTATGAATTTTATGGAGTTGCGGTGTTCAAGAATTAAACCAAAATTCTTTTAAATTATCTATAATATTTTGTCCTTTCTGCAAACTCTCTCTCTCTCCTGATGTAGGAAGCCCTAAACGCACGGTATAGCATTCAAGATCTACAACTCACGGTATAGATTTTACCTTATAAAGTTCATCTTTTGTAAGGTTAGTTTGTTTATATATTTAGTCCTTAGGTTTAGGTTTAGGTTTATGTTTAGGTTTAGGTTTTAAGAGATTTATATATTACTACTATGTGGCTAAATTTCCCATGACATCAGTTTTATGTTTTTAACCAAATACACTAGGAAAGCAAGAGAAGGCGCATAAATATTTAGTCCTTACGTTTAGGTTTAGGTTTAGGTTTAGGTTTTAAATGATTTATATATTACTACTATGTGGCTGAATTTCCCGTGACATCAGTTTTATATATATATATATATATATATTTTTTTTTTTAATTTGTTTTATGTAAGGTTAGTTTGTTTACATCAGTTCTTTATCTCAAAGATAAGACTTTTATTTCTACCGCAAGAACTATTTAGGTATGTATCCCTTGCAAGCACACATGAACTTAAATTGTCTTTTAATATATGCATGCTTTATTATTTTCTAATAGTTTTCCCGTGCATCGCACGGGTTAGCGACTAGTATTATATATATATAAAGAAAGCTATTGATTATATATATTAATTTCAATAACTTTATGACTATTTAATTGATATCAAACATTTTATTTTTTGGCTAAGGACAAGCAACATGTCTGGTTCTATATATATGGAAATAAATAAAAGTTTCAAAGACACATTTTTATTTTTGAATTAGAAAGTTGTAGACTTTTCAAAAAAACTATTTTTTATTGTCTTAAACACTTACCATCTATTATCTCTTACTACTCACAAAAATATTCTATCTTTTACAAAATTTCCTGGGAAAAGAAAGTACTATAGAGAGCTTATATCTTACGAGGAGTGTAGGCTCGCAAGGATAATCAGCAAAGGTGGCTGGGCTGTTGTATCCTGGGGACAACGTGCAGAAACTATTTGTCTAACTACATCGAATATACTGTAGATGACACGATTTGTCTCAAGACAGTGACTTGGTCTATGCCTCATCTCTGCCACCTCTTTTGGTAAAATCAAATTGTGTAATTTCCAAGGAAAATTCAGGTATTATCTCTCCTTTATTTCCAACAATTTGAGACAAATCATTATGGAGAACACAAAATCATCCTTGGAAAATGGTAATGTTATGTCTAATTCCTCTGGAGCGGGTGATCTTAATATGCCATTCCGCTTCCGTGGTGTCAACTTTAAGAGGTGGAGACAAAGGACTTTATTTTATCTTACTCTCTTGAATGTGGCTTATGTGTTAACTAAGAAAAAACCAAAGAAAAAGAAATCTGAACAATTGACTGAAGAAGAACTTTCTCAACATGAAAAATATGTTAAGAAATGGGATAAGGATCATCTTTACTGTAGAAATTATTTACTTAATTGTCTTTCTGATGATTTGTATGATTATTATGATCAAGCTTACAAATTAGCGAAAAAGATATGGAAGGCATTGAATCAAAAATATGATACAGAGGAAGCTGGATCCAAGAAATATGCATGTAGCTGATTTTTCAAGTTTCAGATGGTTGAAGGCAAGTCCGTGGTGGAACAATCCCATGAACTCCAAATGATTGCACAAGATGTTTGATCTAAAGGCATTCAAGTGGATGAACAAATGCAAGTTTTAGCCATCATTGACAAGCTGCCTGACTCTTGGAAGGAGTTTGCCAAAGTCCTAAGACACAAGCAAAAGGAACTCTCCATTGAATCCCTTATCACCCGTTTGAGAGTGGAGGAAGAGGCAAGGAACCAAGACAAAGCTGTTGAACTCCATGGAGCAAATGGCCCTAAGGTAAATTTTATCTCTTCAAATGAAAACATGCCAAAAGCCAATGCAAAAAATAATGACTATGTAAGGCCTAAGAAAAGGAACTTCAAACGTAGGCCAAATGGAAATCAGCCTCAACATAAGACCCACTCCAATCAAAGAAAGAACCAAGCACACCATCCCAAGCATGCTCCAAATAATGGCAGCCACACTAATAATAGCAATTATGCATGTTTTGTATGTGGAAAGCCTGGACATTCGGCTAGAAATTGTCGTTTTCAAAAACATGGGCCTATGGCTCAAGCCAATGTCATTGAAGAGCCTCTTGTGGCTATGGTTACCGAGATTAATATTCTCGAGCTTAGGAGGGTGGTGAATTGATTCTGGGGCAACCAGACATGTTTGTTATGATAAAACTTGGTTCAAAACCTACACCATTTTGGATGAGAAAAAGAAAATTATGCTTGGTGATTCTCATACCATTGAAGTTGTAGGTATTGGAGAGGTGCTTCTCAAATTTACTTCTGGAAGAGAAGTCACTCTCAAAGATGTCTTTCATGTTCCTGACATTAGAAAGAATCTAGTTTCTGGTTTTTTGTTGAATTAGGCTGGTTTCAAACAAGTCTTTGAGGCTG
The DNA here is from genome assembly GCF_001633185.2 of Quercus lobata. Lineage (NCBI taxonomy): Eukaryota > Viridiplantae > Streptophyta > Magnoliopsida > Fagales > Fagaceae > Quercus > Quercus lobata. Next base: position 82,900,648 of record NC_044908.1, read on the forward strand.
ATCAATATGTACTCTCTAAAAATGGCATGTTTGTTGGCAAAGGCTATGCTTGTGATGACATGTTTAAACATAATGTTGAGATGAATGAAAATTCAAGTTTTGCTTATATTGTTTCTTGTGTGAATGTTTGGCATGGTAGATTATGTCATATTAATAATAAATATATGAAAAATATGAGTGGTTTAGGTTTAATTCCTAAACTTGAAAAATGTGAAATTTGTAGCATGACTAAAATTACTCAAAAGCCTCATAAATCAATTGAAAGAAATACTGAATTACTAGAGCTTATCCATAGTGATATTTGTGAATTTGCAGGACATTTGACACGTGGAGGTAATCGGTATTTTATAACCTTTATAGATGATTTTTCAAAATATTCATATGTCTATCTTATGAAAAACAAAAGTGATGCTTTTGAAAAATTATCAATTTTCTTAAAAGAAGTTGAGAACACTTTTGATAAAAAGGTTAAAAGGTTTAGAACTGATAGACGAAAAGAATATGATACTCTTGGTCTTAATAATTATATTCAATCTCTTGGTGTTGTTCATGAGACTACTACCCCTTATTCTCCATCTTCAAATGGAGTAGCTGAACGTAAAAATAGGACTCTTATAAATTTAACTAATGCTATGCTTGTTAGTTCTGGGGCTCCTAAATATTTTTGGGGTGAAGCTGTTTTAACTGCAAATTTTGTTTTGAATAGAGTACCTCTTAAAATGACTTTTTTTTAACTCCTTTTGAATTATGGAAAAAATATAAACCAAATCTGAATTTTTTCAAAGTTTGGGGTTGCTTAGCATATGTGAGGCTACCTAATCCTAACCCTAAAAGACCTAAACTTGGGGTAAAGGCTTCTACATGTGCATTTTTGGGTTATTCTTTATATAGTACAACTTATAGATTTTTTGATATTGATAATAATACAATAATTGAATCTAGAGATGCAATTTTTCATGAAAATAAATTTCCATTTAAATATAAAAATAGTGGGGGTTTTGAACAACAAGAGAATTTTGAATGTTCAACATCTAAGTCAAAAGATGTTAATGAATATGAGATTGAACCTAGGAGGAGTAAAAGACCTAGAATTGAAAAGGATTTTGGTCCTGAATATTATGTGTATAATTTACAAGGTGACCCTACTTCTTTAGAAGAAGCTTTATCTTCTCCTGATTCAGGTTTTTGGAAAGAAGTCATCAATGATGAGATGGATTCTATTATCTCTAATAATACTTGGAAACTTGTAGATTTACCTCCAGGTTGTAAAACAATTGGATGTAAATGGGTACTTAGAAGAAAATTAAAACCTGATGGATCTATTGAAAAATTCAAAGCAAGACTTGTAGCTAAAGGTTTTAAACAAAAAGAAGATAATGATTTTTTCGATATTTTTTCTCCTATTACTAAAGTTACGTCTATTAGATTATTGATTGCTATAGCAGCTATTCATAATTTGATGATACATCAAATGGATGTAAAGATGGCATTTCTAAATGGAGATTTAGAAGAAGAAATCTACATGGACCAACCAGAAGGTTTTACAATGCCAGGTAATGAGCACAAGGTATGTAAATTATTAAAATCCTTATATGGTCTAAAACAAGCACCTAGACAGTGGCATGAGAAATTTGATCAATGTTTGCTTTCTAATGGTTTTAAAACAAATGAAAGTGACAAATGTATATATTATAAAACATTTGATGATGCTTATGTTATAATTTGTTTATATGTTGATGATCTTCTAATTTTTGGTGCTAATATGGATATTATAAATGCTGCCAAAATGCTTCTTAAAAATAACTTTGATATGAAAGATTTAGGAGAAGCTAATGTGATTCTTGGCATGAAAATTTCTAGAACTTCAAATGGCATATTTGTAGATCAATCTCATTATATAGAAAAATTTTTGAAAAAATATAATTACTTTGATTGTAAACCTGCAAGTATTCCTTTTGACTCTAGTGTGCATCTTTTTCCTACTAAAGATGAAAATGATATTTACAATCAAAAGGAATATGCTAGTATTATTGGTAGTTTACATATGCTACTGATTGTACTAGACCTGATATTGCTTATGCCGTAGGAGTTCTAGCAAGATTTATTAGCAAGCCTAATTTTGAGCATTGGAATGCCATGACCCAATTAAATTAATTAATGAGATATTTAAAAAGAACTGTGCACTATGGTTTGTTATATCAAAGATATCCTGCTATTCTTGAAGGATATAGTGATGCTAGTTAGAACATCTTATCAAGTGATTCTTTGTCTACCACAAGCTATGCATTTACAATAGGTGGTGGAGCAATAAGTTGGAAATCTAAAAAACAACAGATTATTGCTAAATCCACCATGGAGGCAGAATTAATTGCCTTATCTTCAACTAGTGAAGAAGCGGGTTGGTTACGAGATTTATTATCTGAAATTCCCATGTGGGAGAAACCTATTTCACCCGTCTTAATTCATTGTGATAGTACTGCCACTATTGGTAGAGTGCACAATAAATACTATAATGGTAAATCTAGATCTATTAGAAGAAAACACAGTACTGTGAGATCATACATAAACAATGGTACCATAAATGTTGATTATATTAGTACAAATGATAATATTGCGGATCCATTAACTAAAGCTCTAGCAAGAGAAAAGATCTGGATAGCATCAAGGGGGATGGGACTTAAGCCCAAAGAAGAATAAACTACCTATGAGGATACCCTACCTAGGGACTGGAGATCCCAAGAACTAGGTTCAAAGGGAAAAACTAATCATAGAGTAGTTTGATTAACATGCACTAAATATATGTATGAGTAATAATACTCATGTCCCTCCCTATGGTATGCATGCATGTATCTTGTAACGTTATATAGGATGAGTTTTTATTTATTAAAAAAAAAAAAAAACTCTTAATGTGGACTATTGCTCTTATGAGTGGGATGTTAGAGTTACAAGAACATCCTTGATAGCCACACCTAAGTGAGCATGGAAGTGAGGCTGCTTCCTTTGAGAATGGGGCTAGTTCTCGAAATAGCTCATGGATGCTGGGATAAAGCACAAGGTTGTAATGTGCTGGCTTAGAAGCTCATAGCAGAGTACTGGAATATTATGTGTGTGATGTAATGTTTTGTATCCATAGAAAAAGTTATAGTTCAAGACTTAGATCACTATTAACTTTGGAACAATGTTGCTGAAACACTAAATGAGGGTTCAAGCCATTGGCACTCCCATTATGCATAATGTTCTACTTAACCTAGAAAATTTTCTTATATATATATTTACCTATTTATTTTTTATATAAATAAGTGGGGGATTGTTGGATATTTTTATAAAAAAATATTATATTCATTTTAATACTCATTTATGTGTATCAATTATCCCTTAATGTCAGATACGTTGATTGCTAAATTTTGAAATTCAAATATAATTCAAAATTTGAATAGCTTTTGTCAATGGTTTTAATCAGGAAATTTATAAACATTAACATGATATTAATACCATAATTGCTAGCATATTTTGTTTTATTATCTTATTTGAATATGACATAATAACGTCATATATGGAAGAATTTCAGCACTTAAATGTACAGCTATTACTGAATTATTTTATGTTACCATATATTTGTGAAATGTTTACTATTTGGTTTAATAGACATTGGTCAAACAGTTAACAATTTTTTGTAACATATATTCAGAAAGAAAACTTTTGAAAGGGTATAGTAATAATAGGCCATTAAATGCTTGGCATTATGACCCTTTCTTTTCTTGTTCAGCAACGTAATCTATGGGGCATTAATTTCAAAGATTATGACCTTTTCTTTGTTCCCAATGTACAGATTGAGATTCTAGCAAAGTCAATATTTGATTCTGGTTTATATAATATATATATATATATATATATATATAGAAAGAAAGCTATTGATTATATATATTAATTTCAATAACTTTATGACTATTTAATTGATATCAAACATTTTATTTTTTGGCTAAGGACAAGCAACATGTCTGGTTCTATATATATGGAAAGAAATAAAAGTTTCAAAGACACATTTTTATTTTTGAATTAGAAAGCTGTAGACTTTTCAAAAAAGCATTTTTTTTTATTGTCTTAAACACTTACCATCTATTGTCTCTTACTACTCACAAAAATATTCTATCTTTTACAAAATTTCCTGGGAAAAGAAAGTACTATAGAGAGCTTATATCCTATGAGCAATGTAGGCTCGTAAGGATAATCAGCAAAGGTGGCTGGGCTGTTGTATCCTAAGGACAACGTGCAGAAACTATTTGTCTAACTACATCGAATATACCGTAGACGACACAATTTGTCTCAAGACAGTGACTTAGTCCACGCCTCATCTCTGCCACCTCTTTTGGTAAAATCAAATTGTGTAATTTCCAAGGAAAATTCGGGTATTATCTCTCATTTATTTCCAACAATTTGAGACAAATCATTATGGAGAACACAAAATCATCCTTGGAAAATGGTAATGTTATGTCTAAATATAAAAAAATAATGATGTAATTTTTTTTTAGCTTACATAATATATTCATGGGAAATTCATTGGTTTATAAGTTCAGTGAATGTCAATGATACACTAGGCAACTCAGCACTGCAATAGCATTGTTGCCAATACCTTTTGAACCTTGGTTTGATAAAACTGCTCCTTCAAAATTCGCTTGATAGGGAGTACAAAGGAAAGAATTATGAAGACAATAAACTATAAATACAATTGATAAAAAGGAAAGAAAATATATTATCTAATTTAGAAAAGAAAAATTATTAATACTATTAGTAGAGCGATTTCTAATTTTAAAAGGAAGTTTTATTCTAAAAATATATCTAATTATTTGTAATAGTATTATAGTACTTGAAGAGGAGAAAAGTCACCCCCGTCCATCATAAGGCAAAAGAAGAGAAATTTAGCCAGCTTCATCCATCAAGCCAGCATCGTCCATGTGATGAATTGCTTCCGTATACATTAAATGAGTTCCCCATAAATAACACAAGTAATGGTTAATGCCCCAGACAAGCAAAAGCAAAACCGACGAACCAACGGGCAAAAAACTATTGAAGTCTATAATGCCTCCGCATTCATTATTGATTAGTGTTTATCAAGATCGTCTATCTCTCTACAGAAAAATTAAATGCTATTCAATGCAAGACGTAACGTACAGACATCAATGACAGATGAAGCCATAAAATACATTCAATGCCCAAGACAGCTAAGGAGTAACGTATGTGCACCAATGGACGAATAACTGTTGGCAAACAATAAAAGCTAGTCATATATTAATACATACAGCTCCATATCTCATGAATGTAGATATTCATTCAAACAATGAAGACAATGGCTATAAAAACCGACACAAACCAAAGTCAAGGAGGTACACAACTGTCATCCCAAAAACTATTCCCAAGTTGAATTTTTTTGCAATATACTTCAATTGAATCCCATTCTAACTTAATTATCAGAGGACGTTTGGCAAACACTACACCGATGTATCCATATTTCTCTATTTCATATCTTATTCCAAGTTAGTCTCCAAATGAATCCAACGCCTTCATCTATCTGTATTGACAATGAGTTCAACTGAGGATTTTCAGCACCAAAAACTATAAAGCCAGAGAAGAATAGCACTAACAGGTTTGTCTCTGGACGAAGCCAACACCTTTGTCCATTTGTATCCACAAGGAATTCAACTGATGATTTTTTGGCATCATTAGTACTCTTATGGAAATAAACTCATAAAATAATTTTTGCAAAAAGGGAAAGGGAGCCGAATTTTTTGTTGTTGTTGTTACTTGTTACTTACAATAAATGGAAGGGGACCACTTTTCTCTAGCTAGGGGAACATAAAATAATCTTCTTATTCTATTAAAAGTATATAGATTTTGGAATCTTTCTAGAAACTTTCTCATAGAAAATATAAAAAAGTTCAATTGAACTTTCTCTTTTTTGTATTATTAGTTTTTTGCACTTCATAATTATTGTCATTATCCTAAGAGACATGTAGATTGATGTAAAATTCCTCTTTTTTTTGTTAATATGCCATAAGACAGTTGGTAATTGAATGCAACTAGTTAAGTATTTTCAAATACCTCAAAAGCTAAGAAGAAAACAAATAATCTAAAAGAGAGTTGAAATGATTAATCAGTACCACCAAAATGACATAATACACGAATATCTAAATTATTTGTAATATCGTTAATTAACATCACTCGTTGATAAACTTAACTTATAATTTGCTCAAAATTCAAAGCCAAAAAAATTATTGGAATAGTTGTAGTCTTCAAGTAGCTGCTGATTTATGTTGGGGAAAGGATCATGTTGACTTGAACTGAGCCATGAGTGCTGATCTTCACCTTCTTGGGCAATAGCATGAATCATTTGCAGCTGCTGCATTTGTTGTTGTTGTAGTTGTTGTTGTGCATTATGAAAGGCTTTTTCACCCTTTGTCTTCACTAGCTCAGACTGAGCCTCAATTATTTGTTCTTGGAGTTGAGAGATTATCCGAACACTTCCATAGACTGTGTCTTCGACATGTGCACTTGCTTCGAAAGACATGCAATCCGCTGCCACAGCTCGTAAATGCACTGGAAGTTGCTGCAATGCCAAATGAAGAAAAAAATTGAAACCAGCTTTCTTGTTTTGTTTTGTTTTTTGTTTTTGGGTAAATAAACTAGAGAGATGGAACAGCTATAAGAAACTAAATTTTGAAGTAATAAATATAAGTAGCTTAGTTAAAAATGCACTACTAATCAATTTTAAAGTAAAATAATTTTGGGATTCTTTTTTGTCAAATGAAAATCATTAATTACTCAGGGAATTTAATTTGACAAAGAATCTATTTCAAACGATGTTGCTCTTATGCTTTGTTGTGATAGGTATTAAAAGTTGACAAAGAGCATATATATGGAAAATGTCAAACGGCTACAAGAACAATAAATAAATAAAAAAATCCATTAGGAGTAGAGTCAAATATTAAATTAGTTGCTCAAATAACTTAATTCTAAAATAATAATGAAGATTTTTCTCAAGTGTTGTTTCAGGAAAATTTAGGAGGAAATGGTATTAAACAAATTTGATATTAACATAAAATGATGAACTCAAAGCTTACAATGATAGGAAAAAAGAGGAAAGTAAAACGTTCAACATTCATATTGATTATATATGCGATTGTTTTATTTATGTGTATGTGTCGAACTTGAACCTTCTCTTCATTTCCTAGCACAAAGTAAGAACTGAAGAACAACACTAACAAATAGTTGTTAATAGTAAAATCATGGTTTTAAAAACCGATACGATGAAAGAACCAGAAAAGAAACTGATTATCGGTTTTTTGGTTGGACCAAGGTCCGACCAATGGTCGAACCAGTAACGTCATAAATAATTTAATTAATAATTTTTTAAATTATATAAATAAATAATGATGAATATATTTTATTTTTATAATGTTAATAATTTTTCGCAATTTATATAATAAATATCATTTAAATATTAAACGTAACTTACTAGATTTGTTCACAAATATGGTTAAAACTTAAAAAAAGGCACCGAAAACTGCAAGACTTTCTAAGCTCCACCGAAAAAGGAAAAGAGATAATGAATAAATAAATAAATAACCCACCACACTTTGGTTACTTCTCCCTGCCATTACTAACAATTAACACCCACCCACTTCTTGACTTCTATGACATAGCATTTACTTCTCCCAAGTCTCAAGACTCCCAACCTTTCCACTTTTCTAATAGAAATCCATCAGAATCCAAATTGGCAATTTCCCATAAGGCCATAACCTCTCATTCGTCTCTCTCTCTAATCTATCTCTCCCTCTCACCTTTTCTGCCAAGCCCGTCCATCACTCCATCTCTTTGCAACATATCAATTAGCAATAGTTTTCAAACTTCAAACCAAAATACGTTCCTCCACCCTTCTCATGTTGCTTCTCTTACCTCCACTCCAAATTTTATTTTACCTGCAGATTTGAAAGTTTCATTTACCAAATCTTATTTACAGCAGATCTAAGATTCTCAAAATGAGGAAGAAAAATTGTTTCATTCGCATCATTCACAGCAACAAAGTAACTGCTGCACCAATGAATGAGAGAGGCTGAATGGGGAAGAAATCAAGTGAAACAAAGTCATTTTCTCTATATTTTGCAAAACCAGTTCAACCATAACAGTTTCCAGTTTTATGGTTGAATCGGCCGGTTTTTGATTATTTTCAGTTTTTAAATGATTTCCGATTTTTAACTATAACCGGACCGGATTGTAAGCCGGTTCTTGGTTGAACCAGTCGGACTGGCCGGTCTGGTCAGATTTTTAAAACCATGAGTATAATACATATCATCTTTGCATTATTATTATAGTAAGGTTTTTTCTCTTAGTCACAGTGTCGATTCTGTAATGTACTTTATATCTAGACAATGGGAAAATTTGTTTACCTACTAATACTGAAATAAAAGTAAAAAATTAAAAAAATCAACGATTAAAAGAAAATCTAGAGTACGTAATTAATTAAATAAATAAAAACTAAATCAGTGTTATTTGTTATCTTCTTTGGCTATATTTACCAATCAAAGATGCATTAGAGAAAGAATCCATTAAGAAACATCTTAAAGATATCATTAACACCATCTGTGTGATTATTTCTATAAGATAGAAAGCTTTCAGTGAACGACAAATTAACAAGCTGAAATATTAATCCTTCCTCTATATTAATACCTTTGTATTAACTAATTAATAAATGAAAAATATGTTACTAGTAACATGTGTATATATATATATATATATATATATTTGGTCATACCTCTAGCATTTTGGTCGTGTTGCTAGCACCAAAGATTTTGTGAACACAGGCATATCTTTGTGGATTGGTTGGAGGAAAATATGGTGCAAGAACACAATCTTTAGGGCATCTCCTCCTCAAAGATTTGCAAGCTGCACATCTAGTTGAATGGGACATTGTCAAATTTTCGAGAATCTACTCAAAGATCTTCTTCCAAAACTTCTAATTATTCTCAAGAAGAGATTTGGTTTCTATATATTTATAGGGCAAGACTTAAGTGTAGTACTTAGGTGTTGTTCTTTAGATTTCTCTCTTAAAATTTTGCTATGTAGATTTTTTCTCATGGAATGGAAGTGTATTATTTAGTTAAATAGCCACATGGCTAAATCCTAAGAGAGGAACATAAAAAACAACACCTAAGATACTATACCTAAATTTGACCATATTTATATAAAAGCAAGACTAAGCTTTCTAAAATAGCTTCCACCAATAAGGAGACTTTGTGAAGCTTTAGATTTCTCCATAAATGGGCATTTGTGTATTTCAATATCACTTAAAATTAAATTTATTTATTTTCCATCAATTTAGTTAATGTTTTGTACTATAAATTTTTACTAATTCAAAATTCATTTTTCTTACTTTTTTATATCAACGAAAGCATTTGATTGATGCTAGATATATTACAAATTTTATTATATAGACCTTATAATTTGACGTGTCACGAATTAGAATAAATTGATTTAAACATTAATTTATTATGTTGTTTAATTGGCACTAGTCTATTCTTGCCAATTGTAAGTGTTATGTAGTAAAATTTGTAATAACTTTAACATTTTCCATTTACTTAATGATGATTTGGTTTGATTTTTATTATTTTATTATGTATATATTTTTTTGGGAAAATGTTTAAGCTGCAATAAATTTTACTACAAAAAACATTAAAAAAGATGTGAAAAAGAATGTGATTGGTGGCCCTTCAATAAGATAATAATTGAATATTTGAATTACTTCCTATTATTGGTGATGCAAAAATTTGTAAGACTCATTTAATAAAATTTGTAATAATTCTAGCATCAATAAAATTTTTTTGTCTTTTTAAAGAAAAATGCTAAAGGTATTTATTACATAAAACTTATAAATTGATGTGACAATATATGTGATTATTTCAACTACTTAATAAATGAATTGATGTTTGAAATGTGTTTTCGAAATTGGTAACACATCATTCTGTAAGCTCTATACGGTAAAATTTGCAAAATCCCTGACATTACTCATTTTTTAAAAGTGGAGGGGGAAAATTAAAAATCACTTATTGGCCCCCACATTATAGGGTCATTTCTCTCGTGGGCAAAGCTAGAAGGGGCGAGGGCCACGGGGCCTGCCCTTGTGACTCCTCCTAAAATTTTATTGCAATGTGCCATGAGGGTTTAGCTGCCCATGTTTCAAAGAAATTATGCATGTTTTATGTGAAGTTACACAAAAATAAGTGACTCTGACACATGAAAAAGAAAGGTAAAAAAAAAGTCATCTCAAACACCAAACCACATCACCTTTTCGTCCATTTCACTATTGTTATAAGTAGCTTCTGTCTTGTCCCAGTTTTTCAACCTTTTCACTATTTATTTTCTTTTTTACCGTTATTTTCACAATTTTTACTATTCATGATACTTTTCAGAGTACTTTATTGTTAAGTGATACTACAAATTTTACTGCTTACGTCTTATAAATTGGCATGTCGCCAATCACAAAAAATAATTTCAAACATTTATTCATTATATTTATTAATTAACACTAATCACATTTTTACCACATCAGTTTGTAAACTTTTTGTTGTAAATTTTTGTACCTATGGATTGGTTATTTTTGTATAGTTATTTTAATGATATGAAATATATTCATGTTTTCTTACAATTTTTTATTTAATTGTTATTATAATCGATTAATAGATTTTAAGATTAATTTCACTTTTAATATTGTTTTTTTAATTTTGCTCCCTCTGGACTAAAATCCTGGTTCTCCCATTGATTTTTTCTAATAGGTGAGGTGATATTTTATATATATATATATATATATATATAAGTTCAATTCAAGTTACACTTGGTGTAATTTTAAGTAATGTTAATTACACTACCTAATATTTTTTATTTAAATGCGAATTTTGATAAATCCACTGCTAGATTATATTATCTTCATATATTCTTCGTACTTACAAAATTTAGAGATGATCTATGATCAATAGCCGTGTCATTAAACAATTTTTTAAATTCAAGTTTTTGTAGTTTAAAATAACCTTTTTGAACTTTAGGGTCCGTTTGGATACAGCTGAAAACTGAAAACTGAAAAATACTGTAGCAAAATAATTTTTAAATGTGTGAATAGTCTCGTGGGACCGATTTTTAATAAAAAAATTGCTGAAAAGTGAGGTTTGTGGGTCCCATGAACAGTGCACGGGACCCACTAATGTGGCTGAAAATTGTTTGACAAGTCAAATATTATGGCTACTATTCATGAACAGTAGTCGTAACAGTAAAATTTGTCCCTAAAACACGTGAAAAAAAAAAAGAAAAAAGAAAAACACAAGACACAGACGCTTTCAGCCAAATCCAAACATACACTTAATGTTGTGGTCAGTACATCCCCTAAACTTTTAATTTTGCCAATTTAGCTCTTGAACTTTGCACATCTGCCAAATAGATATTTCTATCACTCCGCCGTAAAATACTTTAACTAAAAATTCACATCATGTGAAAGAAAAAAGGTGAAAAGCATATTTTAGTCCCTACATTTTCAGGCGATTCCCATTTTAGATAGAGCTAGGTTCAGTTGAGAAAGAAAGAGAAACCGACCAAAGAGAGGATTATAACCTACACCCCCCACAACTCTAGCAACTCTCCACCAAACTATATTGACCAAAAAAAAAGATGTGAAAGTAACCAAAAAAAAGGGCAGGAAAATAAATCCCAAAGAGATTTCTAGAGTAAATTGACCAAGAACATTTCAAATTACATTGTTAATGTTATTCTAAACATATTTTAATGAGACAATTATTTTGGACATTTACTTGACAAAACCAAAAGAAGAAGACCTCCACCTCCATAGCCAAAACTTCATCTCCTCAATTGGTGTTGTATAGTAGACATAAATCTTAAGGGAATTAGAGTATATCCATTTGAATGGGCAAGTACAGCTTTTGCAGTTGCTAATTTGCAAGCTAGTCACTGACCCAAAATTTTACACCACCACAAGAATCAGGATACCACCATACCCATCAACCAAAAGCCTTGATGGCCCCCACCAACTCCAATAATCCCAACGCAAACATCCCTCTTCTCTATCTTCTTTAACAATTCTACCATATTCATTATTGAGAATATGAAAGAAGAGTGGTGAGAACACAAATAACAAACAAATAAAGTAAGATCTACAGAGAAAAGTATTGTAAAAATATTCATGTGAAGTTCATCTCAAACAAGAAAAAGAAAGGTAAAAAAAGTTCATCTCAAACACCAAACCACATCACTTTTTCACCCATTTCACTTTGTTATAAGTAGCTTTTGTCTTGTCCTAGTTTTTCACCTTTTTCACTATTTTTATCTTTTTTTTCCTCTTCTACCACTATTTTCACAATTTTCACTATTAATGATACTTTTCAGAGTATTTATTATTGAATCTAGCCTCCAAATTTTGGCAGGTTGAAGGTTGGATTTTTCTTAGCATGTGTGCAAAAAATCAGGGTAAGACTCCAAGAAAAGTATTGTGAAAATATTCATGTGAAGTTTGTAAGGTTGAATTTATTCAACCATCTAATTGGCTTTATTCCGTGCCAAATTTGCTTGTAATTCAGCATTTAGTAACCCTGTATTTAGGTGGGTTTGATGGAAGGGTAGTGAGTGAGATAGAGTGAAGTTTGCTCAAGAGTGTGCAAGAAAACAGAGTGTCGCGGCTGGGACTCGCGGGTGACTCTCGGCTGCAAGCCGCCAGAAGCTGCACACGTGCCAAGCATGCTGGAAGATGAACAGTCATGCTAGCTGGAGCACTACAGGACAAAACAGGACAACTGGCCATACGGTTATCTCGCGACTGGATCTCGCGACTTAGTCAAGCCGCGAGATCAAGCCGCGAGCCACCCCTGTTTTGTAAAAACCTGACGTTTCACATTCCTCTCCACTCCAGTATAAATACCCCTATTACCCACGATTGAAAGAGAGCTTCCAGAGAGAATTTTGAGAGAGAAACCCTAAAGAAAAACTAGATTGATTCACACACAATCTATACCTTAGAGACTCTTCAAATTCCTCAACTCTCTTCCTCTCCATTGTCAAATCCTTGAGAGGCATTATACCAAACCAAGTTCTCACCATCATCATCATTGTGAGACTGCTGTTTGGATTTCTGGGAAGCAGTTAGGAAGGAGCCAATCTTCATTGGTTGATGCTACGGTCTAGTAGCGGAATCCGGGAAGCTAGAAAAGAAAAAGGTTCGGCGCAACCTCGTTGGAGCAAGAAGCTTGGAGGGCTTAGGTACATCGGGTAGATTAGGCTTGGAGGGTCTATTGCTGTTCATGTATCCCAACTACATTTTCTAGTGGATTATTGACCGCTTGGAGGGCGGCGGAGAGGTTTTACGCCGAGGGCTTCGGTTTCCTCTTCGATAACACATCGTGTGTTGTCCTTGTGTTTGCATCTCTCTTCCCTTTATCTTTGCCTTTTATTTTCTGCTGTGGATGTGATTTATAATTGGCTTAGATTGATTTCCAATTCTGTTTATAGCTTATGTTCATTTTCCGCACACTAGTTGTTTGTCATAAAGCTTGAATTGGTTATTTTGTATTTGGGGGTCTAAACGTTCAAGGGTGTTTATACACGTTTTTGAACTTTCAATTGGTATCTCAAACAGGAAAAAGAAAGGTAAAAAAAGTTCATCTCAAACACCAAACTACATCACTTTTTCACCCATTTCACTTTTATAAGTAGCTTTTGTCTTGTCCTAGTTTTTCACCTTTTTCACTATTTTTATCTTTTTTTTTTCTCTTCTACCACTATTTTCACGATTTTCACTATTAATGATACTTTTCAGAGTATTTTATTATTGAATCTAGCCTCCAAATTTTGGAAGGTTGAAGGTTGGATTTTTCTTAGCATGTGTGCAAAAAATCAGGGTAAGACTCCAAGAATTGCTCCAAAAAAGACCTATTATTCCTCCTCAACAAATCAATGTTTCCTGGTACCATAGTGGATTTTTTCCTAAGTCTGTGTTTGGTTGGGGTGAAAACAGGGAGGATGGAAAATAGAGGGAGCAAAATAGGGTGGAAAACACTGTTTTCCATTGTTTGGTTGGGGGAAGGAAAATGGAGAAGATAGAAAACCTGGGAGAAAGTTTTCTCTCCAGGGTCCACATTTTTTACCCTCCCAAATCAGGAGGAAAAGCTAGAGAGAAAAGTGCTGTCACAGCACTTTTACACAAATGCCGCATTTCTCTCTCCTCTCACAACTACAAACACAACAATCTTTCTCTCAAACATCTCTAAACTCAAGCATAATCAGATTATCAGAATACATACTCAAAAACACAATTTTAAAATTAATCAAATCATAACAATAAAAGCAAAAAAAAAAAAAGAAGAAGACAAAAGACAGAAGACATCTAACCCATCTGGATTGCGTTGGGGACAAAGATGAGCAACGGCTCCAGGTTAGGCCAACTGCTTTGGGACAAAGATGACCCATCTGGACTGTGTTGGGGACGAATGTTATGGAATCAAGTAAAAAGAGAGAGAGAGAGAGAGAGAGAGAGAGAGAGAGAGAGAGAGAGAGAGAGAGAGAGAGAGAGAGAGAAAAAAAAAAAAGAGAGAGAGAGAGAATGAGAGCTGCTAGTATAGTGCTGGAACGTTCTTGAATGAGGGATAAAAAGAAAATAAAAGAAGGGAGGGATAGAGATAAGGACAACGAGTGTGGAGGAGAAAAAAAAAAGTATGGATGAAATGAAATGAGAGAAAGGAGAAATAATATAAAGAACAAAAAATCCTAATTGAGAAATGTTACCACAATATTTTCGCAATAAATTTTAAGTAACGGATTGTTATTAGTTAATATTGGTGAGTAAAAAAAAATTTCAGTGGTGCGTTCAAATTAGAACTAGTAATAACTTTCCACATAAATTTTGTTGTAAAAGTATTACGAAAAATGTTATGGACGTAACACTTCTCATTGAAAAATATAATTGTTGGTAAATTTTATATTATTTAATGAGTACAAATAAATCTATTTCTTAACTATTATGTAACAAGGGTATAATAGTCAATTTATATAAACTACATTTTCTATCCTCCCACTTTTCTTTTCAACCAAACAAAAGAGTTTTCCACCCTCTCACTTTTCCATCCCTCCAACCAAATACATACGAGGTAAAACTAAATATTTTCTATCCTCCCACTTTTCCACTCCTCCAACTAAACAGACCTTAAGCACTCTTTAGGGGGGAAAGAGTAGGAGGTGTCTGAAGAGGCTATCTAGGCTTGGCAGCAGCAACCCCCCCAAGTGCTACCATGGTCTTCTAGGGGTCCCAAGGGCAAGCCATGGCCTTGGCATCCCACCCATGGGGCATGCCACGGCCTCGCCGTGTTGCCACTGCCCCTTAGGCAACATGCATGCTAGGGCCTTGCTGCCTATGCCTAGGGGCATGCCACGGCCTCGCCGTGTTGCCACTGCCCCTTAGGCAGCATGCATGGTAGGGCCTTGCTGCCTATGCCTAGGGGCATGCCAGCATGCCCACACAAGCATGCCATGGCCTTAACTGCATGCCTTGGCCTTAACTGCTTGCTCGTGGGGGTTGCCATGGCCTTGGCCTTGGCAGCATGCACATGAGCATGCCTTAGTCTTGGCTACCTGCCCATAGGGGCTACCTTGGCTTTGGCTGCTGCTTGCCCTGGCCTTGGTAGCATGATCATGGGGGGCTGCCTTGGCCTTAGCTGCTGCATGCCCTAGCACACCGCGCCGCATCGTCCCACACTCTAGCAAAATTGGCTTAGGCATGCTAGCATAAAGCTTTTGAATTTTTTGTGATTTTTCCTATTTTTCGGCTTCCGAAAATCATAAAAAGTAAAATATGTTGAATCTGGCCTCCAAATTTTGACAGGTTGAAGGTACAATTTTTCTTAGCATGTGTACAAAAAATCAAGGCAAGACTCCAAGAATTGCTCCAAAAAAGGCCCATTATTCCTCCTCAACAAATCAATGTTTCCTCGTGCCAGAGTTGATTTTTTCCTAAGTGCTCTTTAGGGGGGAGGAGGTATTCGGAAATGCACAGGGGCAACCCCTCTTGAGCTTGGCCATAGGTAGGCATGCTCATAACGAGCCCTTAGGCACCCAACCCCGCGTGCTCCATGGTGTGAGGTGGGCCTTAAATGCATCGCCAGGGTGGACCCAGGTTGGCATTTCATATGTACGTGGTATAGTTGCAGCGCACTCTTACAAGGCAGATAGTGTTAGTTTTACCCATTGCCACGCAGAGCAAGCCTAAGGTGATGATCAAATGCATTGTGAAAGCTCTCTCTAGTGCCACTTTTCCTCAAGGCCACACCCACCCATGCCCAGTGGCGGGGGGTCGATTGTCTCAATAAACGTGGGGTGGGGAATGCATGTATTCTTGGTTTAGCTTGGGCACACTATCGCAACGCAGACGGTGTTAGTCTCACCCATTGCTGCGCAAAGCAAGTTCCATGCGACTATCGAGCTTGTGTGTGTCTTTCTTACTACGCAGTTGCATGGTAGTAGTGGCGGTGGCAACAATGACGACGACGATAGCAGCAGTGTCCCTCGATGTCCCTTGTAGTTCTTGTGTGTGGTTGGTGAGCCATGCAAGCTTGGTATAGCTTAGGCACGCTCTTGCACAGCGGACAGTGTTTGTTTCACCCATTGCTACGCGAAGCAAGTCCCATGGCGACCATCCTTGCAGGCACGTAGTTTAGTAGTGTTGTCCTTCACGCCAAGTGGTGTGGACTCGACACCACTCAATGCTTCCTCATGCAAGGCAAGCCTTACGGCGTGTCATTGTGGGGTACGTTTGGTGGTTTTGCAGTCTAGTGTATGTGATAGCGTATGAGTGGTAGCAAGGTTGCATGGGTTGGTCGCACATTGAATTGTCCGGCGTGCTCCCAATCAGTGTTGTTCCGAGTGTCGCTCAGACGCAATTCGGGTCCCCGTGCTGCATACCTGCCTCGAAGGCACTCATCCCTCTAGTTGATTCATTCCTAGTCGATGCTCCTCATGGGGCGTTGGCAGGACCTCGAAGCCGCCCTCATGTCCCACGCATGCCTCATGGCCTCTACGTTGTTGATGTGGACCACGTGGGCGTGCTCATGGCCTCGGATGCAAAACATCATGTGGGTTTGAGGCCTCCGGCCCCCTTTGCCAACCTACCAAGTGAGCGTCATCGCTTTGCCCCGCATGATCGCTGTGCTCGTCTACGCCCTTCCTTGCCCTCGGGCGAGCCAGGGCCTCCGAACAACGCCAGCATCAACAAGGAATGTTACCTGGTTGATCCTACCACATCACTTTTTCACCCATTTCACTTTGTTATAAGTAGCTTTTGTCTTGTCCTAGTTTTTTTACATTTTTCACTATTTTTAACTTTTTTTTTCTCTTCTATCGTTATTTTCACTATTAATGATACTTTTCAGAGTATTTTATTGTTGAGTGATACTTTAAATTTTACTACTTACGTCTTACAAATTCGCATGTCACTAATCACAAAAAATAATTTCAAACATTTATTCATTATATTGTTTAATTAACACTAATCACATTTTTTACCACAATAGTTTGTAAATTTTTTGTTTTAAATTTTAGTAGTTATGAATTGGTTATTTTTGTATAGTTATTTTAATGATATGAAATATATTCTTATTTGCTTACAATTTTTTTTATTTGAGTTGTTATTATAATCGATTAATAGTTTTTATATTAATTTCACTTTTAATATTGAGTTTTAATTTTGTCTCCTCAAGACTAAAATCTTAGTTTCGCCACTGATTTTCTCTAATAGGTGAGGTGATATTACATAGCCTAGGCCTACCAAACTTTATTTTGCATGTGGCGGTTGATTGTGTGCATTCTTAAGCTAAAATTAAAGAAGGGCTGTGGGGCTGAGCAATTGGCTTTATACAGTTGGAAGAGATTTTTGAACAAAAATTATTCTGTCAAAAACTTTGCATGCGTTTGCATGTGCATGGCGGCCACTTCTTGGCGGAACTTTACATCTAATTTTGTCATATCCTATCTATCTTTTTCACTTTAAGTAAAGTATATAAATAATTGCTTTGATGAGACTTGACTCTTGAGTAGTTTAATCTTTTATTGCATCTTTACCTAATTAATGAGCATCATTACAAGTTAACTTTCCTCTAATCGTTTAGATCAAAATACATTGGTTTGGTTGGTTCTAGTTAACTCAATTGCTAATTTCGGCACATCTATTTTTTCACTTTAAGAAAAGTAAATAAATAACTATTTTACTAAGTGATCTAATTTTTCATCACGCTTAATGAATGTTATAAATTAACTTCTTTTTTGTTTGGTGCCTGATCTTCTAGTTCAAATTACATAAAATTTGGTTGGTTTATGTTAACTCAGCTACTAAAGTATTTTGGCATCAAATAAGAGATATGTGTTTGAATATCGCCTATGCCAAAAAAAAAAAAAAAAATTGATATCTTGATCTGATGGCTGATGGTAATACACAATCATGGAGCAAGAAGTTATAGATTTCCAATTCCAGCTATAGCTACCTTATTTGTCACCCCCCCTCCCCCCCAAACCCAAAAAAAAATACAAACTTTCATTTCACTAGTTTATGTGACTGCAAATCATTTATGTTCGGACTTTCATTTCACTAGTTTATGTGACTGCAAATCATTTATGTTCAGACTATGTTTGGGACTTAATTACTTAGAACATCAATTAGGAAACAATAATTAAAATGAATGTGTTTTTTAACATGGTCAAGATGTAATGACCCAGGAGGTATTGTTCGTCTAGACATGGCAATGGGCGAGGAACAAGCCATAAATGAAACCTTTATTGCCTGAGCTGATACGATTGGACGAATTAAAGAGGATAATGGCTCAAAGGTCTCCATATCTATGCATTAAGTGTCAGAGGCGTTACCCAAACAGGGAATTAAACCACCATTAATGGTGATCCCAACGGCTAGGAGAGCAGAAGCCTATATAAGGCACACCCAACCAAAGGTAAGGGACACAATCAAAATAGTACTCCCATTAGCAAGAATTTTCCATCATTTCTCCCTCATTCTAACTTTACCATCAGAGGCTCGCCGGCTGGCACCATGTAAGTGACCTGTTTGTTACATTTCCTAATCATCTTGCAGGTTATGCCAGAATCATCTAGATGATCCTAACTGCTGACGATTTTGGCATCATCAAGATGCATTTTGAGATTCATTGTATTTTTTTTTTTTTTAATGTGAAAATATGGGCATGCTCATCTTATGAACAATTCACTGTTTATTAACTAAATTTTCAAAACTTTCAATGGTTTAACTTAAAAAAATACTAGGAGGTGTTACCCCCAAAACTTATGTATACAACTATGTTCTTCAATACTTAGCCAAAAAAGAAAAATAAAAAGAAAAAAAAAAAAGGCCAATGGGAAAAATTGATGCTGTCTAGGTCTTTTATTGAGTTTTGCCCACTGAACTAAGCCGTTGAATTTTGCCCACTGAACTAAAACCATTGAATACTTTTGACTACTCTTTTTGATGGTTTGATGCGTAGGCATTTGGATGAAAACGGTCGGAAGGACGAAGGGATTGTTGCTACTTTGCAATAAAAGAAACATTAGGTAATGTTTTGTAACAATTTTTTTCTGTTTTTTTCAAAAATTTGTTTTTGGGAATTTAAAGAAAAAACAATTTTTTTTTGTATTTTTGAAATCAAAAACATGTTTGGTTAGTTGAAATTAAAAAAAAAAATAGTTTTTTGAAGAAAAAATAGAAAATATTAAAATATGTTATTACTAAAATTTGAACTCTAATGCTAACTCATTAAATGAGATAGATTCATTAAATTAAATGCGTATTTTTATTGACTTTTAAAAATTAGAATACTAAAAACAGTATTTTGCATGTTTTCAATTTTCTTCACAAATTGAGTTTTGAAAACAGTTTTTGTTTTCTATCTATTTTGGGTTGCCAAACAAGTTTTTAGTCTCAAAAATAAAAAATTGTTTTTGGAAATAAAAAATAAAGAGAAAAAACAATTATCAAACATTCCCAATTGATTATTTATAAAATACTAATTTAAAATTTTAAAATCCAAAACGAAAATGCAAGAAATATGATTATTTTTAATAGCCAATTGATTATTTATAGAATACTAATTTTAAATTTAATTTTTTTTAAAAATCCAAAATGAAAAAGAAAAAGAAATTACTACATCCAAAAGTGAAAATTATAAATGAGAACGCCGTTTGTGGGGATCAAACCCATGACCGCGTGGTTAAAAGCCCCGCGCTCTACCAGTGAGCTAAGACGGCTTTGTTAGAGTTTAATAAATATATACTTTTAGTTTGGACAAGTGATCCTAGATGAATTGC
Source organism: Quercus lobata (assembly GCF_001633185.2). NCBI lineage: Eukaryota > Viridiplantae > Streptophyta > Magnoliopsida > Fagales > Fagaceae > Quercus > Quercus lobata. The sequence goes on from NC_044908.1 coordinate 82,921,045, forward strand.
ACTTAAAACCCACTTCCCGTCTCTATGATGATTGATGACTCTCAGAATTAGATTTAGTAGAGTTTCATTCTTGTGTATTTTCGTTGCAGAAATACCACATTTTCAATTGCATCACTTTACCATGGTATTTAGCAGAGTATAACACTTTAAGAGCATCTGCATTAGAACAGATGCAGATGCTTACTAAATAGTATAATTTCAGATGCTTCTCAAACGTACTCTCTAAAAGAGCATTAGTATTGGAATTGTTAAACTCTCAAAAAGCCATTTTTAACAACCCAAACACCAAAATGGGTCAACATTTTTATTATATTAATATGGTGAGGAATGCTCTACAAACAAGTTAGTGACAATAGAGTGACTGAGTGAGAACAAAGAATGAGAATACACGAGAAAAATAAAGGGTACCTCTTAAAAAACATGTGTGATCCCACGTGTTGTGAAAAAGATTTCCAATGAGATTGTCTCGTGATATGATATTCAATGGCATTGGACAAAGTTTGTCAAGTGCAATTTTCTTACGCCCAACACATGCCCAAGAACCCGTGGGATTTTCTTTTGTCTTTTGTGTGTTTGGTGGTACTAAAAAATAAAGTTTTGCTAATGAGTGTCTTTAGGAGAATGGTTAAGAATCTATTTTTAAAAAGTTTTAACATCATTTTTATGAAAAATGAAAAAAACTTTCAAAACATTAATTGTTTTTTTTTTTTCTTTACCAATAAAAATTTTCTTTAAATGGATTGTTAATCATTGCCCAAAGGGCATTCGTTAACATTTGCCTTTAAAAAAAAAAAAAAAAGAGTGTAAAAATAAAAACTACTTTTGGTTCAAAAAAACCTTATGACAAACACTTTTTTTTTTTTTTGTTAAAAAGTTTTTTAAAGCAACTCTATCTCACATCACGTGAAATAGGGGAGTAAAGATTCACGCTTTCAAACTCATTTTTAGCACTTCCCTTTTAAAAAGAAGAGGGTAAAAAAAAACTACTTTTGGGTTAAAAGAAAACTTATGACAAACACGTTTTTTTTTGTTAAAAAGTTTTTTAAAACAACTCTATCTCACATTACGTGAAACAAGGGAGTAAAGATTCACGCTTTCAAACTCATCACAAGAAAATTAAATAGTCTCTTACCTAATATTCCAAAAAGAAAAATGTTAATATCAAAACTGACAAAGCCTTAGTTGAAAACATTGTGTGACATTGCCAATCAAAGTGAGTCGGTTGGTCGAAAGAGTCAGATTGATCACTTCATTGAGCATACCTAATATTCACGCTAGGACTTGAGATCTACACTTTTTACAAAAAAGATCTACACCTTTAGACCATAACCCCACTTTAAACGTGCATGGAATTTTAATTGCTTTGTTTTACCAAATTTATGTTTAATTTATTCATCATGCAGATTGATAACAAAAGTTCATCATCAATTTATATTCGGAGTTCAAAACTTTTCCCTTCTCAATGTTCACACGAGTTGAACCCAAGAAGTTTTCGTATAAGGATAATTTTACCATTTTTTAAAGACAAGTCAAAATTGCAAAGTCGTTATTCGTTAGGCTGAAAATATTTCGAGAGTACCTAAGAATTTTTCCCAATATCATAATCACCAAAAACTTGACTACAGAATCCAATTTTATTTTGATTATGAAAAAAGTGATTTGCTTGGATTTTTTTTTCTATATGTTTACTTCCTCAAAATCTTCACATTTTTTACAACCATATTTTCTTTAGAAAGAATAAAAGACATTTAGCCAACCTAAGTAGCCTATTAAGGATCAATAACCAATCTTAAAATTGTAGGTATAAATTTTTGGCTATTTTTCTCCCTGTGTTTGATGTCTAAGACTCTGAGCCACTACCTTTCCAGGAAAAAAAAAATGAAATAGAAGCAACAAAGAAAGAAAGAAAGAATAACAAGAAACTGATAGAGAGGAGAGACCAAGAGAGAGCATTCCAACAGTTTAAAACTTAGATTCAAAACATTTAGTTAAAAGGAGTTTGAAACTTTGAACTGAATAAAAAGAGTTTGAAATTTTGAATCTGATTTGGGGTAGGTGGCAATGTGTGGCTATAGATTTAAGGAAAAAAATTGAAAAAAAAAAGTAAACACATGTGGTAGGAAAGTGGCCACACACTTTTGCTCTTTTTTTGGGACTTTGATTAGGCTTTCTAGGCTAATTTGTACTGAGAAATGATATGTTTACAACACTTTCATAACAAATCTTAAATGGTAAGTAATTATTAGTTCTAATTTGAACCTACCACTAAAATTACCTTTCGCTTCACTAATAACAGCCAATAACAACCTATCAATTAAGATTTATTTTTGAAAGTATTACAAAAATATTGGGAACATAGCACTTCTCAAAAGTTTTTGGTTCAATCTTCAATGGACAAAAATTTTGGATAGATCAAATTTTATTTTTAATGGACTCAAATTTTTGAGGAAAATTACACTCTACTACCCTAAACTATATCTCAAATTACACTTTGCACCCTAAACTATTCAAATGCATAGTTTGAACCCTAAACCCTAAACTATGAGTCTATGACACATATTACACTTTGCACCCCGAAGTTAGTTTTACTATTATCTTAGATGGTACTTTCATGCATGTGACATGCACATGTGTTTTGCTTAGGAGGAACAAAGTTAAAAGAAAAAAAACACCCCTCTTCATGATCAATAAAAAAAAATAATAATAATAATAAAAAAAGCTTCTTTCCTTTTGTTTTCATCTCTCTCACACATACAGGTACAACTCTCCCTATATCAGCTCTTCCCAAATCAAAACCCTGTAAATCCCCAAATCAAAAATATCTTTGACTCCACCATCGCCCACCACTACACTATACTCAAAAAAAAAAAAAAAAAAAAAATGGCAGAATGTTGAGTGGAGTGCATACCTTAAAGTGAGTAGATTTAAAAGGAAAATTATTAAATACTCCGAGAGTACCGTAAATGCGTATTCTCCTTTCTCATATGAATTATGGGTCCTTCCATAAATTTTATTAGTGAGACCGACAATTATGTGAGAAGGGAGAGTACACATTTATGATACTCTGGGAGTACTCAATAATTACCCGATTTAGAATATCACTAATTTATACTTATTAATTAATTAATTAATTGAGGGGGTAAAGTCCAATTATTTGTACAACAATCGGCTTTTTTCAAGTGGAAAATATATCAATATCACGAAAATCCTTTAGCAAAGGAAGGCAGGTTCTGTCTTTTAAGCCTTTGCGTGGTGCCCAAGAGAGAACTAATCTTAATCTCTATTCCTTTGTTGTTTTCATTTCTATTCAATTTTGCTATTATTTTATTTTGTTTCATTTACTTGCTTGGAAAAGGATGGTGTCACCACTTTTGTCTCTTTAGCTTAAAGAATTCCCACTTTCATAACGCACGAGGATTGAAAAGTCAATGAAGATATTTTTGATTTGGGGATTTAGGATTACAGGGTTTTGATTTGGGGAGTGGGTTATACCTGTACGTGTGAGAGACAACAGGAAAAAAAAATGTTTTAATTGATTGTGAATAGAGGTGTTTTTGTCTTTTAACTTTGTTCCACCTAAGCAAAAATACATGTGTGTGTCATGTGTATGAAAGTTCCATCAAAGATAACAATCAAGCTAACATCGGGGTGCAAAGTATAATAGATGTCATAGTTTAGGGTGTAAACTGTGCATTCGAATAGTTTAGAATGCAAAGTGTAATCTGGAATATAGTTTAGGGTGGTAAAGTGTAATTTTCCAAAATTTTTATTTAGGGTGTTCAAGTTTTGTTTTTAGGGTCGTCAAGAATTATTTCTAGGGTGGTCAATAGCTCATATTAATTTAAAAAATTTAATTTTTTTTAAGGTATATAAAAAGAAAAAATTTCAAGTCAAGGTGGTCATGTGACCACCATGATTAACAAGTGGAACCACCCTTGAAAATTGCCAAGTTATTAAGCTGAAAGTCCAACCAACAAGTAATTCTTAAGTACTTCTGATGCATGGTGAATAACTCCTAGAGCACAATGAATATTGTTTTTTCCTCTCATATTCATGATAGAGTATAATCATCAAATTCATGGTGGGTCTAACATAGATATGAGAGAATGGAGCAACATTTCACTATACTACCGGAGTACTTATGAATTTTCCTCAACCTCATTATCATAAAAAAAAACTGAACACGTAATCCAATTTTATTTTGATTATGAAACAAGTGTTTTTCTTGGATTATTTTTTTCTATACATTTTGTAAGGTTGAATTTATTCAACCATCTAATTGGCTTTATTCCGTACCAAATTTGCTTGTATTTCAGCATTTAGTAACCCTGTATTTAGGTGGGTTTATTGTAAGGGTAGTGAGTGAGATAGAGTGAAGTTTACTCAAGAGTGTGCAAGAAAACAGAGACTCGCGGCTGCAAGCCGCTAGACGCAGCACGCGTGCCAAGCATGCCAGAAGATGAACAGTCATGCTAGCTGGAGCACTACAGGACAAAACAGGACAACTGGCCATACGGTTATCTCGCAACTGGATCTCGCGACTCAGTCAAGTCACGAGGTCAAGCCGCGAGCCACCCCTGTTTTGTAAATCCTGACGTTTCACATTCCTCTCTCACTCCAGTATAAATACCCCTTTTACCCACAAATGTAAGAGAGCTTCCAGAGAGAATTTTGAGAGAGAAACCCTAAAGAAAAACAAGATTGATTCACCCACAATCTATACATTAGAGTCTCTTCAAATTCCTCAACTCTCTTCCTCTCCATTGTCAAATCCTTGAGAGGCATTTTACCAAACCTTGTTCTCACCATATTTATCATTGTGAGAGGGTTGTTTGGATTTCTGGGAAGCAGTTGGGAAGGAACCAATCTTCATTAGTTGATGCTACGATCTAGTAGCGGAATCCTGGAAGCTAGAAAAGAAAAAGGTTCGGTGCAACCTCGTTGGAGCAAGAAGCTTGGAGGGTTTAGGTGCATTGGGTAGATTAGGCTTGGAGGGTCTATTGCTATCCATGTATCCCAACTACATTTTCTAGTGGATTGTTTACCGCTTGGAGGGCGGCGGAGAGATTTTACGCCGAGGACTTCAGTTTCCTCTTCGATAACACATTGCGTGTTGTCTTTGTGTTTGCATCTTCCTTCCCTTTTATCTTTGCCTTTTATTATCTGCTGTGGGTTGTAATTTTAATTTGGCTTAGATAGTTTTTCCAATTCCATATTATAGCTTATGTTAATTTTCCGCACACTAGTTGTTTGACATAATGCTTGAATTGGTTAAGTTGTAATTTGGGGGTCTAAACGTTCAAGGGTGTTTATACACATATTTGAACTTTCACATTTACTTCCTCGATAGGATTAAAGCTTGATTGTCGTTGTTGTATGTTCTTTAAAAAGCTTTCTAAACTAAAACGCCTTCTAGAATTAGCGCAAAAAGGGAGCATCATGTTATGCATCCGGATGATTTTCAACAATGGAGAACAAGACCCTCCCTAACAAAAGGTCGAAGTTAAGAGACTGGTAGCAATCTTTTGGTGATCCATTTTCCCCAGATTTTTTTTACAAATTATTGTCCATATGAGCAAATATATTGGTAAAAATTAGGTGTAGTTCCTTGGTGCAACATTTTAGATTGTCTAGTTAATTCAAACACATTTTTGCATTAAGCAATAAAGCATAATTATTTTATATTTTCCAAGAATAATTAACTTCAATGTAGTGATATGTTTGAACCAAATGTATTATACTAAGAGGGGGTTTGGATCCACGTTCACGTTTCACGTCCGCGTTTTAGCTTCTTTTTTATTTTTATTTTTTTTGTTGGCACGCATTTCAGGAGGTTTGCGGCTACTATTCATGAACAGTAGCCGAAAATGTTGACTTTTCAACCGTGAATAGTGCATCCGTGCACTGTTCATGGACTCACAAATATCACTTTTTAACCATTTTTTCATTAAAAATGGGTCTCACGGTACTATTCACACATTTAAAAATTATTTTGCTACAGTGTTTTCAGTTTCAGCAAAATAAGTTCTATCCAAACATACCCTAAGAAACTGTACTTATGTTTTATCCATGTTTTGATGACAGAACTACTACTTAAAAAAAATAGAACTACTACTTAAAGACAAGAGACATGCACCAGTATAGCATCTCCAATGACTACAAACAATCCTTTCGTTCAAACAAATACAAAAGAAAGTTACCCCAATTTTACAAAGAACATAAATAGGGTTAAGTCTTGTAAACATATCATATCAAACAACATATCATATCCAACAACATATCAACTATGCCAGCTTGAATACTTCCTATCTATCATAAAAAAAAAAAAAAAAATGAAAACATTTTAAGAAATGACCTTAACAAGAAAAAAAAAAAAGTCAGGGTACTTCAAACCCAAATCACATATAAATAACATAATTGACCTGTCCAGTCTGCTTACTTGAAAAACTTGGTTAAGGTAATGGTAAAGCAATGCCTTCTTTGAAGGATTCAATGCATTCGTCCTGCACTTTCTTCAAGTTTCTTAGCATGGTGACAAGCAAAAACAAGGGTCATAATTTGAATTTTCATCCAAGTTAACTTGAATTTTCATCCAAGTTAACGCTAAATTTAATGTCGAGGTACAAAGTGTAACCAGGGTCATAATTTATGGTGCAAAACGTACACTCAAAAAGTTTATGATGCAAAATGTAATATGTGGTATAGTTTAGGGTAGTAAAGTGTAATTTCTCCTAAATACAGTTAATAAAAAGGAAAGAAAAGATACTATCTAATTTAGAAAAGATAAATTATTAATACTATTAGTAGAGTGATTTCTAATCTTAAAAGGAAGTTTTATTCTAAAAATGTATCTAATTATTTGTAATAGTATTATAGTACTCTTATGAAAATAAACTAATAAAATAATTTTTGCAAAAAGAGAAAGGGAGCCGAATTTTGTTGTTGTTGTTACTTGTTACTTACTATAAATGGAAAGGAGACCACTTTGCTCTAGCTAGGGGAACATAAAATAATTTTCTTATTCTATCAAAAAAAATATAGATTTTGGAATCTTTCTAGAAACTTTCTTATGGAAAATATAAAAAGTTCAACTTGAACTTACTCTTTTTGTATTGTTAGTTTTGTGCACTTCATAATTACTGGCATTATCCTAAGAAACATGTAGATTGATGTAAATATTCCCTTTTTTTGTTTTGTTAATATGCTATAAGACAGTTGGTAATTGAATGCAACTAGTTAAGAATATTCCCTTTTTTTGTTTTGTTAATATGCTATAAGACAGTTGGTAATTCAATGCAACTAGTTAAGTATTTTCAAATACCTCAAAAGCTAAGAAGAAAACAAATAATACAAAAGAGAGAGTTTATGAGAATAATTACTACCACCTCAATGACATAATATATGAATATCTAAATTGTTTGTAATATCCTTAACATCACTCATCAATAAACTAAATTTATAATTTGCTCAAAATTCAAAGCCACAAAAAGTATTGGAATAGTTGTAGTCTTCAAGTAGCTGTTGATTTACGTTGGGGAAAGGATCTTGTTGACTTGAACTGAGCCATGAGGGCTGATCTTCACCTTCTTGGGCAATAGTATGAATCATTTGCAGCTGCTGCATTTGTTGTTGTTGTAGTTGTTGTTGTGCATTATGAAAGGCTATTTCACCTTTTGTCTTCACTAGCTCAGACTGAGCCTTAATTATTTGTTCTTGGAGTTGAGAGATTATCCCAACACTTCCATAGACTGGGTCTTCCACACGTGAACTTGCTTCGAAAGACATGCAATCCGCAGCCACAGCTCGTAAATGCAGTGGAAGTTGCTGCAATGCCAAATGATGAAAAAAGAAAATTGAAACCGGCTTTCTTGTTTTGCATTTTTTTTTTTGTTTTTTTGTTTTTTGTTTTTGGGTAAATAAACTAGAGAGATGAACAGCTATAAGGGACTAAATTTTGAAGTAATAAATATAAGTTGCTTAGTTAAAAATGTACTACTAATCAATTTCAAAGTAAAATAATTTTGGGATTTTTTTTTTGGTCAAATGAAAATCATTAATTACTCAGGCAATTTAATTTGACAAAGAATCTATTTCAAATTATGGTGCTCTCATGCTTCGTTGTGACAGGTATTAAAATTACAATTGTTAAAAGTTGACAAAGAGTATATATATGGAAAATGTCAAACGGCTACAAGAATAATAAAAAGAATTCCATTGGGAGTAGAGTTAAATATTAAAACAGTTGCTCAAATAACTTAATTCTAAAATAATAATGAAGATTTGATTAAAAATGGAAATTGACATGAATTTAAATTTATATTTTTGATCTAGTCCACTTCATTAGGTAGTAATATTCACTTACTCAAAACACTTATAAAATTTTTCTCAAGTGTTGTTTCAAGAAAATTTAGGAGGAAATGGTATTAAACAAATTTGATATTAACATAAAATGATGAACTCAAAGCTTACAATGATCGGAAAAAGAGGAAAGTAAAACATGTTCAACATTCATATTGACTAGATAAGTGATTGTTTTATTTATGTGTCTGTGTTGAACCTTCTCTCCATTTCCTAGCACAAAGTAAGAACTGAAGAACAACACTACTAACAATAGTTGATAATAACACAAAACATATCATCTTTGCATTATTATTATAGTAAGGTTTTTGCTCTTAGTCATGAATGTCGATTCTGTAATGTACTTTGTATTTAGACAATGGGTAAAATTTGTTTACCTACTAATATACTGAAATAAAAGTAAAAAAAAAAAAAAAAAAAACCAATGATTAAAAGAAAACCTAGAGTACGTAATTACTTAAATAAATAAAAACTAAATCAGTGTCATTTGTTATCTTCTTTGGCTATATTTACCCATCAAAGATGCATTAGAGAAAAAATCCATTAAGAAACATCTTAAAGATATCATTAACACCATCTATGTGATTATTTCATAAGATAGAAAGCTTTTTAGTGAACGACAAACAAGCTGAAATATTAATCCCTCCAATATATATACATATGAAATAATATCTATATGTTTATAGTAACTACTTAATAAATGAAAAATATGTTTTTAGTAACATGTATGTATGTGTGTGTGCATATATATATATATATATATATATATATGTGGTCATACCTCTAGCATTTTGGTAGTGTTGCTAGCACCAAAGATTTTGTGAACACAAGCAAATCTTTGTGGATTGGTTGGTGGAAAATATGGTGCAAGAACACAATCTTTAGAGCACCTCCTTCTCAAAGATTTGCAAGCTGCACATCTAGTTGAATTGGACATTGTCAGATTTTCGAGAATCTACTCAAAGATTTTCTTTCAAAACTTCTAATTATTTTCTGAAGAAGAGATTTGGTTTCTATATATTTATAAAATGGTGACAAGTTTATAGCTGAATTCATAGAGATATGCTTATGGTTTTATTCTTGGAAAGCCACCAACCGCTACTTTTTTTTTTTTTTTTTTTTCTAAAATGGCTTCCACAAATAAGGAAACTTTGTGAAGCTTAGAATTCTCCTTTATCAAAGAAAAAAGCAAAGGTGGTGAACGGTAAAAAAATTATAATAAATTACAGAACCTCTAATAGGTCAAACACTACTCAAAACGAAAATTCTATTCCATATAATTTCCTTATGAAACAAAAGGTAATAATTTCCTTATGGAAAAGAAGGTAAAAGGAGAATAAAATAGATTCTCTTAAAGTATTGCTGGCCCAATACAATTTGAGGCCTTAGGTAAAAACGTTAAATAGGCATTTGTGTGTGTGTGTGTGTGTTTTTTTTTTTTTTTTTTTTTTCCTTCTAGAAGAAGGCATTTGTGTATTTAAATATCACCTAAAATGATATTTATTTATCAACCATTAATTTAGTTAATTTTTTTTTTAAATTTAAAAAAAAATTAAAATTCTTTATTCTTACTTTTCTCTATCGACTAAAGCATTAAATTGATGCCAGAGATACTACAAATTTTACTACATACACCTTACAATTTGACATGTCATAAATTAGAATAAATTAATTTAACCATTCCTTTATTATATTGTTAGTCTATTCTTGTGAATTAAGTTGCAAGTATTATGTTTTTCTCAAAAAAAAAAAAAAAAGTTGCAAGTATTATGTAGTAAAATTTGTAGTAATTTTAGCATTTTTCATTTACTTATTGGTGATTTGGTTGGATTTCGATTATTATTGTTATTATAGAAGTTGGGTTGTTCAAGTTACACCTGCTTTAAAAAGTGTTACATCACTTAATATTTTTAATTAAATGTGAATTTTAATAAATCCATTGTTGGATTACATTATCTTTGTATATTCTCCATGCTTGTAAAATTTCAAGATGATTAAATATCAATAGTCATATTATGATTATTATCAATCAATTGTTTAAATTCATATTTTTGTAGTTTAAAATAATGAATAGAATATGAGTTTATAGATCGAATGGTAAATAACAACTTATTGACATGAATATTGTTATGCATGTTAAAAATATAAAGAACATATAATCCAATGATAGAAAAGAATGTGATTGTTGGCATTTCAACAAGATAATATTTTAATATTCGAATTACTTCTTATAATTGGTTACACAACAACTTGAAAGGCCTATGTAATAAAATTTGTAGTAATTCTAGCATTAATAAATTTTTTTGGTTCTTTTTAAAAGAAAATACTAAAAATACTACAAATTTTACTACATTAAATTTATAAATTAATGTGATAATATATGTGATTAGCTCAACTACTTAATAAGTGAATTAATGTTTGATATATGTTTTAGTGATCCATATGGTAAAACTTGTAATATCCCTAGTATTAGTATTCTAATTAAAAGTAGAGAGGAAAAATATTCACCTATTGGCCCCCACATTTGGAGGCATTTCTTTAGTAAGCAATGTGAGATTACATATATACAATACATGTATTCACCCCTCACATGGAAATAGACTCCACATTTGTGGACCTACCCTGAGAGAGTGAATACATGCATGAGAAATAGGATAGATTTTCTCCTCGTAAGGGGGTCCTACATCATAGCTAGCCTAGGCCTACGCAATTTTTGTTGCATGTGGCGGCCGGGTGATTGTGTACATGCTTAAGGCTTAAGCTAAAATTAAAGAAGCGCTGCAAGGGCTGATCAATTGGCTTTATACAAGTGAAGAGATTTAATTTTTAACAAAAAATATATTCGGTCAAAAACTTTGCATGCATTTGCATGTGCATGGCGGCCACTTCTATCATATCTAACTTTTTCGCTTTAACTAAAGTAAATAAACAATTGCTTTGTTGAGACTTGGCCAGGGTGGTCCAGGACCACCTGACCTGAAAAAAAAAAAAATATATATATATATATATATATATATGAATATGAATATATATATATATATATATATATAATAACTTAAAATGTTATATTTATTTACCTTTAAAAAAAAATTTTGGGCCGGAATTTTTTTTATACCTATAAAATTAAAATTTGATTCATAATTTGAGCAACTTAATAATATATTGAGGTCTTTCAAGCAAAAAGGAAAAACTCAAAAAAAAAAAAATTGAACTAAAATATAAAAGAAAAAAAATTATAATAACACTATTACAGTCTGGGCAGTAACTTGATTCCTTCGACTAAGTACACTGTCCAATACAATACAATTATTTTTCCTCATCAAACACATATTACTTACTTCTCATTTTTAATTATTTTTTCTTGTTTATTCTTAATCACACACATCTTCTGTCTACTCGATTTTTACACTTCATACTTTTAAATTTTATCACATCTTCATCTACGCTCTTTTACATCTACGTTTTGCCTGCCTCCTTGTTCGTAACTTCTGTGTCTTCTACCAGTACCTGTATTGCAGTGCCTCTTCTCAAGTTTTGAGTCTCAAATTTCTCAATATGATTTTTTTTTTTAGCTGTACAGGTACCTTTATTCATTTCTTTTCTTTTCATTTTTTTTTCCTTTTGAGGTTTTTTGGTTTACAAAATGCAAATTTGTTTTGGTTTTAAGAACAATTTTTTTTTTTTTTTTTTTTAAGCACAAACTTCATGCCGGCCAAATCTTTAATTTCGGCCGGTATTTACCAAAACACCTGAAATAAACTGGAATGACCCGAAATTTTTTCCAAAATGGAATAGGGTGAGTTATTGTTCAAGTTTGTTTACCGGCATAGTAAAACAAAATGGAATTAATAACATTAAATCAAACCTAATTACCTAAAGGCTAAAAAGAAATAAGATTGTGTAATTTATACTTCCTAATTAGTAACACCCTAAACAAAATTCTTGGAGCCGCCCCTGACTTAAGCATTTTTTTTTTTTTGCATCTTTACTTAATTAATGAGCATTACAAGTTTACTTTTTTTATTTTTTTTGTGTGTATATATATATATATATATATATATATAAAAGAAAATTTCGGTGTATGATCTTTTAGTTCAAAATACATTTTACATGTTAATTTTTTTTTTATTAAAAAAAAATTGGGTGCCTGATCTTCTAATTAGTTCAAAATTCATTGGTTTGGTTGGTTCAAGTTAATTCAATTGCTAAAGTTTTCTTGGTATTGAATCAAAAATTTGTGTTCAAGTATTGCCCCCACCAAAAAGAAACCAATTGATGTTTCAAAACAATACTAAGGAGTTAAGTACTTTACATTTATTTTGGCATATCTATCTTTATCACCATATGAAAAGTAAATAAATAGTTGCTTTGCTTTGCTTTGTTGAGTGATCTAATCTCTTTCGTCACCGCTTACTTAATGAGTGTTATAAATTAACTTTTATTTTAATTTGGGTGCCTAATCTTCTAGTTCAAATTACATAAAGTTTGGTTGGTTCAAGTTAATAACACAACTGCTAAAGTATTTTAACATCAAACAAGAGGTATGTGTTTGAATATTGCCTACACCAAAAAGAAACAAATTAATATCTTGATCTGATGATAAAACATGATCACGGGGCAAGACGTTATAGATTTCCAATCCTAACTTACCTTATTTATTATCAATTAAAAACAAAAAGCTTTCATTTCACTAATTAATGTGATTGTAAATTATTCATGTTCAAACTAGCTATGTTTGGGTCTTACTTAGAACATCAATTAGGAAACAATAATTAAAATGAATGTGTTTTATAACATGGTTGAGATGCATTTTGAGATTCGTTGTATTATTGTTTTATGTGAACATATGGGCGTGGTTCTCATCATCTTATATACAATTCACTGTTTATTAACTTAATTTTCAAAAACTTTTAATGGTTTACACTTAAAAACAATACTAGGAGATCAAGTGTTACCTTCAAAACTTATTTATGTATATTATGTTCTTCAATACTTAGCCAAAAAGAGAGAGAGAGAGAGAGAGAGAGACCAATAGGAAAAATTGCTGTGTGCCGACTGAACTGAACCGTACGTTAAAATGGAATATTGGAAAGGTTGTAAAGCTTTATTGTTGCCATTGAATACTTTTGAGTTTTGAGTTTGACTACTTTTTTTTTTTCTTTTTTTTATAACACACAAATATATAACAACACGTCAACTCCAAAACTACTAGCGACAGTTAGAGTCGGGGGAACTATTGATATACCCATGCACACCAAGCAAACTAGGCAATGTAGGACAAAGCCCACACACAAGTTTTTTTTTAATAACACAAACATACAACACACTAACTCCAAAACTGCTAGCCGCAGTTAGAGTTGGGAGCTGTTGATTGGCTACTCTTTTTGATGGTTTGATGCATAAGCATTTGGATCAAAGCTGTTGGAAGGAGGAAGGGATTGTTGCTACTTTGCAATGCAAGAAATATAACTTTTTTTTTTCATTGCCAATTGATTATTATTATTATTATAAGAATACTAATTTTAAATTTTAAATTTTTTTTAAAATCCAAAACGAAAAAGAAAATGAAATAACTACATCCAAAAATGATAATTATAAATAAAGGAGAACGCCGTCTGTGGGGATCGAACCCACGACCACGTGGTTAAAAGCCACGCGCTCTACCACTGAGCTAAGACGGCCATGTTATAACTTCTGAGTTTTAAAAATATATACTTTTTAGTTTAGACAAGTGTTCTTAGATGAATTGCACTTACAAACCCAATTCCCGTCCCTATGATCATTGATCACCCTCATAATTAGATTTAGGTGAGTTTCATCCTTGTGTATTTTCATTGCAGAAATACCCCATTTTCAATTGCATCACTTTACCATGGTATTTAGCAGAGAATAACACTTTATTAAGAGCATCTGCATTGGAACAGATGCAGATGCTTACTAAACAGTATAATTATTGATGCTTGCTTCTCAAATGCACTCTCTAAAAGAGCATTAGCATTGGAATTGTTAAAACTTAAAAATCTCAAAAAGCCATTTTTAACGACCCAAACACCAAAATGGGTCAACATTGTATTATACTAATATGGTGAGGAGTCCTCTACCAACGAGTTAGTGACAATATGGTGACTAGGTGAAAACAAAGAATGAGAATACATGAGAAAAAGAAAATGTATCCCTTAAAACATGTGTGATCCCACATGAGAAAGATGTCCGGTAAGATTGTCTCATAATATGTTATTCAATGCCATTAGCCAAGTTTGTCGAGTGGGATATGATTTTCTTTTGCCCAACATGTGCCAAAGAACCCAAATGTCACAAAAGATCAAACATTTCACTTGATCACCGCTGTTTATTTCAATGAAAAATCTTATATAAAAATAGTTTTTTTGTCTCTGTGTATTTGGTAGCATTAAAAAAAAGGGTAAAAAAAAAAAAAACTATTTTTGATCAAAAGAAAACTTATGACAAATAGACTTTTTTTTTTGTTACAAATTTTCAGAAAATAACTCTATCTCACATCATGTGAAACAAAGAGTAACGATTCACACTTTCAAACTCATTTTTAAAATTTCTACTAAACACAAGAAAATTAAAGTGTTTTTTACAAAAAATAAATTTCATCATTTCCAAAAGAAAAATGTTAATATCGAAACTGATAAAAGCCTTAGTTAAAAACATGGTGTGACATTGCCAATCAAAGTGAGTCGATTGGTCGGATGGGTCAGATTGATCGTCTCATTGTGTCAAAGCTTGAATTGAAGTGTAAATGAAAGTATATCAAGATGAGATATCAGAATAGGCAGAGAGGCAGAGCATTGGGGCAGAGTATTCTTGTGTTTTGTTATTAAACGACAATTGCCTCAGCTACAAATACGACCTGTAGCTTTCTGCATCAGTTTACATGTAGCTTTTCTGTTGTAGTGCAGTTAGTCTATTTTGTATTAACACGTGTAAGGTGATGATCAATGGTTTGTTGTAATGATCAGATGGTGTGAAGCTGATCCGTGTAATTAGGAAGTGGTTTAGAGGTTGTTAGATTATTTTCTTAATTCTTTAGTCTATATATATAATCTTTCTGTTACTGTTTTGTAATCAATTCAATTCTTCAGAAATATTCAGAGCTTCTAAACTTGATTCTCTTCCTTTCTCTCTCTCTCTATTTCTCTCTAGCTTCACTGTGTTTGTTACGTTCTGTTTTTCTGTTATGGTATCAGAGCTCTTTTGCTTCCATTAATGGCGAATCAAGATCAAGCTCCTTCTTCCAATGCTTCTCAACCTAATGCTCATCGTGAGCTTTCTCCAATGGAGGATCCGAGAAGTCCTTTCTTTTTGCACCATGGAGAGTCACCAGGTGCTATTCTTGTTACTCAGCTCTTGACTGAGGACAATTATCCTAATTGGGCTAGGGCTATGCTTATGGCACTAGATGCGAAGAGCAAGCTGTGTTTTATTGATGGCTCTATCACGATTTCTATGGCTGTCACACCTTTGGAGAAAATTGCTTGGTCGAAGAACAATTCCATGATTTCCTCATGGATTCTGAATTCCGTTTCACCTCACATCACTGCAAGTGTGATCTACAGAACCACTGCAATGGAGGTTTGGAATTCGCTCAGAAACCGTTTTTCACAAGCAAATGGTCCACGGATTTCACAGCTTCAGAAGATGATCTCAACAATTATGCAAGGAGATTCAACCGTGACTACCTACTTCACTAATCTTCAAGCATCATGGGATCAGTTACTCAATCTCAGGCCTTCACCATCTTGTTCATGTGGCCGATGCATTTGTGGAGTGAATGATAAAATCATGCTCTTCAATCATCAAGATGCATTGATGCAATTCCTCAATGGCTTGAATGAAGCTTTCTCACAAGTCAGAACTCAGATTCTGATGATGGAGCCAAGTCCTTCAATTGACAAGGCCTTCTCTTTGGTGATACAAGAAGAGAGACAGAGGGCTTTAGGCTTCAATGGAGGTGGTGTGTCAGTTGATTCAACAGCTTTGGCAGTCAAGGCTCAAGGGTTCAATCAAGGAGGAAAGAATAAAGGCAAGGGCAGACCTGTATGCAGTCATTGTGGAAAACTTGGCCATTTCATGGAAAAATGCTACAAACTAGTAGGATTTCCACCAGGATACAAGCAAAAAGGCAAAATTTCTGTGGCAAATCAAGTGATTTTTGATGGTGAAAATGGTCCATCCGAGGCTGCTTCAAGCTCATTTCCATTCACACCTGAGCAATGCCAGCAATTACTATCAATGCTGAGCTCTCATGCTTCTTCCTCTACCAGTCAAGATGTTGTTCATGCAGCCAATTCTGCTCTTTCAGGTATTTCTTGTGCCTCTTTCCAGGATTCTATTTGCCTTAATTTGAAGAATTCAATTTTTTCTGAAAATCCTTCAAATAAAATAGCTCATAATGCTGAAACTTGGGTTCTAGACACAGGAGCCACTGATCACATCATTCATTCTATATCCCTTTTCACCAGCATAACTAGTTCCTTGTCATCCTTTGTACATTTGCCTAATGGTGAAAGGGTTCTTGTCACACACATAGGCACAGTCCAACTTACCCCAACATTGATTCTTGAAAATGTGATTTGTGTCCCAGCTTTTTCATTTAATCTGATATCAGTGAGCAAATTAACCAAATCATTATCATGCTGTTTGGTTTTTCTTTCAAACTACTGTTTTATACAGGACCTTACTTGTTGGAGAGTGATTGGATTGGGTAAGCTTCACAACAATCTTTATTTGCTGCAAACCTCAGAAAATTGCAAGACTGCTTCAGAAGCAACTACTGTCCTAGAGTCAGTTTTCAACTCTTTTGTTCATTCTGTTTCTAATGATTCTACTGTCAATAAGTCATACTTATGGCATCTTAGATTAGGACATGTGTCAGATGACAAACTTCCTTACTGTGTATCAGATGTACATTCTTTTCATTCAAATAAAGAATGTGTTGTTTGTCCCATTGCCAAATTTAAAAGATTACCCTTTCCTAATTCTAATCATATATCTGAGCATGCCTTTGATTTAATACATTGTGATGTATGGGGACCTTTTGCTAAAGCCACTCATGATGGTTTTAGATACTTTCTTACAATTGTGGATGATGCTACAAGATCCACTTGGGTGTATCTAATGAAATCCAAAACAGAAACTAGGCCATTGTTAATCTCCTTCTACAACATGATCTTTACTCAATTTCAATCTCATATCAAAGTAATTAGGACTGACAATGCTCAAGAATTTTTTCTCAAAGATTTTTATGCTCAACATGGGATTGTACATCAACACTCCTGTGTTGCTACTCCACAACAAAATTCAGTTGTGGAGAGAAAGCATCAACACATTTTAAACATTGCTAGAGCATTGAAATTTCAATCAAATATACCACTTTGCTATTGGGGGGATTGTGTTTTGACAGCTGTTCACATTATTAACAGGCTGCCTAGTACTGTTTTGGATCATAAAACTCCATTTGAGAAACTTTATTGCAAAACTCCTTCTTATAATCACTTAAAAGTATTTGGATGTCTATGTTTTGCATCTACCTTAACTCACAATAGATCAAAATTTGCTCCTAGATCTATTCCTTGTGTCTTTCTTGGATACCCTTTTGGTGTCAAGGGTTACAAATTGTTAAATTTGATAACCAAACAAATTTTCATTTCAAGGGATGTATCTTTTCATGAACATATTTTTCCTTTCATCTCTTCTATCACTTCACCACAAGCCTCTATATCTTTTCCTCATATTTGTCCTAATGTGGCAACCCCAGTTGATGCCATATTTCTTGATCCTATCCTTCCACCTACCCAAGTTTCACATCAAGCAGTAGATTCTATCCATAATGTCATTCCTAATTCTGTTGTACCCGAACCTACCATATCAGATTCTGATCATTCCACTTCTGCAGAATCTGTCACTATCCCTTTAGTTGCTCAAAATCCTATAACTGATCCATCTGCATCTATTCCTCCCTTAAGAAGATCTTCTAGACCTTCTAAGGCTCCTACATACTTGAAGGATTACAAATGCAGCACTATTACTTCAAATGAACTTACACAGTCCACTCATCTCAGCAACAACAAGTCAGGTTCTATTCACCCATCAGGTACTAAATATCCTCTCTCTAATTACATTGATTCTTCCCAACTCTCTCCTTCCTATGCCCATTTTTGTTCCCTTATTACCTCCATCCCTGAACCAAGATTCTATCATGAGGCTATTAAGAATCCTAAGTGGAAAGATGCAATGAATGCTGAGATTGCAGCTTTGGTTTCTAACAATACTTGGACACTTACTCCCTTACCTTCCAACAAAAGGGCAATTGGATGCAAGTGGGTCTATAGGGTTAAATACAAGGCAGATGGATCTGTGGAGAGGTATAAAGCAAGACTAGTTGCTAAGGGATTTACTCAACAAGAGGGATTAGATTTTACTGACACCTTTTCCCCTGTTGCCAAGTTAACTACTGTTAAAACTCTTCTTGCTATATCTGCTGTGAAAGGGTGGCACTTGGTACAGTTAGATGTCAACAATGCGTTTTTGAATGGGGATTTACATGAGGAGGTGTATATGCAACTCCCTCAAGGCTTTCACAGCAAAGAGAAGAATGTTGTTTGCAAGTTAAATAAGTCTTTATATGGACTCAAGCAGGCCTCAAGGCAATGGAATGCAAAATTTTGTTATGTTGTCAAACAGCTTGGTTTTAAGCAATCCAAGGCTGATTACTCACTCTTTACAAGGAGGCTTGGTGGTTCTTTCATAGCATTGGTGGTTTATGTTGATGACATTCTCATAGCTAGCAACAATGTTCAAGAGGTTGAAGCACTCAAAGTTTCCTTAGATCAACACTTCAAGCTTAAAGACCTTGGAGGTTTGAAGTACTTTCTTGGTCTTGAAATAGCCAGATCAGCCAAAGGGATCAGCTTATGCCAAAGAAAATATGCTTTGGAGATTCTAAAGGATGCTGGTATGTCAGCTTGTAGGCCGAGTAAAGTACCAATGGAGCAGAATTTAAGGTTGAGCAAGCTGCAAGGTACTTTGTTACCTGATCCTGGAGTCTATAGAAGGTTAGTTGGTAGATTGATATACCTAACAATCACCAGACCAGATATAGCCTACCCGGTTCACAAGTTGAGTCAATTCATGTCCAAACCAAGGAAGCCTCACTTAGATGCAGCTTACAAGATTTTACAGTACATAAAGGGATGTCCAGGTCAAGGAATTTTCTTGTTTGCATCTTCAGATTTTCATTTGAAGGCTTACACAGATGCTGATTGGGCAGCTTGTATAGACACCAGAAGATCAACCACAGGCTATTGTATATTTTTAGGTGATTCCTTAATTTCTTGGAAGTCGAAGAAACAATCTATAGTGTCTAGATCTTCTGCTGAGGCAGAATACAGAGCTATGGCTGTCACTGTGTGTGAGCTGACTTGGCTGCTGTCATTGTTGAAGGATTTAGAGATTTGGCATCCCCAACCTGCTCTTCTGTTTTGTGACAATCAAGCAGCCATTTATATTGGAGAAAACCCTGTGTTTCATGAGAGAACCAAGCACATAGAGGTTGATTGTCATGTTGTTAGAGACAAGGTACAAGATAATGTAATTAGGCTGTTTTTCACTCCCACACACACTCAGCTGGCAGATTTACTCACTAAGGCCCTTAACAGCTCACAGTTGCGACATTTGTTAAGTAAAATGAATGTTATGAACATCCATGTTTCAGCTTCTCTTCCTAAGGGGGAATGTACACTCTTAGATGATGATAGATTAATTACAAAGAAGACAGCTGCAGATGCAAGCAACAGACCCGATTCTCATCTTGAGGGGGAATGTCAAAGCTTGAATTGAAGTGTAAATGAAAGTATATCAAGATGAGATATCAGAATAGGCAGAGAGGCAGAGCATTGGGGCAGAGTATTCTTGTGTTTTGTTATTAAACGACAATTGCCTCAGCTACAAATACGACCTGTAGCTTTCTGCATCAGTTTACATGTAGCTTTTCTGTTGTAGTGCAGTTAGTCTATTTTGTATTAACACGTGTAAGGTGATGATCAATGGTTTGTTGTAATGATCAGATGGTGTGAAGCTGATCCGTGTAATTAGGAAGTGGTTTAGAGGTTGTTAGATTATTTTCTTAATTCTTTAGTCTATATATATAATCTTTCTGTTACTGTTTTGTGATCAATTCAATTCTTCAGAAATATTCAGAGCTTCTAAACTTGATTCTCTTCCTTTCTCTCTCTCTCTATTTCTCTCTAGCTTCACTGTGTTTGTTACGTTCTGTTTTTCTGTTACATTGAGCATACCATTCACACCAAGACCTAAGAATTGAGATCTACACTTTTTACAAAAAGGAAACACACCTTTAGACCATAACCCCACTTTTGAACGTGCATGGAATTTAATTGGTTTTTGTTACCAAATTCGTGTTTAATTTATTCATCATGCAGAATGATAACAAAAGTCTATCATCAATTTATATTCGGGGCTCAAAACTTTTCCCTTCACATTAGTTGAACTCAAGAAATTTTCATTTAAGGGTAATTTTGCCATTTCCTAAGAGTAGGTCAAAATTGCCAAGTCGTTACTCATTAGGCTGAAAATACTTCGAAAGTACTTAAAAATTTTTCCAATATAATAATTACAAAAAACTTGATCATGTAATCCAATTTTATTTTGACTATGAAAAAAGTGTTTTTCATTTTTTTTTTTTTTTGGGAAATTACAACTTACCCACTTGTGATTTAACTGAAATTTAAATTGCTTACCTGTGGTTTGAAATTTAACACTTTAACCACCTGAGATTTGACCGAAATTTAATTTGCCGACTTGAAATCCCATAATAAAAGTATTCTGTTAGATCCTTTTTTATCTTGTATTTTTATGTTTTTTGCGTTTTTTGAGAAGAGAAATATAAAAGTTGAGCAAAATTACATATTTAGTCATGTTTTAAATATAGGTATGTTACAGAACTCTAACTAAGTTAACATTAAGTGGGTAAAGTGTCAAATTTCAAACCACAAGTAGGTGACTTAAATTTCGGCCAAATTACAGATAGATAAGTTATAATTGTAATTTGCCCTTTTTTTCTATACGTCTACTTCCTCAAAATCTTCACATTTTTTTTTTTTTTATAACCATATTTTCTTTAGAAAAAAATAAAATACATGTAGCCAACCTAAATAGCCTATTAAGGATCAATAACCAACCTTAAGGATTAAAGCCTGATTGTTGTTGTTGTATGTTCTTTAAAAAGCTTTCTAAACTAAAACGCCTTCTAGAATTCTCGCAAGGAGGGAGCATCTTGTTATGCATCCGGATGAGTTTCAACAATGGAGAAAACCCAACAAGACCCTCCCTAACAAAAGGTCAAAGCTAAGAGACTTGTAGCATTTTTTTTTGCAAACCATTTTTCCCAGATTTTTTACAAATTATTGTCCATACAATCAAATATATTAGTAGAAGTTAGGCACAGTTCCTTGGTGCAACACATTAGATTGTCTAGTTAATTCAAACACATTTTTGCATTGACCAATAAAGCACAAACATTTTATATTTTCCAAGTATAATTAACTTCAATGTAGCTGTGTAATGTGTTTGAACCTAATGTATTATACTTAGGAAACTGTACTTACGTTTTATCCATGTTTTATAATAACAGAACTACTACTTACAGACAAGATAGGCATGTTACGGAACTCTAACTAAGTTAACATTAAGTAGGTAAAGTGTCAAATTTCAAACCACAAGTAGGTGACTTAAGTTTCGGCCAAATTACAAATAGATAAGTTGTAATTGTAATTTGCCCTTTTTTTCTATACGTCTACTTCCTCAAAATCTTCACATTTTTTTTTTATAACCATATTTTCTTTAGAAAAGAATAAAATACATGTAGCCAACCTAAATAGCCTATTAAGGATCAATAACCAACCTTAAGGATTAAAGCCTGATTGTTGTTGTTGTATGTTCTTTAAAAAGCTTTCTAAACTAAAACGCCTTCTAGAATTCGCGCAAGGAGGGAGCATCTTGTTATGCATCCGGATGAGTTTCAACAATGGAGAAAACCCAACAAGACCCTCCCTAACAAAAGGTCAAAGTTAAGAGACTTGTAGCATTTTTTTTGCAAACCGTTTTTCCCAGATTTCTTACAAATTATTGTCCATACAATCAAATATATTAGTAGAAGTTAGGCACAGTTCCTTGGTGCAACACATTAGATTGTCTGGTTAATTCAAACACATTTTTGCATTGACCAATAAAGCACAAACATTTTATATTTTCCAAGAATAATTAACTTCAATGTAGCTGTGTAATGTGTTTGAACCTAATGTATTATACTTAGGAAACTGTACTTACGTTTTAACCATGTTTTATAATAACAGAACTACTACTTACAGACAAGATAGGTGCACCAATACAGCATCTCAAATGACTACAAACAATCCTTTCGTTCAACCAAGTACAAAAGAAACTTACACCAATTTTACAAAGAACATAAATAGTGTTAAGTCTTGTGAACATATCATATCAAACAACATATCTTGAAAACTTCTATCTATCAAAAAGAAAAATAAATGAAGACATTTTAAGAAATGACCTTAACAGGAAAAAATAAATAAAAATTAGGGTACTTCAAACCCAAGTCACGTATAAATAACATGATTGATCTGTCCAGTCTGCTTACTTGAAAAACTTGATTAAGGTAATGGTAATACCTTCTTTGAAGGATTCAATGCACCTGT
The DNA here is from genome assembly GCF_001633185.2 of Quercus lobata. Classification (NCBI taxonomy): domain Eukaryota; kingdom Viridiplantae; phylum Streptophyta; class Magnoliopsida; order Fagales; family Fagaceae; genus Quercus; species Quercus lobata. The sequence goes on from NC_044908.1 coordinate 82,944,162, forward strand.
CCTGCACTTTCTTCGGGTTTCTTAGCGTGGTGACTAGCAAAAACATGAATAAGCCAAGTGATTCTTCTTAGTCACATAAGGAGTGATGAAATCCGAGGCGGAAGCAGAAGACCCTCTAATATTGGCTGGAACAAGTGTTTGAATCCTACCGGCAGCAATTCTCTTACCGACCACATTGGAATAGAACAGGCCAGAGATGGCTGGTACAAAAACATCACTCTGAGAACATACATGGAAGTCAATAACCTTTTCATATTCAGAGCCTTCGGAATCCAAGAATGTTGCCTTTTTATCTGCAGGCATTATGCTTTCCTGCAATATTCCATACAAGAAAAAATGTCAGACCTCATGTCGAATTAATGATTATGATGTTAATGATATTGGTATCTACATGGAAGCAGAAGGGCATTTGAGTGTATTAAACACAATGATTAGGCGTAAGCAGTTGAACAAAATTGAAGTGAATAAACAAGCACAAGATTGAGTAAGAAAAAAAGAGATCCCTCACCTTTGTATACGTTTTAGGGAAGAGATCCTTTAGAGCATCAAGGCTGCTTTGCCACCTTGATTCAGTTAAATAGACTGGGGTATCCTTGTCAAACCCAGTCTTCTTCAAAAATTCAGCAAGATCTTGTGCACTATAACAAGTTTTTCTTCCAGTATCACCATTTTCATGGCAACCCTTCTTCTCTAACATATCAACCCTCAAATCCACAGCTATAAATTGGCCATCTGACTTTCGGCTCAAAGTTCTTAGACGCTCAACCATTGAGTCAACAACCTCTTGAATCTCTGGTTGCAACTGCAAACTTCCAAACATTGCCAAGCATGCAACAGAAGAAGTAGAACTTGTTTTTACTGATTTTCTCATGTTCACTGAAGGGAAGTATGTAACAAGCCGTATGTTGCCCTTTTGCTTATAAACAGGTTCAACATGTTCTACAATGTAGTCTTCTGTCACCCGATTAGGAACTTTGACAACAGCAATATTTCTTGTTGATATTTCAGAAGGCTGATCTTTTGCCACTTTAACCACCCCATCCAAGCTTTTTACAAAATTCTCAACATCATAAATATCTCCAAAGTTCCTGGAAGATAAAACCTAGTAAGTTACCCACAGAAACTTATTTTTGAAATGCATACCAATAAAAAAGAGAAAGATGGCACAAGTACACAAAATCCAGCCTAACTAAATAACCTGGTTTCAAAAAACAATAAAATCCAAAATAATTTTCCTCAATTCCCAATTCATAGGTAAGGTAACTAGGAACTATACCGACAAAGATATTGCTTCGGAGAAACTTGGTGCCCGTTTGGGATGCACTTATAAGCCAGCTTATTGCTTATTTTTCCTACCATTTGTGGGTCCCAAAGTCACCTACTTATTTTATTCAACATTTATCTTTTATCTACAGTACTTTCAGCAAAAAACTAGATAAGCTATTCCCAAACGGACACTTGAGGCTTAGTTGGAACAGTAAATGGGACAGACATTAACACAAAGTTCATCCATATGTGAGAGCTGAGGGCGATCCAAGCTTGGGCAAGTTCTCAGCATCGAACTTGAGTTCAGCTAAATCTGCCCTAATGCTACCCATCCTGAAATAAGACTAGCCTAATGATATTCAATATGTTAGGTTTATGCACAGTTCAGGCTCTCTCTCAGATGGGAGAAAGTCTGCTAAGCTTGAAAGTCTTTGTTCCTGACAGTCTTCTCATTTCACCATCATGCTCTAGCATTGTTGTTATCTGCCCCGAATCAACTTACAGACGACACCACAAACCAAATAGGATAAACCCCATAAAGAACTACAACATGAAACTGGAGAATAAAATCAAAATAGCAATCTATCACCACCTACAAAACATGGGCTGTTAAAGGGCTCAAACAGTTACATTGTATAATTTATTTATAGCATAAATCCATATGTCCCAGCCCTTTACCCCCAACCCTAACAAAGACAAAGATAATCAAAAGGAACTCAATATTGAAAAGCTTCTCTCAAAGTTCATAATTTTTTTTTAAGTATCTCATTTATATCATTGATTTAACACTAACAACAAGAACAAGGAAAACAAAATTGAAATCACGGAATTATACTCCATTTTTACATATGTATAAGAATCAATAGGAAAACAAGGTTTTTGAGGGTAATTGTCAGCACTAACCTCTCATCACCTGGATTGGTTCCTCTAATGTCAGGAAGTACAAGAGTTGCTCCAAGATATCTTGCCACAACAACCGCATCAGCAATCTAAGGAACGCAAATACCAGGGAACAGTTTAGAAGGAATTAGGGAATAAAGGAAAGGGTGAAAAGATTTTTAAACTGTGAGGATTTTCAGGAGTTTAACTCATCTCAAGATTAGAGAACGCATTATAGAGCATGAAAAATACAGATATAGAGGGAAAATTTTTCTATAGCAGAGATAATTGATTGGGATGATCGTGCAAATAACTATGTTACTTCAGAAGATTAGAGGTGAGTCCTCATCAACTCTAAATATAATAACAGGATCCTCATCAATTTCCTGTTGGAAAGATGAGAGATTGATATGCAATATCTGTAAAAGTGATCATAGGGGCAAGTCTGAATTTTCAGCAGACCCTCATTGAGTGAAAAGGTGATAAAACAAGAGTAATAAAAGCATTTCTATATACTTGAAGATAGGAAGGACCCTGGATTAGTAGCATCCAAAGCATGCTTTAAATAGTGTGGAAGAGAATCGATTTTCTTACTAAACTATTTAGTACAAAGAAAAGAGAGAGAAGCACCAAAGACAGATTACAATCAATTACATACACATGTAAATGAGACAGTCAACATAGTAGCATCCATTCCAACTCAGAAGAACACAAAAAAAGGCAACACCTATGAAATGTAAGTCCACTACAGGAATCCCTAAAACAGTTTGCAAAATGGGTCCTTTTCTTTGGACTTTGATCCACCAGTTTCTGTGGTTAAGTTCAGAACTGCCATCACAATTACACCTTTATTCAATTGGGAAATTGAAAATGTTTAATAATTGACCCTTAAAAGAAATATTTTTTGAAGGGTTTGAATCTCATATTCAGACAAGTGATGTGAACACCAAACACCTAGAACTGCCATCACAATTAAACCCCTTATCCACCAGTTTCTGTGGTTAAATTCAGAACTGCCATCATAATTAAAGCTTTATTCAATTGGGGACTTAGAAATTTTTAATAATTGACCCTCAAAGAAATATTTTTTTGGATGGTTTGAATCACATATTCAGATAAGTGAGGTGAACAGTAACCACCTAGAACTCAAACTAAGAAAGTATTTTGATATTATTGAAATTTGAGTTGACTTTCAGAAATCATGAAAACACATTTTAGGATCCCTACGAAAATGCTTTGGATTGAGAATTTGACTAGTTGGAAAATCATAGAACTATGACAGAAAAAGAATGGTGCAGGGCAAAATAAAGAATGGGTCTTTTGTCTTCCTGAATTTGTGTCAGCCCACAAGATAACCTCATTAAAACTCCTCTTTTCCCATGTTAGTAGGTACTTCACAAACATAGAGGTAATGGGGGTAGCACAAATACTGACATTTATATAATTATACTATTAACTATTGCAAAAAATAACTTTGCCACTTATTAGATATGCCAAATGAATATTCCTATGTCTTCCATTGGTTTACAGTTTTCTAATAATAATAAAAGGCAACATCTGTACAAACAGCATTATTATCTTTGGCTATTGGTCAGACAACCAACTCAGCCAAATGATACATCTAATGCTAAACCATAAGAACTAAGTCAACTTATCGGAATCGTTAACTGGTATACCTGTGAGACATGGTATTCAGGGCCATTAGTTAATGAGAAAGTCACAAACCCTTCTGTTGACTCTACATCGTCTGCAAACCAAGCAACAAATTAAAATACTATATTAGACACAGATTACACATATCTAAGTAGGTCTAAATTAAAGATGTGAAAATCTTGGTCATTTTCTAGGTACTAAAATTAAATTTACCCAAATTTGGCTTATCCCAACATGGTTTTAGATAATGGCCATCCTCCATGGAAAGACCCCCACTCTTTTTTGAATGAGAAATAAGACCCTGCTCTTCAAGCTCAGAACCATCTAAATTAACAGTGCCTCCTCCACCTGGAAGCTTTTCCTTCAAAAAATCAAGAAGGGTCATTCTTTGCAAGAAAAGAGTGAAAATTTAATCTCATTTTTTTAATAAATTCAACTAGAATCAGCATCTCATTGCAGCAGCAATTATGAATATTAATAAAGTTAAAAAAATAAAAATAAATAAAAATAAAAAGAAGGTAAAAGATCAAATTTACTTTAATTGCTCTTGTTGCTATAAGTAAATTTAACAAAAACGAGGAGAGATTAAACTTCTTTAAATTTTAAGAAAACAACAATTTACTCAAGAATTGACTAAGTTGACCAGAGTCTATACATCTGAAAATCTAAAATGATTCTCTCTCTCTCTCTCTCTCTCTCTCTCTCTCTCTCTCGCTCTTTGAATTCTACTCTATTTTCTCATCAAACAAACAGAGGTTAAGCAAATAACTCTGTCAATTTCCACATAAAAAATGAACTGATTCCAAAGGAAACAACATGATAAAAAATGGGTTTTGTTACTTTTGCACTTTTGTCGTGATCTCAATCTCAATTGCAAACAAATCCCATAAAAAAAAAAAAAAAACAAATAAATAAAGTAACAAACTTTGAAGTGCAATGAGAAACAGATCCAGATAAATTGAAAGCATATAATGAAAAAAAAAAAAAAAAAAAACACACACAATAGGGGTTGTTCAGACAAGACTCACAGACACAGAATGAGAAAGAGTCAACAAAAAAGAAACAGTGTGTGTTTGTGAGTGAAAGAGAAAAGAATGGTGGTTGAAGAAGTAGCTTACTTCAACAGAATCAAAATGGTCACGCTTGATCATGTTCCCAAGCATCACAAACATGGTTATTGTCAGTATCCCTGCAACTACTTGCCTCAAGTCCACACCCATTTTCTCTGTCTCTCTCTCTCACTGTAGGAGTGGTTAAACTTGAAGTGAAGGTTAAGGGTCTTTAGGATATTTGCTTGTTGGTACTAAAGAAGGAAAGAAAGATGAGAGAGAGAGAGAGTGTGTGGGTGTGAGAATGAGTGATTTGTGTTTGTGTGTCTTTGAAGGCTACAAAATTTTGTGGGAAGTTACAAAAAGGCACACGTTGCGCAGAGACAGAGAAGATACTGAATGTGATGATAACCAAATTCTCTAATTGTTATTTAACACCACCGACACTTTCCTCAGAAAATGACGGCCTGCCTAACCGGTAACTATATTCTTTTTTACATTTATAAAATAAAAAAATAAAACTATATTCTTTTTCTTTTTCTTTCTTATTATGTATTTTTGTTGTTTTTGTTTTAATACTTTTTTTTTCTTTCTTCCTTTATTTTCTCTTTTTAAATTCAATCCCTACAACAAGTAAGAGACAAGCCATTCAAATACTATTATTCTACTATTGTTAGTGGCGGTTCCATGATTTTTTCTTTTTCGAAGCCAAGTTAAATATATATTTATGACTAAAAATGTTTTATTTCATAATTAAATTTTAGTTCAAAAAAGTTATATTTTGCATACTTTTATGGTATTAAAATCATTTATAATTGGATCTAAACTATATATTTTAGAATAGAGTCAAACATTAAACTCTCTTTGGGTTTAATATCTACATTTTTAGCATTTGAAAAACAAGATTAAGCGATAGTTTTTGAAGCTAGAAATTTTTTTCATTTAAAATATGCATAAATTGTTAATAATTTTTATGTATATAGCTAATTTAAAAAGAAATAAAATATTTGGGTTCTATTTTAGTATTTAGAGGGTGATTGAGGGATGGACGTGGACCATCTAATGGGTTTTTTTTTTTTTTTTGGGTAACAATTTATCTTTTCTAGACTAATTCAAAATTTGAGGAGCTATTATAAATTTATAAAAGTATGGGTGAAGGTTTTAGATTTTGAGAGGTTAAATTTCTAAAATTTCAGGGGGCCATTAAGGAAAATTTTACATGAAAATTAATTTTTTTACTATTATAATCAAGGGTATAACTAAAAATTTAAAAAGCCAAGGGTGGCCATGACCTTCTCCCCCCCCCCCCCCCCAAAAAAGCCACCCTTGGCTTCGCCTATTACCATCACACCCTTTTGTACAAATTTTTGTAAGATGGAGACCAATGTTCAAATCGTTACGAAGGAGTTTTACACTAATATATATTTAGATTATGATAGAATAAAATTTCTATTTTTGATATAAAAAATATATTTATTATTTTTTTCATTCTACCTTTTATTTTTATTTTTTTAATTCTTACAATTGAGTCATTGAATAACCTCTTTTGGGCATGCTGCATGCGCATGGCTGCCCAGCGTGGGTGTGCAACTAAAGTCATAGCTTGCTCGCATGCATACTGCGTTATGATAGAGTAAAATTTCTATTTTTGATATAACAAATATATTTATCATTTTTTTCATTCTACCTTTTATTTTATTTTTTTTAATCTTACAATTGAGTCGTTGAATAACCTCTTTTAGGCATGCTGCATACCCATGGCAACCCAACCTGGACGCTGTCAAGGCCATGGCTGCCCATAGTGTACATGCAACTAAAGTCATAGCTTGCCCGTGTGCATACTGCCTTAGCCATGATAGCCCAAGGTGGGCATATGCAGCCAAGGCCAAGCTGACCTAGAAGTCATTTTGCTGCTGTACTAAATTACAGCAATTTTTTTTAGATAAAAACAACAAGTTACCAAATTACAACAATTTTTTAGAAGCTGTGATTATACCAAATGGTTGCACTAAATTACAATAATATTTCTTAGATAAAAGCAATATCTTCTTAATATTTTAAATTATAGGTGCCACTTTAAATTTATTTATCTAATTCTATATATTGATTATTCTAATTATTTTTCTCAAAAAAAAAAAAAAAAAGATTATTCTAATTACTTGTATATCCTACTTAAATACTTACTGTAAGGACTCAATTCGTAACGACCCCAAAATGATGTGGGGTTCGTACGTTAAAAGGCCCAAACAATAAAATTTGTAGAGCGTGGGTTTGAAAGGTTAGGCCTTGGTCACCGGACGGTAGTTAGTCGTGGTGTTCATACAGAACTGAACCATGTTCGCTCGAGAAGTCTATCTCCTCGATACGGTCTGGGAGGCTCTGGTTCTTGGCCTTTTTTCCCAGTCCCTTTTTCTGGACCGCTTACTTATCCTTTTATCCTGGCCTTTACCCCTTCCTCCAACGTCCACGTGTAGGTCCAACTTTCCAGGGCTGATACTTGTTCCATCAACCTATAACCAAAGTGGTTGGGAGTAGTTGTAAAAACTGAAAAGTATTGCTCTGTCTGGTGCAGAGTATTTAATTGCAGTAATGGCAGCCTTTCCTTTGTTCTTTTTTGCCATATTGTCTAGGGGTCCTTTCTTTATCAACGCGGATGTGTTCGGTCCTTCCCAAAACTTCTCCTATGTCGTTCTTGCCCTTTCTTTTAGGAGGGCCTTGGGGATGCCGAGGACAGAGTCATCCTCGACTATGTCTCAAGGCTACTTGGACTTTTATTGTATGTCCTCGGCTATATCCCACCTCGGCTCGGGCCTTGGGCCCTAAGGTAAAATGGGCCAGGGTCACAATTTCTTTGGCCCCACACTTACCTAGTTTGCTATAAGGTCAACTTCAAGTCTACTTTTCTTTGTAGTTAGACATGTTTCGTGTTTGACTTACTTGGTTTTGATTCTTAAGAAATAAAAGACTTACATGGATTTGAATCATTTTAATTTTTAAACTTACATTAACGTCATACAAAAAAATGTATTATTTTTTTTTTGTTAATTACGTAATTAAGAATATGACTAGTGGATTAAAGGCAGTTCTCCTTGTTAATTAATTAGCATAAAAATGATAAATTTATTTCCCTAGTACAAATACATTTGGTGTTTGAATTAAATGTATTTGACTTAATGGTGTATATTATTTTAAAATCTCATTACATTAATGTCAAAAAGATATGAATCATTAATTATTTGAAAAAATCATAAATCTTTCATTAATGTAGGACAATGGTTGAATCCATTATAGCTCCACAATTAATATCCCAAATTTTAAAAGAAAAATAAAAAAGGAGCGAATTGGAGTTGCAATTATAAAATTCATCGATTTTACAAATCAGTTAATTTTCATCATAAAATGCAATGTAAAATATTTTATGGCATTACATTTTTTTAATGTACAACTATATTTTTACATTAAGCCACAAAAATAATAGGGATAATCTGATGAAAACAAGCTCGTACTTAGCGAGAAATTATACAATCCTGTGGTAGATCACGTTATTTGTCTATCATTCCATTAAAAGACTCACATTTGTTTAAAATTGTTGAGTTAGTAATTAGTTTTTGTTTTAAAAAAATTTCTAACTCAGTAATTTTAAACAGGTGAGAGTCTTGTAGTGGAATGGTGGACCACATCACTTGTCCACCATGAGGACCTTATAATTTTTCGTGCATACATGAAATTCAAGATTTTTCAACAATTTTTAGGACTATTTTGACTATGTGCTGCATAATAAATTATTACCAACAAAAAAGAATTCAGGACTATTTTGAAAATTACAATATAAGCAAACAATATCGAACAAATTTAATTAATATATATATACCATGTGAGAGGGACTGAGATGGATGATATGTCTGAAACTATTCTTGTTCTTTTCCCACAGACACATGTTGGAGTTTGGATCAAACAAAAATTATAAAGGAGAATGGGCCACCATTATCAATTGACTAATCAAGGCTGTTTACCGTTTACCCATTGGCGAATTAGCTTTAATTAATTATTCCTTTTTTTTTTCAATACATAAAAATCTTCCACCAATCTTGCACATGATTCCGATTTTAATTATAACTTTCTATTCCAACTAATCAAATAAATGGTATTTGTATAAGTAAAAGTCTTTTTTTATTATAATGACAGATTAAGGGATTTTAAAATCTTGATTACCATTTACCAACTCATGATATGATGATATCTAAGGGTACGTTTAATACACTGAATAAGGATTAACGCAAGAATTGTAATCTTTATTATTATGAATAAAATATGTTGTAATGTAATAATTAAAAATATTCATTAGTTTGGTTGTGAGTTATAACATTAGAATAATACTTAACATTTATTTTAGGAAATTTCTTACTTATACAATTATATCTCCTTAAAAATTGTTATTTTTAAATTTAAGAGAGATATGTGTTATTTTTTATGATTTTTTATTTTTATTATTATTAGATGTATATGGAAAGTTTGCTTATTTGGAAATATATTAAGTTTTGAAATTGTTGCATTTATTAAGGAATAGCTAATACAACATTTTAAAGAGGAATAATTATTCCTCATTTTGAAGAATAGCTATTCATAAAGAATGATTATTTCTTGTAATAAAAACATAACCAAACTAAAGAATAATTAAACTTTCGGTGGGTCTATGCCATGATATTGAGATGTTGATAAGAAAATTTTGGTGGGGGCAACGTGGAGAGCAAAGGAAAATTCATTGGAGAAGTTGAGAGGTCATGTGTCAACCAAAGGAGCTTGGAGGTTTGGGTTTTAAAGACTTGGTCAAATTTAATGAGACCATGCTTGCAAAACAGGTGTGGAGGTTATTACATGATCAAAATTCTCTGTTTTATTGGGTGTTTAAAGCCAAATACTTTCCTTTTGGAACGGTGTTTGATGCCAAAAAGTCTTTCCGATCATATGCATGGCAGAGTATATTGAATGCTAGATTAGTCATAGTTGATGGTATGTTGTGGAGAGTGGGAGATGGCTTAACAATCCGGGTTTATTGGGACAAGTGGCTGCCTGGGAAATTCCCTTCCAGGATCAGTTCACCACAGCTTGCTACCCCAGGTGATGTGCGTGTATCTTCCTTGATAGACCAAGATACCAAGACTTGGGACTGTGCATGGATTGATCATCTTTTCCTACCTTTCAAAGCAGAGAAAATTAAGGCAATACCTCTATGTGTCACTCACCAAGCTGACTGTTTGATTTGGCCAAGAAGTAGGGATGGTGAATACTCTATTAAAACTGGATATGAATTGCTGTGTGAAAGGGAGCAAATGGAGAAGGCTTTGGTATCAGATACGGCAAATAAAAAGCTCTTATGGAAGCAGCTTTGGAAGATGAATGTACCAAATAAAATAAAATTTTTTCTCTGGCGAGCGTGTTCTGAAGCACTACCAACACGGTCCAACTTAGCCAAGCGAAAGGTCCTGGATGATCCAACCTACCAGCTCTGTGGAAGTGAGCACGAAAATACGATGCATGCTCTATAGTATTGCAAAAATATTCTTACGGTCTGGGAATCGGGGTTTGGGTGGTTGAGGAAAGATTTCCCAATGGTGGTGTCATTTTCGGACCTGGTATCACTGGTTGGGGAGCACTCGAAGTGTTTGGAGCTCTTTGCTTCTATTGCTTGGTTAATCTAGTGCAGGCGGAACAAAATGAGGTGCAACGAACCGTGTTTGCCTCTTGGGAAGATCATGGACTTTGCTACCTCACTTCCAATCAAATTTCAGAAACACTTAGTCAGGCTGTTCGTGCTCCAAGGCCATAAGATGTAAAATGGAAACCACCTACAGAAGCTATGATGTGGAAAACTAATTTCGACGGGGCGATGTTTCCAGAATCTGATCAGGCTGGGATTAGGGTGGTGGTTAGAAATCAGGCAGGTCAGGGCATGGCAGCGTTATCAAAAAGAATACAAAAACCCAATTCAGCTGAAATATTTGAGGCGTTGGCAACGCGGAGGGCAGTCCAATTCACCTTGGAGTTAGGATTTAAGCAGTCAGTGTTCGAAGGTGATTCGGAAGTTATCATTAAGGCTCTTGATAATGAAGTTTTTTCGTCGCCTAGTGTTGGTCATATTGTAAAAGACATTTGGTCTATGTCAGGTTTATTACAAATCAAGTCCTTCTCTTATGTAAGGAGGCAAGGCAATTCTGTGGTTCATGCCTTAACCCAAAGAGCAAGGTTTTCTTTTCCTGTATTAGTTTGGATGGAGAATGTTCCACTAGATATTTTGCGTTTTGTTTCTTCTGATTTCCCAAGCTTTTAAAAAAAATTTGTCACGGTGTGTGGCTTCTCGAGGAAAAAAAAAAATAACTATTACATTACAGCGTCTATTACAGTCTACCAAATATGTCCTAAGTTCATACTTGTGGTTGGGTTGGAATTTATGATTTTTCTTAAAATTGTAACTTTCAACTCATGATTTTAAGCTAAGTTGACAAAACATGGCTTCAATTTAATTTAGAAAAATGGTATGTTTACAATACTTTCACAACAAATTTTAAGTTTTAGATTGTTATTGGTGCAAAAAAGTAATTTAAGTTGTGAATTCATATTAAAACTAATAACAACTTACCATCTATGATTAGTTGTGAAAATGTTATAAACATAGCACTTCTCTTTAATTTATGGTGTCTTGTTAAAATCAAGTTTTAAGTTTTAACTTCTTCTAAAAAATTCTTCTCCAAAAAAGAAAAATTCTTCTAAAAAAAATAAAAAATTAACTTCCTTTCAAGTTTTCTCTTAAAAAAAAAAAAATACTACTACTAATTTCTATTATTATTATTATTATTATAATAATAATTTCGATAGTTTAGCGTAAAACTAAAATCATGAGTTTAACTGATGAGTTTTTGTTTTTGGTAAAAATATTAGAATTTATGAGTTCATCAATTTTTAATTCTTTTAGAATATATTGATAATTGAAAGTGGGAGGATTTGAACCTAAATATTTTCATTAGAAATGTTAACCAATGAATTACAACAAGAAAGCTCTTGACTATTGGCAACCCAAGTGGTGAAGTATGCAAAAATTAGTTCAATACAAAAAAAGAAAAGGGGGGGGGGGGGGGACCCTTATTCCCAAGTGTTGGAATTCGAGTTTCAGTACAATTTATTTGTGAAGAACTTGAGATTGCTTGAATGGTTTTGTGGGAGCATTAATGGGGATGCTACGATGGTGATTGGTGCAGGTTTTAAATTCCTTGAAACTTCTAACCATTTATAAAGTTTCAATCATATCAAAATTTTGAACGTGTTGAAACTTTAGCATTAAGTTTTACAAACAAATGGGTTTTTTGTGTTATTGATTTTAGGTTTAGTTTAATTCAAGAAAATTATATTTTCTATTTTTTTTAGATGGGTGATTACATTGTTGTTCTATTCTGATTTGGATAGGATTTGTACGTAGACCCTGCAACTCTGGGTTGATTTTTTTTTTCTTTTTTGGGTAGTTTTCTAGCTAGGTGAATTTCACTCTCTTTATAGTCTCTTTTGAGTCATTCACATGAAAAATGTTTTGTTTGCCCTCTACTTTATTGCGTTAATTTAGATTTGAGTTTAGAATTACATGAGAATTTCAATGATTAATTAGTAGTAATAAGATGGCCAAGCATGCTCTAAATGGGGAGGAGAAGAAGATTTGGATTGAATTCTTACCAGCTTTAGAACTGACTAATCCTAAGTTAAAGGGTCGAGAAACTCAAAGCTATTATTCCACTATTCTTGAATAACTTGGCGTTAGGAATAATTTGGAGACTCAAGTGGTGGATATGCAAGCATGATAACTTATATGCTATTCTATATCGATCTCCATTAATCTAGGAACTTTTGCTTGCATTGTTATGTACCAGAACTAAGAACATTAGAGATTATGCATTGCATATATATAGTAGTTATTATATCAGCAATAATGTCTTTACCCATGATAAATTAAAATTATTGTTACCTCGATATTCTTAATCTAGCTCACGTACCACTTTAATAGGCGAACAGTCCAACCCTTAAAAAAAAAACTTACATTGGGTTTAGGGATAATCAGGGTCGAACTGATAACTTCTACCACATCAGGATGACACTCTACTACTGAGTTATATCCCTTGCCCTCCATCAAAAAATAGAACTAACTAATCCTAAGTCAAAGGGTTGAGAAACTCAAAGCTACTTTTCCACTATTCTTGAACAACTTGACGTGATAAACCAGCATTTATATATAGATGTAGGAAGGTCTGTTTGGTAGGTAAGAAGCCCATTTGGCATCTTTTCATTTGCTAAGAATTCTTGATGTGAATTAAACACAAAGACAATACAAGAATTCATTGGTTATGCTTGTTGAATTAATTTTTAGACCTTCTAACCCTAAACTTGATGGATTGTTCAAACATTTATTCATTTTAATTTAAAAACTTATCAAGACAAAAATCACAACTTTTCCCTTTTATATTGTAGAGATAATAATACTTTAATTTATTTGACCGTAGACAATATGATCTACTTTTTTATCATATAGCCTAATTTAGATTTAGTCATATCATTGTGATTACTGAAACTAATATATATATATATATATATATATATATATTCAAAATAATAGTGAGAAATATCACAAATGGTATCCAGTGCATGTAGAGTTTTGCATTTCGTTTTATTTTATTTTATTTTTTCATATTTACATACAGTGTTTCTCTTACCATTTAAATGCAAACACTTTGAACAATCAATAAATTATTCGAGAACTCCAAAATTATGTAGTATTAATAATTATTATTTTACTTCTTTTTTTCTCAAATAAATTATGTACTATATAAGTTCATAAACAAGCAGGGGCGGCGCTATATATATTTGAGAGTGTTCACAGGACTACCCTCAACTTGGAAAATAAATATATTTTATATCTTAAAAGAAGGAAAATCAAAATTAATATAGGTTGTTGACCACCCTAGAAAAAAAACTTAAACATCCTAAATAAAAATTTGCCCATTAAAAATAAAATTTTACCTCTCCAAAATTTTGGTCCATTGAAAATTGAACCAAAAAATTGCGAGAAATGCTATGTTCATAATATGTCCTTAATATTTTCATAACAAATCTTAAGTGGCAGGTTATTACTAGCAGACAATTTTTTTTTTTTTTTAATGATATATAAATTAGAACTAGGAACTATTGTTAATTAAAATTTATTATGAAAATATTGCGGACATAACATTTTTAAAAAATTGTCCAAACAAACAAATTAGCCTAAATCAAATGTTTAATTGTAATATTTTAAATTGTGTATTCAAAAGGCATGTTTTAAATTTTTTATCTAAAAAAAAATGCATATTTTCCAATAGCTAGTCAGTTAGTAAGCACTTTAGTCTTTAATTGAATTTATTGGATTTATGTGATACATCTTGTACATACACATATGCACTAAAATAATACCTCAATACTTTATTGAACATGATTAATGTAACGATTTAATGCCTAAGTTGAATATGTTGGATGAACATGTAGTTTACCCTTTATTTTTTTGTTAGCAATATAGAAAAAATTCTTATAAGGAAATCACTTTTATTGCAAAATTTATCTTCTAAGCAAATTCTTATTCACTTAAATAATCTTCTTTTAGATCCTGAACTATGAGAAAATGTCTCATCTTTTCATCCTAATGATCGAGAGAAAATAAAAAGAGCATATTGACAAAGATGTTCTTGTCAACCTCTTAGCAATGATTTCCCTAAAAAAGAAATTAGTGGAGCATTACATTGATTTAATCTTGATTAGTTTAAAGAATACAAAATATTGGTTGGAACATATCATAAAAAAAATAATAATAAAAAGATGCATTTTGTTTATATTGTTACTTATTTAGGTAATATATTAGTAATTGAAAGTGAGATCGGTAGTTTAATGATTACTTGGTTGTGTATATTAAAAAAAATGTAACTAATAACATTGATAATGAATCTATCATACAACAATTTCAAAATATGAAAAACTTGTAAAAGAAAATTTTAAAACTTTATGTATTTGCGACTGTTTTTTTTTTTTTTTTAATGTCAATATATTAAGTCTTATTTTTATTAAATTTTGTCTAATTTAAATTTCTTAATGACCACCCTTAACAAAATTTCTAGAACCGCCACTGTAAACAAGAGCAAAACTTGTATCCAATGCTTGTGTGTAATTAAACCGTTAGGATTTAGACATGTGTCATATACTTGCTATATATCCATATTTTCTAAACCATGGAGGAGACTTGTAAGAGTTCTAAATTAAATAAACTTGAAAATATTTGGATTTAATTGAACGTTTTAAGAGACGGTATTTATCATATTTTTAATAATTTTAGTAGAAACGACTTACCTAGTTACCAAATACTATTAGAGTTCTAATATATAAAAAATACTATTACAGTTCGTATCCTGTTGGGATTATAATCCAAATCCTAGAAGGAAACGTTAAACCTTAATATATATTAAGCCCTAACCGTGCGATTGTTTTCTTATCAAAAATCTTAAGAAAGCTAAAGTATTCTCTTCCATATCATCGGAAACCTTAGTTAATTAAGAAAGCCAAAGCATACATTCTCTTCCATATCAACAAAAATGGCTGGGTATGATCCTTATTTGACTTCTTCCGGTTTTGATCCTCTGAATTACCATCCGGACTTTGTAATCAAGTCATTCAAATCTGAAGAACCAACCCCGGAAGCCGGAGTTTTTGAACTCCGACTGAGAAGAAGGCATCAAGTTGTAGTTGTTGGGACCCGTAGCAATGGCACAGTAGGGTCATTGGTTTTGATGGAAGACACAGATACTTTGGATATCGTTGAAGGGTTTGACATTCATTACCATATCTTGAAGTCACCCAAGTCGCTGGAAAAAGAAGTTGATCAGATTCTCGACTATTTGGAGCTTAACCCCTATCATTGTAAACTTATGAGGCCCTTGATTGTGTCCAATCTTATTGATGCCTCTAAATATTATGGGTTCAACAACTTTTTGGTGGCGGCTAAAGTGGACCTCATAAGGACTGAAGTGATTCATGACGAATCTCTTGCTCCTTTTTTTTGGGATATGGATGATGATTGTAACGAATCTCTTGCTCGTTTTCTTTTGGAGAATTCAGAAACAGAAGTTGATGCTGATTACAGTGAATCTCTTGCTCGTTTGTTTTTGGATACGGATTCAGAAACAGAAGTTTGATGATGGACGTGGAAACACAGTTTGGGTGTTTAGGGGTTTTCGCTAGAGTTTTTTGTAGTGTTTAAGGTGCTGTATTTGTGTCATATCTGTTTTGTACTAGCCGTTTTATGTTATAATTTTTCTGAAATTGTGTGCGTCTTGTGTCTTTTTCTATATAGTGTTCCTAGGGTTTTCGTTTACTTTTTTTATTTTATTATTATTATATTAATATTCAAGAATCATATTCTGATCTGGATAGTTTTGGTTTTTTACTCCCTGCAACTATGGGTTTATTTATTATGGGCTTATTTATTTATCATTAGTTTTCTTGTTAAAATTTCAAAAAAAGAAATAATTGAATTTGGAATCATGAATCAATTGGAAATAATTGTTCAAGTATCTTACACAAAATAGTGGTTACATGTTTGTTTATTTATAAATTAACAATCCAAACTTGAGTCTTAGTTTTAAGATTGTTTAATAAATGAGCAGAGCAAGCAAAAAAAAGAAAAAAAAAGCATATAATAAACAAATAAATTGTTCATGAACATGCTCCAAAACATTAGGGCACGATTAAAAAATAATTTGAGCCTAAGCTCATTTATGGGCTTTGTAATAACCTTGATATGATTAGCTTGAGAAATAAACTCATATTACTATTACTAAGACTTTAATTAATTATTTTGTGTGTCTTGATATGATCCGCTTGAGAAATAAACTCATATATTACTATTACTAAGACTTTAATTAATTATTTTGTGTGTGTATTTTTATCATGTGAATTAGTTTTTAGATGCTTCTTTGTGTTATTATGATTCATCTAATCAGTTTTCCTATTTTAGGTTTTACATTTGTAGATTTGATAGGCATAATAACTTGATGTCCTATGCCTTTAATTACAATCAGTCCACACAATTAGAAGAGACAATTCAACATCCGACATTTGACAGTATATATCATATTAGATTACCATCCTCCAATTTGATCAGACAGAAACAGTAGAATGCATGCAGGATATCACTTCACCGAAAACCCAAAACATCCCACACATTTCATTTTCCCACAACATGATTAAACAAATGGTAGAAACAGCTTTTCTCTAGTTGGAAGCCTTAACCTTATGCACTTATTTTGCCATTTGTCATTCTTATTTGAATAATTTGGAATTTGCATTCTTTGGACTAATGGCATCATGCCTTGTTGTAGAATGGAAATTACCAATACAAAATAAGTGAATGAAGGAGTAACTATAGGGCTTGGCTTCTCTTTACAACGAAACCATCTTCACAAGCCTTTACATCAGAGGATCCTTGTCTAGAGGAACATGTTAAACTTAGCACATAACCTACTCAGGCTCAAAAAATATATAGCAGTGCATGCTAGCATCACCATAAAAATTATTACATAGAACACATGCACTAAATGATTTCCCAAAATTTCACTTTTAAATTGTAAGGTTTAAAAAATATAGGTAGCGCTTCTTGCTTTTTTGATTGATAACACATGCTTGATTGATCAGATTGTGTCTTGTTGAGTTGAAATTGTCACATAAAATTAATTATGTCTGTGGGGCCAGAGAATCTGTGATCCTGGCCCACTTTGCATTAGGGCCCAAAGCCTAAGCCGAGGAGAACAGTTGCTGAGAACGCATAATGAAAGTCCAAAAATGGCCTAAGAATCTGGCCAAGGACGATCTTATGCTCGGCACCCCACAGAACGCCTGAAGGAAAGGACGAGCTCAATGTAGAGGCAGGACAAGTGAAAAAGCTGCCAATACTGTAATAAAGAACTCTGCGCCTGACAGGTCCATGCTCTTCACCATGCTGTTCAACTTTTACAACTGCTCCCAACCACTCTAGGTATGGGCTGATAGGACAAGTCTCCACCCCAGAAAGTGAAACTGACACGTGGACATGGAAAGGAAAGTAAATACCAGTATAAAAGGCAAGAAGAACGAAGGGGGAAGGGGATCCCCCTAGAGAAAGAAGTCCTAAAAGAGGGAGAATGAGAGGAGCACTAAGCTCCTCGGACGAGGTCCGAGGAATAAAACCCTACAGGCCGCATCGATGGAAGGTTTAGTTAGTCACGCTAGGTCCACCCTCATATAAACTTCCATAAAAGCCACGATTAGACTGTTGTCCGGTGACCAAGACCTAGTCTTTTAAACCCCCGCTCTACAAATTATATTGTTTGGGCCCTTTACGTATGAGCCTACTATCATGTGTGGGTCGTTACAAATTGTGTCCTTACAATGTCCATCTCTATTTCATCTAGAAATGTATTTAGGCTTAAATTTTATATACGGGGTAAGGAGTGATGTAGGCATAGGAATGTGGAGTTCAGTTGAAATGGGATAATAATTACTCACAATTGTATGTTAAGTAAGCTCCAAACAATGCAGGCACACTCCCATTTGGTTGTATTAAACTGATAAATAAATTACTCATTTTGTTCAATCTTTAGCAATAATTAATTAATTAATCATTTTTTTTTTAAATTTTGAAAAGCAGATTATAGAAATAAATAAATAAATAATGGCACCAATTGCAAAAATAAAATAAAAATTGCTACTGTTAATGTATGGATCAAATATCAAAGGAAACAAGATCGAAATTCTCTTAGTGTTGTGAGATATTATTTGTTTGAAATAGTTGAACCTCATGTTATTATCATGGACATTTTACATTGATGATTGCGATAATATTAGATAACTCTATACTTGATTCGTGAATGTAGAAGTGCATAATTAAAGCAATGGTAACATAGCAGCCCATGCAGATAGCAACTTCAAGCTCTCATTAAGATATTAAGCTTCCCTATATCTATATTAATTATACCAGCTAGTCTACATATATATATATATATATATATATATAGCTAAAACGGAGAGAAAATTGAATTAAATTCTAAATTGAAGTCTAATTTTTTATTATATGTCTCATCTAATTTTTAAATTTATGTGTCAATTGAATTATTAGGTGTAAAAACTGAAGAGTTTAAATTCAATTAGATTCTAAGTTGAATTTTAATTTTTTTTAGGGGAAAAATTGAATTTTTATTGAAGTTCAATTTTATACCATGTGCCATCTAATTTTTTAATTTCTATGACAAGTAAACTATTGGGTGCAAAATCTGAAGAGTTTAGATCTAATTTGATTCTAAATTTTATATATATATATATATATATATATGATTTATATGTACCTTGCGGAGTTACACACTAGTTTAATTAATTACAACTTTTTTTTTTTAATAGTCACTGTATATGTGGCAAAGAACTAGACAAAGGTTAATTACAACTTTCCTTACGGTATTGGCATTACCATTCAACCGCAGACATAGGGTACTAACCAATTTAGTGATGAGGTAAAACTATGAGTCCTGAATTTTATGACTTTTCATAAGCTGTCTGCATAGTTTACTAGAATCTTAATTATCGGTTGATCCAACCAACTACGTACCATAATAATTAATGTACTTTTTTTTTTTCTTTTGAAAACGTAATGACTAATGTATTAGAGATTTTTTTTTTTTAAAGGGGAATATTCATTCAATTAAATGGATAAAAGATCATGATACAAAGCGTCCATGATTGGTGGGGGAGAGACCTCCATCCAGTACAAATCCTCATCTAATGTATGTCTAGCATATTGAGCCAAAACATGGGTTACCCTGTTCCCACCCCTCCTAATACAGCAAACACTAGACCAATGCAATCCCCTTAACAAATGACAAATATCATCCACAACATTGCCAAATAGAGAAGCATTTTCCACAGAAGAAGAGATGGCATGAATAACATTACTGTTATCACCCTTAATAATCAACCTAGAAAAACCAGCATCCACAGCAAATTTTATAGCTCTTCAGTAAGCAAGTAACTCCGCTTCTTCACTAGTGTGCACATTCGGTCCACTAGCAATCATAGCAGCCATAACCTCTCCCTTTTCATTTCGAACAATTGCTCCATAACCAATTTTGCCTAAGTTCAAAAATAGTGCTGCATCAAAGTTGAGTTTGTATGCCTCTGATGGTGGTGGTTGCCCATACCTCTCCACTTGGTTGCTACCACGCCTGAACATTCAACTAGGTTTAGGCACGTTTGAAATCTTCAATGCACTCTTCTTCTCTTTTGTTCAAGCTAGTTGGACTCTTCAGTTTTCCTCCATGCAGCAAAGTGTTTCACTAATTCCAGATCAGCCACGCTTGGGTCCAAAACAGCTCCAGCTCTTCTACTTTCAGGCGCTTCAAAAACTCCTCCATTAGTTGCAACATATTGGGTTGTCCATGCTTATATTTTTGCAGTTTACGGACACTTCCAGCCCAAATGTCTTGAGCCGCTACACAATCCCATAGAGCATAGATATAGATTTTGGTTCTCTTGTACAAATCAAACATTTATCGTCATGGATTACCCTTATTTTGGTTAGATTCATTGCTGTTGGTAAAATCTCATGGTAAGCTCGCCATGCGAAAACTTTGATTTTATTTGAGATCCGAAACTTCCATATTGTAGCCTAAACCTTTTCTGCAACACAGCCCCTAGATGTTCCAACCCGAGCTGCATTAGTTAGGAGTCTCCTCGCCACATGATAAGTAGACTTAACAGTAAACACACCCCTTGGATTATGCAGCCAAAATATAGTATCAGCTATATCTTTGGCTCAACGGAATTTGGCAGATTGCATTAGCTTCGTCCTTGTGAAAGATAGTCATAATATCCTCATATCTCCATATATTCAGCTCCGGATTGGTCAGCTCACACACCATCAGTTCACCCCAATTTTCTTGGATCGGATTTAGGACTTTGTTTGTGGGAAAATTAGGGAGCCACTTATCCTTCGAAGCATTGATTGAAGCTCCATTACCAACCCTCCAACAGTGGCCGGATTGAAGAATAGGCAATGCAGCCATCAAACTTCTCCACACATATGAGCAATTAGGTGATTCCTTAGCCTCTAGAAAATTTGATCTTGGAAAGTACCTTGCTTTAAAACATTGATAGAGTAGTGAATCATTGCCTTGAACCATCCTCCAACCTTGCTTGGCCAACATGGCTAGATTAAAAGCTCTTAAATCCCGAAATCCCATTTCTCCTTCTTTCTTTGAAATAGTCAGCTTATCCCAACTCTTCCAATGAATTTTTCGTTCATTGCCCACTTGACCCCACCAAAATTTTGCACATAATGCATCTAATTCATCACATAGTTTCAGAGGGATTTGAAATACACTCATAGTGTAGGTGGGTATGGACTGTGCCACAGCCTTGATGAGGATTTCTTTGCCAACTCTAGACAATAACATGCCCTTCCATCCTTAGAGCTTCTTCCAGATTCTGTCTTTCAAGAATGAGAAGGTGTGATACTTGGCCCTCCCAATCAAGTTGGTAGACCAAGGTAAGTTTCAAACTGATCAACCTCCTTCACTCCCAAAACCTCCAAGATCTAACCCTTCTGCCTATCCGAAGTGTTACTACTGAAATAAGCTGAAGACCTTTCCAAATTAATAATTTGCCCAGAAGCTCTTTTATAGGTATAGAGGATCTTTGCTATGGTTTCCCCTTCATCCCGAATTGCTTGACAAAACAGCAATAAGTCATTTGCAAACATAAGGTTTGTGACCTTTGGTGCCCCTCTACAAATGGAAACTCCCTTAATCCGCCCTTTTGATTTTGCTTTTTTTTAACAGTGCAGTAAAGCCTTCTGCACACAATAGGAATAGGTAAGGGTGATAATGGATCTCCCTGGCGGATTCCTCTAGATGGATGGATCATGCCATAAGATTTCCCATTTATCAGAATCTATTAGAGATTTAAGATTTCATAAATTTATTTAATAACAAAATATATAATACTAGCAAGAACTCAAAAGGTATATATATATATATATATATATATATATATATATATAAAAGAATACGAAGATATAATAGTAACAATATTATATAAAATATAAAAGAGTAAATCACATCTTGCTCCCTTAAGATTTCACAAATAACACCCTCTCTAGCTCCTAAAATATATAAGCGAGATGATACTCTAAAAGCAACAGAGAAGTTTATATATACCTCCTCACCTCATAAAATAATATTTTTTTTTAAAAGATCATGATTCCTAAAATATATTTTCTTTTAAAAACAAATAGAATATTTCGTATATATTTCAAGAAACATAGCACTACTTACCATATTTTAAAAAAATTTAGTAGAACCGACTTATCTAGTTACCTAAATTCGTATCCTATTGGGTTTATAATCCGAATCCCAGAAGGGATAGTTAAAACTCTTACTATTTATTAAGCAGTGCGTTTGTTTTGTCTATCAAAAATCTTAGTTAAGAAAGCCAAAGCATAGTCTTCCCTATCAACGCTAATGTCCGGTTTTGATCCTTATTTGACTGCTTTTGATTTTAATCCTTTGGATTACCATCTGCACTTTGGAATTGAGTCGTTCAAGTCTGAAGAACCAACCCCGGAAGCCGGAGTTTTGGAACTCCGACTGAGAAGAAGGCATCGAGTTGAAGTTGTTGGGACCCGTTGCAATGGCACAGTAGAGTCATTGGGTTTTACGGAAGACACAGTCAGTTTGGATGTCTTTGAAGGGTTTAACATTCATTACCATATCTTGAAGTCACCCAAGTCGCTGAAAATAGAAGTTGATCAGATTCTCGACTATTTGGAGCTTAACCCTTTTCATTGTGATTGCATCCGGCCCTTGATTGTGTCCCATCTTATTGATGCCTCTAAACAATATGGGTTCAACAGCTTTGTGGTGGCAGCTAAAGTGGACCTCATAAGGACTAGAGTGGTTCGTAACGATTCTTTTGCTCCTTTGCTTTTGGATGCGGATTCAAAAAAAGAAGAAGAAAAAGCTGATGATGATTGCAATGAATCTCTTGCTCGTTTGGTTTTGGATACGAATTCAGAAACTGAAGCCGTGTCTCTACCCGTTCTGTGCTCTTAGGGTTTTCGTTTTTCTTTTTTGCTCATTTGCTTTTGGATACGGATTCGGAAACTGAAGCAGTGTTCCTAGGGTTTTCGTTTTTCTTTTTTTAATTTTTTTTTTTAAATTAAATTTTTTTTTTATTCAAGATTCCCATACTGATGTGGATAGTTCTGGTTTGTACTCCCTGCAACTATGGGTTTATTTATTTATTATGGGCTTATTATTTATTGATTTATTGTTAGTTTTCTTGGTAAATTTTCAAAAATAAATAATTGAAATTGGAATCATGGATAAATTGGAAATAATTGTTCAAGCATCTTTCACAAAATATTGGTTACTTGAATCAAGTTGTTTATAAACCGTTTGGGCTTGGTTTGATAAAAAGTATGTTTATCTTTGTTTATTTATAAACAATTCAAATTGAGCCTTAATTTTAAGATTTTTTTAATAAAAAAGCCGAACCCAAGCAAAAAATTACAAATAAAAAATAAAAGTATATAGTAAATAAAAAATTGTTCATGAGCATGCTCAAAAATATTAGGGCACAATTAAAAAACAACGTGAGCCTAAGCTCATTAATTTATAGGCTTTGTAATAAGCTTTATTTGATCCACTTGAGAAATAAACTCATATATTATATTTCTATTACTAAGACTTTAATTAATTATTTTATGTGTGTATTTTTATCATGTGACAGTTTTTAGATGCCTTCTTTGTGTTATTATGATTCATCTAATCAGTTTTCCTATTTTAGGTTTTAGATTTGTAGATTTGATACGCATGACATAATATGCTATGTCTTTAATTGCAATCAGTTCACACATCTAGAAGAGTCAATTCAACATGCGACATTTGATAGTATATATCATGTTAGATTACCATCCTCCTTTTGATCAAGTAGAAACAGTAGACCACCAAGAAGGGTGGTCTAGTAGTCTTGGTGCCCAAGGATAGTAGCCTTCTCGTGGGATTAGAGTGAGGTTTGTTCTCACCTTGTACAGCAATAGTTAAGACCTAATCCAACATTTCTTAGTAGATGAGTACCCCAATGATCACGCTCATGGGAGTCCGCCACAATAGTCACCTCCGCTCATCCATTCAAATTCATTAAAAAAAGAAAAAGAAAAAAAAGAAGAAGAGTAGAAACAGTAGAATACATTTCACCTTAACCCCAAAACATCCCACACAACACATTGCATTAATTTCTCACAACATGATTAAACAAATGGTAGACACAGCTTTTCTCTAGTTGGGAGCCTCAATCTTATGCACTTATAATTTTAAATTTTGGAAAGCTGATTATGGAAATAAATAAATAATGGCACCGATCACGAAAATGAAAATATTGCTACTGTTAATGTGTGGCTCAAATGTGAAAGGAAACAAGCCAAAATTCTCTTAATGTTGTGAATATTATTTGTTTGAAAAGTTGAACCTTGTGTTATTATCTTTGACATTTTACATCTTACATTTTACATTGATGATTAGGATGATATTATAGATAACTTTATATTTTATTTGTGGATGTGGAAGTACATAATTAATTAAAGCAATGGTAACATAGCATCCCATGCAGGTAGCAACTTCAAGGTCTCATTAACCTTCCTTGTTCTTCTATATTTAGCCAGCTAGTTTAATTACAAATCTTGATAGTCACAATGAGACAAAGAACTTGAAAAAGGTTAATTACAACTTTCCTTATGGTATTAGCATTACCAATCTACCGACTACCGCAGACATAGGGTACAAAGGATGTCTGCATGTCTGCATAGTTTATTAGAATCTTGATTATCGATCGGTTGATCCAACCAACTACCATAATAATTAATGCATTAGAGATTTAAGATTTCATAAATGTATTTTAATAACAAAAGATATAATACTAGCAAGATCTCAAAAAAAAAAGAAAAAAAAAAACGAAAACAAAAAACAAATGAAGAAGATATAATAGTAAAAATATTATTTAAAATATAAAAGAGTAAATCACATCATCAAGATTTCACAAATAACACCCTCTCTCCAAATATGAGTGAAATGATAATCTCCTTTGAAATTTGTATAAAAGCAACAAAAAAGTTCATACCTCCATGAGTTTATTTGTCACATTTATCTAAAACTTGAAAGAGGGTATTATTTTATCCATGATTAAGAGGGTGTCATCCCATGAAAACTCAAAGGAAAGTTGGTGTAATTTATATATTATAAATCACACAAAATTTGGTTACAAATTTAGTTGTGATCATTGACTACAAATAATGATTACAACTCTTACTAAAAAACATTAAAACACATATCAAATTCCGTGCTATTGAGTTTTATTTAGCACTATTTGATCTATAAATTTATTTATTATACATAATTTTAAATTAAAAAAAATTAAAATTTAAACATTCAATTAATGACATAATTTTTGATTTTTGATTTTTTGAAAATTTTGCAACTATAAAAGATATGAGAAAAAAATTTAATCCAATAATAGGTTTGTCAAAATTAACATCTAATAAAAAGATATTAAGTAGAGTTGTAGCCACTAACTATAGCTAACTTTGTAATCAAATTGTCCTTATAAATTTACTATGTGATTTCTAACTATATTTATAGACCCTATTTAGTTATTAATTTAAGTATTTTGTATGTTGTCAAAAGCATTGTAATTCAAGTTTATTCCACTCTTTGTAATAGGGTGAGGATGACTTATATTTTTTTTATTTAACTCTTCGACCCTATGGAGTCTTCTTTTCTTATTTTTTGGAATTATTAAACTAGTAAACCATTAAAATTTCAAATCCATCCTCCCTAATATTATAACACAAAAAAGTAGTTTGTATGATATTGTTGACTACGGCCTTTGTTAGAATTGGACCAAAATCAATTGAACAAGAGTACAAGACCCGTCTTTAGCTCCACATTTATGTCTTCGTCACGCCGGTAACTGCGCTCTACTGGTATATAATACAAATCAATTGATTAAAATGGTAGTGCATGTGACACTTCTGCTTTCAGAAATAGTATATTAGATAAGTAACATGTGTGGCGTGTAGCGAAGAAATTGCAACTTTTACTTAATTGCTTCTGTGATGGTTTTCATTGTTAGAGATTTAAACAAAAAAACAAAAGGTTTGTTGAGTCAACGACTGTTTTAAGTGCTTTGTCTTGTAAACGAATATGAATTAAGATCTTGGACATAAAATAAAATAAGCTTAAGAATACAACATTTTTCACAATTATTTCTAAGCAGCTAGGTTGAGATTGATTCCAACAACCTCTTCATTTGTTAGGAACTCATGGGTAGAACTCATCATTGACAATTGGCTTGCAAGAGAAGGGTATTTAAAAGCTTATAAACACATGATTAAGTATACACTTAATCCTTGTAGGACATTAGAATTATAACATCATTGTGACAATGAACATGAGTCTTTTAGCAATATGTGGAGATTTATTTTTAGTTTAGAGATGCTTTGATAAACCATTGCAAGAGGAGGGTATCTAAAATCTTATAAACACATGATTAAGTATACACTTAATCCATGTAGGACATTAGAATTATAACATCATTGTGACAATGAACATGAGTCTTTTAGCAATATGTGGCGATTTATTTTTAGTTTAGAGATGCTTTGATAAACCATGGTATTGAAATCTCTTTTTAAGTAATGCTAGGGACATAGTATTTTTCACAACTATTTATATAACTTATTGTGATTGGAGTAATATCATTTTTATCTGAATCTACCACTTTTATTATGCATCAATCACAACAGACTATATCTGCCATGTAAAAGATATTATGTCCTTATGCTTATTGTTTTTTTTTCATGTCAGGCATCCCTATAAATAAAACTCAATATACAGTCAGTTATATGCTGATTACTTCTGCATCTTAGAGCCAATTCTTGCTCTTTGAAGGGTAACTTTTATTATGCATCAATCACAACAGGCCATATCTGCCATGTAAAAGATATTATGTCCTTATACTTATTGTTTCTTTTTCATGTTAGACATCCCTCTAAATAAAACTCAATATATAGTCAGTTATATGCTGATTATTTCTGCATCTTAGAGCCAATTCTTGCTCTTTGAAGAGTCTGTAAACTTTAAAAACTTTAAATCAATTGTTCCTTTCGAATTTTTTTTCCTGGAGAGAGAATTCTTATGGTATCTGCTGCGAAGTACATATGTTAGAAGATGTACATCCATCTCCACAATGAACATTCATTTTGGCCCAATTCTTTTTAATGGTTCTCAATTTACCATGTTCTCTGTTCCAAATTCCAAGTGAGATATTGATACCAAGACAAAATATCTAACTTTTGGAACTTCCTTCCAGATCTTCACATCTAGCATATGTACCTAATCAAGGTCTTAAACTTTCATTGCAAGTACAATCCTAGTCATTCATGAAGAATAAATATAAGGCATAAAGCGAAGAGATCAAAGATCATTGACAGCACAGTGTAATTTTATCTTGGACACTACTACTATCAGTCTATCAGTATGCTACATTGGAATTATACCACATATGATCTTTGTCACATGACAATATTCACTTCTTGCCATTCAGGTAGATATGCCCAGTTCATTACTAGAATTCCTAATCTAGCATAATGTTCATTAGAAGACACTAATAATACTAAAATGCTAGCCTACCTAATTATGCAGGTAGATGATTATGTGCTAGTTTGGATAGCACTTATTAGTGCTGTGTCTGCGTTTCCTCAACTTTTTTTTTTTTTTTTTTGCCGCAATGGTTGACCTGTTTTTCTGTGAACAGTGTACTTGTGCATTGTTCACGGATCTCATAAACTCCACTTTTTATCAACTTTTTTATTAAAAATGAGTCTTACAGCACTATTCATACATTTAAAAATTATTTTGATACAGTATTTTCAGTTTTCAGTTCTCAATTTCCGCAAAATAAATTCTATCCAAACAGACCTTATGGTTACAAATGCCTGAAATCTGTGTTGGAATGGATGAGATTGCATTCTTTAAGCATCTTTGTTCCAATAACTTTTAAGTTTTAAGATGAGGGAGGAAGAAGAAGAGGGTTGGGCCTGATAGCAACTCTATGGCGAAGGAGCGAAAGAAACTGAAGAAAAAAATTTCTGTTTTATGAGGGTATTGGGCTAAGGATTTGGCCCAACAAACCCACTCAAAAATTATTGGTCTTCTTGATCCAAAATAGCTCATCATATTAAAATTTTCTTAGCCCAAGTGTTACTCGAATAAATTGATAATGGACTCTTAAAAAAAAGGATTCACTTTTCTTCTTCCGTTTAGTCTTCTTGATCCAAAATAGCTCATCCAATCAAAACTTTCTTAGCCCAAGTATTACTGAAACAAGTTGATAATGGACTCTTAAAAAAAAAATGGATTCACTTATTAATTTTAACTGAAGTGTACTTATGCTAGAATGAATTTATAAAATTATAAAATTCCCTTTTTATGATGTGCCAAGTCTGCAATTAAGAGAATAATGATTATTATGTTTGAATTTGGGAGTGCTGACATATATGAGTCCAAATCTTCTATCCCACTTTTCCTGCTCTACTCTGTGCTTCACCAATAAAAACATACTAGATGTTCACCTAACTAATTAAATACTACCATTATTGACTTATTAATACTACCATTATTAATTAATGGTAGTAATTAATTAATTAGGTGAACATGTGGCAAGTTTTTATTGGTGGAGTAAAGAGTGGAGCAGAAAAAGTGGGACAGAAGATTTGGACTCAACATATATATATATAAAGCACTTACAAGAAGAAATAGTACAAATAAGATTTTCCTGAAAAAGAATTCGGGAAAGATTACAAGTTTAGTACCTTCCAGAGGTAGCCTAGAGACTAAAGGGAAGTTTAAAGCTAGTAAGAAAATAAGTTATGAATACAATTTGAAAGTGATAGCCCTTTTATAGGTAAAATAAGCACTATTTGCATGGTGGAGAGCAACTAGAATCAACACTCGGTAGGGAGCAGCAAAAATCATTTAGGAAGTAATAGTAGCAAGAATCAACTTTTACTATTCAATTGAAATCAACTCTTGTGGGGAGCAATAGGAACCATTAAGGAAGTAATAGGAGCAAGAACTAGCTTTTACTATTCAATTATCAAAATCTAAAATATGATAGAGCTTTTGAATTTTGCGTAAAAATAGTGTCTCAGTACTTCTTGTTATTCCATCCATAACATCTTAACAAACAATTTGCATAAGGAAACAATTGATTTTCAATCAGTTCTTCATTTCCTTTTACAATAAGTTGTTCATTGCATTGATCTATGCACTGCAAAGAGATAAGATACGCTGCGCCTTTTGGATGATGCTTCAGTTCGCTAGTGCAATATTCAAAACTCTTAATAACACATCTTGCATAAATTAAATGCTTATCTTCTTTCAGAAAATCTTCACAACTCTGAAGCTCTCTTGCAATGAACCACTTATGAAATGGTGTTTGAAAATGTTTAAACGGACGAGCATGCAAGATTGGAGGTGAATCCAAATGACAATAAATAGTGGTAAGGTCATTAGTTCTTTTATTTTTTTATTTTATTTTTTTTTTTTTTAGAATACTAAGTATTTTAACACACATACACATAAAGGGAGAGGAGAGAATGTTTTAAAGAAACTAACAATGGTAAGGTCATTAGCTAGTGCTTTAACGAGGATAAGGACAACCAGCTCTATCTTTACAACTAGCAGTTTTTTCATAAATTTTTTAGCCATTGATTTTCTCCACTTTAGAAATTTTGCTATTTTAACTTTAATCTCAAACCAATAATCAAGGCTTAAACTAGCATTCCTTATATAAATATGAATGATTAAATACGTTTAATTAAAGAATCTTTTAATAAAAAGAAGTACTTGATTATTTTTTAAGTTGAATCTTCTAAATCAAATAATATCATTTCGCCAAGGTCATGAAATACCCACTTGGCACACAATATATTATGTCAAAACACCCATTTTAAAGTCATTAAATTAAAATATTGGTTATTTACCACAAAAGGTAAATAAAGCTAAATTTTAGGAGTTTTCTTAGTTTTTTATTTTTTAAATCAGGGGTATTTTACTTTTATTTGGATGAAAAAGGAATAAAAAAACTAAATTTTAGGAAATAAAAAGATTAACATGAAAAAAAAAAAAAAAAAAAAAAAAAAAAAAAAAAAAAACTTAAATTTTAGGAGTTCGTCCTATGAATTCAAAATGAAAATTTTTATTTAACATTTATTATCTTCTTTTTAAGAGTAGCTACCTTTTATTAATGAGCGTATTTTTGAATTAAAATTTTTTTTTTTGAAATCCTCTTATAAATAGGATAAAAGGAAAAAGAGAGTCCAACTCTAATTATGGGCTCTTTGCTCATTGTCTGTTCTATCCGGTCCAGTCCAGCCTAGTTTTTGGGACCGGGACCAAAACCCAAAATTTTAAACTACAGTTTGAGGTTCTATTGATAGTTAGCATGCCCATTAACCCGTCACATCACCCACCCAACTTACTGGTCCAACCCGGCCCATTTCCCAATTCCCACCCGCTTTCTTTTCTTCCCAATTCGATTCACCAGAAATCCAGATCTATTTTCCCCTTCCCCTCTCTCACACTATGTGATACTACTCTCTAGTCTCTCTCTACACAAAACCAATTTCCCACACAGATCCAATTCCCCAACAGATCGGAATTCCAATTCCCACCCAACAAAAAAAATGGAAAAATCATGCAGTCTCCTCGTCCACTTCGACAAAGCAACCCCAGCACTGGCCAACGAGATCAAAGAATCCCTGGAAGGAAACGACGTCGAATCCAAAATCGAAGCCCTCAAGAAGGCGATCATGCTCTTGCTCAACGGCGAGACCATCCCTCAGCTCTTCATCACCATCATCCGCTACGTCCTCCCTTCGGAGGACCACACCATCCAGAAACTCCTCCTGCTCTACCTCGAGCTAATCGAGAAAACCGATTCCAAGGGAAAAGTACTCCCAGAAATGATCCTCATTTTCCAGAACCTCCGCAACAACCTCCAGCATCCCAACAAGTTCATACGCGGCGTCACGCTTCGGTTCCTCTGCCGCCTCAACGTGTCCGAGATCGTCGAGCCGCTTCTGCCGTCGATCCTGTCCAATCTCGAGCACCGCCACCCGTTCGTGCGGTGGAATGCGGTGCTGGCGGTGATGTCGGTCTACAGGCTGCCGCATGGGGAGCAATTGCTGGATTCGGCGTTGGAGATCATCGAAAAGTTCTTGACTTCCGAGCAGGATAGTTTGAGCAAGCGCAACGCGTTTCTGATGCTGTTCAATTGCGCGCAGGATCGGGCGATGGATTATTTGTTCCGGAATGTGGATCGAATTGCCAATTGGGGCGAGCAGCTCCAGATGGTGGTGCTGGAGTTTATTCGGAAGGTTTGCCGTGCGAACAAGGTGGAAAAGGGGAAGTATATAAAGATTATCATCTCGTTGCTGAACGCGCAGTCGACGACGGTGGTTTACGAGTGCGCGACGACGCTCGTGTCGCTTTTGTCGGCGTCGACGACGATTCGTGTGGCGGCGAATACTTACTGTCAGTTGCTGCTGTCGCAGAGCGATAACAACGTGAAGCTGATCGTTTTGGATCGGTTGAATGAGCTGAGGATTTCGCATCGGGAGATTATGGTGGATTTGGTGATGGATGTGCTGCGAGCGCTCTTGACGCCGAATTTGGATATTAGGAAGAAGACGATTGATATTGCCTTGGATTTGATCACGCCGAGGAATGTGGATGAGATGGTGATGATGTTGAAGAAGGAGGTTGTGAAGACACAAAATTTGGAGCATGAGAAGAATGGAGAGTATAGGCAAATGCTGGTTCAAGTGATTCATTCTTGCGCGATCAAGTTCCCAAAGGTCGCGAGCATTGTGGTGCATTTGTTTATGGATTTCTTAGGCGATTCCAATGTGGCTTCAGCTATTGATGTGGTGGTTTTCGTTAGGGAGATCATTGAGACCAATCCAAAGCTTCGTGTTTCAATTATAACTAGGCTTTTGGCTACGTTTTACCAGATCTGTGCCGTGAGGGTTTGCTCGTGTGCACTTTGGATCATTGGTGAGTATTGCTTGTCTCTCTCAGAAGTGGAGACTGGGATCGCGATGATCAAGCAGTGTCTCGGGGAGTTGCCATTTTTTACAGTGACTAAAGAAGGGGAAGTGCAAGATCAAGGTGCGAAGAAAGTTCAGCAAATGAATTCCACCACTGTTTCTTCTCGAAGGCCCGCGATTCTCGCGGACGGGACTTATGCTACTCAAAGTGCTGCACTAGAAACTGCTATGTCGCTGCCTACATTCGTTCAAGGATCGTTGTCTTCGATAGGAAACTTGAGATCATTGATTCTATCGGGCGACTTTTTCCTCGGGGCAGTTGTGGCTTGTACATTGACAAACCCTGAGAAACAGGCCCTGGAAGTCTCTGGCTGAGGCATGAGAAACAGGCCCTGGAAGTCTCTCATGAAAAGTAAAAAAAAAAAAAAAAAACTGTCAACTACCAAAATTGCGAATAAAACAACTGCATACATGAAGGTTTTCCTTATTATGAGGGCACATGGAGTAAGCTAGTGCTTTATGCCCTTCAAAAGTTTACAGCTTATTACCAGTGGCAGTATTCCACACCTGCACAGAAATGAACTTTCACAAATGCAGTCCAACATTGTTTTTATACCGAAAGAATATGCCAAGTAAAGTAAACCATAACAGTCTTGTCCTCTCCACAAGTTATGATGCATAGTTTTCTGTTTTGATTTGAAAAGGCGAGATCATTAACCTTACCGAGATGAGCATCAATCTGAGAAAAAAAAAATTCCATGGCAAATATACAATTATTAACAAAAGGGGCTAAACAAACTAGTTAGCATCGTAGATGGTACTGCAAATCATCACCTCTATCATAGGAATATATTTGCACTATGTCTTTCGAATATACAATGCCTGATATGGAAAGTTTTATATTTTAGAACAATGGTTTAACCCACACGAGGGAGAGTGTTAGAACAATGGTCAAATGATTGAATTCACACTTTCCTAATACTTCAAACTTTTGGAACAAATGGTAATTTAATAATAAAAAAACCAATAAATAAATCCTCTGAAAGTAACATACCAAAAATGGCACCATCAGGACTGTACATCACACAGTTTACATATAATCATAATTATTGGCCAACAACGCCTATCATCTAGTGAAATAGAGATTATTAGACTCATAAATTTTCCTAGCACATATTCTCCAACTTAAAAAATTATATACTAGTTACGTCAGTCTATGTAGATGTTTGTCAAACTTCCAAGGCCATTGAACAGGCTCGAATGTCCCAAACATTGAAGTTTTGAGAAACAAGCCTCTCCCTCCTACCTATTTCCCAAATTTTGATATCCCCAATATTCATTCTAGCTGAATTTGATAGAACATAAAATATATAATAGAACAGAATTTTAGCTAAAACAACTACCCTTTGACTATCTTATGGTACAAAAATTTGAAGATCTATAGTACCAGTAGATGAAGCATTAAGAGCTTACCAAGAAGCAAGGCTTGTTGCAATGGATGAAAATTGATGGTGTTGACAGCAGAGCCCTGATTCAAGTTGACAATGACAATAGCAGGACATTGGAGGACTCAGATGGGATGAGAGTCTATAGAGGCCCCCACCTTCTTGACAAAATGCTTGTGAAAATGTGGCAGAGGAGATAGTCTGGTAGACTGCTGATAATGTCAATATCATTGTCATATAAAGACAAAACATGGAATTAGAAAATATTAAAAACAAAGGTGGCACTGCTTATGCTTTATTTTAGCAATACAAACATGAAATTGGAACTGTAAGGACTGAAATTGTATTGGCCCCAAAATAGGAATGGGCTCGAACGTTGACGGTCCCCACAATAAATTTGTAGAGAGTAGGCTGAAAAGCTAGGCCTTAGCGAGCGGGCAATTGTTAGTCATGGTGGTTATGGCGGTTGCGCAGAGATGAACTGAGCTTATACAAGGAGATTTTCTCTTTGGTGCAATTTGAGTGACTCCTGCTCTTGGGCTCCGGAGGGAGTCCCCCTTCCTGGATTGCCTCTTCCTCCTTTTATACTAGCTTCTACTCTCCCTTGAATGTCCACGTGTAGGTTGAGATTCGTAGGGTTGATACTTGTCCCATCAGCCCATACCCAAAGTGGTTGGGAATGGTTGTAAAGGCTGAAAAGCATGGCTCTGTCAGGTGCAGAGTACTTAATTGCAGTAACGGCAGCCTTTCCTTTGTTCTTTGTTGTTTTAGTACTTTTCCTGTTCGGTGGAATGACTCGGGGTGTCATCATCAGGACCGAGTCGCTCCCTTTGTCCTCGGCTATAGTTATGGCCAAGGAGGGTCCTTCCTATGGCTGAGGAGGATCCTTCCTTGGATCGGGCCTTGGGCCCAACGCGAACATTGACATGGGCTTCTCAGTTTTATACCCGCACAATAGCCCCTCAAAATCCTGCTCTTCGGCTCCTCAGACGAAGAGGAGGGTTTTGGTGACATCAGGCCTACGTCATGGCTTGCCAAGTCTCCTCCTTTAGCAGTGCTGGAGCCTTTTCACTTGCCTGAAGCACATTCCTGGCTGTGAGACATTCCTTTAGTTTACCCACGTTGCGTTCCTACCATTTAAGTACACGAGGCGCGCCTTCATTAAAGTCTCTTTATGAGGAGACGCTAATCCAACGGCTGAAGACTGCTTTGGGAATTGAGTGGGACTTATCTCATTTGTAGTTTTTCCTTGGGGATTTGGATGGATTAAATGCCACAAGGCTTGCCCCCTATATAAGAAGTACGGTGGGAGGTCATTCCCTTTATTTGCAGATCCTTTAAGCTTTTCAAATTCCTAACCCTCCAATTGTGCCAAAAGTCCCCATTACTAGTGTGACTGAGCCTTAGGAGGTGAGATGGTCAAAGCTAGGGTGAGGGTGAAAGAACTACTTCCTCTTTAGAAGCCTTGGGTATCTTCAAGATTCAGAATGGCCCGGTCAGTGCAATGGAGACAAAGACTCAAGACATTTCTTCTCCCCGATAAGGCAAGAAAGGAGCCTCTTATTCCTTCAGCCAAAATTCGAAGTAGGTGGAGGTTGCATTAGATTTTTGGTGCGATAGCACTGAGATTTCCCATTGCCGGTACCATTCGTGCTCACCCGATTGATGCTAATATGATACTTGCTCGATTGCTGTTAGAGTAGGTATGGGGACTTGGCGTCCCCGCTTTTTCCTCTCTTCCATCACTGGTGTCATCCAGACTTGCTTAGTTGCTGTTAGAGTAAGATTGTGGACCAGGTGCCTCTGCTTCTTCTTCTCTTCCATCACTGGTGCCATCCAGACTTGCTTAGTTGCTGCTAGAGCAGAATTGAAGGATCTATCGTTTCTGTGTAGTCCCCCCCCCCCTTTTTTTTTGTTTCTGTAGTTAGTTTCTGGTATAGGCTTGTCTAAGCCCCTTTTTGGTATGCTGTACTACTTCTTTGTCTAATAAAAGATGACTTTACCTCATTTTGTGTATTCTTTCTTTTCTACAATAGTTATTTTGTGAATGGATGTGCTGGTGTCTTTTTCTTTCGAACAGTACTTAGGGCTGATGCCCTCGTTTAGCAAAAAGTTACCTCTTTGAACTTATCAAAACTGGAGGGCGCAACAATGCCGACTTTAAATAGGTTGACCACATGAGACTAACCGGAATAATAGTTGAATGTTCTGTATTACGTATGGGGCGATCACCCGAGGATGTGTAACCTAAAATGAACTATCCAAGGGGGTCGTCGGGCACCAGGGTGCTCTACCACGTTTCAGATGGTATTCATAGCCTTAACTTGTTTTAGGCATTCGGTCCGAGGACCAAGGCATGACTGTACCTGGTCTAAACACTTGGAAAGGTGCCATTGTGTGTTAGTTTCCATAGAGCCGAGGTCCGAGGACCGCACGGGACTTCCATTCTGTCTAGGATTTAAGCCTTTCTTGATATGGTTAGTTTCCAGTAGGTTTGAGTTCGAGGACCATGCAAGACCTTGGTTCTGTCCAAAACTTATGTTTTCTTTTTAAAGTAGTTGGTTTCCTTATAGGTTTAAGTCCGAGGACCATGCAAGACCTTGGTTCTGTCCAAAACTTATAGGAATTCGGTGAATCGGGCTACTAGACCCGCGAGGGTTAGCCCCTTGACAAATGTGTGGGGCATATACTTGATGTTAGAAGCCCCTAGAACTGCTTGTGCCACTGGCACTTCGTAGTGTAGCCCTGAGGGTGAGCCGCATGTAGCACTGCCAAAATTCTCTCTTTCGAGGGACCCTTGTTGGTAGGGGCTTGATCCTACCATGACTAACAGCTGCCTGCACCAACGCACAAGCTTTCCCACAGATGGCGCCAATTGTAAGGACTAAAATTGTATTGGCCCCAAAACAGGAATGGGCTCGAACGTTGACGATCCCCACAACAAATTTGTAGAGAATGGGCTGAAAAGCTAGGCCTTAGCGAGCGGGCAATTGTTAGTCATAGTGGTTATGGCGGTTGTGCAGAGATGAACTGAGCTTATTTAAGGAGATTTTCTCTTTGGTGCAGTTTGAGTGACTCCTGCTCTTGGGCTCCGGAGGGAGTCCCCTTTCCTGGATTGCCTTTTCCTCCTTTTATATTAGCTTCTACTCTCCCTTGAATGTCCATGTGTAGGTTAAGATTCGCAGGGTTGACACTTGTCACTTAGCCTATACCCAAAGTGGTTGGGAGTGGTTGTAAAGGCTGAAAAGCATGACTTTGTCAGGTGCAGAGTACTTAATTACAGTAACGGTAGCCTTTCCTTTATTCTTTGTCGTTTTAGTACTTTTCCTGTTCGGTGGAATGACTTGGGGTGTCATTATCAGGACCGAGTCCCTCCCTTTGTCCTCGGCTATAGTTATGGCCAAGGAGGGTCCTTCCTTGGATCGGGCCTTAGGCCCAACGCGAACATTGAAATGGGCTTCTCGATTTTATACCCCCATAGGAACATTTATTAGAAGTATTCAAGTACTAAGCTTTGGCAAAGCCTAGACAAAATTCTTTAATAAAATAATGAAACCCCTATCCTTAAGTCTTACTATCATGATAAATATGGATCTGACATAGACTAGAAGTGTTGGAGGTTTTCAATTATCTTAAATATGCAAGAATACAAGTTTATTGACCAAATCGGAATCTAAACTAGCCTTAATTTAGTAACCTTAATCATTAATTTAGTTATAAAGCATGGATACTTTTCACATATCTCAGCACCTATATTTCACCAATAATATTGGTCAAGTCACCAGGTTTAATTGAAAGCTTGGTCATTTAGAACTGTCACTACTTCTCACAAACAACTAGGCAAATTTTTATAGGGAACTAAACATTCACATTGGTAGGCAAACAATAAGTGGAGCTTGATTTTAACAAAAAGGTCTGGATGATGACAGAATCACTATCATTGTAACCATAACTTTGGTATATACACTTGTGGGGCCAGAGAACTTACGACCCGGCCTACTTTCCACTAGGGCCCAGGGCCCGTACCGAGGAAGGTAGTCGCCGAGGACGAGTAGGGAAAGACCAAATGGCCTAGAGACACAGCCGAGGATGACCCTGTCCTCGGCATCCCAAGACTTCAAAGAGAAGAGCGACATGTCGACAAAGGCAGCCTCCAAAAGGCCCCTAAAAGAAGAAACGAGTAGAATGGGACCCACATGGGGGTACGGAATGAAGGTGGTTCAAGGTAAATACGTCTCCTCTGCATTGAATGCGCCCACAAATGTCTTAGCCATATTAATGAGAAAAGACGCCTGAACAGTGTGGTTTCGGTTAGCGCAACTAACAAAAAGCAGGGGGAGGCGACTGATGGGACATGTAGTTGAATAGGGACCTGCCGGATCAACAGGTGGAAGGTCAAGATCAACCAAGATGGGCTATATAACGTGAAGACCTATGCGCCAAAAAAGGGGGGCTCCCAGACGACGGAGTCCTAAACAGGAGAGAATAATAAGAACAAAAAGCTCATTGGATGAGGTCTAAGGACCGGAGCCACTCATGACATATCGGAATAGATTTTTATTAAACACGTCAGGTTCATCCTTGTGCAAATCACTATGGAAACCATGACCAACTACCGTTTGGTGACCAAGACCTAACCTTTCAAACCCATGCTCTACAAATTATATTGTTTAGGCCTTTTTACGTGCGAACCCAATACCATTTTGGGGTCGTTACAAATCGAGTCCTTACAACACTATTTTGAGAAGATCAGCCTATTAAGGTTTATCTTCTGTCTTATAAGATATTGTCTTTATTAAGTCCGTTAAAATCAAACATACTTCTAAATTAGATTATAGCCAAGAATATAGAAGTAGAACTGGATGCAAAAGCTACGGTGGAGTGGGTGTCTGATCCTTCTCTTTTGAACATTTCTCATTTTGCTCTCATTTCGGATTGCATGAACTTACTGGGACAATGATTCCAAGAGTAAAGATTAAGCATTGCTTTAGGGAAGCTAACTAGTGTGCAGATCATCTTGCAGCAACTAGATTTTATGCTTTTTGATGTTCCCCTTTCAGATCTTAAGTTTTTGTTGTATTTTGATTGTATGGGCAAATTCTCTGAGAGGAATTGCCTTATTTCCTTTTAGTTGTTTTAATATAATAGCATTTATTTGCACAAAAAAAAAAAAAAAAATGGTGAAAGTGATTTTGTATCATCAACACATCCATCAAGACCAAAGTCCAGTTTAATATATTAAAAGTCATTGCAACATGTTACCCAAAAACCGTGAGAAAATAGGTTGAATAGGATTTTAAATGTACAATAAAAGCATTGCAACTATTATGGTTGTAAAGGATTTTAAATGTAAAATAATATTTTATATATATATATATATATATATATATATATATATTGTGGGGGCCCAAGGACTGAGGAAGGGATTATTGAACTGTTAGTGTTGGTGTTAGGGTATCAGGTACCCGAGGAGGGAATCACCTGAGGAGAAGGGGAGAAGAGACAAAAGGTTCTTAGGAGTTTCAGGTGGGAAAGGCTGGTTGAGAAGAGAGAATCATGAATGTAGGAGAAGTTTCAAGCAAGAAGTATCCTGTTACCTCCGCATTAAATGGTGGGCAACAGCTTTATTAGCTACATTGATGAGGAAGTAACTTAAGCAGTGTAATTCATAGCTCAACAACTCCTTTTACTACCTTCATCAAATGTTTAAAGGGGCAGATGTCACACTGAGAACCTTGTTATGTAAAGATGGAGGGTCAAGATGTGAAGTAGGGAATAGTATATAGTATATAAGAAAGAAAAAGTTCTTAGAAAAGTGGATCGAGAGGGAGAAGTATCAGAAATAGAAGAGTAAAAACCAGGATATTGAGAGAAGAGCGTGAACATTGCAACTTTTGGTGTAATATTGGCCTCCTTGGGCAAGCATGTAACAAGCTCTTTACATACATAATCCACCCTATTTAGTCTTTTTCTCCCTCATTCCTATCCTTGGGCGAAGCCCTCTCTTATTGTTAAATCCATTCTCTTATAAATATATTGATTTGGCCCTAACTGAACTGTAGGAACTTTACTATTCTAAGTGGGCTTGTATCGTTTGATCGTTGTGTCCTTACACACACACACACAGATATATATATATATATATATATATATCAGTAAACTATATCAGATATGACTACAAAATAATTTAAATAATTAGTTTTAAATAATTAGTTAATTACTACACATTCTTGTATAAATACTATACAAGAATGACATAAATATTTACTCCACATCATAATCATAAAGGTAAACACAATAAGCGATAGTAATAAAATTAAATTATTGGATTAGATTTTTTTTTAAGCAATAGTAATAAGCAAAAGTCATAAAGTCCAATTAAGTTCTTAATGTCCGTACTATTCAATAATGAGTACCACAATAAATTCCTGAAAATGGCATTTGTGAAGTAGTTTTATTAAAAAGAAACATATACAATACCCCAAAAAAAAAAAAAAAAAAGAAGGGGAAATTTGTAAGAGGGAGAGTTGGTGACTTACAAAGAGTTCAAATAAAGAGGGTCCAGATTCCTGCAAGCCACCATTTGATTTCTGACTATCACTGAGAGTCATCACTCACCATCAAAGGGTTGTACTCTCTTAGTCTTAGGGTGTGGTATGTGAGTAGAGCTACCTTCTCCACTAGCTCCATTCTCATCATCACGACTTCGCTTACTTTTGATATCCTCTTCAAAATGATCAACACCCTCATTATAAGGAATTATGTTGCTGCTGCACTCACTCTGACCCATGCAGGGCCGGCCTAAGCGTTTTGAAGGCCTAAGGCGAAATCTTCAAATGGAGCTTTTATATTATCACTTAAATAATATTTAACTAGCATTTTATACAATAATTTTTTAAATCTATTATTTTTACTTTTTTTTTTTTGAGAAAATGATAAAATTATAACAAATTTTACTACAAACTAGTGTTATAATGAATGTGATCAATGACACGAGGCTTACAAAAATACTAGAAATATTATAAAATTTACAACATGAGAATTACAAAGATAAATCACCAATCACAAATATTTATTCAAAAATGCATTCAATAGTTTGTTGAAATTCACCTATCATATTCATTATCACATCAAATTATAAAAGTTATGAAGACCACCATACACCTTTGGTACAGTGATCACTCCACAAGTATAAGTTCTTGTGGAGTGTGAGGGGCAATTATTTAAGTTTTTAGAGGAGAGTTTCGCACATATATACACTTAGATTAAGTTAGAGTAGAATTTTTATTTTGTATAAAAATAATTAAATAAATAAAAGTTATATAGTAAATTTATAATATTTTTAACATTTTTTCTATTTGAATTACTTGTGATTAGTAACACACCTATTTATTTAAATTTGTCTTACCTCTATCTCTAGCATTACTTGAGCCTTCTTAATAGTGAAAAAAATATAAACAAAAATATTTTAATATCTCTAAAAAAAAATATTTATATATAAAAAATAAAAAAAATTGCCCTCAAATTTGAGGCCTTCTCTAGTAAAGGGACCCTAGGCAGTGGCCTAAGCTTAGGGCAGGCCCTGGACCCATGCTGCGTATCAGATCTTCAATTTCTTCCTCGTATACCACATGGCCCCACATTTCTTTGTCTCCAGCCTGTTCTGTTCCTCAATATCTCCATACATTACCTTATGGGACCCGCATTTCCTTGTCTCGATCATGCGTTCACCTTCGAGTATGAATTCAATCCCAACTTGACAGCTGGATCCATCAGCAATTTCAGGTAATTCTGCTCCAAGGAAGAATTCGATTGAACGAGGAAATAAATAAATGAACCAACAATGATCCGACTCAACCGTATTAAACTCTCCCGAAACACGTGCGGGAAAAAAACTCGTAAAGTCCCTTCCATTGGCTTTAATGCGACACGTAAGCTCGTAACTGTCATAACCACGATGCTGGTGGTGTCGAAAAATAGCGCAGAGAGCAATTCCTCTAATTTGTTCAAATAAATATGAAGGCAGTTCCAGATTTATTAAAGCCCCCACACTATGATGCCTAAACCAGTTCGGAACTTCACTTCCGGGAAGAAAAACATCAAAGCTACGTTTTGTAGTTGATTCTCGATAGCACAATTCCTGAAACATAAAAACCAACCATGAATCTCAAAAAAAAAAAAAAAAAAAACCATGATCTTTAAAGCTGGCTGAGAGAGAGACCTGAAAATATTCTCTTAGCATTGCAGTGAACAAGTCACAACAGCCTTGATTTTCAACAAATTGGAAACAATTGAGAAGATAAAAAGATTTTCCTGAATCATCTTTCATTTTAAATGGTGGAAAAGATTCCAATGAGGCACATCCATTTGCCCGAACTTGAATGTAAGGAGTCATCAATCGAGGCAACAATTGAAGATTCTTGCAATTCTCCACCCAAAATTCTCTCAACTTAGATAGTAGATTAATGCTTTCAGGAATGAAAACAAAATTATTTCCACTTAGATCTAATTCTTTTAATGAGGACAAACAGCCAATATCACTAGGGATTGATTGAAGATTGCAGTTCCTCATATTCAATCTAGTTAATGAACACAAACCTGATACAGATACCAAGCCCATGAGATCTGGAGTTTTTGACATTGACAGCCCATTACATCCTTGGAAAGATAGTATTTTGAGATTTTTTAAGCAAAAGATGGAGGAAGGTGGCTCTCTTATAGCAGTTCCACTTACATCTAGTTCCTTTAGGCCTTCTAGATTCCCCAAATTCATTGGCATATTGTCAAGTTTTAAGCAACCAGATAGAGTGAGAGTTTTTAGTGATGTCAAACTACAAATGACTCCAGGAAGACTTGAAAGGTTTTTGCAATTTGTTAGATCCAATGTGATAAGCCCAGTTAACTGCTCCATTGATAATGGTAGATCTTCTATAGCAGTACCATCCAAATAAAGTTTTAGTAAGCATGACATATTCCCCACAATTTCTGGAAACTTCTTCAGCTTTGAACAACCTGAAAGAATAAAAATTTCAAGAGATTCCCAACTGATCTCGCACGGAAGGCTTTCAAGACATTTGCAATTGCTCAAATCCAACAAAATAAGATGTTTGAGATCTCCAAGGGATGCGTGAATCATAGACAATTTTGTGCAACCTTTGAGAATCAGCTTCTTAAGATTTGGGACTCTCGGTAGTCTTGAAAGGTTTTTGCAATTTGTTAGATCCAATTTGATAAGCCCAATTAACTGCTTCATTGATAATGGTAGATCTTCTATAGCAGTCCCATCCAAATAAAGTTTTAGCAAGCGTGACATATTCCCCATAATTTCTGGAAACTTCTTCAACTTTGAACAACCTGAAAGAATAAAAATTTCAAGAGATTCCCAGTTGATCTCGCATGGAAGGCTTTTAAGACATTTGTAATTGCTCAAATCCAACAAAATAAGATGTTTGAGATCTCCAAGGGATGCGTCAATCGTAGGCAATTTTGTGCAACCTTTGAGAATCAACTTCTCAAGATTTGGGACTCTAGCAAAATCCAAAGTCATGATCAATTCTCTAGAATCACTGAGGTTGATGATTCTTAGCCACTTTAAACTCTGTTAGCATTGAAAAACAACCAAATAGAGAAAATTCAACGATTATGAACATATTTTTACCACCAAAAAAATAAAAACCTTGTTTCACATGAGTAAAGATCTTACCCAGTTTCCCTCCCATAGTTGTTTGATACGGCTACAAGGCATAATGAGTTCAACAAGTTTGTCAGGATTGAAATTTTTTGGCATGAATTTCAAAGGACATTCAGGCCAATCCATAAGACGTAAATCACTTGAAAGAGAATTAAGTCCTTGAGGAAGGCGCACATTACAAATTTTAAGCAATCTTAGATTTCTCATCTTTGAGAAGGTTTTAGCATTCAAGTCCTCTACTTTTTCTTCAACATTCAAGTCCTCTTCTTTTGAACAGGTGTTGATGAATATGCCTTCAACTTTTTCAGTTCCCTAGTAACCAACAAAAATAAAAGAGTAATTGCATTGGAAGGTATTAACAAAAACTTTAATGAATCTCACACACACACACACTCATAACAAAGCTTAAGATTATGCATAATCAACTTACTGTATTATTTTTTAGTACATGAAGGACATCCTCCTTAACCCACAATCTACTCCGTCTACCGAGTTCTTCAAGGGATTCATGACGAACAATTTCCTTACCCAATTCTTGTAGTAAATCATGCATCCATAATTCTTCTTCATCTAAGATGGTTATAAGAGATTTTTCTACAAGTATGTCTATATCAATGTAAGGCTTGTAATGGGGAGTTTGTAGTATGTTTGCTACACGATATTTAGTCATTCCTTTGAAGAAACAAGCAATATCCAAAAATATTTTTTGCTCTATTATCTTTAGGCCATCAAAACTTATACGGAGCACATCCAGGATTTTCCATTCCGGATTTTCTTTTAGTCTACCTAGTTCAGATTCCCATGCTTTTGGATCTCTACGAAACGTGAAGGAGCCCAAAACTTTGAGTGCTAAAGGAAGGCCTTGAGCATAACGTACAAATTTTTTAGATAGCACCTCGTAACCTTCTAAAGGATTTTCCTGCTTGAAGGCTTTCAGACTAAAAAGCATAAGAGCTTCATCATTATCCAATTTCTTAGCCTTGTATATATTTTGTTCAGCCACTTCATGTCTAATTAACAAATTTTGATCCCTAGTTATTATAATGATCACACTCCCTTCACCAAACCAACTTCGCTTGCCTGCTAAAGCTTTTAATTGTTCAGGTTGATCCACATCATC
Organism: Quercus lobata; assembly: GCF_001633185.2. NCBI lineage: Eukaryota > Viridiplantae > Streptophyta > Magnoliopsida > Fagales > Fagaceae > Quercus > Quercus lobata. The sequence goes on from NC_044908.1 coordinate 82,988,506, forward strand.
AAGAATGACAAGAACCTTCTTATGACATAATCTACTACTTATCAAATTGATTCCCGGTTGAACATCCCAAATATCAATATTTTTTTCGAACAAGACATCAGAAAGAAGTTGTTTCTGTAAAGTAACTAAACCACCATTTCCACTTTTTTCTCTGACATTTGCAAGAAAACTGCTGCCAGCAAAATGACAACGGATTCTATCATATAGGACTTGTGCAATAGTTGTTTTACCGATTCCACCCATACCCCAAATCCCTATAAGGTGAACATCATTCAACCCCATTCTTAAACATAAATTCTCCATTTCCTCCACACGAGATTGTATTCCAACAAGATCCTCATGAACACCTGAGTATGAATAATGCAAGTCACCAATTGATTTTCTGGCAATCTCTTCGATAATTGTTGACTCCTTCCTGCCAGGAATATATAACAATAATTTTTTGAGTCGAGATAGGCCATAACAAGACAGAAGGCTCAACAAGTGTACTATTTTAGATTCGTTCATTATAGAAAATGGAACTGTAAGTTCCACAATATGAAAAAGATATAATAAATTGTGAAATTGACAATATAAATTTTGTATTACATATTTGGGCTGCTGTAGAAAACATAAAATAGTAAGCCATTGTTTAAGAAGGAAAAAAAAAAAAAAGATCATCATTGGGTGGAAGTCATCTGTGTAGTGTTACCTTACCATTAAAACTAAAGTGCACGTATAGTAGTCTTGGTCAGAAAGAGTTGGAAGGTAGCTATTGCCTTTTAGATCTGGAATTAACAACTTTCAATAAAACTTCAAAAAAGAAACATTTCAATTTTACATGATTCTTCATTACAACTTGCATGTCATGTTATATTGTTTCTTGACTATATTTCTAATTCATCTTTTGGAACTCTTCGGGCTTTCATTGCTTCATTTTTAGAATAAAATAGAAAAATAAAGAATAGATGCCTATGATCCCAAACGAATGTAGTTTAAATTATTGTTTCTGCAGAATGAATATAGGTTCTTGCTTTCAAAGAAAGGAGCTTGCCTGCTCGGAGGTAGGAGCCTTTGTGCAATTCCTGTACTTTCTGAGTGTAATTGGGAATGGAATAAATTTTCAAGATTGAGGTCAGTAACAACGCATTCTTGAGGAATCATATAGAGAATGGTGAGGCATTGAGGGCGTGTTCTATGGACTTATATGGAATCAGAGATTCTAGCTGTGATTAGTGGAAATGGAAAAAGGTTCAAATATATTAATCTATATATTTGGTTAGTTGGGACTCTTTCAATACTGACAAATTCAATTGCACAGCTACTTATGAAGCCATCAAATAGTCTCATTCAGTTCTAGATTAGTGGAAAAATATTTGGTTTTCAAATGCTTAAGCATTCATTTATAGCTTAGTTTATGATCTAATAAAAAAAAAAGGAAAAAATGATCAATACACAAGTAACAAGTTCAGTGGGGAAAGAATGGAAACGCTATTCTCATTTTCTGTAATTTTTTCAATCACAGTAGTAAGCTTTTTTTATGCCTACAATTCACAAGACATATTAGGAAAATTGACTTGAATTGTTGATCATTATGCAGATATATTGATGATTGGGAAGCAGAATTCAGATGGGTTATACAAGGCAGCAGCTTTGGTCTACACTTCTAGTAGCTGCTAATATCTATTATATATAAACTAGAAACAAATCAGAGATTTCATGCTGCGAATTTTAAAGGTGAAGAAGCCATTTTCAAAGACATGAAGAATGATATAAAATTTGAATTTGCAAAAATGTTAAGGGGAGACGCACACAGAGGAAAATAAGAGTTCCAGGAATTATGCTATTTATAGTTACTAACTGCTGCTTAAGATTGTGCTCCGTGTCTACAGCTTAAGCTGCTAGTTTTGATCTATTATTTGTTCAATTCATCAGTTGTATTAAAAGATAAAATCAATCATTTCAGAAAAGAAATTAAGCTTGCTTAGGCTTCGTATTAATATAATAAAGTGACCGGTTGAAAATTCCAATTTTATACATTATATGAGAAACTCATCAAATTCCCTACGTAGAGTAATTGATTAAAGTCCACTTGTAACTAATCTTTTTTTTTTTTTTTTTTTTGGGTTTTGAGTAAGACACTAGTAACTAATCAAGTAGCTAATATTTGAGTAATGGACACAACGTAAGTATTAAATTCAGCGATCCACGATTAGATTTATTTTCTATCTGGCTGAGTAAATATATTATATAACATAACTTGAAAAAATTTATTTGGCCAAGTGAACAAAGCAATGATGTATAATATTTATATTCTGAAAGTGTGCAAAAGAAATTCTTACTTATTCCGTGCATCCCATCCAGAGAGATCGGCAACTTGAGTCAAAGCATCTCTCCACGATTTCAACTTCTCTTTGTTCTTGATAAGTTCTTCATGTTTAGCAAAGGCCTTTGCAAAACTGCCCTTCTGTTTTCGTACATCAGATGGATCTACACCATAAAAAACAGGCAAAATTGTTAGCCTAGTCTTTTTCTTGCACTCAACAATCTTTACAAGTTCATCCAAGCACCAAGACGAAGACGCATAGTTTCTTGATAGAACAATGATTGCAAACTTCGACTTTTCTATAGCATTCAAGAGCTTCGGGGAAATGGGTTTTCCTCTCTCAAGTCCTTCATCATCTCTAAAGGTCTTAATTCCTTTTTGATCCAAAGCAGCATAGAGATGGTCTGTGAAGTTGTTGCGGGTGTCCTCACCTCTGAAACTGAGGAAAACATCATACTTCCATTTGGGCAATGAAGAAAAAGAAGCTATTTCAGAGGTTATGGAAGCCATTGGAAACTTACAAAGCTTCAGTGTGTGTGATATCAGCCGTGGCTTTGGTTAGAGGCTTAGAGCTATATTATCATATGCGAATAGTTCACTTGTAAAGACTCAAAAAGAAAGAATGAATAATTTAAGTCTTCTGCGATTTTTATATTATTTTTCCTAATTCCTTTTAACTTTTTTGTAAGTCATAACTTTTAGGAAACTTTTAGGAAATTTCGTAAGGGATGCTAAGAAAATATTATACAACTGTAAAGTGTAAACACAAGATGCCTTTATTTCCCACTTCCACCACCCACCATCCCGCACTCTCAAAAGAAGAGAAAAAAGGCGATAAAGTACTCTATTGAAAAGGAATAGTGTGTAAATATTAAGAGTTGGTTTGGTACATGTGTTTAAAAATTAAAAATTATTATTTAAAAAATTTTGTAAAAATATGTGTGGATGAAAAAATATGTAAAAATATGTGAAATATTGTTTAAAAACTGAAAATTGTTGTTTAGAAACACTTACCAATCACTCCCTAAATTCTCTATTAATATAGATTCGTTTCTTTGGCCAATCAAGTCAACAAAGCTGCCATAACCACAATTTGAGGCATGGTTAAGTAGTAGAATAAAGTATGACTACTTGAGTAGATATGTTCGCTTTTTCTTGTCCTTTTTTTCCGAATGAGTAGATATGTTCTCTTACTTCAATGCCTATTATTGATTCTCCTACTTCGTAAAATGAGAAAGAATCCAAAGTTGAATGGAGCCAAAAGAATTCTCTTTGTACAAAATTTATAAAGTTATCCTCAGGGTTTCCTTGAAACATGTATTGAATAATTGATTGATTGAGCTTGCCGGCCACTTAGTAGAGCTCTTAGGATTTGAATCCGGGTTAATAGGCTAATAGTCATTGGACATGCAATTATCCCTTGATTGGTGTGAGATATAAAAGTTAAGATGGTAAAAGAAAAAAATTAACCATTTATTTTTTTCATCATTTTTTTAACTTTTAACTTTTTTTTATTATTTAACTTTTACATCTCACATCACAAGATAATTACATGGTGCAGTAGTCCTAACTAGGACTATTACACTGATCTAAGGCTAAATCCGAGCTCCTAAGCCTATTGGGAGTCTTTGTTTATTTTTCTTTCTTTTTAAATGGAATTTGAGTCATAGGCTTTCTGTCTTATCCAACAAGCTAATAATCATTTTCATTTCAAGAGGGTTTTTCAATTGACTATTCTTTTTTTTGAAGTGTGAAAAACTGGTGATAATCGCAAAACATAAATATGATTTTGATCTTGTTCTTTTCTTATGTGGAACTGTTCAATAATATACTCATTTGTACCTAGAGGTCCCATATTTAAGAGCTTTCCATTTTCCATGAATTTTCTATCATGCCCTTTTACACCCCTTTTTTTTATTGCTAACTATAATTTCATTTTTTTTTAATAATATGAACAATTTCACAAAAGTACACCTCTCAAAAAAAAAAAAAAAAAATTTCACAAAAGTACAAGGAGTAGCGTTAATAAACAATATTTATGTCAGTTTCAAAAAAAAAACAATATTTATGTCTAAGGAAAAAAAATCCTTATCGAATTAATTAGTAAGAAGAAATTTCCTTAGGTATATTCATACTTTTTTTTTTTTTTTTTTTTAATGTAATCAGTAGCTTCTTTACTTTTTCATAGTTGTCCGTTTATTTTAAATCATAAATCTTGTAATTTTTCAGTTCACATAAGAAGCTAAGTCTAATTGACAACAAATTCTGTGTGGATAATGAATGTCCATCCCCAATAACTAATGAATATAAAAACTCTCATTTTTCTTCAAAAGATAGTTATGAGCTCCTAAACAAAATTGAATTGATAACAAATTTTATTTATTTATTTTCTGGTTTTTAATTTGTGTAATATATATACCTACTTTATATTTCAATTCAAGGCTAGAAAAATACCAACATTGTGGTCGAGTTCATTGTTAGGAATAGCTATAATCTTTAGTCAGTACAACTCAATAAGGCAAAAACTCAAGGTGTACCATTCGTCCGATTCAATGCATTCTCAATAAGGCAAAAACTCGACTGCCAGAGACATCATTGTGTTAGTAATGTGAACAGATTTGATAGTGCTTTAGATCTGATGTAATGAAAATGGATTTGAGAATGCCTTCTGTACCAATTTCTTAGTACTACTCTATTTGTATTCTCCAATTTCATAGTGGAATTTTCTATGCAACATCTTTCTCAAGCCCAACATAGTACTACTCCTAGGTTAGCTATCTTTATTTTAACTGTTCCTCAAGCAGAGAGCTTTATAATGAAGCTGTGTGTTAAAGCTCTAGGTGTGCCTACCATTACTTATGACATGGCTGTCCAGACTCGTCTTCTTCACAAGCTTGGTGAACCAATTATCCTTTTCGGAGAAAAGGAGATGGAAAGGCATGACAGGTTACTGACGATTATGGGAAACTGGATGCTGAAGGGCAGTTATTGTTGAATCTCATGAGGAGGAGGAAGAGGGTGTGGCTTTTGCTGCAAAAGCAAATGTTGAGGAAGAAACTATTTAATATCCCTTTTAAACACAAGGCACTTTGGCTCTCAAGAATGCTAGAGTTGATATTGCAAAGAACTCTCTTCCGCTGGCAGCTTCGTGTATTACACTTGTGCAGAGGAAAAGGAATGATCTAAATGAAGATATGGATGCAGATGCAGAGTTGGATTGGGGTCTGAAGCAGGAAGGGATTTTTATTGGGGAACACTGGGCACTCTTTGGTTGTTCATTCTCCAGACATGGCAAAGTGCTCTAGGCTACCAGCTCTGTAAGTGGCATTACTAAGCTGTGAAGCATAAATCAAGTTAAAATGGTTCCTACATCGAAGGGACACAAAGAGCTTGAAATGATTTCTGCATTTAATGCAAGTGTTAGTCCACATTGAACTTTTAACTGTCTCACTTATATTGGGGAAGTTGTGCAAGAAATCTTGTAAGGGACCTTGCAAGGAGAATTAAATTGAGATCACAGTGTTTTGCATACCGCGTAAGATGGAAGATTGTTTTAAGGCACTCCAAAAGCAGTGATGTTTGGCCGGTTTGGCGATTTGAGAGGCCTTATAGAAGTGGCTGCAATCTATCAGGAATCAAAGAAGCCTAGTTGGCTGATATTGTTTCTGATATGGGGGTTCTAAAGAGTCAGACACAAAAGTTATGTTTCAAGACCATTGACCAAAAGCTATTCAGGGAATCTAGTGCTTAGTAGAAAACTCCTACATATTTATATAGCTGGTCGAGGGAAATTTTGTGAGTCTACCGCTGACAGCAGGTGTTTGTCTGTTGAAGCTTTCATGTTCTTGACTATAGTACCAAAAATCTTTAATTCTTTCATTACCTTGTTAATTAATGTGACAACAATAGATTGGGACCTAGCAAGTTTTGAAAATTTCGTGCAAAGCGGCTTACAACCACAACTTTTCACATTACAAAACACTAGTCAAATGTAACTTGTGTGCCTTTGCATTGAAACTATTTTAATCCCTTATGACTTCTATTTTGAACATTTATAGATAATTTATTTAAGCCTATCCACATTGTGCCATGTTTGGAGACATCAGCTGCTTTAGAGAATTTCTTTTTCCTGTCCAAGTAGCAAGAGGTTAGTTAGCTAGTAAATTATGTGGATTCTTTCACTAGCTCAATCATTATTTGTTCTTTTTCCTTATTAGCATTGATCTTCATCCTGATACTCAGAAGTTTCAGTCATTGAAAATTCTTGACAATGATTTCAACTTCACCATTTTTTCCCTTATTTTTTTCATTAATCCTTTATGAGAACCCAAAATCATGAGAATTTCTGTAAACAAATAAAAGAATGTGCCTCAAATTTTTTTTATCATCTATTCGTGTTAAATTTCATTTAATCATTTTAATACATTGTCAAGTCACACATAGATAAGATATACCCTGTTTGATGATCTTTCTATATGATGGAGTCACGGAGCAATAGTAACAACCCACATCAAGTTTCTTTGCCTAAAATATACTGCCTTTTGATAATAAAAATAAAAAAGTTCATTTAAAAAGTTTAAAAAGTTGAGGGATGAAGAACCACGTGGACCAGTGGAATCTTCAACCAAATTTTTTTCCTTTTCCAATCCATAACCTTTTTCTTCAATTTCTTACCGATGTCATCCTCCATCAACTCTCTCAAAATTTTATCCATTTTCTTTTGTCTTCCATCGTGATCAATTTCCATGCGAATGCCCTATCCATTGCAAGTATTCTTGCAATTTGTTTTCTGTTGCCCATAGAATAGTCAACAAGGCATGAAACATTTAAGTTCGTTTTAGCATTCTTAATTTAATACACAGAATCCTGACACCCAGAAATTAAGGCATTGTAGTGTTTAAGTCGTTGCTCAAACATTGCGTTGCTCACACCCGGCCAATCACTTGCAAATGAAGCCTTAATGAGGACAAACTAATGCAGCAAAACCTAAAATGCCCCACCTGGTATGAGAACCTGAATTTAAGTACTCAATTTAATGAATTTAACAGACACATCCTCTCAAATTCCATGAAAATAATTAACACAACATAATAAAAATCCCTATTGCATAATAAAGTCCTTAACTTCTAGAATTTTCTAACTAATAAGAGCTTGAAAATGAGTCCTCAACCTCATGAACTTTACAAACAAACATACCTTCCAATAAAAGCCCCATGAACTACAAGTCTTCTATCATCTGGAGGTATCAACTGCATGATTTTCAATAGAACGCAAAAGCTGTAGACCATCAGCATTTGCAACCATTTTGATTCCATTCTCTCTTGTTGATATTGCGAGCAGTATCCCTTCCTTGTTAAATTGAATGCAAGGAGAAGACTAAAAGATATTCAAGGAAAAGATTGTTTAATTATAAGAAGGGCTTCAATACTTCCAAGCACATCAAGAAAAGGGCTTCCACGGGCATTACCGGTAATCCACCCTCTAAAGCAGTAGTTGTAAAGATGTTAACATCGTCCATGTACCAAAATTTTATTTGAAACTCATCAGCGGTAGCTAGGAACCGGTTCTTCATTGTATCAAATTGAACAATCCCCACAGACCCCTTCCAAAGCCCATTATATACAAGCTTGATAGCCCCCTCACTTTCATTCTATTCAGCAAAGTATGATTCCCCTTCTTCACTAGTCCCACATGAGAATAGCCTATGATGCACACAATAAAAGAAACATGATATAAAGCTTGAGAAATTGCTCAATTACAGTGAAAAATTTAAGGAAATAAATAGTTGGATAAGTAATGTAATAAAACATCCTTACTACCTTGTCCCGTCAGCACTGTAAGCCATTGCCGTACAAGATTGGCCTGGAGCATCCTAGTCAATTCTTGAACCCAAATTATCATATAACCAAGCCTTAATTTTCCCATTGATATCTGCTGAAAATATGAACTGTAGGAAGCAAGAAAACCCTCAATGATCTATACCAAATCAACACAGCAGGAGAGCCAGAAGGGTTTTGGGGGGGGGGGGGGGGGGGTTGTGTGTGAGAGGGGGTGTGGGCAAGTGGCAACCCTATGGATTATTAGGGTGTGACAATTAAGATTCACATTTCCCATTATTTTCCCAAAAGCAATTTAGAGTTGCAAGGAAAAGGTGGAAAAGAATAATGCCATTTTTTGTACAAAGAAAATAGCAATATATATATTAACCATAATACTTCAGATGGAAAGAAGAAAGCTCAAATGTTAATTTGACAAAACAAAAGCAATGAACAAAGGGAAAAAAGAAATCTCTCGCCTCAAACTCTTTTTGCAAAACCGTATCCTGATTAATGCATGAGCCCCCTCTGCAAGCATAGCCTTAGTGTATAATAAGTGCACCAAAATATTTAGGTAAAGCTGCTAAGCTTAACAATAAAATAGCCTAAAACTCTGGCTGAGGCATGAGTTACAAACCTTGAATGTCTCCCAAGAAAAGTTAAAGAAAAACTGTCAACTAGAAAAAGTGCAAATAAAACAATGGAATACCTGAATGTTTTCCTTATGATGAGGGAACACGGAGTAAACAATTGCAGAAGCACAATTATTAACAAAAGGAGCTAAAAGAACCAGTTAGCATCATTTTTTTATAATGACCGAAAACTATATGAGTATACAAACACACACACACACATGTATAAACAAACCTCAGGTGGTTGCGCAAATCATTACCACCATGATAGGAATATATCTGCACTATATGTTTCAAATATGCAACACTCGAATGGAAAGCAGGAAAGTTCATAAGAGATGCAAATTGTTTCACAAGGATATAACCCTTTTCTGCCCTGTTTTGTAATTGTAAAAGAGCCTTACTAAATGTCCTATTGTTGAAAAAGAAAACTCAAATGCTGAAAATAAAAATGCAATATGTTATTATTCACATATCTGTTATATCTGGTTATAAATTGAACAATCCACAGAGGCCTCTGCCTGGTTAACAAATGCTTGTGCAAATGGCATCCCGGATTGGGAGAAAGAAGAGTATGTGACAAAGGAGACAGTCCAGTAGATTTCTGATAATGACAATGTCAATGTCGTTCTTGTCAGTGTAATTTCTCTGCCTCTCTCTCCTTTCCGCTCTCTCTGCTCTTTCAATTCTCTGCTTCTCTATCCTTTCCATTCAATCGGCTGCTTCTAATTCCAAGCTATGTTTCTTCTAAATGAAAATTTGAGGGAAGGAGCGATTAAGTGAAGGGTATGAATTCTTTTATTATTATTTATTTTTAATAATTCAACACAGACTGCGCCTGCGGCTGCAATTATACATAAAAGAGACTAAAAAATGATCAAGAAATCTGTACTAAGCATACGCATAGACGTCAATATCTCAGACTACGAAAATAATGTATGATAGGCACCAAAAAAAAAAAAAAAAAAAAAAACATGTACACAACAGACATGCTTTAGACCTAAGCGAGAACTTCCACAGAAGTCATCTTTTCCGCTAGATATAGAAATGTCAACTGAACATATGCAAACGTCAATAAGAATTTTAGCTCCCGAAATATTCTTCTGAAATTTTGATGAATATTCTTCAGGAAATCAAAAGCTTTAGTGTTTTTGTGGACTTCGACTAATAAAAGAGACTAAAATATGATCGGAAAATCTGTACTAAGCATACACATAGACATCAACATCTCAAACTACCAAAAAAATGAATGATAGGCACAAGAAAAAACATGTACACAACAGACATGCTTTAGGCCTAAGTGAGAACTTCCACAATAGTCATCTTTTCCTCTAGATTCAGAAATGTCAACTGAACATATGCGTTGTCGTCAATAAGAATTTTAGCTCCTGAAATATTCTTCTGAAATTTTGATAAGAATATTCTTCAGAAAATCAAAAGCTTTAGGGTTTCTGTGGACTTCGACTAATATCAAGTGCTTGTTCCAGCAGTTGAACAGGAAGCACCAAAGGTGCTAATTATCGGTCCCTGAAAATAAACAATGTAATTAAGAAGCATGTACAAATTTGAAGCTCCTATAAAAGTTAAAATAAAGTAGTACCTTTTCAATAGTTGCAGGAGCCACTCTGGAGGTATCAACAGCTTGATTTTCAATACAACACAGAAGCCGTACACCATCAGCATTTGCAAGTATTTTGATTCCATTCTCACTTGTTGATACAGCAAGCAGTATCCCTTCCTTGTCAAATCGAATGCATGGAGCAGCCTAAAAGATATTCAGGGTAAAGACTGTTAAATTATAAGAGCTTCAAAATACTGCCAAGCACATCTAGAAAAGGGCTTTCCATGGGCATTACCAGTAATCCACCCTCTGCAGCAGTAGTTGTCAAGAGGTAAATATTGTCCATGTCCCAAAATTTTATTTTGAATGCATCACCGATAGCCAGGAACTGGATCTTCATTGTATCAAACGGCACAACCCCCATGGACCTGTTCCAAAGACCATGATATACACGCTTGATAGCCACCTGATGTTCATCCAATTCCGAAAGGTATGATCATCCTTCTTTACTAGTCTCACATATGAACAGCCTTTAATGCACACAATAAAAGAAACATGAGTGATCTCCCAATCAAAGTGAAATTTTGATAGAAATAAACAGTTAGAACAGTAGAAAAACATCATTACTACCTTTCCCGCCAGCACTGAAGGCCATTGTCTTGCAACATTGGCCCCATGTGCGACAGTTAAGTAGTTGATTTAAGCGATCATCTAACCAAGCCTTAATTTTCTAATCAATATCTGCTGGATAGATGAACTGTTGGAAGCAAGAGAACCTTCAATATTTTAGCTTATTTTATTTATATTTAAAAAAGAACAATGAAAAAAAGAAGATAATTTCTTCTATCAAAGGAAAGAAAAAACACAATTTTCTTCAATCCTTTTCCTCGCATTTGTGAAACAGTAGAATGGAGTAGATATCCCTATAAGCATTCCCATCTACCCACAAAACTGGGATTAAAATCCCATTCATCCCATTCTCGAAATATCCTCATTCACCAAGTTGTAGGCATATTTTTAAAATGGCTAAAAAAGCCGTGTAATAAAAGTTTCTTTATTTCTTTTTCACTGTTTGGTTCTTTCCCCATGCAACAAGGAAAGTTTTTGAAATCATTTTCTGATTTCTGAGCATCAGCATAAAGTCATGTGTGCTGTTGATGGAAGGAAAGGGAGATGTACAAGTCAAGACTGCAAGAGCTGTTCCCTCAGAAATCATGGAGTTTACCAGATTACATGACTAAAAATGATAGCCCAGACCATGAATCCCGCTTCACAGCCACCATCATGCCCTATAATAATAAACCAAATCCACAGTGGCGAACCTATCCTTAGGATATGACAATTAAGCTTTTACATTTTCCATTAAAAAAAAAAAAAAACAATTTAGATTGGTAAGGAAGAAAGCAGAAATGAATGGTGCCATTTTTAGCACCAAGAAAATTGCAATATAAATTGACCATATGGGTTATTAATGAAAGCAAGGATGGTAGTTCAGATGGAAAGAAAGAAAGCTTTATTTGACAAAACAAAAGCAATGAAGAAATCTATCACCTCTTAACACTTTTTGATAAACCTTGTTTTGATTAATGCATGAGCCCCCATAGTGTCAAATAAATGCACTGAATAATATCTTGAGCCTAAAGCTCTGGCTGAGGCATGAGAAACAAGCCTTTGATGTCTCTCATGAAATGTTAAAGAAAAACTGTCAACTAGCAAAAGTGCAAATAAAACAACTGAATACCTGCAGGTTCTCCTTATTATCAGGGCACACAGCGTAAACTGGTGCTTTATGCCATTCAAAAGTGTACAGCTTATTACTAGTGACAGCATTCCATAGTCCACACCTGCGCAAAAATGAATTTTCACAAAAGCAGTCCAATGTCGTTATCATACAGAAAGAATATGCCAAGTAAAGTAAACCCTAACAGTTTTGTCCGCTCCACAAGTTATGATGCAAAGTTGTCTGTTTCAATGTGGAAAGGCAAGATCATTAACCTTACCACTTGAGTGTCAATCTATAAAATAAAAAATAAAAAATAAATAAATAAATAAAATCATGGAAGATACACAATTATAAACAAAAGGGGCTAAAAAAATCCAGTTATCACTTATCATTAAACTTTAAGAATCACTAAAAACTAAAGAGTGTCCGTACACACACACACAAAGACACAAAGATGTGTGTGTGTGTGAGAAATTACACTACATATATATAAACAAACCTCCAGGTGGTTCCGCAAATCATCACCACCATGATAGTAATATCTCAGCACAATATGTTTTGAATATGCAATGCCTGAAATGGAATGCATCAAAGATCATCAGAGATGCAAATTGTTTCTCAAGAATATCAATCCCATACATTAGGCCCTACTTATTAATGGAAAGTTTGGACTCACACATGATGGAGAGTGTTAGAACAATGGTCAAATGATTATATTCACACTTTCCTAATAATTTAAACTTTCAGGACAAATGGTAATTAAAAAAAAAAATCAATAAATAAATCCCCTCAAAGTAACATACCAAAAAGGGCACCATTAAGACTCCACATCACATGGTTTACAGATGTAGTATAATCATTGGCCAATGATGCCTATCATCAAGTGACCTAGAGATTAGTAACCAAATAAGTTTTCCTAGAAATACTCCAATTTAAAATTTTATGTACAAGTCTGTTTCATTCTGTGTAGATATTTGTCAAATCTGCAAGGCCATTGAACAGGCTCCAACATCCCAAATATTGAAGCTTCGAGAAACAAGCCTCTCCCTCCTACCTACTTCCCAGATTGAGATATCACCAATATTTGTTCCAGCTGAATTTGATAGAACATAAAACAGATAATAGAACAAAACCTTAGCTTAAAGATATAAAAGTATTGGAAGTAGCGAAAGCTTATACCAAGGAGCAAAGTTTGTTGCAATGGATGAAAATGTGTTGACAGCAGAACCCTGATTCAAGTTGACGACAACAGATTTTGGTGGAGTCAGATGGGATGAGAGTCCAAAGAGGGCCTCACCATCTTGACAAAATGCTTCTTTTTTGAATTCTTTTTTTTTTTTTTTTTCATAATTCAATAGTTATACAAGAAGTTTGCAAAGAAATTATGGAATGGCTGGTAATCAATTCAACCCAAGATGGAAAAGTGGATTAATAATGAAAGCGGTGAGTCATGATAGGCACTAGCATGAGTGACCCACTTGTCTAAAACTGAAAAGAAAGCATTGCTGAAACAAGGAATGAGAATTAATAATGTTCTCTAAATCAAAAGGCAGAGACGAGATAATAACAGAGACGTGCAAGAATAGTAGATAAAGTGACTTTTTTACATTTTAGTGATGCTAAATACATTTTCAAATGGAAATACTTTTAGTATATAGAGTTTTCATTGGTTTCAAAAAAAGTATATACAGTTTTCAGAATACAATTTTCAATTTTAAAATATTTAAAATAAACATTCTAAAAACACTCCATGCTAAATATTTATAGCATGGTAAATATTTTGAAAATGCAGACCTCACATTGTGTCACTAAAAACAACTTTTTCTTAAAAATTGATGCTCACATTGTGTTACCTCCATATTCTTAATCTAGCTCACGTACTACTTTAATAGTCGAACAATCCAACCCTTGAAAGAAAGACTTACGTTGGGTTTAGGGATAATCAGGCTCAAACTGATAATTTCTACCATGTCATGAGTTTATATCCCTTGCTCTCCATAAAAAAAAAAAGAACTAACTAATCCTAAGTCAAAGGGTTGAGAAACTCAAAGCTACTTTTCCACTATTCTTGAACAACTTGATGTGATAAACCAGCATTTATATATAAATGTAGGAAGGTCTGTTTGGTAAGTAAGAAGCCCCTTTGGCATCTTTTCATTTGCTAAGAATTCTTGATGAGAATTAAACACAAAGACAATACAAGAATTCATGGGTTGTGCTTGCTGAATTAATTTTTAGACATTCTAACCCTAAACTTGATGGATTGTTCAAACATTAATTCATTTTAATTTAAAAACTTATCAAGACAAAAATCACAACTTTTCCCTCTTATATTGTAGAGATAATAATACTTTAATTTATTTGACCGTAGACAATATGATCTGCTTTTTTATCATATAGCCTAATTTAGATTTAATCATATCATTGTGATTACTGAAACTAATATATATAAATATATATATATATATATTCAAAATAATACTGAGAAATATCACAAATGGTATCAAGTGCATGTAGAGTTTTGCATTTCGTTTTATTGTTTTTCATATTTACATACAGTGTTTCTCTTACCATTTAAATGCAAACACTTTGAACAATCAATAAATTATTCGAGAACTCCAAAATTATGTAGTACTAGCCGTGAACCCATGCGTTGCGCGTGATAATTATTTTTATGGTGGTTTTATTAAAAAAAATTACAATTTAAACTAATCTAATAATGAGTAATGTATTTCGTAATTATATTTTTATTTATTATAGGAACAATAATAAATGTAATATAGAAACAATCCAAAACACCAAAAAAAACTTAAACTAAAAAAAATTAATAAAACTTAACAATGATTAATTTAACCAATATTAGGATAAAATTTTGTTTTTAGTAATCTATTAAGGTTATTTTCTTTGTAGAAATTATAATTTCGGCTACCCAAAACATATTATCAAATAAATAATTATTAGCAAAATCTAAGAATTAAATTTCTATACATGCATTGTTATGAAATAATAATAATAATAAAATTGCAAAAGTTACAATTTGTCACCTATCCGATTATTTTCGTTTGGCTAACCTTTGCTTTTCTTTAAATAAATGACATTATAGAATACTCCTAATACAACTATTAAGAGTACTTTGTCCACCACAAAGGATTAGAAAATAAACAAAAATTAGTAAAGTCTCATAGTTTAACATCTAAATCAAGCACTATAAAAAATCATGATATATAACAGAATAAATACCAAATTATCCAAATCATGTTATGTAATAGAATAATATTATATTTTTATATGCTATATTTAATTCTTTAGAACACAATAGGATAACATTTAACAATCAAAGAGAATAAAAAATAAAAATAAAAAACAACAACAACAATTTAAAAAACAAAACTAAATCACAATTTAAAAAACAAAACTAAATCGCATTAACCTAAAATAGAGTTTTAAAAAATATAAAAAATTATCAACCTAAAGTAGAGATGCAAGAAAAATAAAAAAATCCACTAGAAAATTTAGAGAGAGAGAGAGGGGGGGGGGGAGAGAGAGAACCTTTTTTTTTTTGTGAGAGAAAACTATGCATAGAATATAAGAGATAGTGACAACTTTATAGTAAGAAGGTGTGAATAAGAAGAGACAAAAATAAAGGAAGATGAAGGGAAAGAGGAAGAATGATATTAATGTAGAGGGTAGTGGGAAGATGAAAAGGTAAGGGGGGAGAAAGATTGAAGAAGTAGTGGGGAGATGAAATGGTAAGGGAGAGAGAAATGTTGGAGAAGTGTAAATATTAAAAAAATAAATGTTAAAAACAATTATAAGAAAATTGGGAAAAAAAAAAAAAAAACCCTAAAGCTTAAAAGGCTTGAACGTTTTGTTTTGTTTTTTTTTGTTTTTTTTTTTTTTTTTTTTTCCCTTTAAGCTGAAAATGTTCACACAAAACCCTAAAACTGAACTGAAAAGGTTTTGGGTTGGGCTTGATAGTAGAACTAAATAAATAAGAGGTGAGCTGGATTAATTATGCAGATTTATTATTATAGGATGATAGTGAAAGTAAATAAATAAGTAGTGGGCTGGATTTATTATAGGGTGATAGTAGAAGTGAATAAATAAGTAGTGAGTTGCATTTATAGGATTGAAAATTGTAAAAACCATTTTAAAATTGTAGGACAAATTATATTTTTAAAAAGAAAATAAAAAAAAGAATGACGTGGCAACTGATGTGGCGCAACGTGAGAGCAACAGAATTAAACACTATGCTTCAGCTTTTAGTAATATATAGATTAATAACTATTATTTTACTTCTTTTTTTCTCAAATAAATTATGTACTATATAAGTTCATAAACAAGCAGGGGCGGCGCTATATATATTTGAGGGGGGTCACAGGACCACCCTCAACTTGGAAAAAAAAATATTTTATATCTTAAGAGAATGGAAATCTAAATTAATATAGGTTGTTGACCACCTTAGAAAAAAAAACTTAAACATTCTAAATAAAAATTTGCCCATTAAAAATAAAATTTTACCTCTCCAAAATTTTGGTCCATTGAAGATTGAACTAAAAAATTGCGAGAAATGCTATGTTCATAATATGTCGTTAACACTTTCACAATAAATCTTAAGTGTCAGGTTATTACTAGTAGACAATTTTTTTTTTAATGATATATAAATTAGAACTAGGAACTATTGCCAATTAAAATTTGTTGTGAAAATATTACGGATGTAGCATTTTTTAAAAATTGTCCAAACAAACAAATTAGCCTAAATCAAATGTTTAATTGTAATATTTTAAATTGGAATAGAGCTGTGATCGGAGCCATGCCCATGCCCATTTCCCTCTCCCAAACAGTGAATGAAATGGAGGCTATGGTGTGCCAGAAAGTGGTTCAGTTTGCAAAGGATTTGGGTCTTCAGAAAGTGGTTATCGAAGGCGACTCGTTGGTCAATACCCTCTCACAAGGGCTTGGCTGTCTCTCCTCATATGGGAATGTCATTGATGACATCTTAGTTCTTGCTGATGATTTTCAGTGGTGTGAGTTTCATCATGTTAAAAGAATATGTAATGTGGTAGCTGATATGTTAGCCAAAAAAGCTAAGGATTTGTTAGGGGTTCGGGTTTGGTTGGATGACCTCCTTGAAGACATTCAACCCCTAGTCGTGTTTGATGTTCATTGATTTTTGTTTTCTTTTTAAATAAAAGCCCAGGCTTGATGTCTGGTTTCTCAAAAAAAAAAAAAAAAAAATTGTGTATTTCTATTTTTTTTTTTTAAATGCATATTTTCCAATAGCTAGTCAGTTAGTAAGCACTTTAGTCTTTAATTGAATTTATTGGATTTATGTGATACATCTTGTACATACACATATGCACTAAAATAATACCTCAATACTTTATTGAACATGATTAATGTAACGATTTAATGCCTAAGTTGAATATGTTGGATGAACTTGTAGTTTACCCTTTATTTTTTTTGTTACCAATATGGAAAAAATTCTTATAAGGAAATCAATTTTATTGCAAAATTTGTCTTCTAAGAAAATTCTTATTCCCTTAAATAATCTTCTTTTAGATCCTAAACTATGAGAAAATGTCTCATCTTTTCATCGTAATGATCGAGAGAAAATAAAAAGAGCATATTGACAAAGATGTTCTTGTCAACCTCTTAGCAATGATTTCCCTAAAAAAGAAATTAGTGGAGCATTACATTGATTTAATCCTAATTAGTTTAAAGAATACAAAATATTGGTTGGAACATATCATTAAAAAAAAAAATGATGCATTTTGTTTATATTGTTACTTATTTAGGTAATATATTAGTAATTGAAAGAGAGATCAGTAGTTTAATGATTATTTGGTTGTGTATATTAAAAAAGATATAGCTAATAACATTGATAATGAACCTATCATACAACAATTTCAAAATATGAAAAACTTGTAGAAAGAAATTTTAAAACTTTATGTATTTGCTACTTCTTTTTTTTTTTTTTTTTAATGTCAATATATTAATTCTTATTTTTATTAATTTTTGTCTAATTTAAATTTTTTAATGACCACCCTCAGCAAAATTTCTAGAACCGCCACTATAAACAAGGGCAAAACTTGTAACCAATGCTTGTGTGTAATTAAACCTTTAGGATTTAGACATGTGTCAAATACATGCTATATATCCATATTTTCTAAACCATGGAGGAGACTTGTAAGAGTTCTAATTAAATAAACTTGAAAATATTTGGATTTAATTGAACGTTTTAAGAGGCGGTATTTATCATATTTTTAATAATTTTAGTAGAAACGACTTACCTAGTTACCAAATACTATTAGAGTTCTAATTAAAAAAAAAAAAAAAAAATACTATTACAGTTCTTATACTGTTGGGATTATAATCCAAATCCTAGAAGGAAACGTTAAACCTTAATATATATTAAGCCCTAACCGTGCGATTGTTTTGCTTATCAAAAATCTTAAGAAAGCTAAAGCATTCTCTTCTGTATCATCCCAAAGAAAGCTAAAGCATTCTCTTCTATATCATCCCAAACCTTAGTTAATTAAGAAGCCAAAGCATACATTCTCTTCCATATCAACAAAAATGGCTGGGTATGATCCTTATTTGACTTCTTGAGGTTTTGATCCTCTGGATTACCATCCGGACTTTGTAATCAAGTCATTCAAATCTGAAGAACCAACCCCAGAAGCCGGAGTTTTTGAACTCCGACTGAGAAGAAGGCATCAAGTTGTAGTTGTTGGGACCCGTAGCAATGGCACAGTACAAGTTGTAGTTGTTGGGACCCGTAGCAATGGCACAGTAGATTCATTGGTTTTGATGGAAGGCACAGATTCTTTGGATATCGTTGAAGGGTTTGACATTCATTACCATATCTTGAAGTCACCCGAGTCGCTGGAAAAAGAAGTTGATCAGATTCTCGACTATTTGGAGCTTAACCCCTATCATTGTAAACTTATGAGGCCCTTGATTGTGTCCAATCTTATTGATGCCTCTAAATATTATGGGTTCAACAACTTTTTGGTGGCGGCTAAAGTGGACCTCATAAGGATTGAAGTGATTCATGACGAATCTCTTGCTCGTTTTTTTTGGGATATGGATGATGATTGTAACGAATCTCTTGCTTGTTTTCTTTTGGAGAATTCAGAAACAGAAGTTGATGCTGATTACAGTGAATCTCTTGCTCGTTTGTTTTTGGATACGGATTCAGAAACAGAAGTTTGATGATGATTGATGATGGACGTGGAAACACAGTTTGGGTGTTTAGGGGTTTTCGCTAGAGTTTTTTGTTGTGTTTGAGGTGCTGTATTTGTGTCATAGCTAGAGTTTTTTGTTGTGTTTGAGGTGCTGTATTTGTGTCATATCTGTTTTGTACTAGCCGTTTTATGTTATAATTTTTCTGAAATTGTACGTGTCTTGTGTCTTTCTCTATATAGTGTTCCTAGAGTTTTTGCTTACTTATTATTATTATTTTAATATTCAAGAATCATATTCTGATCTGGATAGTTTTGGTTTTTTACTGCCTGCAACTATGGGTTTATTTATCATGGGCTTATTTATTTATCATTATTTTTCTTGGTAAAATTTCAAAAAAAGAAATAATTGAATTTGGAATCATGAATCAATTGGAAATAATTGTTCAAGTATCTTACACAAAATAGTGGTTACATGTTTGTTTATTTATAAATTAACAATCCAAACTTGAGTCTTAGTTTTAAGATTGTTTAATAAATGAGTAGAGCAAGCAAAAAAATAAAATAAAAAAAGCATATAATAAACAAATAAATTGTTCATGAACATGCTCCAAAACATTAGGGCACGATTAAAAAATAATTTGAGCCTAAGCTCATTTATGGGCTTTGTAATAACCTTGATATGATTAGCTTGAGAATGAAATAAACTCATGTTACTATTACTAAGACTTTAATTAATTATTTTGTGTGTCTTGATATGATCCGCTTGGGAAATAAACTCATATATTACTATTACTAAGACTTTAATTAATTATTTTGTGTGTGTATTTTTATCATGTGAATTAGTTTTTAGATGCTTCTTTGTGTTATTATGATTCATCTAATCAGTTTTCCTATTTTAGGTTTTACATTTGTAGATTTGATAGGCATAATAACTTGATGTCCTATGCCTTTAATTACAATCAATCCACACAATTAGAAGAGACAATTCAACATGCGACATTTGACAGTATATATATATCATATTAGATTACCATCCTCCAATTTGATCAGACAGAAAAAGTGGAATGCATGCAGGATATCACTTCACCGAAAACCCAAAACATCCCACACATTTCATTTTCCCACAACATGATTAAACAAATGGTAGAAACAGCTTTTCTCTAGTTGGAAGCCTTAATCTTATGCACTTATTTTGCCATTTGTCATTCTTATTTGAATAATTTGGAATTTGCATTCTTTGGACTAATGGCATCATGCCTTGTTGTAGAATGGAAATTACCAATACAAAATAAGTGAATGAAGGAGTAGCTATAGGGCTTGGCTTCTCTTTACAACGAAACCATCTTCACAAGCCTTTACATCAGAGGATCCTTGTCTAGAGGAACATGTTAAACTTAGCACATAACCTACTCAGGCTCAAAAAATATATAGCAGTGCATGCTAGCATCACCATAAAAATTACTACATAGAACACATGCACTAAATGATTTCCCAAAATTTCACTTTTAAATTGTAAGGTTTAAAAAATATAGGTAGTGTGCTTCTTGCTTTATTGATTGATAACACATGCTTGATTGATCAGATTGTGTCTTGTTGAGTTGAAATTGTCACATAAAATTAATTATGTCCATCTCTATTTCATCTAGAAATGTATTTAGGCTTAAATTTTATATATGGGGTAAGGAGTGATGTAGGCATAGGAATGTGGAGTTCAGTTGAAATGGGATAATAATTTCTCACAATTGTATGTTAAGTAAGCTCCAAACAATGCAGGCACACTCCCATTTTGTTGTATTAAACTGATAAATAAATTACTCATTTTGTTCAATCTTTAGCAATAATTAATTAATTAATTATTTTTTTTTAATTTTGAAAAGCAGATTATAGAAATAAATAAATAAATAATGGCACCAATTGCAAAAATAAAATAAAAATTGCTACTGTTAATGTATGGATCAAATATCAAAGGAAACAAGATCGAAATTCTCTTAGTGTTGTGAGATATTATTTGTTTGAAATAGTTGAACCTCATGTTATTATCATGGACATTTTACATTGATGATTGCGATAATATTAGATAACTTTATACTTGATTCGTGAATGTAGAAGTGCATAATTAAAGCAATGGTAACATAGCAGCCCATGCAGATAGCAACTTCAAGCTCTCATTAAGACATTAAGCTTCCCTATATCTATATTAATTATAACAGCTAGTCTACATATATATATATATATATATATATATATATATATATAACTAAAACAGAGAGAAAATCGAATTAAATTCTAAATTGAAGTCTAATTTTGTATTACGTGTCTCATCTAATTTTTAAATTTATGTGTCAATTGAATTATTAGGTACAAAAATTGAAGAGTTTAAATTCAATTAGATTCTAAGTTGAATTTTAATTTTTTTTAGGGGAAAAATTGAATTTTAATTGAAGTTCAATTTTATACCATGTGCCATCTAATTTTTTAATTTCTATGACAAGTAAACTATTGGGTGCAAAATCTGAAGAGTTTAGATCTAATTTGATTCTAAATTATATATATATATATATATGATTTATATGTACCTTGCGGAGTTACACACTAGTTTAATTAATTATAACTTTTTTTTTTAATAGTCACTGTATATGTGGCAAAGAACTAGACAAACAAATTACAACTTTCCTTACGGTATTGGCATTACCATTCAACCGCAGACATAGGGTACTAACCAATTTAGTGATGAGGTTAAACTGTGAGTCCTGAATTTTATGACTTTTCATAAGCATGTCTGTATAGTTTACTAGAATCTTGATTATCAGTTGATCCAACCAACTACGTACCATACTAATAAATGTACTTTTTTTTTTCTTTTGAAAATGTAATGATTAATGTATTAGAGATTTTTTTTTTTTTTTAAAGGGGAATATTCATTCAATTAAATGGATAAAAGATTATGATACAAAGCATCCATGATTGGTGGGGGAGAGAGCTCCATCCAATACAAATCCTCATCTAATGTATGTCTAGCATATTGAGCCAAAACAACCCTGTTCCCACCCCTCCTAATACAGCAAACACTAGACCAATGCAATCCCCTTAACAAATGGCGAATATCATCCACAACATTGCCAAATGGAGAAGCATTTTCCACAGAAGAAGAGATGACATGAATAACATTGCTGTTATCACCCTTAATAACCAACCTAGAAAAACCAGCATCCACAACAAATTTTATAGCTCTTCAGTAAGCAAGTAACTCCACTTCTTCACTAGTGTGCACATTCGGTCCACTAGCAATCATAGCAGCCATAACCTCTCCCTTTTCATTTCGAACAATTGCTCCATAACCAGTTTTGCCTAAGTTCAAACATAGTGCTGCATCAAAGTTGAGTTTGTATGCTTCTGATAGTGGTTGTTGCCCATAAGTATGTCTGCATAGTTTACTAGAATCTTGATTATCGGTTGATCCAACCAACTACGTACCATACTAATTAATGTACTTTTTTTTTTTCCTTTTGAAAACATAATGATTAATGTATTAGAGAATTTTTTTTTTTTTTTAAAGGGGAATATTCATTCAATTAAATGGATAAAAGATCATGATACAAAGCATCCATGATTGGTGGGGGAGAGACCTCCATCCAGTACAAATCCTCATCTAATGTATGTCTAGCATATTGAGCCAAAACAACCCTGTTCCCACCCCTCCTAATACAGCAAACACTAGACCAATGCAATCCCCTTAACAAATGGCGAATATCATCCACAACATTGCCAAATAGAGAAGCATTTTCCACAGAAGAAGAGATGGCATGAATAACATTGCTGTTATCACCCTTAATAATCAACCTAGAAAAACCAGCATCCACAACAAATTTTATAGCTCTTCAGTAAGCAAGTAACTCCGCTTCTTCACTAGTGTGCACATTCAGTCCACTAGCAATCATAGCATCCATAACCTCTCCCTTTTCATTTCAAACAATTGTTCCATAACCAGTTTTGCCTAAGTTCAAAAATGGTGCTGCATCAAAGTTGAGTTTGTACGCCTCTGATGGTGGTGGTTGCCCATACCTCTTACCTTGGTTGCTACCACGCCTGAACATTCAACTAGGTTTAGGCACGTTTGAAATCTTCAATGCACTCCTCTGCTCTTTTGTTCAAGCTAGTTGGACTCTTCAGTTTTCCTCCATGCAGCAAAGTGTTTCACTAATTCCAGATCAGCCACGCTTGGGTCCAAAACAACTTCAGCTCTTCTACTATCAGGCGCTTCAAAAACTCCTCCATCAGTTGCAACATATTGGGTTGTCCATGCTTATATTTTTGCAATTTACAGACACTTCCAGCCCAAATGTCTTGAGCTGCTACACAATCCCATAGAGCATAGATATAGATTTTGGTTCTCTTGTACAAATCGAACATTTATCGTCATGGATTACCCTTCTTCTGGTCAGATTCATTGCTGTTGGTAAAATCTCATGGTAAGCTCACCATGCGAAAACTTTGATTTTATTTGGGATCCGAAACTTTCATATTGTAGCCTAAACCTTTTTTGCAACATAGCCCCTAGATGTTCCAACCCAAGCTGCATTAGTTAGGAGTCTCCTCGCCACATGATAAGTAGACATAACAGTAAACACACCCCTTGGATTATGCAGCCAAAATATAGTATCAGCTATATCTTTGCCTCAATGGAATTTGGCAGATTGCATTAGCTTTTTCCTTGTGAAAGATAGTCATAATATCCTTATATCTCCATATATTCAGCTTCGGATTGATTAGCTCACACACCATCAGTTCACCCCAATTTTCTTGGATCGGATTTAGGACTTTGTTTGTGGGAAAATTAGGGAGCCACTTATCCTTCGAAGCATTGATTGAAGCTCCATTACCAACCCTCCAACAGTGGCTGGATTGAAGAATAGGCAATGCAGTCATCAAACTTCTCCACACATATGAGCAATTAGGTGATTCCTTAGCCGCTAGAAAATTTGATCTCGGAAAGTACCTTGCTTTAAAACATTGATAGAGTAGCGAATCATTGCCTTGAACCATCCTCCAACCTTGCTTGGCCAACATGGCTAGATTAAAAGCTCTTAAATCCCGAAATCCCATTCCTCCTTCTTTCTTTGAAATAGTCAGCTTATCCCAACTCTTCCAATGAATTTTCCGTTCATTGCCCACTTGACCCCACCAAAATTTTGCACATAATGCATCCAATTCATCACATAGTTTCAGAGGGATTTGAAATACACTCATAGTATAGGTGGGTATGGACTGTGCCACAGCCTTGATGAGGATTTCTTTGCCAACTCTAGACAATAACATGCCCTTCCATCCTTGGAGCTTCTTCCAGATTCTATCTTTCAAGAATGAGAAGGTGTGATACTTGGCCCTCCCAATCAAGTTGGTAGACCAAGGTAAGTTTCAAACCGATCAACCTCCTTCAATTCACTCCCAAAACCTCCAAGATCTAACCCTTCTGCCTATCCGAAGTGTTACTACTGAAATAAGTTGAAGACCTTTCCAAATTAATAATTTGCCCAGAAGCTCTTTCATAGGTTTGGAGGATCTCTGCTATGGTTTCCCCTTCATCCCGAATTGCTTGACAAAACAGCAATGTGTCATTTGGAAACATAAGGTTTGTGACCTTTGGTGCCCCTCTACAAATGGAAACTCCCTTAATCCGCCCTTTTGATTTTGCTTTTTTTAACAGTGCAGTAAAGCCTTCTGCACACAATAGGAATAGGTAGGAGTGATAATGGATCTCTCTGGCGGATTCCTCTAGATGGATGGATCATGCCATAAGATTTCCCATCTATCAGAATGTATTAAAGATTTAAGATTTCATAAATTTATTTAATAACAAAATATATAATACTAGTAAGAACTCAAAAGATATATATATATATATATATATATATCTATCTATCTATCTATCTATATATATATAAAGAATAAGAAGATATAATAGTAACAATATTATATAAAATATAAAAGAGTAAATCACATCTTCCTCCCTTAAGATTTCACAAATAACACCCTCTCTAGCTCCTAAAATATATAAGCGAGATGATACTCTAAAAGCAACAGAGAAGTTTATATATACCTCCTCACCTCATAACATAATATTTTTTTTTAAGAGATCATGATTCCTAAAATATATTTTCTTTTAAAAACAAATAGAATATTTCGTATATATTTCAAGAAACATAGCACTACTTACCATATTTTAAAAAAATTTAGTAGAACCGACTTATCTAGTTACCAAAATTCGTATCCTATTGGGTTTATAATCCGAATCCCAGAAGGAATAGTTAAAACTCTTACTATTTATTAAGCAGTGCGTTTGTTTTGTCTATCAAAAATCTTAGTTAAGAAAGCCTAAGCATAGTCTTCCCTATCAACGCTAATGTCCGATTTTGATCCTTATTTGACTGCTATTGATTTTAATCCTTTGGATTACCATCTGCACTTTGGAATTGAGTCGTTCAAGTCTGAAGAACCGACCCTGGAAGCCGGAGTTTTGGAACTCCGACTGAGAAGAAGGCATCAAGTTGAAGTTGTTGGGACCCATTGCAATGGCACAGTGGAGTCATTGGGTTTTACGGAAGACACAGTCAGTTTGGATGTCTTTGAAGGGTTTAACATTCATTACCATATCTTGAAGTCACCCAAGTCGCTGAAAATAGAAGTTGATCAGATTCTCGACTATTTGGAGCTTAACCCTTTTCATTGTGATTGCATCAGGCCCTTGATTGTGTCCCATCTTATTGATGCCTCTAAACAATATGGGTTCAACAACTTTGTGGTGGCAGCTAAAGTGGACCTCATAAGGACTAGAGTGGTTCGTAACGATTCTTTTGCTCCTTTGCTTTTGGATGCGGATTCAAAGAAAGAAGAAGAAAAAGCTGATGATGATTGCAATGAATCTCTTGCTCGTTTGGTTTTGGACACGAATTCAGAAACTGAAGCCGTGTCTCTACCCGTTCAGTGCTCTTAGGGCTTTCGTTTTTCTTTTTTGCTCATTTGCTTTTGGATACGGATTCGGAAACTGAAGCAGTGCTCCTAGGGTTTTCGTTTTTTTATTTTTTTTTTAAAATTGTTTTTTTTTATATTCAAGATTCCCATTCTGATGTGGATAGTACTGGTTTGTACTCCCAGCAACTATGGGTTTATTTATTTATTATGGGCTTATTATTTATTGATTTATTGTTAGTTTTCTTGGTAAATTTTCAAAAATAAATAATTGAAATTGGAATCATGGATAAATTGGAAATAATTGTTCAAGCATCTTACACAAAATATTGGTTACTTGAATCAAGTTGTTTATAAACCGTTTGGGCTTGGTTTGATAAAAAGTATGTTTATGTTTGTTCATTTATAAACAATTCAAATTGAGCCTTAATTTTAAGATTTTTTAATAAAGAAGCCGAACCCAAGCAAAAAATTACAAATAAAAAATAAAAGTATATAGTAAATTAAAAATTGTTCATGAGCATGCTCAAAAATATTAGGGCACAATTAAAAAACAAGTTGAGCCTAAGCTCATTAATTTATAGGCTTTGTAATAAGCTTGATTTGATCCACTTGAGAAATAAACTCATATATTATATTACTATTACTAAGACTTTAATTAATTATTTTATGTGTGTATTTTTATCATGTGACAGTTTTTAGATGCCTTCTTTGTGTTATTATGATTCATCTAATCAGTTTTTCTATTTTAGGTTTTAGATTTGTAGATTTGATACGCATGACATAATATCCTATGTCTTTAATTGCAATCAGTTCACACATCTAGAAGAGTCAATTCAACATGCGACATTTGATAGTATATATCATGTTAGATTACCATCCTCCTTTTGATCAAGTAGAAACAGTAGACCACCAAGAAGGGTGGTCTAGTAGTCTTGGTGCCCAAGGATAGTAGCCTTCTCGTGGGGTTAGAGTGAGGTTTGTTCTCACCTTGTACAGCAATAGTTAAGACCTAATCCAACATTTCTTAGTGGATGAGTACCCCAATAATCACACCCATGGGAGTCCGCCACAATAGTCACGTCCGCTCATCCATTCAAATTCATTAAAAAAAAAGAAGGAAAAAAAAGAAGAAGAGTAGAAATAGTAGAATACATTTCACCGAAACCCCAAAACATCCCACACAATACATTGCATTAATTTCCCACAACATGATTAAACAAATGGTAGACACAGCTTTTCTCTAGTTGGGAGCCTCAATCTTATGCACTTATAATTTTAAATTTTGGAAAGCTGATTATAGAAATAAATAAATAATGGCACCGATCACGAAAATGAAAATATTGCTACTGTTAATGTGTGGCTCAAATATCAAAGGAAACAAGCCAAAATTCTCTTAATGTTGTGAATATTATTTGTTTGAAATAGTTGAACCTCGTGTTATTATCTTTGACATTTTACATTTTACATTTTACATTGATGATATTATAGATAACTTTATATTTGATTTGTGGATGTGGAAGTACATAATTAATTAAAGCAATGGTAACATAGCATCCCATGCAGATAGCAACTTCAAGGTCTCATTAACCTTCCTTGTTCTTCTATATTTAACCAGCTAGTTTAATTACAAATCTTGATAGTCACAATGAGACAAAGAACTTGAAAAAGGTTAATTACAACTTTCCTTATGGTATTAGCATTACCAGTCTACCGACTACCGCAGACATAGGGTACAAAGGATGTCTGCATGTCTGCATAGTTTATTAGAATCTTGATTATCGATCGGTTGATCCAACCAAATACCATAATAATTAATGCATTAGAGATTTAAGATTTCATAAATGTATTTTAATAACAAAAGATATAATACTAGCAAGATCTCAAAAAAAAAGAAAAAAAGAAAAAAAGGAAAACAAAAAACAAATGAAGAAGATATAATAGTAAAAATATTATTTAAAATATAAAAGAGTAAATCACATCATCAAGATTTCACAAATAACACCCTCTCTCCAAATATGAGTGAAATGATAATCTCCTCTGAAATTTGTATAAAAGCAACAAAAAAGTTCATACCTCCATGAGTTTATTTGTCACATTTATCTAAAACTCGAAAGAGGGTATTATTTTATCCATGATTAAGAGGGTGTCATCCCATGAAAACTCAAAGGAAAGTTGGTGTAATTTATATATTATAAATCACACAAAATTTGGTTACAAATTTAGTTGTGATAATTGAATACAAATAATGATTACAACTCTTACTAAAAAACATTAAAACACATATCAAATTTCGTGCTATTGAGTGTTATTTAGCACTATTTGATCTATAAATTTATTTATTATACATAATTTTAAATTAAAAAAACTTAAAATTTAAACATTCAATTAATGACATAATTATTGATTTTTGATTTTTTGAAAATTTTGCAAATATAAAGGATATGAGAACAAAATTTAATCCAATAGTAGGTTTGTCAAAATTAACATCTAATAAAAAGATATTAAGTAGAGTTGTAGCCACTAACTATAACTAACTTTGTAATCAAATTTTGTCCTTATAAATTTACAATGTGATTTCTAACTATATTTATAGACCCTATTTAGTTATTAATTTAAGTATTTTGTATGTTGTCAAAAGCATTGTAATTCAAGTTTATTCCACTCTTTGTAATAGGGTCAGGATGACTTATATTTTTTTTGTTTAACTTTTCGACCCTATGGAGTCTTCTTTTCTTATTTTTTGGAATTATTAAACTAGTAAACCATTACAATTTCAAATCCATCCTCCCTAATATTATAACACAAAAAGGTAGTTTGTATGATATTGTTGACTACGGCCTTTGTTAGAATTGGACCAAAATCAATTGGACAAGAGTACAAGACCCGTCTTTAGCTCCACATTTATGTCTTCGTCACGCCGGTAACTGCGCTCTACTGATATATAATACAAATCAATTGATTAAAATGGTAGTGCATGTGACACTTCTGCTTTCAGAAATAGTATATTAGATAAGTAACATGTGTGGCGTGTAGCGAAGAAATTGCAACTTTTACTTAATCAATTGCTTCTGTGATGGTTTTCATTGTTAGAGATTTAAACAAAAAAACAAAAGGTTTGTTGAGTCAACGACTGTTTTAAGTGCTTTGTCTGGTAAACGAATATGAATTAAGATCTTGGACATAAAATAAAATAAGCTTAAGAATACAACATTTTTCACAATTATTTCTAAGCAGCTAGGCTGAGATTGATTCCAACAACCTCTTCATTTATTAGGAACTCATGGGTAGAACTCATCATTGACAACTGGCTTGCAAGAGAAGGGTATTTAAAAGCTTATAAACACATGATTAAGTATACACTTAATCCATGTAGGACATTAGAATTATAACATCATTGTGACAATGAACATGAGTCTTTTAGCAATATGTGGAGATTTATTTTTAGTTTAGAGATGCTTTGATAAACCATGGTATTGAAATCTCTTTTTAAGTAATGCTAGGGACATAGTATTTTTCTTAGCCCAAGTGTTACTCGAATAAATTGATAATGGACTCTTAAAAGAAAGGATTCACTTTTCTTCTTCCGTTTAGTCTTCTTGATCCAAAATAGCTCATCAAATTAAAACTTTCTTAGCCCAAGTATTACTGAAACAAGTTGACAATGGACTCTTAAAAAAAAATGGATTCACTTATTAATTTTAACTGAAGTGTACTTATGCTAGAATGAATTTATAAAATTATAAAATTCCCTTTTTATGATGTGCTAAGTCTGCAATTAAGAGAATAATGATTATTATGTTTGAATTTGGGGATGCTAACATATATGAGTCCAAATCTTCTATCCTACTTTTCCTGTTCTACTCTATGCTTCACCAATAAAAACATACCAGATGTTCACCTAACTAATTAAATACTACTATTATTGACTTATTAATACTACCATTATTAATTAATGGTAGTAATTAATTAATTAGGTGAACATGTGGCAAGTTTTTATTGGTGGAGTAAAGAATAGAGCAGGAAAAGTGGGACAGAAGATTTGGACTCAACATATATATATATATATATATATAAAGCACTTACAAGAAGAAATAGTACAAATAAGATTTTCCTGAACAAGAATTCGGGAAAGATTACAAGTTTAGTACCTTCCAGAGGTAGCCTAGAGACTAAAGGGAAGTTTAAAGCTAGTAAGAAAATAAGTTATGAATACAATTTGAAAGTGATAGCCCTTTTATAGGTAAAATAAGCACTATTTACATGGTGAAGAGCAACTGGAATCAACACTTGGTGGGGAGCAGCAAAAATCATTTAGGAAGTAATAGTAGCAAGAATCAACTTTTATTATTCAATTGAAATTAACTCTTGTGGGGAGCAATAGGAACCATTAAGGAAGTAATAGGAGCAAGAACTAGCTTTTACTATTCAATTATCAAAATCTAAAATTTGATAGAGCTTTTGAATTTTGCGTAAAAATAGTGTCTCAGTACTTCTTGTTATTCCATCCATAACATCTTAACAAACAATTTGCATAAGGAAACAATTGATTTTCAATCAGTTCTTCATTTCCTTTTACAATAAATTGTTCATTGCATTGATCTATGCACTGCAAAGAGATAAGATACGCTGGGCCTTTTGGATGATGCTTCAGTTCGCTAGTGCAATATTCAAAACTCTTAATAACACATCTTGCATAAATTAAATGCTTATCTTCTTTCAGAAAATCTTCACAACTCTTAAGCTCTCTTGCAATGAACCACTTATGAAATGGTGTTTGAAAATGTTTAAACGGACGAGCATGCAAGATTGGAGGTGAATCCAAATGACAATAAATAGTGGTAAGGTCATTAGTTCTTTTATTTTTTAATTTAATTTTTATTTTTTTTAGAATACTAAGTATTTTAACACACATACACATAAGGGGAGAGGAGAGAATGTTTTAAAGAAACTAACAGTTGTAAGGTCATTAGCTAGTGCTTTAACGAGGATAAAGACAACCAGCTCTATCTTTACAACTAGCAGTTTTTTCGTAAATTTTTTAACCATTGATTTTCTCCACTTTAGAAATTTTGCTATTTTAACTTTAATCTCAAACCAACAATCAAGGCTTAAACTAGCATTCCTTATATAAATATGAATGATTAAATACGTTTAATTAAAGAATCTTTTAATAAAAAGAAGTACTTGATTATTTTTTAAGTTAAATCTTCTAAATCAAATAATATCATTTCGCCAATGTCATGAAATACCCACTTGGCACACAATATATTATGTCAAAACACCCATTTTAAAGTCATTAAATTAAAATATTGGTTATTTACCACAAAAGGTAAATAAAGCTAAATTTTAGGAGTTTTCTTAGTTTTTTATTTTTTAAATCAGGGGTATTTTACTTTTATTTGGATTAAAAAGGAATAAAAAAACTAAATTTTAGGGAATAAAAAGATGAACATGAAGGAAAAAAAAAACTTAAATTTTAGGAGTTCGTCTTATGAATTTAAAATGAAAATTTTTATTTGATATTTATTATCTTCTTTTTAAGAGTAGCTACCTTTTATTAATGAGTGTATTTTTGAATTTAAAATTTTTTTCTGAAATCCTATTATAAATAGGATAAAAGGAAAAAGAGAGTCCAACTCTAATTATGGGCTCTTTGCTCATTGTCTGTTCTATCCGGTCCAGTCCAGTCTAGTTTTTGGGACCGGGACCAAAACCCAAAATTTTAAACTACAGTGTGAGGTTCTATTGATAGTTAGCATGCCCGTTAACCTGTCACATCACCGACCCCAACTTACTGGTCCAACCCGGCCCATTTCCCAATTTCCACCCGCTTTCTTTTCTTCCCAATTCGATTCACCAGAAATCCAGATCTATTTTCCCCTTCCCCTCTCTCACGCTATGTGATACTACTCTCTAGTCTCTCTCTACACAAAAACCAATTTCCCACACAGATCCAATTCCCAACAGATCGGAATTCCAATTCCCACCCAACAAAAAAAAAAATGGAAAAATCATGCACTCTCCTCGTCCACTTCGACAAAGCAACCCCAGCACTGGCCAACGAGATCAAAGAATCGCTGGAAGGAAACGACGTCGAATCCAAAATCGAAGCCCTCAAGAAGGCGATCATGCTCTTGCTCAACGGCGAGACCATCCCTCAGCTCTTCATCACCATCATCCGCTACGTCCTCCCTTCGGAGGACCACACCATCCAGAAACTCCTCCTGCTCTACCTCGAGCTAATCGAGAAAACCGATTCCAAGGGAAAAGTTCTTCCCGAAATGATCCTCATTTGCCAGAACCTCCGCAACAACCTCCAGCACCCCAACGAGTTCATCCGCGGCGTCACGCTCCGGTTCCTCTGCCGCCTCAACGAATCCGAGATCGTCGAGCCGCTTCTGCCGTCGATCCTGTCGAATCTCGAGCACCGCCACCCGTTCGTGCGGCGGAATGCGGTGCTGGCTGTCATGTCGGTCTACAGGCTGCCGCAGGGGGAGCAGTTGCTGGATTCGGCGCCGGAGATCGTCGAGAAGTTCCTGACTTCCGAGCAGGATAGTTCGAGCAAGCGCAACGCGTTTCTGATGCTGTTCAATTGCGCGCAGGATCGGGCGGTGGATTATCTGTTCCGGAATGTGGATCGGATTGCCGATTGGGGCGAGCAGCTCCAGATGGTGGTGCTGGAGTTGATTCGGAAGGTTTGCCGCGCGAACAAGGCGGAGAAGGGGAAGTATATAAAGATTATCATCTCGTTGCTGAACGCGCAGTCGACGGCGGTGGTTTACGAGTGCGCGACGACGCTCGTGTCGCTTTCGTCGGCGCCGACGGCGATTCGCGCGGCGGCGAATACTTACTGTCAGTTGCTGCTGTCGCAGAGCGATAACAATGTGAAGCTGATCGTTTTGGATCGGTTGAATGAGCTGAGGATTTCGCATCGGGAGATTATGGTGGATTTGGTGATGGATGTGCTGCGAGCGCTCTCGACGCCGAATTTGGATATTAGGAAGAAGACGATTGATATTGCCTTGGATTTGATCACGCCGAGGAATGTGGATGAGGTGGTGATGATGTTGAAGAAGGAGGTTGTGAAGACGCAGAATTTGGAGCATGAGAAGAATGGAGAGTATAGGCAAATGCTGGTTCAAGCGATTCATTCTTGCGCGATCAAGTTCCCCGAGGTCGCGAGCACTGTGGTGCATTTGTTGATGGATTTCTTAGGCGATTCCAATGTGGCTTCGGCTATTGATGTGGTGGTTTTCGTTAGGGAGATCATCGAGACCAATCCGAAGCTTCGAGTTTCAATTATAACTAGGCTTTTGGATACGTTTTACCAGATCCGTGCCGCGAGGGTATGCTCGTGTGCACTTTGGATCATTGGTGAGTATTGCTTGTCTCTCTCTGAAGTGGAGACTGGGATTGCGTCGATCAAGCAGTGTCTCGGGGAATTGCCGTTTTTTACAGTGACTGAAGAAGGGGAAGTGCAAGATCAAGGTGCGAAGAAAGTTCAGCAAGTGAATTCCACCACTGTTTCTTCTCGAAGGCCCGCGATTCTCGCGGACGGGACTTATGCTACTCAAAGTGCTGCACTAGAAACTGCAATGTCGCCGCCTACATTCGTTCAAGGATCGTTGTCTTCGACAGGAAACTTGAGATCATTGATTCTATCGGGCGACTTTTTCCTGGGGGCAGTTGTGGCTTGTACATTGACAAAGCTCGTGTTGAGATTGGAAGAGGTGCAGCCATCGAAAGTTGAAGTGAATAAGGCATCTACGCTGGCTTTATTGTACATGGTGTCGATGCTCCAATTGGGTGAATCATCGGTTCTTCCACAGCCAATTGATAATGATTCTCGTGATAGGATTGTTCTTTGCATGAGATTGCTGTGCAATACTGGTGATGAAGTAAGGAAGATATGGCTGCAGTCTTGCAGAGAGAGCTTTGTGAAAATGCTTGCGGATAAGCAGCACAGGGAGACAGAGGAGCTCAAAGCTAAGGCCCAGATATCTAATGCACAACCAGATGATCTTATCGATTTCTACCATTTGAAGAGCAGGAAGGTAAGGCATCATTGCCTATCTTATCTCTTGTGCATGTTAAACTTACATTGCATCATGAATTGTTTTATCATTACTTTTAGATTTGATGCTTGATAGATTATGCTGATTGTAGTTCATGAAATTTATTTGGATAGTATGCCTAGGCGGAGCTTATTCATAGGATTTAGAATCTCAAGCTGTATATGATACTTACATAATCATGAATATAAAAAACTAGAGTTAAGAAATAAAAGAGGAGAGAGAAGGGCTGGAAACAAGAGCAAATAACATCATAGTTGAACTTCATATTGAAGATATCTATTTAACAAATATTGTGTGCTATGAGACATTGCGTTTTATAAAATTTTGGATGTATTAAGAAGCACATTTTAAGTAACAATGTCAATTACAAGTGACAGTATTTACAATATGGTCTTATTGATCAGTGGATGAAATTGTGAAAAAGTGCTATTATAGCCAATAATGGATTTAACATAGATGAACTCCATGTTTAGGAGAAAGAAATAATTATTACCAGTACTTATTGATACTTCCTGAATTTATGGATGATTCATGATTTAATAGTGAAAAAATTAAAATTCTATCATAGTCTTTTATTTATTTATTTTTTTTTTTTGAGAAACATAGAGTCTTTCTTGAACTGAACTTAATAGCTAATTTTTGGGCTCTCTTATAGATACTGATATGGGATACACATATGAATTATAATGGACACGGTGATACATCAATTTGAAAATCTAGTATACAATATGGAAGGGTATACTTTAAATAATCTGTATTTAAATAAACATTTTGAATGACATAGTATGCTAATCTCTAGTTTGAAACGTAAATAACAAATTATATGTAAAGAGTAGAATTAATTAAAAAGTTATTAGCTTTAGAGAGAGAAGAATTTCATGACTCTTTAACTTATCAAAAAAAAGAAAAAGAATTTCATGACTCTTTAACTATGCCTGTAAATATAGCCAACTGATTGGAAAAACTTCAATAGGAGTTTCATTGGGTAGGCATGGATGAGCAGAAGAAATTCTATCTAGTAGATTGGAAAATTTAAGTATGCCATTTCGTATAGGTGGGTTGGGTATAAGGAAGTTGACTACTCTCAATTAGGCATTATTGGGAAAGGGCTCTTGAGAGAGTGATCTTTTATGGAGGATATTGCTGGGGATTGCATATGGGGTTTGTTCTTGGATCTTGGCCATCAATCTCATGGGTTTGGGGTCTTGAAGACAATCAGGGAGGGTTAGGAGTCTTTTAGTAGATTTACTAAACATACTGTTGGCAATGGTAAATTTGTAAGGTTCTGGCATAGAGCTAAACAATGGGGAGTGCACTGGAATCCAATTTTTATTGAGGTCAGCTCAATATTTTGGAGCTGGAAGTGCTTACAAAGTTTTTTGATCTTCTATATTCACCATCTATTCAAGAGCTTATGGATAACAAGATGAATTGGAGGCTGAGTAAAAATGGGCAATTTACTGTTAGGTCATTGTTCGGGGCACTAAGAGGTGGTGTTCACTCTGATTTTCCTTGGAAGGCAGTTTGGAAGACCAAAGTTCCTATGAAGGAAGCATTTTTTGCATGGATGACATTTTTTATGTTTGTGGGGCGTCGGGGTACTTAACTAATTTTTTGCATGGATGACATTTGGTATTGCACTTCCCAGTTGCTATGTATTATGAAATTTTATCTCTGTTATCTTTGGAGTGAAGTGAGTGATGCCTAAGACAGTGAAAGGTAAAGAAGCTCAAAGTCCTTTGGAATTGGATTTCGGAATATTGCCCCATCTTGATTAATGTGTCATTTATGGAGAGAGAGGAATAGGAGGATATTTGATGACCAAGAGTTGTCCATGGAGAGTTTAAATATCAATTGTAGGTTTGTATTATTGCATGTCATTGGATGCCCATAGACCTCTGAAGTCATCTGTTTTCATAGACTCTTTGTATTTGTGATTTGTACTAGGAACTTTTGGGTATAAATCCTATAGTAGAACTTACCCTTGAAAACCGGCTTGCAGAGGGTGATGTAGGACAAATTAGGGATATCCTTATTCTTGGATACTTATTCTTGGGCTTTGCCTTAGCATTAGCCTTCCAAAGAGAATATCTTTTCTTTAGCCAACGTTCACGACGGCTCACTCTAGCAACATTGACCCGATGGTAGCCTTTTCTCTTTTGGTGGCTCCACTCACCTATCAGTTATTTTAATCTAGCCTCTAGGCCACCTCCTCTAGGATCCAACCACAAAGCCGCAACTCATTTGATCTCATACTCAATGAGCTACACCTGATTACTGGGGGTGGTGGTTGGCTCTGATACCAAATCTTAGGAACCTATGGGTAGAACTCACCCTTGAAAAAGGGCTTGCAAGAGGAGGGTGCTCAAGAGCTTATAAACACATGGTTAAATTTATACTTAATCCATGTGGGACACTAGGATCATAACATGTGTATGTGAGAGAGAGAGAGAGAGAGAGGAGAGAGAGAGAGAGAGAGGAAATTTTAAAAATTAAATAATTAATCCTGTTATATCCGGGAGTATCTGTGCTTCCTTGGTCACATGGGACCCTTAAACATTTAAAGAAGAAAATCTTGTTGTGATGATGTATACAGAGCTTGTGAAATTTTTTATTATTATCTGTTGATCAGTTTTTACGGTCAGCTTCTTCTCTCTGCCCGTATTCCTCAGTTCTTGTTTCAAATATTTGAGTTTGATATGCTTTCTTATATGCACATATTTTCAGGGTATGAGCCAACTTGAGTTGGAAGATGAGGTCCAAGATGATCTAAAGCGTGCCACTGGAGAGTTCACAAAGGATGGAGATGATGCAAATAAGCTCAATCGGATTCTTCAGCTTACAGGTTTCAGTGATCCTGTCTATGCTGAAGCATATGTGACAGTTCATCATTATGACATAGTCCTTGATGTTACTGTCATCAACCGAACCAAGGAGACCCTCCAGAATTTATGCTTGGAGTTGGCAACCATGGGTGATCTCAAACTTGTTGAGCGACCACAAAACTACACCCTAGCTCCAGAGTCAAGCAAACAAATTAAGGCAAATATTAAGGTCTCTTCAACGGAAACAGGAGTCATTTTTGGTAATATTGTATATGAGACTTCCTCAAATGTTCTTGAGAGAAATGTTATTGTCCTGAATGACATCCATATTGATATAATGGACTACATCTCCCCTGCATCATGTGCTGATGTGGCATTTAGAACAATGTGGGCTGAATTTGAGTGGGAAAACAAGGTACATCTTTTTAATCATTACTCCTATTTTAAACTATGTATT
This sequence comes from Quercus lobata, assembly GCF_001633185.2. NCBI lineage: Eukaryota > Viridiplantae > Streptophyta > Magnoliopsida > Fagales > Fagaceae > Quercus > Quercus lobata. Next base: position 83,026,059 of record NC_044908.1, read on the forward strand.
TATTTTTTTTTTTTGAGAAACAAACCGTGTATTTATTGGTTATGCATTTGTTTCAATAATCTGAACCTTATTTATTTATTTATTTTTTATAATAATAATAATCTGAACCCTATTGGGTAGGCTTTTTGTCCCCTTCATTGAAGTGATCATACACGCTGCCTTTAAAACATATTTAAAATGCCCCTGAAGGATTTTGTTTTCTTCAATGCCTGGTAATTGTTTGAATCCATTTCATTCAAACATGAAATGTTAAAGTTGAGACCAATTGTTTTTGGCCCAAATGACATCATCCCCCCCCACACCACACACACAACAACAATAACAATGGGGTGAGTGTGAGTTTCATTAAGTTCAATCCTGTATGGTTGCATGAGTTGTATTTATGTATCAAAAACCTTAAATAAAACTTTTTAATTATGTTTGAAAGTGATGATCGTAGATGGTGAACAATATGATTCTGCCAAAGGTGCATTTTAACAACACTGAATATATGTTGGTTTTTATTATTAGTTGTTTGCATCCATGCATGATGCTGCTGCATGCTATATTATTCTAGAAAAATGATCTGCTTATTTGTCTTTGAAATGAAGGGGGCCCATTTCATTGTCAATATTTAGTTTTCATGAATCTAAGGTTGTACATGGTGCCACATCATTTAAAATCAGTTATAATTCCTTATTGGGTACAAAACTTGTACTCCATTTTATTTGTAGAAATTGAGGCTCATTTTGATGGTGCTGTACTTGAGCTTTCTTTTCACTAGCAAATTTACCGACTGGAAGCTGGTGCTTTTGTATGTTAGGCTAGGGACTTAACTTTTTTTTTTTGGGGATAAATTGGTCAGGGGACATCTTCATTCATTATTTTCATATGTGATGCTTTTAGGATGTTTGTTATCTAATCAGTTACCTTTGCTAGTGATCTGTGACTTGGGTAGGATGTTAGTGACATTATTCTTGCATTTGCCTTTGGGTAATTCCCCATCTATGTAGATCAGGTTTTAGTGTTTTAGGCCAAATTTCTCAATGTCTAAGTTCCTGTGGCATATGTTGTTTCATATCCAATAGACAATGTCTTTATCTCTTTTGTCTTTAGTTTTAGTATCTCTTCCTCATTTTGTGCTTGCAGTATCTTAGCATTTTGGGATTATTGGTCAGCATTCTAATTTATATAAATATAATGTTTTTTCTCAGGTTGCTGTAAATACTGTCCTTCTAGATGAGAAGGAATTTCTTGACCATATTATCAAGTCTACCAACATGAAGTGCCTCACACCTCCGTAAGTTCTATAACTCTGCATTAGGCTTTCTTTTCCTTATGCTAATTGACTAAGGATCTATATGTGTGTGTGAATCATTTGAATGTATTAGTAATCATTTGTCTTTTTTTTTTTGGGGGGGGGGGGGGGGTTTATTTCTATTTTGATTGAACCATTGTGAATTATAACGTATAGTATAAGGAAATATGTTGTACTCTTGTTTGAAGTCTTGGATGTATGTCATGTTATACAGTGTTTGTTTCTCTTTTGGTTTGGGTGAGACTTGAGAGGGATACAGATTTCATTGTTAATTTTGGTTTATGGCATGCACAAAGATGATATATAAATGCTGCAGTATAGTTTGGGAAAGAAATCTATGATGATTCCTATAAAAATCGCCGTATTTTACCAATTTTTTTATATAAAATGCTCATCACATGATTTTTCTTTCATAATACCATGTGAGCCACCTGCTCCCCTTCCTTTTGGGTTCCTCTTTTTCTACCGTACCATAAGTAATTGTAAATAGAAAGTAAATAATTGCCCAGTCAACATGATATAATTTTTAGGGTGTTGGAACTTAGTGTAGGCAACCTTGATGCCTTGTATTAAACAAAGGAAAAAAAAAAAAAAAAAAATCAAATACAGTGGTTTTGACTTGATATATATTTTCTGATCCTAAACTAATTTAAATTTAGCTTGTCAGTCTTCATGTGTTATTAGTAATATGATGAAGCAGTGATGGGGATTTTTTTGGGTTACCAATCCCTACAAAAGTGTAGCGTAAATATGTATGAACTCACTTTTAACTTATTGTTTTTTGTTCAACACAAACTCTATTGGTCAATGCATGAGAACAGAGATTAAAAGAAAAATGGTTTTTATGTTAGTGTTGATTGGGATTATGATGATTGTTTGACAGTGACCTTTTTCTTATGATACTTTTTAAATGCTGTCATATTGCAATCTTATATAAGAATTATTTTTTTATTATTACTATTAACCTTTTGTATTATATTTCAAAAATTTCTAAAATGGAAAGTGAGATAGAATAACAGCATAATAAAAAAATTTCAGATTTTACTCTACACCTCCAAAATTCTACATTGGAAAACCTCAATCAGTGGCTATTTTATATCCTGGAATAGAAGTTCATAAGCTTTTGTGGATTTTGGAGGCTCAATTTTGGTTTACCGTCCAATGTTTGCAGATTAGGTTTAGGCTGATGAATTAATGAAAAAAAGATAGGGGATTTGGGACTAAGGCTTTCTTGTTGTTTTGGGGGGAGATGCGATTAAATTATTTAAATCCTGCAGCCAAATGAAACTTTCATCCCACTTAAACACAGGCTGTGGATAAGAGGTTTCCGGTTCTAATCCTGTGAGGTACATGAGTCAAATTACCAAGCCCAAAAGAAGAAAAAAATATTTTATTTATCAAAATAGAAAAAAGGAAAAAAGGGATGAAACCCTACAGAATCATCTCTGTTTATAATTCCCAAGTTCAAGATCGGAATTCTTAGACATTGCCGATATGTGCACATATTATTCAGCAGCTATATATTGGGTGACAGTAGTTGAATCCATTGCTATAGATCTTTATTTTGCTAATATAAGGGATATCTTCTAACACAACAATTATTTTCCCCCAACTTATTATGCACGATGGAAATATAAAGCATGGATCCTCTGAATTTGTTACCTTCTCTGTCTGATGTATGAGGTGCTCAAAGCATAAATCTTTTTTTTAAATTTATGATCGTAACTCATTTAATAAATGGAATCATAGTGTTTCATTTGAAAGAACCCCAAAACTGCCTAACCACCTGACATTGTAGGCAGGATGGTACTTCCCCCATGTACTAAGTGTTTGGGGGTCCGCTTAGGTGGGGGGGGGGGGGGAGGGGTTTGAGCTGTGGGGTTGCAACGTATAATTATTTCTAACTAATATAAAAAAAAGTTGCCTAATATACTTGCTTTTACTGTTATAGAAGTTAGTTTAACTAGTTACATTTTTCCTCTCATTACATCCTTTTGTATTAAACTTTTTGGGAAGAAATGATTGGTGACTGACTGATTTTCATTTGTGCTTGTTCTGATCATTCCTTGATTGGAAATCAGATCGGCTCTAGAAGGGGAGTGTGGGTTCCTTGCTGCTAACCTCTATGCAAAGAGTGTTTTTGGGGAGGATGCCCTGGTGAATGTTAGCATCGAGAAACAAACAGATGGTAAGCTGGGTGGATACATCAGAATAAGAAGTAAAACTCAAGGTATTGCCCTGAGTCTTGGGGACAAGATCACTTTAAAACAAAAGGGAGGCACTTAGACTGGACCGGATGCTTAATTTCTGCCCATTTTTTGAAGCTCTTAGCCTTATTCAGTTCCAACCTTATTTGTGTCCCTTTGATGGCAGCATTACTTTTATCTGTGTCTTTGTGTCACTTATTATTTACATCTATATTAACTTGGAGATCCAAATTTGTTATTGTTTTGAATTTTGCATCAGCCGTTGCACTTTTACAAATAGTGATAGGCTTGTGATAATATTGGCATACATTGATGTGAGACAGTTTTGTGCTGTGGCCTTATATTGTTATGTCAAACTTTTAGTTGATTTTTATATGAATATCAGTACTCTCTCTCTCTCTCTCTCTCTTTGCGTGTGTGTATGTTGACTTATTCTTATTGCTACCTAGAAAACAATTTTCATGAAGAAATCTGCTAGAGTTAGTGAGACGGACTTTTCTATTTTAGATCACTTTTGCTTGCAGAAGACAGAAGGATGCATTCTAACAAAATCGCACACCAAAAAATTATTATTTTTAAATAAATTCAGAATGAATTTTGAGATGAATCGTGTTCATTTGAGAATTGGTTATTTTCAGTAGCTTATTTGCTAGTCTTTATCAAAAGATATAGTTTTTGACAATTTTATGTTAAATGCGTCACAAAAAGCTAAAAGTTAAAAGTTAGTTTATTAAAAAAAAAAAAATAAATAAAGCTAGGTTATTTGCACCCAAAAAAAAAAAAAAAAAACCCTAAACTGAGACAAAGCAAAGAGCAAAACCTTTTTCATCAATTCCCAAATGCACAAGAAAACTGTCCCACGGAAATCATTATTGATGGGTGCTTTGTGGAGTAGTTCTCACTACTCAACTTCTGATGATGAACCTACTCTCACAAGTCATAGAGTTTTAAAAACTTTTGATTGCATGGTTGTTGCAACAGACTGTAGTGTTCAATAGCCATTGATGCTAGGGCGGCTCTTATTGGATAGTATGACATTAGTTTCTTCTATTTTGTGACGTGTTGTCCACCCAACTGTACCTAAATTCAGTGGGCCTTTTCTTTACTTTAGAGGACAAGGTTGAACTGAAAGTGGAGTTGCACCAACGCAATCTAACAGTAGATCGCCTTATCAAGAGAGATAATAACTTTCTCAGTGTAAATGGTAGATGAGAGTTTCCCCACGACTCTAGGAAAATCACAAGGTGTATTAGTGGATAATGTTATTAAATGCAAAGCTAGTTCTTATTTTGTCATTTTTTGTTTTCACAATCAAATTAAATTACTTTTGTGGTTTGTTAAACGATCCCAAGAATAATCACCTTTTAAAAGTTTAAACCTTTTTCTTTTTTGTTTAGGGAATGTTGAAGAATTTTAAACCTTGATCTTTTGTATAAATGGAGGGGATATGACCTGTTTAGAAATACCAATGAATTTAGCCAATTCCAATTGATGAAAAATACTAAGAGTGTCATTCAAAAAATGGTTTGAGTGTGCAGTTCATGAAGTAAAACTCAAGCCATAAAATATAATGTTGTCTAGCACATGATCACGGTTTTCTTCCCTGTTCTAGGAATTCACTCATTTGGTCATGTTGGTTGTGGTATCTGAGATATTTGTTTGCAAGTGAGGATTGGTTTGAATATGGTAGTCTTCTTCTTTTACTTTATTTGGTGATGGTTGGTGAGGAAAAGTAAAATAAGTGTTGGAAAAGAAACCACAAAGGATTTCTTTACTATACTCTCAGCTTGAATTAAAAGCCTAACTACTAGTAGTTGGTTGGTGCATTCTAAGAATGGCCATGGCTGTGGTGGAGAGCATTGAGAATCTAGTATCTGCTAGGCAGTTGTTGCAGACTAGCTTGGAGAAATCAAGAACTCATGCTTCTGCACTAGACAAAATGGGGCCTAGATTGGAAGAGATTAACCAAAGATTGCCATCTTTGGAAGCAGCAGCAAGATCCATCTCAATACAACAATGTGCGTTTTCCAGAATTAGAGACCATGTTGATCGTGCTATAGGACCTGCTGTTGCAGTTCTGAAGGTCTTTGATACTGCTCGTGAGCTTGAGAATTCACTCTTGTCTGACCCTTGTTCTGATCTCTTTGATTACCTCTCAGTCATGAATCTTCTTGAAGAAGCATTGAAATTTCTTTCTGACAATTGTGAGCTAGCAATGAAGTGGTTGGAGGGCATCTTTGAATGCGTGGAGGACAATGCAGTCACCAATGATTGGTGCCTCTTGAATGTGAAGAAATCTTTGAGAATTCTACAGGAGCTGCAAGTCTATGAGGAGCGTGCCCATCTTGAAGGAGGGTCTCTCAGTGCTGCATTTAGAAAGATAGAAATTGAATTCAAGCGGCTTCTGCTAGAAAACAGTGTTCCTCTTGTTTTGGATTCCCTAGCAACATCCGCTGCAGAGCAAGCCTCCGTTTTTGCTTCATCATCTTGGCCTGTGCCTGTCGTACAGAAGTTGCAGGCTATTGTTCAAAGATTAAATTCTGATAACCAGCTTGAGTCCTGTATGTCTGTATATGTTGATGTGCGAAGTTCAAATGCTAAACAAAGTTTACAAGCTCTTGGTTTGGATTACCTTGAGATGTCAATCACAAAATTTGATGATGTGCGGAGCATAGAGGGGTACATAGACCAATGGAGTAAGCATTTGGTGTTGGCAGTGAAGCACGTATTTGAGCTTGAGCATAGACTCTGCAATGATATCTTCGAGAAGATAGGATCAGAAGTTGCAATGGGATGCTTCTCAAAAATTGCTTCTCAATCTGGAATCCTTGCTTTTCTCCAATTTGGGAAACGTGTGGCTGAAAGTAAAAAGGATCCCATCAAGCTCTTGAAGCTGTTAGACATGTTTGCTTCTTTGAACAATCTGAGATTTGATTTCAATCGGCTTTTTGGTGGAGAAGGCTGCATCAAAATAAAGAATCAGACAAGAGATCTCATAAAAAAGATTGTTGATGGCGCCTGTGAGATTTTCTGGGAACTTCCTCTTCAAGTGGAATTGCAGAGGCGAAGTTCTCCTCCTTCAGATGGCAGTGTTCCAAAGCTGATAAGCTTTGTAACTTTCTACTGTAACCAGCTGCTTGGCGATGATTATAGGCCAATCTTGACACAGGTTCTTGTAATCCATCAGAGTTGGAAACAAGAGAAGTACCAAGAGGGTCTTATTCCCAACCAAGTTCATGATATAATGAAAGAAATTGGGCTAAATTTGGATGGATGGTCAAAGGCCTATGAGGATATCTCCTTGTCCTACCTCTTCATGATGAATAATCACTGCCATTTTTGCTATCTGAAAGGCACAAAGCTTGGGGATATGATGGGAGATTCTTGGTTAACAGCACATGAGCAGTACAGAGACTTTTATGCAGTACTCTACTTGAAGAAGAGCTGGCAAAGGCTTCTGGCACCTTTAAGCCAAAAGGGTCTAACTTCATTGTCTGGTGAAGATTTGGTTGAGAGGCTAACTACATTCAACGAGGCTTTTGATGATTGTTATAAGAAGCAATCCAACTGGGTTATCTGCAATGAAATCTTGAGGGAGAAAGTATGTAAAAATCTAGTGCAAGCTATTATACCTGTTTATATGTGTTACCTGCAAAACTTCAGTCTTTTGGTCGAACAAGATGCTAATGCGGGCAAGTATGTGAAATACAGCGTGCAAAATTTAGAGAAAATGCTAAGCTCTCTGTTCCAGCCAAACCTAACTAGTCTTGGGGTTACTAAACAAGGACTCTTGCTTGGTAATGTGAAATCCACCGGACGGGGTATGGAGAATATGGTCAGCTCTCTGTTCCAGCAAAAGTTAAGGAGGTACGGCAGTATCAAACAAGCACATTGGATTGGTAAAATAAAAAATTTTGTGACCAACCAATTCCGCTTGACACTTACCGCAATTTGATAGTATGCCATTGTCAAGAGGCAAAAGAACAGCTTTCCCTAAGCATACTGCGTGGGAACACTAATTAATTTCTTTTTATCTTGATGTTTATAAGATGTCTTCTGCAGTACCTAGTTTGCTTGTAGGTGTAGCCTTCTACAAATTGTCAAAGTAATACATTGCCTTATTTTTCAAAGTACCTAGTTTGCTTGTAGCCTTCTAAAAATTGTTTATATTTTTCAGAGTAACACATTGCCTGAACATGTTGCCCATATCTTTGCGACTAGATTATGCATGTTCATAAGCCGAAGGCACATGACTTTTTTATTTTTTAAGGATGACAATGCCGTAAATTGTCATGAGTATAAAGTTTTTGAAAGTCTGTTAAGCATAAAGATTTATGGCCACACCGTTCGTGACCCACCCCCCCCCCCCCCAAAAAAAAAACCACATTATACACTGTTTCGAAAGTATAATAAGTGTGTATTCATTCCTTTTATATAATGATGAGTCCCGCTAATTTAAATTCACTTTGAAAACCACTATTCATGTGAGATGAATAAGTCTACATTTAATGAACCTTGAGTATTCTACCCAATAATTTTCTATATCAAAGTAAATAAAAAATAATTCGATGAAGCAAGGTTGTGGCTTGTGGTGTTACCATGTTAGTATTTCAGAATTTCATAGACTATTTAAGGAAATTAAAAAATCAAATGTTGTTGTCTGTGGAGTTAGGCAAAATGATTTTTTTTTTTTTTTGTTTTTGTTTTTGTTTTTGTTTTTGTTTTTTTTTTTTTTTTTTATATGTGTTTTTGATTATAATATATAGGAAATATATTATTAATGTATTTTTATAATTATATATTTTTGCTCAATTTTATTAATTATTTAAATGTAATTTGGATAAGTTTAATCAATTAAGCATGATATTTCTTCTAAAAAAATAGGCATGATTCTCTCCTCATTTTTAATCAAAGTATCCTTTCAATCCAAACAAGTTTGAGTCATGAAATTGTTAATAAAAGGATTTCATGATTAAGGTTTGGTATAAAGAGATGCTATTATGTTTTTTCTTTTTTCTTCCAAATAGACCAATTTAAAAATTACAAGTATACAACATTAGAGTTTGATATGGGTAAAAATAATTGTTTTAGAAAAAAATATAAAATATTTCATAAAAAACACCATTTTGACAACCTACTTTAAAGAAATAATTCTAAAATCATCTCAAAGTATTTCTCGATCTCTTTGTCTCCTCTCTCTCTATAACCCATGGCTCTAGTGGTCCAACTCTCTCTCAAACTCCCTCCTACTCTCACTTTATTATCTATTAATACTCTTAAGTTGATATATATTTACAATTATATAAAAAAAATACTTAGTAATATATAAAAAATAAAAATAAAAATATATTTATTAATAAATGTAACTGGCTACAGTTGTATCTTATTTTTTCAAAAATTGTCCTGTCACTTCACCACACTTGCACTCTTCCTAGGTGCAAACATTCCATATGATTTTCACACCGTCCGAAATATGGAATTAACCTGAAATTTCTTGGCATTTGAATCCCAATCTAACCTCTATAACACTGTACTCTCTCTTGGCGCACGTTTGGTTTTCCTTGCTATTGTGCGCTCGAGCCATCTCCGGCCGCCTCGCGAGCTCTGCTCCGTCGTCGACTCTCGTTGCCCCCTCTGTGGGTCCTGCTAGCTCCTTAGTGAGTTCTTTGTCTGCCCATTTGGTGGGTTTTCTCAGTCCTTTGTGGGTCTCGCACCAACGAAACTCCGTCAATCTACTAGTAGCCGCTTCTTCTGGTCAGTTATTCCATTGTTGTGCTTTAATTTCTGTTGAGGTAGTTTAGCTGCTGGTTTGGGTTGCTGAAACTTTGCATGAGATTGTTTGATGTTTTATCTTGTTAGATTTGATTATGATATGGTGGGGGATATGCTATTGAGGTTTTGATTTCAAGACCAGCAAACACCATGAGGATTCTTTCCTGGAACTGTTGAGGGAGTAGGTAAAGCCCCGACGGTAAGGGCATTAAAGGCCCTTGTTAGGGAAGAGAGTCCAGATATTGTGTTTTTGGCTGAAGCTAAAGTGAAAATTACTCGTTTTGAAAGAATAAAGCAAAGTATTGATTTTGTGGGATTCCATTGTGTGGAGGCTGTTGGTAAAGCAGGTGGGCTAGCTGTGTTGTGGAAACAAGGGGTGAAATTGGAGGTGGTGTCTGCAAATAAAAATGTAGTGGCTTCCCTGGTTTACTCAGATCCACTTGACCAAGTGTGGATGTTGTTGAATATATACGGACCTCATTCTCAAGTGGGTAAAGAGCACTTTTGGGAAAATGGTAAGTAACATGGTAAACTCCTTTTCGGGGTCTTGGATGGCAATTGGGGATTTTAACAGTATTAGCAATAAAGGGGAGAAGAAGGGGGGACTGAAAGTCTGGGAAAAATCCACGTCCAGCTTTAGAAATTTTGTGTTTGATTCGGGAGCAATCGACTTGAGGTTCAATGGTAATATATTCACATGGTCAAATAGAAGAGAAGGTTTAGTGAATATCTAGGAAAGACTAGATTGTGCTGTCTGTAATCAAGAGTGGCAGTACATGTATCTTAAGGCAGGGGTCATGCACTTAGTAACATCGTCATCTGATCACATCCCCATATTATTGTATACCCATCTGGAAATAGAAGCTAGAAGCAAGCCATTTTGCTTTGAGGCCATGTGGACTAGGATGATACAAGTGCAGATGTGATAGAAAAGGCATGGCAGCTGAGGATTGAAGGTTCGCCTTGCTTTAAGCTAGCAAGGAAGATTCAAGACTCAAGAAAGGAGCTGATAAAGTGAAACAAAAATCACTTTGGGCATACAAAAACAAGAATCAAGGAATTGGAATCACGTCTCTTGCTGAGGTACAAAGGCTTGAGCCCACAAAAGAAAACCTTGAGATAGAAGCTGCTATATGTCTGAATTAGAGTAGTGGATGGAAAGAGAGGAGCTAAAATGCAATTTTTTTTATTATTATTTATCCACCATAACCAGGAGAAAAAGAAATCGAATAAATGAGATAATATTAGATAATGGAGTTTTGCTTCTAAGCAGAAAGGAAATAGGAGAGTATTTTGAAAATAGTTTCAGATAGCTATATAAATCTGAAAACCCAAGGTTTCCCCCTGATCTTGAAGGGCTCATTGAGCCGTGCATAGAGGAGGCTGATAATGAAGAATTAGCAAGGGTCCCGTCAGAAGAGGAGATAAGGAAAGGAATGCCAGGGATTTTTTTACAGACATTACTGGTCCACTGTTGGCGATCAGTTGATTGAAGTTGTGAAAGAGTTTTTTCAGAGAAGGCTGGCTGCTGAAGGAATTAAATCAAACGTTCATCACGCTAATTCCTAAAACCCAAGGTGCGTCCAATTTCAATCAATTCAGACTTATAAGTTTGTGCAATGTGAGTTATAAAGTAATATAACATTTTTTGTCATTTTAAGGTCATTTTGGACCAAATATCCAATCAAATAAAGTTTTTTTACAATTCTAAAAGCTGCCTAAAAGGATTGCAATAATCCACTGTTCTATATAGTGCATAACAAAGTTGTCATTTTTGGCAAAGGAAAAGCAACCAAGTTTGATAAAAAGTAAACAGAATATAGAGAAAAAAAGAGAGGATCTAATAGAAATAAGGAAGTCCATAATGTTTCCAACGTACGCCGTGTCATTGACGATGACAATCAAAATTCACACTTTCTTTAGAATTAATTAGAGGAAGAAATTTTTTTTCTTTCAAAAATCTAATCTTTCCAATTCCTCATTTCCAAATTTTTTTCACATTTTCTCAATAACCAAACAAAGCATGACCCAAGAAATTCTTTTTCTAGTGAAAGATACAACCCCCGATAATTCAATGGATGAAATACGAATTTGTAATTAAAATAGAACACAATTTTCTTTTCCTCACCTTTCTTGGCAATTAAACATATTCATTTTTTCTAAAATGTTTAAATATTTTTATGGAACTAAATGATGGAATAAACAACAGAACGAACCTTCATGCAAAGGAAGACTTGGTCTTGTCTTTGGAACATGGTGAGAACGGTAATGAAATCAGATTTAGTTTGTCTTTTTGGTTTTTTATTTACTATTTTTTCCTCAAAAAATAATTGAAATAATTTTTATGATTTAAGCTTCATTTGGATTACGCTCCACGTTCACGCGCCTGCGTCTGCGTCTGCCTTCTTCTTCTTCTTTTTTTTTTAAATTTTTTTTTATAACTTTTCCAATAGGTTCTGTGCACTGTTTATGAGATCTATAAACTTCTTTTTTCAACAAAACTTTCATTAAAAATAGGTCCCACGTTACTATTCACACATTTAAAAATTATTTTGCTATAGTATTTTCAGTTTTCAGCAAAATAAACAGTATCCAAACGCACATTTAGTGTAAATAAAATCTCTAAAAAATGAAAATACGCTGTGTTTAAGGTGATTAATAGAAACAATGCGTCATTAACAAGGAACAACACATTTATGATGAAGACTAACGAGAGGACTTAATTAAATAAATTAAAATTTAAAGAACTAAATTAAAATTTAGACAAAGTTAGAGGGTTTTATTTCTAAAAGCCTATTTAATATTTTTAAAGTTTAATTTTATGGTTATCCATACCTGATTAAGTTTATGTTTATGGTTAAGACTTACGAAACCTTTCTTCCATAAAGTCAAAACCCACAATAAAAATCAAACGCTTCTCATTTTTCATTATACTCTTTAGAATGAGGAATACTATGAAAGTAACTAACAAAAGGGTGCAATTTATTTTTTAATTTTATGCTATAATGTTTGTTTGTTTTGTTTTTGTGTTATCTTATTACTATCATTTATCGCTATGAGTCCATGGTTGTTTTTAGTGGGATGACCACTAAACATTGGCAAACTTGATTATTTAGAACTCAAGTTCATAGGAAAAAGCATTTTGAAAGTTTCCAAACATATTATTAAATTCCTAGGCACCACTAGTTTGTGAGTTATTATTTAAAATTTGGCAAGAAACTATTTTATCCCCTTGCCCCTTTTACTTTTTTCAGTTTAACTTTTGAATTATGTTAAAGGTCTAGCACAATAACTTTTTTCAGTTTAACTTTTGAATTATGTTAAAGGTCTAGCACAATAGCTCCTATAACTTCAATTTCACTTTGTCAAAAAACTATAAACTCCAATCTTATTCAAAATTGAAACATCATGATAATATGTACAAGCAACTACAAGGGGGCTAGTTGTAGTGCTTCTTGAAATTCCATTTTAGGATTTTGGTGGAAGAACGTATTTTCATTAATCCAAAACCAAAGAATTGGTTGGGTATCAGAATAGGTTAATTGTACTAATTAGTTGTGATACAATGATTTGGTTGAAGTCACTTGACTATATTAGGATTCTTAGCTTATTCTTGTACTATAATTGTGAGCTGCACTGGCAAGATCCTGTGTTGATGCAAATGAGGTAAGTAAGATGATTCTACATATTCCGTTCACTAGTGGATTGTAAGACAGTCTCAACCTTAGGTGGACAAGACTTTTCATAGCCACAATGTATCCAATCACATAAGAATCTTCACAACTTTATAATCATTAGTTTTGCGATTAAATCCAAATTCAATAGAAGTGTGGAACGCATTGTTTAATGAAGAATGGATGATACTGTGTGACTTAGGAAGATGAACTCACTGACACAAGGGTTCCTAAAACGTAATATGTTAGTCTAAATGAATCACTAGTTTTGAGATTAAATCCAAACTCAATAGACATGTGGAACGCATTGTGTAATGAAGGATGGCTACACCGTGTTACTTAGGAAGATGAACTCAATAGCACAAGGGTTCCAACAATGTAAATGATTTATGCATCCCATGGCGGTGGAGGCTCGGCATTGCGGGCAATTCGTCGATCAAGCAATTTGTAGTGATGTTGACACTCCTTGAGAATAAGGAATGCATAGAATGTTAGTCAAATGAGAGATAGTATTTTTGTTACTATTTTTATTACTACAAATGATCATTTTTATTGTTCTTAGTTTGAAATACTTGACGATTTTCTTTTTCTATAAAACAATAAACATAAACATATACTTAAACATTAATTTTATATTTTAAACAATAAAATAAACTAAATAATGTTCTAAGTTCATTGCATATGTGCACGTTTTTTGTACTATACTATCTATACACATAAAAGAGAAATGAGAAGTTTTATGTTAAAACCAAATTTGAGTTACAAAATATTTTTAAAATTCAACTATGTAAAGAAAATAATTCTATAAAAAGGAAAAAAAAAAGGATAAGAGTATAAATATTTTTCTCAATCCATGTTAATAAAAAATAATTCACCGAAGCAATTAAAATAGTGGCCTGTGGTGTTAGTATTTTAGAATTCATAAACTATTTAAGCAAATTAAAAACCAATTGTAGCATGTGGAGTTAGGCGTAATGATTTATTTAGTATTATTTTTTTATAGCTAATATGTATTTTGATTATAATATGTCTAAAGTATATTATTAATGTATTTTTTTTATAATATTATATTTGAAATCTATTAAAAAAATAAGCTCCATGTTATTAATTATTTTAATTTGGATTAGTTGAATTTTCCTTTTTTTAATTTTTAATTTTTATTAGAGTATCTATTCACTTGAAACAAGTTTAAGGCATGGAATTGGCAAAGAAGAGATTTCATTAATATGGTTTGGAATAAGGCATATATATATATATATATATATATATAAATAAATAAAAGAGGATTCCCTTCTTTCAATTGGACTTTTTTGTGGTTCAAAAATACTCTCATTAATGAAGACTAACTTCATGTAGAAATAGGGTCATAAATGTCAAATAACAAATTTCATTTTGAATTCAAAAAGAGAACTCTTAAAATTTAGGATTTTTTTTCCCTTTACGTTCAAAAAAGAAATTATAGTCATTGCTTATCTCTAAAGTTTATTATTTCTATTTGTTTGAAAAATAAAAAATACATTTCTAAATTATAATAGATGCAAATTATTAACCTTTACAAAAAAAAAAAAAAAAAAAAAGAAGAGAAAAGCCTTTGTGCACATGCTCATGCGCGTGCTAGAGGCTAATATATATGTATGTGTGTGTGCGCGCCTTACAAAATTAAAGTGATTTTGATTTTTCCCCCTAAACCTAATGTTTCAAAGTATTGATTATCACATAATGTCTGAGCAAAAAGATCCGAAGTACATATTTCTAAAATCCAAAAAAGGATTAAATTAAAACCAATAATTGGTAACTTTGGAACGTGCCTGTCGTGATGGAGGGTCTCTCAGTGCTGCATTTGAAAAGCTAGAAATTGAATGCAAGCAACTTCTGACAGAAAACAGTGTTCCTTTTGCTTTGAATTCACTGCAAGAGCAAGCCTACGATTTTTCTTCATCATCTTTGCCTGTGCCTGTCATATAGAAGTTGCAGGCTATTGTTGAAAGATTAAATTCTGATAACCAACTCAAGATGTGCATGAATGTATATGTCGATATTCAAAGTTCAAATGCTAAATAAAGCTTACAAGCTCTTGGTTTGTGATAGGCTAGGAATATATTGATCCCTTGGTAAATTAATAAATTAATTAGCCAAGGTAATTAATTAGATTCAATTACATGCTTTAAGCGTGGTAGCACAAACAAACCACCAACTAAATTAAATGCAGCGGAAAATAAATTTGACACAGGTGATTTGTTTATGAATGTGGAAAACCACCGAGGCAAAACCCCACCGGTTGAATTTAAGGTCACCACTCCCGAGAATCTACTATTATCAAAACAAGCAATTTCAAGTAAAATGAATTCCAGTACCTTATACCAACCTACAGTTAAACCCTTACCCCAATACCCAATTAGACTTGTAATGTAGTGACAATCTCTCCTTTCAATACGGCTCCCGTACGTGATTAACCAATGATGCATGGATCTTAGTACGTGACTAAGTCCACAACAACCCTTTGATTGTTGTAGTTGATTTGCAGCAGTTTCACATAGAAACACCAATAAGATCTTCAATGTTGGTGCAAGAGACTTTGCTTGGTTATATAATCCAAAGGCGTACAAAAAAAGCAGCAAGAACTCTCTTTTTTGTAGAAGGAGGCTAGGGTTTCAAAAAGAAAACCTTATGAAGCTCTCTAGGGTTAGGGTTTTTTTTTTTTTTTTTTTTTTTTTTTTTTTTTTTTTTTAAATTGAGCTTAATGGGCTCTCCTATTCCAAAGAGGTTTACACAAACCTTGGGCTTTCCTAGTCTACTAAGAATTATACAAACCCACAAACCTTGGGTTTTTCTAGTCCTATAAGGATTATACAAACCCATAAACAAATAGCCTTTTAGAATAAAAATGTTGCTGGCTATAGTCTGAATCCCATAAGCTCAATAGATCGAGACATGTGTTGAGCTGTAATGAATTTCGTCAGATCAAGCTTCTTTTGAGGAGGTATCGAGACCTACAAATTGCACTTTTCTTGAGCAGTTCTTGAGTAATCTTCATGTCTTCAATTCAACCACTTGTAATGATCATCTTGAACCTTCTTAGATTTATCCAAATACAAGTAAAGTGCGTTTTGTCAAAGGATATGCCAATTACATAAGAATATGTCCTTAACAATTTGGACTACCCTGAGATGTAAATCACAAAATTTGATGATGTGCAGAATACAGAGGGGTACATAGACCAATGGAATAAGCATTTGGTGTTGGCTGTGAAGCACTTATTCGAGTTTGAGTATAGACTATGCAACGATATATTCAAGAAGATAGGATCAAATGTTGAAATGGCATACTTCTCAAAAATAGCTTCTCAATCTGGAATTTTTATTTTCTCCAATTTGGGACCCCATCAAGTTCTTAAAGCTGTTAGACATGTTTGGTTCTTTGAACAATTTGAAACTAGATTTCAATCGTCTTTTTGGTGTGGAAGACTGCATTGAAATCCAAAATCAGCAAGGGATCTCATCAAAAGGAAAGGCGAAGTTCTTGCTATTGTAATCAGTTGCTTGGTGATGATTATCGGTCAAACTTGACTGAGGTTTTTGTAATCCATCATGTTAGGACATATATGAATCATGTTAATAATATATGTCATTTAGAATTGACAAATTCTTTGACAAAACGCACTTCACTTGTAATTAGGTAGATCTATGATGGGTTTAAGTCTTCAAGAATCATGTTGTTCAAGTCAAGAGTTAAATCCATGCAAATCTGTTCAAGAAACAAGTGAAGAAGTACTGTATTTTAAAGCTCGACAGTTAATTCGACAGATTTCTTCTATCGAGGTTTGAAAGGTAGTTTTAGCTTGATGCTCGACAGTTGCTTGATGGATAACCTATCTATCAAGATTTATGAAAATAAGTTTTTTAGATCCAATTTCATGCATATCCATGTGTATGTGTTTAGGCCTTCTTTTCTCACAATCCTAAACATTTATAAGTATTATTTTAAGGGCCGTCATAAGGTTATTGCACTTGTTGTTGCAAGCATATTGTGACCGGAGACAATTTACCCTAGTTCATCTTTCTCTTGAAGAAGCGGTTGTGTTTGTACACCGTAGGGTTTTGTAATCAAGGAGTTTTGTGATCTTCATCATGTTGATGAACTGAAGAACTTTGCAACCAACATCATTCTCAAGTTGGTGTGTTAGTCACGTACCTGGATCCATGCATCGATTGGTTAGTCACATACTGGGAGCCGTGCATTGAAAATGAGAGATTGTCACTACAGAACAAGTCTAATTATGTATTGGGGTAAGAGTTCAACTGTAGGTTGGTATAAGGTATTGAGATTCTTTTACTTGTAATCGCTTGTTGTGATAATAGTGGATTCTCGGAAGTGATGACCTTAAGTTCACCCGGTGGGGTTTTTGCCTTGGAGGTTTTCCCCATTCGTAAACAAATCACCATCACAGCTTTATTTTCCGCTGCATATTAACTTAGTTGGTGATTTTTTTGTGCTACCACGTATATTGCTTGTTAATTGAATTAATTATTAACTTTGCTAATTAATTGGATAATTTATCACAAGGGGTCAATACATTCTTGGCCTATCAAGTGGTATCAAAGCAGATTCACTTTGATTAGGTTTTAATCTTTGCTGTATGATCCATTGACCCCTGTTGTCGTGGCTGCAATTGGCACGAAAAGATCTTTGGTTTCAAATACATCTTGTTTTTCTAATCTCTACTTAATTGAGTGTATCAGAAAGTGCAAGTCTAAAAGTTATTTGAAATCTATCATGATGATTATTAGACAAGATCTTAGCATAACAAAGAAGAAACTAGACTGTCTCAAAATGAAAATGTGCAGATGAGTTTGTCTGAGAAGAGTGAAAGTTGAAAGCTTTGTTCATAAATGGCAGATGAGAGAAAACACCATTCCTACTGATTTGTCATCTAAGTATGAGGTGTGCTTCATGATGAAGTCCACATTTAAGGTTATGGACATGTGCTTGTGGTACGTTGATAGCGGCTACTCATGACACATAACTAGAGACCAATCTCTCTTTAGGTTTTTGAGTTTAAGAAAGGTGGTAATGTCACTTTCGATGATGGAAGCAAATCACAGATTAAAGGAAAGGGAACCATCTCTCTACCTAGACTGCCAGACATTGCAAATGTGCTATTTGTAGAAGGTCTGAGAGTGAACCTGTTAAGCATAAGTTAAATATGTGATTAAGACTT
Organism: Quercus lobata; assembly: GCF_001633185.2. Classification (NCBI taxonomy): domain Eukaryota; kingdom Viridiplantae; phylum Streptophyta; class Magnoliopsida; order Fagales; family Fagaceae; genus Quercus; species Quercus lobata. The sequence continues at coordinate 83,044,227 of NC_044908.1, forward strand.
TATGGTGTTGTTCTCAAAGGGGAAATGCCTTGTGTTGAATGAGTATGGAAAGAAACTCATAAGTGGTGTTCGCATTCTAGACAATTGTTATGGTTGGTCTCTGATGCTGATATTGTGTGCAATAGCATTCGTTTACTAAATGAAGATCTATGGCACTAAAGGATGGGACATGCTAGCTACAAACATCTTTCAATTGTATCTAAGCATGAATCAGTTTAGGGATGCCAAAGCTCAGTAGACTGAACAATGTTGTGTGTGGACCGTGTCAGCTTGGGAAATAGACAAAAGCTAAACATCCGGGCACTCAGACATCCGCTACATCTAGACCATTAGAGCTACTACATCTGGATCTTATGAGTCCGACTAGAACATAGTCTCTTGGTGAAAAGAGATACATCATGGTTGTGATAGATGATTTCACTAGGTACACTTGGGTCATTCTTCTAAGATCTAAATCAGATGCTCCTGAGCACATTGAAGCCTTGTGCACAAGATTGCAAAATGAGAAGAGCTTAAAGATTGATCGAATTCGAAGTGATCACAGTAAAGAATTTGAGAACTCATACATGGAATCCTTTTGCACTTGGTCAGATATATCTCAAAAATTCTCTGCTCTTATTACTCCTCAGTAGAATGGTATAGTAGAAATAAAGAATAGGGTTATTTAGGAGATGGCTAGAGCCATGTTGCACAACAAAGATGTGGTTAGAAACTTGTGGGGAGAAGTCGTCAACATTGCATGTGACATGATTAATATGGTGTATTTCAGATCCGGTACCAAGAAAACTCCCTATAAGTTATGGAAGGGAAGGAAGCCAAATGTTAAGTATTTCAGAATCTTTGGAAGTACTTGTTTCATTCTCAAGGATAGAGAGAATGTGAGAAAATTTGACTCCTGAAGCGATGAAAGAATATTTTTAGGATACTCCTCTATAAGCAAGGTTTCTCGGGTATACAACAAGAGAACCATGAAGGTGATGGAAACTATCAATGTTGTTATCGATGAAGCTTTAGAGTCCGGCTATGAGAAAATTAGAGAAGAAATCCCCAAAGAAATTCTTCCTCCCGAGTCGAAGGATGTTCAAGAAATTGTTGATCAAGAGCCCGTATCTCCAAGTACTCCTGGCACTCCAAGTGTTGTAGAAGGTTCAGCAGACATACTTACCTCACCTGATTCTGAATCTCATGAAGAGAAAGGACATTCCTCCAGGATCAAGTTGAATCATCCTTCTGAAGTTATTGTGGGAAACATGAATGAACTTACACTAAAGAAGCGTACAGTTGATAAATGTGTTTCTAACTTTGTGTCCTATTCTTGTTATTTGTCGCAGGTTGAACTCACCAAGGTTAAGGAAGCTCTTTAGGATGAAAGTTAGGTTGAGGTTATGCATGATGAACTGCTTCAGTTTCAAAGGAATGATGTCTGGACTCTAGTACCTAGACTAGAAGGTGAGCACATCAGTCAAAGTGGATATTCCATAATAAGGCTGATGAGGAGGGTAATGTGATCCGTAACAAGGCTCGTCTTATGGCTCAAGGATACTCTCAAATGGAAGGAGTAGACTATGATGAGACATTTGCTCCAGTAGCTTGTATGGAGTCCATCAGGATTCTCCTAGCCCTGACATGTCACTTGAAGTTCAAACTTTACCAAATGGATGTAAAGACTACTTTCTTGAATGGGTTCCTTAAAGAAAATGTCTATGTGGCTCAACCAAAAGGATTCATTGGACCACACTTTTCAGACCATGTGTTGTACCTCAAAAAGGCACTCTATGGCTTAAAGTAAGCCCCTAGAGCTTGGTATGATTGGCTCACACAATACTTAGTATCACATAGGTTCACAAGAGGAAAAGTTGATCAAACTCTCTTCATCAAAAGGAAAGACGGCGAGTTGATAGTTGCTCAAGTCTATGATGATGATATCATCTTCGGGTCGACAAAGGATGAACTTGCTTATAGTTTCTCCAAACTCATGCTGGACGAGTTCGAGATGAGTATGACTGGAGAGTTGAATCACTTCCTTGGGTTGCAGATCTGTCAGCAAGAGTCAGGTATATTCATATCTCAATCTAAAGATGCTAAAAATCTTGTGAAAAAGTTTGGTTTGGAATCTACTAGTTCTGTTAGAACCCCTATGAGCCTAAATGTTAAACTCACTGTTGATTTGTTGGGAAAAAGTGTTGATTCGTCTCTATATAGAAGCATGACAGGTAGCTTTCTTTACCTTACTGCTAGTAGACCTGAAATTAGTTATAGTGTGGGAGTGTGTGCTAGATATCAGGCTAATCCCAAAGAGTTTCATATCATTGCTTTGAAAAGAATCATAAAGTATGTCAAAACCATTACCGATTTTATTGTGTGGTATAGTAAGGACACAAATGATGTCTTAGTTGGATATTCTGACGCAGACTGGGCTGTGAATTCTAATGATAGAAAGAGTACTCCGGGGGGTTGTTTTTATGTGTGTAATAATCTTGTCTCTTGGATGAGCAAAAAGCAGAATTTCATCATCCACTACAAAGGCTGAATACATCGCTGCCGGTAGCTGTTGCATCCAACTTCTATGAATGCAAGAACTCCTCCTTGATTATGGTATTCGTCAAGAATATCTTACCATCTATTGTGACAATATCAGTGCCATCAACATCTCTAAGAATCTTGTTCAACATTCTCGAACTAAACACATAGAGATTCGACATCACTTCATTCGGGAGCTTGTCAAAGATGGTACTCTCACTCTTGAGTGCATTCACACTGATGATCAGAAGACTGATTTTTTCACCAAACCTCTTGATAGTAAACGGTTTGAATTCCTTCACCAAAACATTGGTGTTATCTCCAAGGATTGATCTCCTCTCCTCCTCCTCCTTCCTCATGCATTTGCATCTAGTTTTATACTTTGCTTTGTTCAACATGTTTTTGTTTGTTTGTTTTCAATTTTGCTTTATTTTGTTTTTCATAAAAATTTAAAAAAAAATAATTAAAAATCAGAAAAATACAAAAACAATATGTGGTTTGTGTACATTAGTACTTGTGTATCATGGATAACCATTGAAAGAGAGTTTTCTAAACTTTGTATCTTTTGTAACTTAGATAAGTATTTCTATGCACAACTAAGCAAGTGAGTTTTATGGCTCGTGTTTGTGATAAGTAAGATTAAGTAATCTTTTATCACTCTTTTCACTAAGCAACTAAGCCATTTAACACTCGTATCACTCTTTTTGATGGGAAGGACTAAAAAATCCTAAGAGAAAGGCATAAATAATCATCTCACCATTGTTGCCCGCCAATCATGAAATGGCATCTGTATGCTTCGGTATCGCAAAAGTGCAATGTCAAAAACTTAACATAATTAGGTATTTCTTTTCTCTCTCTTATATGCCCATGCATGATATGCTTAACAAAAGAAAAATATGCAAAGAATGATAAAAGTAAAAAGTATCAAAATGCTTTATATATGATTGCAAGCGTGTCTTCTAGGAGATGTGAGAGTTATAGGATGTACCTCGAAGATGATAGTCCCCATCAAGCTGTTATAATTGTGTGTGAGTTAAATTGATGTACTCATATTCCAAATCGTTATAACATGTAGACACTTATACAATTTTGCGATGTTTTTCACACATAACGCGCAATATTCTTTGCTATCTTTGATACATGTGCATGTACAATGTGATTTGGCCATTACAAGGAATATATGTGTTAATGTATGCTCACTAAACTGTCTTGACTTGTTTTTGAAATATAAAATTGGTAAGACTCATTTAGTGTGTGTGTATGTATTTTGGATCTAAATACTTGTCATTTTTCTTATTGAGAGACGTTTGTGAGAGCTTAAAATGTTGATTGGATCTTTGGTTGAGTAGCATGCTTGATTGCATTCATTTATGTTTTTTTCTCTTCCTTGAAAAATTGTTTTGTGCATTTCTCGACAGCTTCTCAATACCTCTCGACAGCTAAGCTATCTATCGAGCCTCTTGATCTTCTTTCTCGACAGCTGTTATCATAATCTCGATCCATTGGAGTTTTTAAGAATTTGTCTCGATAGCTTCTCGACAGATTCTTGATCCATCGAGAAAGTTTCTGACTGCTCGATAGATGCTTGATAACAATTCGATCCATCGAGGTCACTTTGCTGTGGATAGGTCTCGATAGCACCTCAACAGCTTCATCTATCAAGATTTAGTGCTTGATAGTGTCTTAACACCTCTTGATCCATCGAGCTTCGTGTTTCTTTATATAGCTCAGCGCGATAATTTCTCTTATTTTCTCCGATCTCTCTTGATAGTTTCTGACCCTTCACCTCCCAAACACTTTTCTCTCTCTCTAAACCTCTTACCCAGTGATCTTCGGCCTAGATTGATCTTCCCATCTCTGGTATGATCTTGTTTTCACTCTTTTTCATGCATTTCATTCATATAGATCTAGGTTTTTGGGGTTTTTGAAAAATTTTGGGATTTTTCAAAATTGATGAGGTTTTTACAAAAATTTTGGGTTGGGTTTCGCTTAAATGATCCTATATGTTCATGCATTGCATCACATTTGCATTTTCACATTGTTTCATGTATTATAGATGTGTGTTTACTATGTTGAAATCATATGTGCTGGTAGGATTGGATTGGGCTGAGCCCATGATGTATTTATTGTTGCATGTCACATGTTCATACATTTTTCATGCATACGTACCATTCATTTCCTTCTTATTGATATTAACTGTGTTTGGTACTTTTTTGCGTCTCTCTCTCTCTCTCTCTCTCTCAGTTAGTCTATTCATGGCACCTAAAAAGAGCAAGTCTACTCCGTCCCGGAACCCTTTTCGTTTCGGGGCATCATCTTCTTCCACTATTGATACTATCCCTTCTTGTGTCAGGTTCCGTGATGATAAAGCCCGTAAGGACTTTTTGGAGAACTTTTCTTGACGCGGCATTCATTCGAAAATGCTAAGTAATTCTTTCGGATTTTTCTGATACTAACCTTCCCACTGTCATTCACAGTAGGGGTTGGGAGTTCCTTTGTGACATCTCGGTCACTTGTCCCTTTGTGATCATGTAGGAGTTCTACTCCAAGATGCTTAGATTTGATTACTCTCTACCTCATTTCATCACTCGCGTTCGAGGTACGTGCATTGTAGTCACTCCGGATCTTATATCCGAGGTGCTACACATTCTGAGGGTATCACATCCTGATTACCCCGATTGTCCTTGTCTGCGAACTGTGTCCAAAGACGAACTCTTGTCTCTCTTCTGTAAGACACCTTCATCTTGGGGTGAACGTTGTTAGGACATATGTGTTTCACATGTTGGAAATATATGTCACTATTTTAGGTAATTGACTAATCTTTTGACAAAATGCACTTTACTTATATTTGGGTAGATTAAGGATGTGTTTAATGCTTCAAGAAACCTTATTTCAAGTTCAAGTGTAAAAGCCGTGCAAGTTTGTTGAAGATTCAAGTGTGGAAAGTGCTGTTTATTAAAGCTCGACAGCTAGCATCTATCGAGACTTAGAACTGTTTGAATCTTGTGGCTCAACAGCAGCTCAACAGGTTTATAAAGTTCAATTTTTCAGGACTGTTTTTCATCAAATCCGTGATTATATGTTTGGGCTTTCTTTTCTCACAACCCTAAACATATATAAGGATTATTTTAAGGGCCATCAAAGGTGACACAAGTTGCACAAGTATTGAGCAAAGTTTGTTCATGCAAATTGTGATTAGAGATAGAATTTGCTCTAGTTCATCTTTCTTGTGAAGAAGCTGCTGTGTTTGTATACCGTAGGGTTTCGTGGCTAAGGAGCTTCTTGATCTTCATCGTGTGATGAACTGAAAAACTTTGCAACCAACAACCTTCTCTAGTTGTTGATTGAAGTCGCGTACTGGGATCCGTGCAATTGGTTAGTCACGTACTGAGAGTCGTGCATTGAAAATGAGAGATCGTCACTACAGAACAAGTCCAATTGGGTATTGCATTAAGGGTTCAACTGTAGGTTGGTAGAAGGTACTGAGATTCCTTTACTTGTAACCGGTTATTGTGATAATAGTGAATTCTCAGGAGTGATGACCTTAAAATCACCCGGTAGGGTTTTTGCCATGTAGGTTTTCACCATTTGTAAACAAATCACCGTGTCAATTTATTTTTCACTGCATACTTAGTTTAATTGGTGATTTGTTTATGCTACCACGTGTTTGTATGTTAATTTGATTAATTAACAAACTTGGCTAATTAATCAATTAATTCATCATAAGGGGTCAATACGTTTTTGGCTTATTAAGTGGTATCAGAGTAGGCACACTCTAATTAGGGCTAATCTTTGCTGTGTGATCCATTGACTCCTGTTTGTTATGGATAGAGGACAGTCTCTTATTTTACCTCCTTTATTTGATGGCATTAACTATGCATACTGAAAAGTACGCATGAGAGGTTTTTTGCAATCTTTAGATGAGAAAGTGCGGCAAGTTGTGGAGATAGACTGGACCAAGTTTAAGGAAGCACCAGTTGATTGGGATGATGCTAAGATCAAGGCAGCAAATTTCAATAGCAGAGCATTGAATGCCTTATTCAGTGCAGTCATAAAAGAGGAGTTCAAGAAAATATCCTCCACTGAAACTGTGAAGGAAGCATGGGCCATTCTCTAGACAACCTATAAGGGAACCAAGGCTATCAAGGATTCAAAGCTACAGAGGCTCACTATAAGCTTTGAAGAAATCAAGATGAAGGAGGATGAGTCATTCGATGAGTTCTATGCCAAACTTAAGGACATGGTAAATTCAGCTTTCAATCTTGAGGAAACCATTCCTGAACCCAAGATTATGAGAAAGGTGCTCAGATCTCTACCCGAGAGATTCCAAGCCAAGATCATCGCGATCGAGAAATCAAAGGACATTGACAAGATTCCTCTAACAGAGCTGGTTGGTAATCTGCAGACCTATGAGTTAGGTTTAACGAGGATTGGTAAGTTGGGTAAGGGCAAGAGCATGGCATTGAAGGCCAAGAGTAGTGACACTGATGAGTCTTAAGACGATGAAGATTCTAAGATGAAGTCTTATATTACAAGGCAATTCAAGAAGTTCATGAAGAATGCAAATGGGAAGGGCTTTGACAAGGACCGTAGGTGATCTAGCTCCTCATAGTTCAAGAACCAAGACAAATGGAAGAAGGATGCTAGGGATGGCGGTCAGTACACTGTTCCCTCAGGACCAAAGTGCTTCAGGTGCCAAGACTTTGGACATATGAAATAGGAGTGCCCTACATATCTCAAGAGCATTGGGAAGAACAAGGCACTTGCTACTACATTGAGTGACACAGAACTTGAGGATGATTCAGAAGACGAGGATAATGGAATTCTGAATGCCTTCACTACCACTGTCAATCCTACTGAGGGGATTGTTGAAGATGTGGATGAAGAAGAGGAATTGGTGGAGTCTAAGTTTAAGAAGATGGATGAACAAGATGACATCCACATAGCCTATACAAAGTTATACAAGATCTCAGAAAAGCATGAGAAGTTGTATAGGTTGACCACCAAGAAGCTTAGTGATGTGGAGCTTGAGTGAGAAGAAATCTTTACAAAGTTTGATGAAGCCAATCAGACTATTGGAGCATTGAGGTTTGAGAATAACTTCTTGGTTGAGAAGACTAAGAAGTTTGAGGCAGAATTGTTTCAAGTCAGAGCTCAACTGGAAAGGACTTCAAGCGCTAAGCTTGATGAGATGCTCAATCTTCAGAAATCTGCTTCCGATCGAACTGGTTTGGTGTATGATTTCTCTTCTCCTAGTGTTGCTTCTACTAGTATTACTGTTTTTGTTCCTCTTAGCAATAATGTTGAAATTGAGAACACTAATGTCAAAACTGATTTAGCTATTGAGAACATAGATAAAGGTAAATCTATCGTAGGAGCACCCGCTAAGCAGGATAAGAAAGAAGTTAAAAACCCTAGAGCTAAGAAGGCTAACTCCTAAAAGCTTAAACAGAAGAAACAACATCTTTGTCATCACTGTGGAGCAGCCGGCTATATTCGACCAAATTGCTATAAGTGGTTAGCCATTCAACAGAGCAACGACATGATCGCATCGAGAAATCAGAATCAGTTTCCATCATCTTTTGCTCCTCTTGGAGATCTTTTCAAAACTCTCATGTTCCTTTCGAACTTGAACAGTTTTAACTCTTCCCCTTACTGCCAGATCAAGGATTTGCTAGACGAAAAGGTTCTTCCAAGGTGTGGAAGGAAAAGGGCTCCAAGTAATTCTGTCACTTCTTCTCTCTCTCCCTTTCTTGTTTTTGTTGTTTCATTACTTGTGTGTTTTGCTTTATTGTTTTGAGTCAGTCTAGTTTTATGCTTTACTTTGTTTTGTTTAACATGTTTTTGTTTGGTTTTGTTTTCAGTTTTGCTTTTTTTTGTTTTTCATATAAAATTAAAAAAAAAAAATTGAAAAATTGAAAAATACAAAAACAGTGTGTGTTTGTGTACATAGGTACTTGTGTACCTTGGATGGCCATTGAAACAAAGTTTTCTAAATTTTGTATCTCTTGTAGTTTAGATGAGCATCTCTATGCACAATTAAACAAGTGAGCTTTGTGGCTCGTGTTTGTGATGAGTAAGATTAAGTAATCTCTTGTACTTAACACTCGTATCACTCTTTTTGACAGGAAGGATTAGAAAATCCTAAGAGAAAGACATAAATAACCATCTCACCACTGTTGCCCGCCAATCATGAAATGACATTTGTATGCTTCGACATAGCAAAAGTGGAATGTTAAATGCTTAAGATCATTGGGTATTTATTTTCTCTCTCATATATGCCCATGCATGATTTGCTTAAAAGAAAAATATGCAAAGAAAAATAAAAGCAAAAAAATCAAAATGCTTTATATATGATTGTAAGCGTGTATTCTAGGATATGTGGGAGTTATAGGAAGTACCTCAAAGGTGATAGTCCCTATCAAACAGTTGTAATTGTGTGTGAGTTAAAGTGATTTTCTCATATCTCAAATCGTCATAACATGTATACACTTATGCAATCTTACGATATTTTTCACACACAACACGCAATATTCTTTACTACTCTTGATACACGTGTAGGTACAATGTGATTTGGCCATCACAAAGTTTACATGTGTTAATGTATGCTCACTAAACTATCTTGACTTGTTTTTGAAATATAAAATTGGTTAGAATTGTTTAGTGTGTGTGTGTGTGTTTTGGGATTTATGTGCTTAACATTCTTTTTGTTGAGAGATGATTTTGAGAGTTCAAAATGTTGTTTGGATTTTTGGTTGAGTTGCATGTTTGATTGCATTCATGACTGTGATTTTCTCTTCTTGAAAAACTGTTTTTAAGCAATCTTGACGGCTCCTCGACACCTCTCGATACCTAGCTTATCTATCGAGCTCTTTTGTTGCTTTTTATCGTAATCTTGACACCTCTCGATAGCTAGGTTGATCAATCGAGAAACTTTTTGTCACCTCGATAGCTCTTCGACAGATCCTCAATCCATCGAGATTCTTTTTGCCTTGGACACTTGCTTGATAGCTTCATTTGTCGAACCCTTTAAAGCTCGACACCTCTTAATCTGTCGAGAATTACTGAGCTTGTATATAAAGGGTCAGCGTGATTCAACTCTCATTTCGCTCAATCTCTCTAGACTTCTCACCTCCCAAAACCTCTCTTTCTCACTCCCAACCTCTTCCTCAAGTATTTTTCGGCCTTAATCAAGTTTTCTTCACTTGGTAAGTGTCCTAATCCTTCTTTTTCATGCATTTTCATATCTTTTGACCTAAAAATTGGGGTTTTTGGAAAATGTTTGGGATTTTTCAAATTGATGAGGTTTTTGCAAATTTATTGGTATGGGTTTTAAAGATTTGATCTTAAAAACTTCATGCATTGCATCTCATTTACATTACAACTATATTTTCATGCATTTAGATGTGTGTTATATATGTGCAACTGATTGTGTACTGGTAGGATTGGATTGGGCTAAGCCCATAATGCAATTACCTTTGTATGTTACATGTTCATGCATTCTCATGCATATGTTCTTTCTATTCACTATATTTTGATATATTTTTTGCTGCTTGGGACTTTTCTGATTGTCTCTTTCTCCTTCTCTCTCTTTTGTTTGTGTTAGTCTGCTTCTATGGAACCCAAACGCAAATCCACTCCGTCTTGGTACCCTCTTCATTCCGGGGCATCCATGTCTTCTGATCCTACACCATCCCATGTTCGGTTCTGTGATGAGAAGGCCAAATCAGACTTCTTTGAGAACTTTTCTTGATGAGGCATTCATTCTGAATGCCAAGTCATCTTGTCGAATTTCTCCAACACTGACCTTCCCACTGTCATCCATAGTATGGAATGGGAGTCACTGTATGACATCCCGGTCACTTGCCCATCCCTGCTGATCCAGGATTTTTACTCCAACATGCATGAATTTGATTTTTTAGTACCTCTTTTTATTACTTGCATTCGAGGTACACGCATTGTTGTCACACCAGATATTGTGTCCGATGTGCTTTGTGTCCCTAGGGTAGAGCATCGTGACTACCCTAGTTGTGATCGTCTTAAGACCATGTCTAAAGACGAGTTTATTTCTTCTTTTTGTGAGCGCCCTTGTAATTGAGGTGAGCGTTTATTCACTTACTGTTTCGGCTTTGCTAAAGGCCTTAGTTTTCTTAACATGGTCATGACCTTTGTTCTTCATCCCTTATCTCATTATAACTCTATTATAGAGCCCCGTGCTTGGTTTTTGCTTTCAATTTTAGAGCATCTTAGTATAGATTTTCCCTCTCAGTTCATTCTTTCTATCATAGACGTGTATAGGGATTCGGCGACCCGTGATAAGCTTAACTTCCCTCTCAGTTCATTTTTCCCTTGTCCGATCACTTCTCTATTATGGGTGCTATATATGTCGTTACCGTTAAACTGAACGAGGCATAGTTTCGGTTGAGGCGGTCCGGGTCAGCAGCTCCTCCCACTCCTTCAGCTCCATCCATATCTACTCCCTCTTCTTCTATGAGCGGTCTGACTCTCGGGGATATCATGGCATAGCTTCAGTGCATGGATGCTCACCTCGACACTCTCAATAATGAGTTGTGTCAGGTGAACACCTGTGTTGGTCGTATTGCACGACCGCGGGCGGTCATGGGTGGCTTCGTTGCTTCTCCTCCACTTACTCCAGAGGCTTTTGAGGATGAGGATGATGATGATGATGATGATGCTATTGCTTCCAATGATGAGGATAATGGAGATGCTAGCTCTTCTAGTACTGACGAGATGTCTATTTGACACTCTTACCCTTTGTCACTCGTGACAAAAAGCGGGAGTAGTTTTGGTTATAAAAGTAGTCATATTAGGGGGAGAGTTAATATAGGAGATTTTTGTTAGGGGTAGTGTTGATATTTAGGGATGTAGTGAGGTTTTTATGTATCTTTTTCTTTTCTCTCCTTTTTAGATACATTGTTCTTGTACATGGGTCTTGTGACCATTTTGACATACATTGTACTTATATTTTTTATATATAGATGTATGTTTTTTTTTTCACCTACCCTTACATGTGTTGTTTCTTTTCTTGGTTTATGCACATGCTTCTTATTTCTTGTATGCAATCTATTATTTCTGTTTCATACAAAGATGCCTTGATGAGTTTTGTTTAAAATGTTTCAGAAATATAGATTGTCAAAGTCTACTTGCCATAAACTCTCTTCTTGCAAAGTTTTTCAAGAGTTTGTGTTAAGATAGATTTTATTGTATTCAACAAGTGAATATGGGTTGAATGATTTATGACTTCTCTTATATGTTCATTTGTTTGTTATGGTTTTGTCACGGATTGCCAAAATGGGAGATTGTTAGGACATATGTGTTTCACATGTTAGGAACATATGTTACTCTTTTATGTAATTGGTTAATCTTTTGACAAAACGCACTTTACTTGTATTTGAGTAGATCTAAGATGTGTTTAATGCTTTAAAAAACCTTGTTTCAAATTCAAGTGTTAAAACCATGCAAGTCTATCCAAGATTCAAGTGTGGAAAGTGCTGTTCATTAAAACTCGACGGCTAGCATCTATTGAGACTTAGAGCTGTCTGAATCCCGTGGCTCGATAGCAGCTCAACAAATAGGTATCTGTTGAGGTTTATGAAGTTCAGTTTTTCAAGACTGTTTTTCATCCAATCCGTGATTATATGTTTGGGCTTTCTTTTCTTACAACCCTAGATATATATAAGGATTATTTTAAGAGTCGTCAAAGGTGACACAAGTTGCATAAGTGTTGAGCAAAGTTTGTTCATGCAAATTGTGACCAGAGACAGAATTTGCCCTAGTTCATCTTTCTTATGAAGAAGTTGCTGTGTTTGTACACCGTAGGGTTTCGTGACCAAGGAGCTTTTTGATTTTCATTGTGTGATGAACTGAAAAACTTTACAACTAACAACCTTCTCTAGTTGGTGATTGAAGTCGCATACTAGGATCTGCACAATTGGTTAGTCACGTACTGGGGGCTGTGCATTGAAAAGGAGAAATTGTCACTACAAAACAAGTCCAATTGGGTATTGGGGTAAGGGTTCAACTGTAGGTTGGTAGAAGGTACTGAAATTCCTTTACTTGTAACCGCTTGTTGTGATAATAGTGAATTCTTGGGAGTGGTGACCTTAAAATCACCCGGTGGGGTTTTTGTCGTGTAGGTTTTCCCTATTCTTAAACAAATCACCATGTCAATTTATTTTCTGCTGCATACTTAGTTTAATTGGTGATTTGTTTGTACTACCACACGTTTGCATGTTAATTTGATTAAATAACAAACTTGGCTAATTAATCAATTAATTCATCACAAGGGGTCAATACGTTTTTGGCCTATCATCAATTTTTGCCTAAGGCCCCTAAATGCATCAATCCACCCTTGCTCCTTATAGACATCTTACTCAACAACATTCTCCACCACATCTCTTCTGTCACCCAAAATAACCACCTAATCCTTGCTATCATCCACCATAATTTCGTTCACATTGTTTATTCCCCTAAAACCCTTCTTAAAAGTGAAAGAGACAAAAAAAGTGCGAGAAGTGAAATATTTTTGGTATTATTGCCACTACCCGGTAGGTGTGTGAGATAGGGAACATAGGGAAGTGGTTTGGTGGTAAGAACTTAGCTTCTTGAGGTTTGTTGGATGTACAACATAGGTGAGGAAGAAAGGGAGAGAGAGTGAGAACAGAATTACAGAAATAAGTGCGGCTGGGTTGGGTGAGAAGAATTGAAAGTGAGAAACCAAAGTAACATGAAATGAACCAAAAAGAATGGCTAAATATAGAATTTGCTGCAGGATGTTAGCCCTTTACTAGATCAGACTACCAGTACAAGATGAGATGAAGTGAGAATAATTACGTACAATCCAAATGTGACTTCTTTAGGAAAATGTGTTTCTTAGAGTTAAAGCTCTTTTCTTGCTTGCCGAGCCACAATAATGGACAATTTTGATTTAGTGGCACGTCACATAATGATATATATGGTTGTGTTTGCTTCCTTTGGCCAAATGTCATTTCTTTATATATGTTTGTTTCACTTTCAAAGTATATTGATATAAAATACTTGTTTGTTAAAAAGAAAGTGACTGAGGCACATATATTGAGCCAAATTTCACAGAAAAGTAGTATTAAATTTGTGCAATGAAATTCATTAATATAGCTATATATATATATATATATATATATATTTTGAGATGTTTAATATAATTGTATTGAATGTTAAGGATAGTATAAATTTTATTGAAATAGATTTTAAAATAGATAATTTGATGTGAGTATTAAAAAGTGATTGTGTAAAATAGAAAGAGACATTACCAACACCATTAGATCTGTGGCTTTCAAAACTCAGATGGATGTTGCTTTTCTAGGTTATTTGTTGTCTGTATAAGAAGGGTGTGTTGTGTTTGGTTACCAAGAAAGTTCACAACAAGAAAAGAAAATGAATTAGAGATTAATTTGTTTTGGATGTATTGTGTGACTAGTTAGCTAGAAAGTGAAAAAAACCAAACAAACAATAAAATCCAGACAATCAATTTTTTTTTTTTTTAATGAGGAATTAATTTTTTTTTGAAATTTTTTAATTTTTATTTCTAATTTTTTTTATGAGTTAATGGTAGGAACAAAAAATGTAGAGACCAAAATGGTATTTTTGCCAATAAGAAAATAGATTCTTATATGATTATACAAATAAAATTTGTTGCACAGGGGTGAAAAAAAAGTAGAATTGATTGTGGATAGGCAGCATCCAAAGAGCTGGAGTGTCATTACTATTGTACAAAATGTAATAAAATCCAAATTTAATTCCCTTTTTTTTTTTTTAATTTATTCCATCTAGCATTCAATTGTTTTGATAGCATATCTATGTGATTTAGATTTTGACAAAGTTTAGGTACAAAATTGGTTGTAGCCTTAAGTTACAACTTTATTTAAATTTTTTTTTTTTATACTGGAGGTGAATTTTGACAAATCCACCACTGTATTACATTTTCTTCTTATATCCTCTATTCTTGCAAAATTTCTAGAAAATTAAAGATCAATTACTATGTCATCAATAAATTGTTTAAATTGTAAGTTTTTTTTTTTTTTAGTTTAAAATTATGCATAAAATATAAGGGCATAAAGAACATGCAATCCAACTATTAGATTTTCAAAATATGTAGTAATGTTGTAGCCTTAGGATACCAATTTTGTAACTAAATTTTTTTCATTTAGATTTTATTTAATCACAATCTTGGACTAATTCATTGTCAACAAATTGTTGAAGAAGTGTTTTATATAATATTCACATGGCATTCTAATCATTGTGCACATGATATGTGATTTAAGATAAATATAGTCATATGTGATTTAAGATAAATATAGTCATATTTATATTTTTTTTACGTATAAAAAAAATCTAAAAATGAGAACATAAAATATAAGAAGAAATCTTTAATGGTTCTAAATATAAAAAATAATGATGTAATGTTTTTTTTCTTTTTTGTTTAGCTTACATAATAATATATTCATGGGAAATTCATTGGTTTATAAGCTCAGTGGATTTCAATGATACACTAGGCAACTCAGCACTGCAATAGCATTGTTGCCAATACCAACTGAACCTTGGTTTGAGAAAATTGTTGCTTCAAAATTCATTTGATAGAGAATACAAAGGAAAGAATTAATTAAGACAATAAATTGTAAGTGCAATTCATAAAAAGGAAAGAAAAGATATTATCTAATTTAGAAACAAAAAAAAGTATTAATACTATTAGTAGATGGATTTCTAATTTTAAAAGGAAATGTTATTCTAAAAATGTATGTAATTATTTGTATAATAGTATTAAAGTACTCCTATGGAAATAAACTAATAAAATAATTTTTGCAAAAAGAGAAATTAAAAGGGAGCTAGATTTGTGGGTTCCAGTTAGCTCAATTGGTAAAGTTTCTGATGGTTGAATAAGAGATCTGGAGTTCAATCCCCGCCTACACAAAAAACTGATTGGTGTCTTGGTCTGATGATAAAGAGCTATCATCAGGAGCGGACGCCATAGGTTGAAACTCTCTCAAAAAAGGGAGCTAGATTTTTGTTGTTTTTACTTACTATGATGGAAGGGGCTACTTTGCTCTAGCTAGGGGAACATAAAATAGTTTTCTTAGTACACTTCATAATTTCTGTCATCTTCCTAAGAGACACGTAGATTGATGTGAATATTCCTCTTTTTTTTTTTTTTTGGGGGGGTTAATATGCTAGATGACAGTTGATAATTGAATGCAACTAGATAAAGTATTTTCAGATACCTCAAAAGCTAAAAGAAGAAAACAGATAATACGAAAGAGAGAGTTCAAGTGATTAATTAGTACCACCTCAGTGACATAATGCATAAACATCTAAATCATCTGTAATATCCTTAACATAACTCGTGGATAAACTAAACTTATAATTTGCTCAAAATTCAAAGCCACAAAAGGTACTGGAATAGTTGTAGTCTCCAAATAGCTGTTGATTTACGTTGGAGAAAGGATCTTGTTGACTTGAATTGAGCCATGAAGGCTGATCTTCACCTTCTTGGGCAACAGCATGAATCATTTGAAGCTGCTGCATTTGTTGTTGTTGTTGTAGTTGTTGTTGTGCATTATGAAAGGCTATTTCACCGTTTGTCTTCTCTAGCTCAGACTGAGCCTCAATTATTTGTTCTTGGAGTCGAGAGATTATCCGAACACTTCCATAGACTGGGTCTTCAACACGTGAACTTGCTTCGAAAGACATGCAATCAGCTGCCACAGGTCGTAAATGCAGTGGAAGTTGCTGCAATGCCAAATGATGAAAAAAACTTGAAACCTGCTTTCTTGTTTTGTTTTTGTTTTTGGGTAAATAAACTAGAGAGATGAAAATCATTAATTACTCAGGCAACTTAATTTGACAAAGAATCTATTTCAAATGATAGTGCTTTCACGCTTTTTTGTGACAGGTATTAAAATTAAACTTGATAAAAGTAAACAAAGAGTCTATATATGGAAAATATCAAACGGCTTCAAGACTAATAAAAAACATTTCCATTAGGAGTAGAGTCAATTAAATTAGTTGCTCAAATAACTAAATTCTAAAAGAATAATGCAGATTTTGTTAAAAATGGAAATTGAGATGAATTTAAATATTTTTGATCTAGTCAACTTCATTAGGTAGTAATATTCACTTACTCAAAACACTTATAAAATTTTTCTCAAGTGTTGTTTCAAGAAAATTTAGGAGGAAAAGGTACTAAACAAATTTGATATTAACATAAAATGATGAACTCAAAGCTTACAATGATAGGAAAAAAAGAGGAAAGTAAAACATGTTCAAATTCATATTGATTATAGAAATGGTTGTTTTATTTCCTAGAACAAAGTAAGAACTGAAGAACAACACTAACAATAGTAGATAATAGTACAAAACATATCATCTTTGCATTATTATTGTAGTAAGGTTTTTGCTCTTAGCTCTTAGTCATGAATGTCGATTCTGTAATGTACTTTGTATTTAGAAAATGGGTAAAATTTGTTTCCCTACTAATGTATTGGAATAAAAGTAAACAAAAAAAAAAAAAAAAAAACCCAGAATATGTAATTAATTAAATAAATAAAACTAAGTCAGTGTCATTTGTTATCTTCTTTCACTATATTTACCAATCAAAGATGAATTAGAGAAAGAATCCATTAAGAAACATCTTAATGAGATCATTAACACCATCTATGTGATTATTTCAATAAGATAGAAAGCTTTTCGGTGAACGACAAACAAGCTGAAATATTAATCCCTCCTCTATATATGCATATGAAATAATATCTATATTATACCTTTATGTTAACTAATTAATAAATGAAAAATATGTTACTAGCTATTAACATGTGTGTGTATATATATATATATATATATATATATATTTTTGGTCCTACCTCTAGCATTTTGGCAGTGTTGCTAATACCAAAGATTTTGTGAACACAAGCGAATCTTTGTGGATTGGTTGGAGGAAAATATGGTGCAAGAACACAATCTTTAGTGCATCTCCTTCTCAAAGATTTGCAAGCTGCACATCTAGTTGAATGGGACATTGTCAGAATTTCGAGAATCTACTCAAAGATTTTCTTTCAAAACTTATTCTAAAGAAGAGATTTGGTTTCTATATATATATAATGGTGATAAGTTTATAGCTGAATTCATAAAGGGGTTTGCCGGTCTCATAGAGATTAAAACAGCAATAAATTACAAAACCAATAAAAGGTGAAACACTACTCAAAAACAAAAATTCTATTCCATACAATTTCCTTATGAAACAAAAGGTAGTAATTTCCTTATGAAACAGAAGGTAAAAGGAGAATAATATAGTTTCTATTAAAGTAGGGCTGGCCGAATTCAATTTGAGGCCTTTGGCAAAACCCTTAAATAGGCATTTGTGTGTGTGTGTGTTTTTTTTTCCCTGAAAGAAGGCATTTGTGTATTTAAATATCACTTTAAATGATATTTATTTATTAACCATCAATTTAGTTAATTTTTTGTTTATAAATTTTAAAAAATAAAATAAAATTCATTATTCTTACTTTTTTATATCGACTAAAGCATTTAATTGATGCTAGAGTAGAGATACTACAAATTTTATTACATAAACCTTACAATCACAAATTAGAATAAATTGATTTAAACATTCATTTATTATGTTGTTTAAGTAGCACTAGTCTATTCTTGCAAAATAAGTTGCAAGTATTATGCAGTAAAATTTGTAGTAACTTTAATATTTTTCATTTACTTAATAGTGATTTGGTTGGATTTTGATTATTATATATACGGGTTGCATTCAACTTACACATGATGTAACTTTAAATAATGTTACATCACTCAATATTTTAAATTGAATGCGAATTTTAATAAATTCACTGTTAGATTACATTATTTTCGTACATTCTCCGTACTTGCAAAATTTCAAGATGATTAAATATTAATAGTCATGTCATTAATCAATTGTTTAAATTCATATTTTTGTAGTTTAAAATAACGAATAGAATATGAGTTCATGGATCGAATGATAAATAACAATTGATTGGTATAAATATTGGTATATGTATGTTAAAAACATATAGAACGTATAATCCAACAGTAGAATTTTTAAAATATAAATTCAATACTAAGTTATTGGGAGGTGTAACGTTACTTAGAGTTACACTAAATGTAACTGACACCAGATGTAACATTACTTAGAGTTACATTAGATATAACATTGTTTAGGGAAGAGGTTAAAGCTACTATACATTTTACTACAAAAACTTGAAAAATGAAGTGAAAAAGAATATGATTGGTGACACTTCAACAAGATAATATTTGAATATTTGAATTACTTATACTTGGGCACCAAAAATTTGTAAGGCCTATATAATAAAACGTAGTAATTCTAGCATCAATCAATTTTTTGGGTCTTTTTAAAGGAAAATACTAAAAGCATTACAAATTTTACTACATAAAATTTATAAATTGTTGCGATAACCTATTGCCATAGAATTTTTTGCAACAGTGGGCAACAAAATTTTTTCATTGCAATAGGTGTTTATTGCAACAATTTTGAGTTTATTGCAACAAAAAATTTCGTGCAATAGGGCTTTTTTCTTGTAGTGATTACTTAATAAATGAATTAATGTTTGAAATGTATTTTGGTGATTGTGACACATAAGTTTGTTATCCAATAAAACTTGCAATATCCCTAGCATTACTATTCTAATTAAAAGTGGAGGGGAAAAAAATTCACTTTTTGGCTCCCACATTTTGAGGCATTTCTCTAGAAGGCGAGGTGATATAATATGTATATGATACATGTATCTATTATTTCACATGAAGATAGACCACATTTGTGGGACCAACCCCATGTGAGAGAGAGAATTAATATATACATGAGAAACACGATAGATTCTCTCCTAGTAAGGGGCCCTAGATCAGAGCCCAGGCCGACGCAATTTTTGTTGCATGTGGCGGGTGATTGTGTGCAAGCTTAAGCTAAAATTAAAGAAGGACGGCAAGGGCTGATCAATTGGCTTTCTACAGGTGAAGATATTTTTGAACAAAAAAGTCAAAAACTTTGCATGCATTTGCATGCGCATGGCAACCACTTCTATCATATCTATCTTTTTGACTTTAACTAAAGTAAATAAACAATTGCTTTGTTCAGACCTGAGTAGTTTAATTTTTTATTGCATCTTTACTTAATTAATGAGCATTACAAGTTAATTTTTTTTAATTATATATATATAAAAGAAAATTTCGGTGCATGATCTTTTAGTTCAAAATACATTTTGCACGTTAATTTTTTTATTAAAAAACATTTTGGGTGCCTGATCTTTTAGTTTAAAATACATTGGTTTAATTGATGTTTTAAAACAATACTAAGGAGTTAAGTACTTTATATTTATTATGGCATATTTATCTCCATCACTTTAAGAAAAGTAAATAAATATATAGCTGCTTTGCTTTGCTGAGTGATCTAATCTTTTCCTCACTTCTTACTTAATGAGTGTTATAAATTAACTTTTATTTTAATTTGGGTGCCTGATCTTTTATTTCAAATTACATAAAGTTTAGTTTGTTAAAGTTAATAACACAACTGCTAAAGTATTTTAGTGTCAAATAAGAGATATGTGTTTGAGTATCACCTACACCAAAAAGAAACCAATTGATATCTTGATTTGATGGTAAAACATGATCATGGAGCAAGACGTTATAGATTTTCAATCCTAACTTACCTTATTTGTTAATAATAATAATAATAAAAATAATTAAAATGAATGTGATTAAAAATCATTCATGTTCGAACTATGTTTGGGTCTTACTTAGAACATCAATTAGGAAACAATAATTAAAATGAATGTACATGTGTTTTATGACATGGTTGAGATGCATTTTGAGATTTGTTGTATTATTGTTTTATGTGAAAATATGGGCATGTGTCTCATCATCTTATGAACAATTCACTAATTAACTTAATTTTCAAAACTGTTAATGGTTTACACTTAAAAACAATACTAGGAGGTTTACCCTCAAAACTTATGTATACAATTATGTTCTTCAATACTTAGCAAAAAAAGAAAAGAAAAAGAAAAAAAGAGTCCAATACGAAACATTGCTGTTGTCTAGCTAGCTAGGTCTTGTATTGAGTTGTGCAGACTGAACTGAACCGTTGAAATGGAATAATACTGGAAAGGTTGTAAAGCTTTATTGTTGCCATTGAATACTTTTTTTTACTACTCTTTTAATTTGATGGTTTGATGCATGCATAGGCATTTGTGTCAAAACTGTGGGAAGGACGAAGGAATTTTTGCTACTTTGCAATGCAAGAAATATATATATTTATATATATATATATATATTTTTTTTTTACATTGCCAATTGATTATTATTATAGAATACTAATTTAAAATTTAATTTTTTTTAAAAAATCCAAAACAAAAAAGAAAAAGAAATTCCAAAAATGATAATTATAGACAAATGAGAACGCCGTCTGTAGTGTGGGGATCAAACCCATGACCATGCCACGTGGTTAAAAGCCACACGCTTTACCACTGAGCAAAGACAGGTTTGTTATACTTCTGAGTTTAATATACATACATACATACACTTTTTAGCTTGGATGAATTGCACTTACAAACCCACTTCCCGTCTCTATGATGATTGATTACTCTCAGAATTAGATTTAGAAGAGTTTCATTCTTGTGTATTTTCGTTGCAGAAATACCACATTTTCAATTGCATCACTTTATCACGGTATTTAGCATAGTATAACACTTTAAGAGCATCTACATCACTTTACCATGCTCATGATATGATATTCAATGCAATTGGGCTAAGTTTGTCAAATGAGATTTTCATATGCCCAACGCGTGCCCAACAACCCAAGTGTCACAAAAGATGAAACCTTTCACCTGACCACCCACTTACGTACCATTTATTTCGATTAAAAATAAAAAAAAAACTACTTTTGGTTAAAAGAAGACTTATGACAAACACGTTTTTCTTTCGTTAAAATGTTTTTAAAAACGACTCTATCTCACATCACGTAAAGCAAATGTGGTAAAATTCAAGCTTTCAAACTCATTCTCAAGATTGCTATCAAACACAAGAAAATTAAGTAGTCTTGAACAAAAAGAATTTCGTCATTTTCCAAAAAAACAAAATGTTCATATCAAAACTGACAAAGCCTTATGGCGTGTTTGGATGGAGGGGGGAAGTAGAGTAGTTGGCTAAAAATAAACTAATTTTGTGCTAAATCTACTCTACTCCCTCTCAATCCAAACAGACCATTAGTTGAAAACATTGTGTGACATTGCCCATCGAGTCGGTTGGTCGGAAGAGTCAGATTGATCGCTTCATTGAGCATGCCTAACATTTACACCAGGATTTAAGATCTACAGTTTTTACAAAAAGCATATACAACTTTAGACCATAACCCCACTTTTAAACGTGCATGGAATTATAATTGCTTTGTTTTACCAAATTCGTGTTTAATTTATTCATCATGCAGATTGATAACAAAAGTTCATCATAAATTTGTATTCGTGGTTCAAAACTTTTTCCTTCACAATGTTCACATGAGCTGAACCCAAGAAACTTTCATATAAGGATAATTTTACCATTTTTTAAGGGCAAGTCAAAATTGCTAAGTTGTTATTTGTTAAGTTGAAAATACTTCAGAAGTACCTAAAAAATTTTCTCAATATCATAATCACCAAAAACTTGACCATGTAATCCAATTTTATTTTGATTATGAAAAAAAGTGTTTTTCTTGGATTTTTTTTCTATACGTTTACTTCCTCAAAATCTTCACATTTTTCTTTTTACAGCCATATTTTCTTTAGAAAAGAATAAAATACATGTAGCCAACCTAAATAGCCTAAAAGCATTCACATCAAGAATGCTAAAAAGCCAATTTTAGCACAAACACACAAAAATACCTACTACATCAAACCTCTCAAATGCTAAAATTTTTTTTGACTTCACCCCCTAAAGTTTTAATGTTTTGATCAACTCCCCTAACGTTACATAATGTTTAGAAAAGACCTAAATTTCATATTTGATGCTGATGTGATTGTGAAATGCCACGTAAGATTGTCATGTATGCTAATTGGGCCAATCAAACCATGCCATGTTAATTATCTTATAAAATAGAATAATTAAAAAATAAATAAAACTAAAACAATTTTCTAAAATCCAAAAGATGATTCCACTTTATCAACATCCAATCAAAACCCATCAATCTCAATCTCTGGCAAGAAATCATTGAATTGCTATAACAATCTCAATCTCCGATGAAAACCGTAAACATAAATAGTAAAAAAACCAACAAAAAACGAGCTTCCCCTTCTCAGCTCACACTTAGCTGTGCACTAGACACAATTGGGCACAGATTGGGGGAAATTAACCAAAGATGGCCATCTTTGGAAGTTGCAGGAAGACCCATCTCAATGCAACAATCTGCATTTGCTAAAAATTAGAGCCCATGTTGATAGTGCAATAGAACCTGCTGCCGCAATTCTAAAGGTCTTTGATACTGCTCATGAGCTTCAGAAGTTACACATGCCTGACCCATGTTTTGATCTCTTCGATTACCTCTGAGAACCAACACGAGATGTGCATGTCTGTATATGTTGATGTTCGAAGTTCAAATGCAAAACAAAGTTTCAAAGCTCTTGGTTTAAATTACCTTGAGATGTCTGAAAGCTCACTTAGTGTGTAAAACACTAATGAATGTTTAGACCCTCAATTACAAAATTATCAAAGCAAGCTTATATTCAAATAATTGATGTGCGGAATGATAAATATGAGCTATACCAAAAAAGGCAAAACGCTCTAAACCATAATTAATCACAAGCACAGAAGCAATTAAGAGGAATAGAGTAGGGAAGAGAGAAGCAAACACAAAGATAACACCAAGACGTGTTATCAAAGAGGAAACCGAAGAACTTGGCGAAAAACCTCTCCGTCACCCTCCAAGCGGTAAAATGATCCACTAGAAAACTAGTTGGGATACATGAATAGCAATAGACCCTCCAAGCCTAATCTACCCGATACACCTAAGCCCTCCAAGCTTCTTACTCCAACAAGATTACGCCAAACCGTGTTTTCTTTAGCTTTTCAGATCCCGCAATAAGCTCCATAGTACATCCGCCATCCTTGGTACCAGTGCTTCTCAAACTCCAAAAATACTCTCAACACTCTAAATGGGTGTAGGTTGTGTTTGAGTACAAATCTCCTCTCAATGGATATAACAATGGGAGAGGGAGGGAGAAGAGACTACAAAAGATTTCTCTCTAAGAATGAGTAGCTCTCTCTCTCTCTCTAATAAGGTGGGTGTGTTGTAGAAACCTTTTTTAGAGTTTTTCTCTTAATAGGCTCTTTTCAAATTTTGTGGGTAATGAGGGTATATATAGTATGAGTAATGGGAATACGAAAAGTCACAATTTTTAGTAAAACAGGGGAACTTTGCGGGTCACTTGCGACAGGTGCAAGTCGCGAATCCAAGTCACGATATAACCTCCTGGACAGGTTGTATTGAGTTGGATATTTGGCCTGACTGTTCACCTTCCTGCATGTGCTTCTCATGTGACCTTCAACTGTCTTGATCAAATCTTCACTACTTAATACTAAAGCCATTACAAATAAATCCCACAAAAATATAAGGAAATAAATTAATGCAATTACAACACTTTTTGTCATGGAATAAGAAAACACTAATGTTATGAGAAAAATAATAAATTAACAATCTCCCTCTTTGGCTATTCCATGACAAAACACCCTAAAACAGACTCTAGACTTAAACATGAGTTTGAGAACAATGGAAAAACTCACTCACACCTAAATCTAGAAGTTGTGATGAACTTGGAACATATATACCTGTAACCTGAAACACTAACACAAAACACATTAGACCCTCAAGGTAAAGCAAGTAATAAAATGACAAGTATAATGTAACAAGTAAATTGCGATCAAGTAATCACAATGTGAAACATATGAGCAACTTGATCATACACCAAAACAGTCATATAGAAATTACTACAATAATCACATAGCAAAACAAATGATCATCGGAACATGCATTCAATGAAGCATAATAGCATAAGGATGTATGCATGTCCAACACACAAACGCTATGCAATGAGAACAACAAAGCATAAATACTAAATATAACTCAAAGCACCATAAGCAAACAAAAAAACAAACAAAACAGAGTTTTCTTATTAATATAATGTCTTCTCCCCCTTGGTATATACATCTCCCCTATGGAATATATCCCTCCCTACAAATGTGTATGAGAAATAGAATTTCTCCCCCTAAGAATGTGTACAAGAGTCATATAGAAATGACAAAACTCTCTAGCATACTACTCTAGAGTATACTCTCCCCTTTTTTGACACGAATAGACAAAGGGTCAAGGAGAAAAGAGGGCATAAGATGAAGGTATGAACAAGGATAATGATGCATGAGGGGTGCAATATGAATGAGAGATGGAGATCAAAAAAAAAAAAAAAAAAAAAAAAAAAAAAAATACTACAAAGCATAAGGTAAACATGACATGCTAGGATGAAGAAACAAGGTATAGACCAATGCATGACAAGGGTAGCAAAGGTGTTTGCAAGAGGTGGCTATGTGCAATGTATAACCAAAGCATAGAAAATGCACATGTGGGGCAAGATGTGTTAAATACATAACCAATAAACCAAACATGTTCCCAATGAGGAAACATAAGAAAGCCCAAAGTTTGGTACTCATCGGAGTCCAAACAAGTGAGAAAATACCTAAGAGGCATTTTATCAAACATCTGACGTGCACACTATGAACAACAATGTAAAACAATACATGAACATCATGAAATCCACCCTTAATACATGTTCTTTTTGCCATAAGGGGCCAATATCCAAAGAAAATCATCAAAAGAAACAAATCTCATGCAAACAATTTGACAAAAATTAAGTTTTCCCTACCCCTATGATGAAAATCCAAACCAAGAGCACAAAAACTCTCCAAAACATAATCTAAGGATCAAAATCAATGAAAAGAGTTTAGAATTACCTTAGAGATGTTAATGGAATGAAAATCCATTCAAATTGGTTGGGTTTTGATGTAAAAATATTGTAAGAGGGGTTTTAGAGAGGATGGGAGAAGTTTAAAACAAATTTCCCACGAAAAGTTTTTTAAAAAGCTAATTCTAGGCGTTTGGCGACTGGGCGAGTCGCGACAACCTTTGAATGAACTCGCCACTAGCGAGTGAGTCGCCAATAGCGAGTGAGTTGCCAAACGAGTAGTCAAAACTTGCTACTCGAAAATGAGTGGCCAAACGAGTAGCCAAAAATTCTGACACCTGTTTTTCAACACAAAACATGCTTAACACAATGAAAAATAAAGTAAGCACTAAACATGAACATAAAAAGTGATAAAAATCACTTCCAAATACATATAAAATGATCAAAAATCTTTTTAAATTGATCAAACATGTAGTTGAACACATATACAACATATTTAATCAAGTGTAATCGAACAAATGAATAAGACATTCATTGAACATTAGGCATGTGTGTTGTGTGTGTGTATCAAATGTGGAATAGTCCTTAACCTAGAGTGAAACTTCAATGATCAATTCAATCAAGTCATATACAACTAGTACTAAGTCAAGTGGTCTATTTCAATTATAGAAATGAACATATATGATCTCCCACAAGAAAATGATTACATATCTTTGAAGCTTTTCATTTGGCTTTTTACAATTCATAACATTTGATCATTTTTTTATCTTTACACTCATTTTTGTGAGCGATGCCTGAAATTTTTGATATTTCAATTTGATGAACAAGTTTTTGGCTTTTGGCTTTTGGCACCATACATTTTGAATACATGTCACTTTCCCTTTTTCCTAGTTAAATAATAGTTTGTGCGACGGCTTTTTTAGCTCATTATCTCTTTTTGAGATTTAACATTGGTTGAGCTCTTGAAGCCAAAAAAAAAAAAAAAAAGTGAGAAGAGATATAGGCACAAGTCTACGCATGTATCAAAACCAACATGACTATTAACTAATCATTCATGACAAGCTTGAAGATCGATTTACAACAATCACACATAGATGTTAAGATTTTTCTCACATTGATAGATGTGCATACATAACAAGCTAAGCTCATAAATGCACTAAGTCATTAGTACGAAGGTACAAGGCTAAACTCACATGTGATATGTGCTCAAACATATACGATCAAACTTTTTGAATTTTTCACTCTTTATGTGGTTTTGGATTTTTTATCCACACAAAACTAAAATATAAAAGTAAGATAAAAAAACAAAAACAATGCATATAAAGAAATGCAAGATGCACAAAATACATGAAGATATGACATTCAATGCATGACGGGTTCTACAAAGATCAAAAGAATTTGATCAAAGACCAAAAGAGCAAAAGCTCAACCATAGGAACCCTTCCTCATCCAAATGGAATAATTGTTTGGAATGAGTGTCTCATGAGAAGAAAGACGAAGGTTGGAAGAATGAGAACCGGAGATGCACATAGACAAGGGGGTATGAACATCAAAAACTTTTTCAACAACTTACCAACCAGTTTTGCTTTCATAGCACAACTTCCAAGAAGTTCAAGTTTCTCTTTTCTTTTGATTCTTTTAAGAGCTTGAAACTTAGTGCAATGAGGTCTAAGATGACCAAAGACACCACAATGGTGACAAACAATGTGTTTAGGTCCACTATGCTTTTTGGAAAGGGATCTAATAACATGGTTTTGTTCTCTCTTCAAATTAGGACATTGAGGTCTTATATGACCAATCACACCACAATGGTGGCAAGTTGGAACAAACTTAGATCCATCCAAAACCTTAGGTTGAGACCTAAACAGAGGCTTTGACTTAAGAGTCTCTCTCCACCTTTTGATTTCTTTTGTATGGAGGAATGTACACCGATTTGTCCTTTGAGGTAGAACACATAATAGGCACAAAATTGGGTACCACAACATGATTGCAACAAATATTTTCATCATTTTTAGCAATAGGTTCAGCAATCAAACACTTGGTATGCATCTTAAGAAATTCATTTTCACATTTTAGCTCATTAAAAAGTTTGTTAGACAAAACAAGTTTGGCATTCAAGTCCACATTCAAACATTCAAACTCTTTCAGCTTTTCAAGAGAATTTTCAGCAAGTTTCTTATATTTCTTAACCAATTTGTTGGATTCATTGAGCTTAGCAATCAAATCATCCTTTTCACAAATAAACTTGCTCAAATTCTTACGAAACTTCTTTTCCTCTTTCTTCAAGAGTTTGTTATTTGGAATTTACAATTATGAGGATTAACACTCATAGAGGCATTTTCACAAACACATGGCATATTACATTCACAAACATCCATAGAAGCATACAAAGCACTATCCATAGCAATAAACATAAGGGATCAAGGATTACACTTAGGTAATGAAACCAAAACAAGTGTGCCCGCTCTTATATCAATTGAAAGCTCACTTAGTGTGTAAAACACTAGTGAATGTTTAGACCCCCAATTATAAAATTACCAAAGCACGCTTATATTCAAACAATTGATGTGTGAAATGATAAATATAAACTATAACCAAAAAGGCAAAATACTCTAAACCATAATTAATCATAAATACAGCAGCAATTAAGAGGAATAGAGTAAGGAAGAGAGAAGCAAACACAAATATAATACCGAGACATGCTATTAAATAGGAAACTGAAGAACTCGGCGAAAAACCTCTCTGCCACCCTCCAAGTGGTAAAATGATCCACTAGAAAATTAGTTAGGATACATGAATAGCAATAGACCTTCCAAACCTAATCTATCCGATGCACCTAAACCCTCCAAGTTTCTTATTCCAACAAGGTTACCCCGAACTGTGTCTTTTCTAGCTTTCTGGATCCCGCAATAAGTTTCATATTGCATCTGCCATCCTTGGCATCTACCAATGCTTCCCAAGCTCCAAAAACACTCTCAACACTCTAAATGGATGTACGTTGTGTTTGGGTACAAATCTCCTCTCAATGGATATAACAATGGGAGAGGGAGGGAGAAGAGACTACAAAGATTTATCTCTAAGAATGAGTAGCTCTCTCTCTAATAAGGTGGGTGTGTTGTAGAAACCTTTCTTAGGGTTTTTCTCTCAATAGGCTCCTTTCTGTGGGTAATGAGGGTATAGTATGAGTAATGGGAATATGAAAAGTCACAATTTTCAGTAAAATAGGGGAACTTCGCGGGTCACTCGCGATTGGTGCAAGTCGCGAATCCAAGTCACGAGATAACCTCCTGGACATGCTGTACTGAGCTGGACACCTAGCCTGACTGTTCACCTTCCTGCATGTGCTTTTCATGTGACCTTCAGCTATCTTGATCAAATCTTCATCACTTAATACTAAACCCATTACAAATAAATCCCACAAAAATACAAGGAAATAAATTAATGCAATTGCAACACTTTTTGTTATTGAATAAGCCAACACTAATGTTATGAGAAAAAATCATAACTTAGCAATGTCAATCACAAAATTTGATGGTGTGCTGAATATAGAGGGATACATCGGCCAATGGATTAAGCATTTGGTGTTGGCAATGAAGCACGTATTTGAGCTTGAGCATAGACTCTACAATGATGTCTTCAAGAAGATAGGATCCAAAGTTGCAACAATTTTGAGTTTATTGCAACAAAAACTTTCATTGCAGTAGGGCCTTTTTCTTGTAGTGATTACTTAATAAATGAATTAATGTTTGAAATGTGTTTTGGTGATTGTGACACATAAGTTTGTTATCTAGTAAAAATTGCAATATCCCTATCATTAATATTCTAATTAAAAGTGGAGGGGAAAAAAAATTCACTTTTTGGCTCCCACATTTTGAGGCATTTCTCTAGAAGGCGAGGTGATATTATGTGAGTGTTTGGATTCACGTTTTTCCAAACACGTTTGCATTTTTTTTTCAGCGCGTGAACAGTAACATCACATGGATTCACTGTGTAGAAGACAAAGGGCATTATTCAGGCACTGTTCATGGGTCTCACGACACTATTCACACATTTAAAAATTATTTTGTTATCGTGTTTTTAGTTTTCAGTTTTCAATTTCAGTAAAAATAAGTTGTATCCAAACGAACCTTATATGTATATGATACATGTATCTATTATTTCACATGAAGATAGACCACATTTGTGAGACCAACCTCATGTGAGAGAGTGAATTAATATATACATGAGATGATGAGAAACACGATAGATTTTCTCCTAGTAAGGGGCCCTAGATCAGAGCCTAGGCCGACGCAATTTTTGTTGCATGTGGCGGGTGATTGTGTGCAAGCTTAAGCTAAAATAAAAGGACTGCAAGGGCTGATCAATTGGCTTTCTACAGGTGAAGATATTTTTGAACAAAAAATATATTCGGTCAAAAACTTTGCATGCGCATGGCGACCACTTCTATCATATCTATCTTTTTCACTTTAACTAAAGTAAATAAACAATCCCATCAAAAAAAAAAAAAAAAAGTAAATTAACAATTGCTTTGTTGAGACCTTAGTAGTTTAATTTTTATTTGAGTACTATGTGCACCTCACATATGTGGGGGCTTCATACTTTAATTTTGACTTTTAGGGAATACTAATGTTACAAATTGAACTACAATGTGTACTTATCAAAAAAAAAAAAAGTTCAGTTTTTTTAATTTTTAATTTTTTTAAATAATAGTTTAATAATTTAACCTTACTTTTATATTTTAAATATTTATTATTCTACTAAAAAAACTATTTATTATTAAAAATAAAAAGTCATAAACGTCAATGTGTCGCTAAGGCAATAACCCAATTTCCCATTCTCAAAAAAAAGGGGAAAAATGAGTAAACGTGTGGTCGTGTGGGACTGCCAGTGGGAAGTTTCTTTTTTATTTTTTTCTCCCCTAAATCCTTTACCACGCTTTTTTTTTTTCCTGAGAATCTTTTACCACACATTGCAGGTCACATTCCTACTCTTTTATTTTTCAGTTTTCTACTTTACTTTCCCCAAGACCTCTTTCTCTTGGGTAAGACTCTCTCTCCCTCCTCCATCGTCCTTACAGGCTACATTAGAGCATCTCCAGCAGTTTCAGCAAATTTTTATATTATTTAGAGAATGAACAGTAACATTTAGCTTTTACATACCCACTTTTTCAAATACACTTCCAACAGATTCTCTATCTCATTCTCTATTTCATTTAAATATTGTTTCTTCATTCATTCTTTATCATCATTTATTCTTTCTATATTTATTCCCAACAATTATATTTTTTTTTAATGAAAAGTGTTATATTTACAACATTTTTTGCAATATTTTCACAACAAAATTTATGTGGAAAGTTGTTTTAATTTGAACTCACCACTGAAATTATTTTTTTTCTCGCCAATATTAACTAATAACAATTTGTTATTTAAAATTTATTATGAAAATATTGTGGTAGAATTTCTCAATTAGGATTTTTTATTCTTTATATTATTTTTTATTATTTCATTTCATTCTCCTCCACACACGTGTCCTCTATCCCCCTTTCTTTTATTTCTTTTTCTCCTCCAGAATGTTCTAGCAACATCTCATTTGCTCTTCTCTGTTCCTCAAAAAAAAAAAAAAAATTTGCTCTTCTCATCAGAGAAAAGAGAGAGACAGAGACAGAGAGAGAGGAGAAGAGGTCGGCGTTCACCATGCCGTCGGAGATCGAGGTTCACCATGCCGTCGGAGATCGGCCACCATGCACTACCACGTCCACCGTCCCATCGCTGCTCGTCCTCCTCCCCACCACCAGGCTGGGTCAGATCGACTTGTTCTTTTTTTTTTTTTTTTTTCATATTTGCTTGTTCTGATTCAACTTTATTTTATAAGAATTGGAATTTGTTTTGTGTTCTGTGTTTGGATTATGTGAGAAACGGGGTCAGATCGGCTTGTTCTTTTTTTTTTTTTTTTTTTCTCATATTTGCTTGTTCTGATTCAACTTTATTTTAAGAATTGGATTTTTTTTTTTGTGTTTTGTGTTTGGATTATGTGAGAAACAGAGAGAATGAGAGAAAAAAAAATCCGGAGGAGAGAGAAAGAATTGATATAATAATAGCTGGTATAATTTTTTAATTCAAGAAATTCGATTGCTAATGTACAGTAGCCCATCAGACCTGATGGGCTATTGTTCATGAGCCAAAAAAAAAAATCCAGGTTTACCGAATCTGCTGGAGCATGAATGGAGCATGAACAGTGCACAGATTCTCCAAATTTTAGCTAATATACCCGAATACATACATTGCTGGAGATGCTCTTAGTACGTGTTCTTCAACTTAAAACTAAACTGTATTAGTGTTTGGCTTTTGGTTGAATGGGTCGGTCCTATATAGTTTTTAAAACCATGGGTTAAATTACAAATTGCACCTCCAAGCCTAAAATTTAATTCAGTCTTTCAATTTCATTTTCGTTTAATCCAGCCATTTTAATTTCAACTTTATTCAATCCAATCCTTAAATTAGTTTCCGTAAAAAATGCACCATTACTCACCCCCCCCCCCCAAAAAAATGACATTATACACTATTATACACTACACCAAGAATAGTCTCGCTAATTAAATTCACATTGAAACCCACTATTCATGTGAGATGAATGTGTATACATTTATTGTACCACTACATGCTCTATAATTTTCCTAAAACGATTGTAGTTTCATTTTTTTTTTTTAGATTTTCTTTATATGAAATTATTGAAAATCATTTTCTATTTTATTATTTGAGAAAAAAAGGAGGTAAGAAGTAGGTTTCAATAAATAAATAAATAAAAGGAAAGAAGTAACCAAAAAAAAAAAAAAAAAGACAACCAAAACAATAATGGAGAAGGTTTGGTTATAAATTGGGTTGTAGGTAGCAGCTACAATTCCCACTAAAAAAAAAAATTAACAATACTACATATTTGGAAAATTTAACTATTGGATTACATGTTCTTTATGTTCTTAACATACATGCCAAATTTCGTGTCAATTGGATGTTATTTATTATTCGATCCATAAACTTATTTTTATGCATAATTTCAAACTAGAAAACTTGAAATTTAAATATTTGATTAATGACATAGCTATTAATCTTTGATTTTCTTGAAATTTTACAAGCATAGAGGACATAGGAAGAAAATTTAATAATAGATTAAATTTTTTTAATTAATTCTATTTTCCACCTCAAATAATAATGGATTTTTTCTTTTTTGGGTGATTTAGTGTAAATAAAATCATTAAAAGAATGAAACTACGTCATTTTTGAGGTCACTAATGGTGCATTTCTGATAGAGATTAAGGAGATGACTAAATTGAATAAAGTTAAAACTTAAAAAAGATTGAATTGGACTTAAGTTAAATTAGAGAGATGAATTAAACATTTGGCAAAGCTATAAGGTTTAATTTGTAATATAATCTATTTAATATTTTCATATACAAGTTTATGGTTAGTCATCCACGTTTATGGTTATGGTTATGTTGAATACTCACAGAACCAAACCCTTCTCATTATTCATTATACTCTTTAGAATGAGGAATGATATAAAAGTTAGTCACATAAGCAATGGTATTTTTGTTAGGAAAAAGTTTTAATTCTCAACTTATTTGAAGCTATTTTCCTTCAATCTACTATGTGACAATTGGAGAGACTATTCATATGTGGTTTTAGTCATATGACTTTTTAATGATTCATGTGATTTGTTTAGATGATACACATATAATTTTGTTCATAGCCACGTAATGGGTTGCAGGAGTTAGCTTTAAACCGATTCGAGCCATAATCTATCATTTTTGTTATTTATTGTTGTTGCAGTGTAGTACTTGGCAAATAATCTATCCTCTATAACAGTCTAATTCTTCTCGTTTCCAGTCAGTGACATAGCTAGATACTGTTTTAAATAAATTATGAAAATACAACAACCGACACAAGGGGGAGAAAGTTTTTCGATTTTAGGCTATAATTTTTTTTCTTGGTCTAAATACTACAAATACATGGTTGTTTTTAGTACGTATGACGATCACTATTCGGGTTGTGAGTATGATTGTCAAATATGGCATCCCCTTTTGTGTGAGATTTTAATTTGCATGGATGGATCACTCGTTGAACCCTAAAGTGGTGCTCAATGCAAAACAAAGTGTTCATTGAAAAAGTGGCAAGTAATGGGAATCTTCGGTTTTTCATCGAAAT
The DNA here is from genome assembly GCF_001633185.2 of Quercus lobata. Lineage (NCBI taxonomy): Eukaryota > Viridiplantae > Streptophyta > Magnoliopsida > Fagales > Fagaceae > Quercus > Quercus lobata. Next base: position 83,077,954 of record NC_044908.1, read on the forward strand.
GAAAAATGCATTGATAGTTAGTCAAGTAAGATATAGAATATTTGTCTAAATTCTAACTGCAATAGTAGTTACTACTGTTCTTACTATGAAATCATTAATATTTTTTTATATATAATAAAATAAACATAAACGTAAATTTGTACGTAAACATAAATATTTAATTTAAATAATAAAATAAATTAAATAATCATCTACATTCGTAACATATGTGCACTTTTTTGTAGTGTGCTATACACATTAATAAAAGAGAAATTATTGAGAATTTTTATGTTAAAACCAAATTTGCGATGGAAAATATATTTTAAAATCAACCACGTATAGTAAAAAGTTCTATAAAGAGAAAAAAAAGGGATAAGGATATAAGATTTTTCCTATATTTAAGTAAATAAAAACTAATTCAATGAAGCAATGTTGTGGCCTGTGGTGTTACCATGTTAGTATTTCAGAACTCAAAGACTATCCAAGCAAACTGAAAACCAATTGTTGTTGTATGTGGAGTTAAGCATGACGATTTTTTATTTTTCTTGTTTATATGTGTTTTTGGTTATAATATATATGAAATCGGCAATAAAATATTTTATTATTAAGGTTTGGTATAAAGTGATCTTATTATTATTATTATTATTTTCTTTTAGATAGACTAATTTTTAAATTACAACATTAAAGTTTGGGGTAATTTTTACTTCCCCCAAATTTTCAATGTTGTAAAGTTGTGATTTACAATTAATTTGTGTTGACTTTAATTCCATGTCAAATTTGATTATAATTTTGTTCAATCTTTCGTACCCTGTATTTTATGTGGAATTTCATTGTAAGGGTTGTGTGTGAGAGAGAGTGTGAAGACTCAAGGCAAAATGAAGACCAAAGAAGTTTTCGCAGGTAGCTCGCGAGAAGCCTTCCCGCAAAGTGAAGCATATGCTCAGCACATGACTGGCATGTGAAGAGTCATGACAGATGGTGACAGCTGGTTTTTGCGAGTATCTCACGGGTAAGGTCTTCCTACAAGATGCCTACAAAACATTTTGTTTTGCCAATTTTCCATATTTGATACACCAGGTCTCTACCCACACTATATATACCCACGTTACCCACATATGTTGAGGAGTGCTTTTCATAGAGAAAACCCTAGCCACTACCCTTGAGAGTGAGAGATTTTCATATCCAAAATTCTCTATACAATCCATTGTGGTTTCCTCAACTCCTATCTCTCCATTTCCAAATTCTTGAGAGGTTGATAGCACAAACACTTGCCACACCCATCCTAAGTGTGAAGTGAGGTTTTGGTGCCGGTAGGAAGCATTGGAAGAAGTCATTTGTTTGGTGGATGCAATCAGGCTGAATTGTGTGATTCGGAGAACTAGAGAAGACAAGGCTTCGTTAAGTCAGTTGGTAGCAGGAGCTTGGAGGGCTCGAGTACATGGGGTAGACTAGGCTTGGAGGGCAGCGGAGAGGTATTTCGCTGAGTTTTTCGATTTCCTCTTCGATAACACATCGGCGTGTTATCTTGTGTTTGTATTCTTCTTCCCTACTTTTTTAGCTTTCATTTTACTGCTGTGATTTGTTGAATATGGCTTAGAGTAGTTATATTGTTTATCCGCTTGCATTTACTCTATTCAGCACTTAGTTTAAGTTGGAGTAAAATCAACCGAGCCGTAATTTTAATTTGGGGGTCTAAATAGCTCTTATGTTTTCACACAAATTCAAGCTTTCAATTGGCATTTGTGTATTTCAATATTGCTTAAAATTAAATTTTTTTTATTATCCATCAATTTAGTTAATGTTTTGTACTATAAATTTTTACTAATTCAAAATTCATTTTTCTTACTTTTTTATATCAACGAAAGCATTTGATTGATGCTAGATATATTACAAATTTTATTATATAGACCTTATAATTTGACGTGTCACGAATTAGAATAAATTGATTTAAACATTAATTTCTTATGTTGTTTAATTGGCACTAGTCTATTCTTGCCAATTGTAAGTGTTATGTAGTAAAATTTGTAATAACTTTAACATTTTCCATTTACTTAATGGTGATTTGGTTTGATTTTTATTATTTTATTATGTATATATTTTTTTGGGAAAATGTTTAAGCTGCAATAAATTTCACTACAAAAAACATTAAAAAAGATGTGAAAAAGAATGTGATTGGTGGCCCTTCAATAAGATAATAATTGAATATTTGAATTACTTCCTATTATTGGTGATGCAACAATTTGTAAGACTCATTTAATAAAATTTGTAATAATTCTAGCATCAATAAATTTTTTTTTGGTCTTTTTAAAGAAAAATGCTAAAGGTATTTTTTACATAAAACTTATAAATTGATGTGACAATATATATGATTATTTCAACTACTTAATAAATGAATTGATGTTTGAAATGTGTTTTCAAAATTGGTAACACATCATTCTGTAAGCTCTATACGGTAAAATTAGCAAAATCCCTGACATTACTCATTTTTTAAAAGTGGAGGGGGAAAATTGAAAATCACTTATTGGCCCCCACATTATAGGGTCATTTCTCTCGTGGGCAAAGCTAGAAGGGGCGAGGGCCACGAGGCCTGCCCTTGTGACTCCTCCTAAAATTTCATTGCAATGTGCCATGAGGGTTTAGCTGCCCATGTTTCAAAGAAATTATGCATGTTTTATGTGAAGTTACACAAAAATAAGTGACTCTGACACATGAAAAAGAAAGGTAAAAAAAAAGTCATCTCAAACACCAAACCACATCACCTTTTTGTCCATTTCACTATTGTTATAAGTAGCTTCTGTCTTGTCCCAGTTTTTCAACCTTTTCACTATTTATTTTCTTTTTTATCATTATTTTCACAATTTTTACTATTCATGATACTTTTTAGAGTACTTTATTGTTAAGTGATAGTACAAATTTTATTGCTTACGTCTTATAAATTGGCATGTTGCCAATCACAAAAAATAATTTCAAACATTTATTCATTATATTTATTAATTAACACTAATCATATTTTTACCACATCAGTTTGTAAACTTTTTGTTGTAAATTTTTGTAGCTATGGATTGGTTATTTTTGTATAGTTATTTACTTATTTTAATGATATGAAATATATTCATGTTTTCTTACAACTGTTTATTTAATTTGTTATTATAATCGATTAATAGTTTTTAAGATTAATTTCACTTTTAATATTGTTTTTTAATTTTGCTCCCTCTGGACTAAAATCCTGGTTTTCCCATTGATTTTTTCTAATAGGTGAGGTGATATTATATATATATATATATATATATAGGTTCAGTTCAAGTTACACCTGGTGTAATTTTAAATAATGTTAATTACACTACCTAATATTTTTTATTTAAATGCGAATTTTGATAAATCCACTGCTGGATTACATTATCTTCATATATTCTTCATACTTACAAAATTTAGAGATGATCCATGATCAATAGCCGTGTCATTAATCAATTTTTTAAATTCAAGTTTTCGTAGTTTAAAATAACATTTTTGAACTTTAGGGTCCGTTTGGATACAGCTAAAAACTGAAAACTAAAACTGAAAACTGAAAAACACTGTAGCAAAATAATTTTTAAATGTGTGAATAGTACCATGGGACCCATTTTTAATAAAAAGTTGCTAAAAATGAGGTTTGTGGGTCCCGTAAACAGTGCACGGGACCCACTGATGTGGCTGAAAATTGTTTGACAAGTCAAATATTGCGGCTACTATTCATGAACAGTAGCCGTAACAGTAAAATTTGTCCCTAAAACATGTGAAAAAAAGAAGAAGAAAAAAACGCCAGACGCAGACACTTTCAGCCGAATCCAAACATACACTTAATGCTGTGGTTAGTACATCCCCTAAACTTTTAATTTTGCTAATTTAGCTCTTGAACTTTGCACATCTACCAAATAGATATTTCTATCACTCTGCCGTAAAATACTTTAACTGAAAATTCACATCACGTGAAAGAAAAAAGGCGAAAAGCACATTTTAGTCCCTACATTTTCAGGCGATTCCCATTTTAGATAGAGCTAGGATCAGTTGAGAAAGAAAGAGAAACCGACCAAAGAGATTTCTAGAGTAAATTGACCAAGAACATTTCAAATTACATTGTTAACGTTATTCTAAACATATTTTAATGAGACAATTATTTTGGACATTTACTTGACAAAACCAAAAGAATATAGTAGACATAAATCTTCATCTCCTCAATTGGTGTTGTATAGTAGACATAAATCTTAAGGGAATTAGAGTATATCCATTTGAATGGGCAAGTACAGCTTTTGCAGTTGCTAATTTGCAAGCTAGTCACTGACCCGAAATTTTACACCACCACAAGAATCAAGATACCACCATACCCATCAACCAAAAGCCTTGATGGCCCCCACCAACTCCAATAATCCCAACGCAAACATCCCTCTCCTCTATCTTCTTTAACAATTCTACCATATTCATTATTGAGAATATGAAAGAAGAGTGGTGAGAACACAAATAACAAACAAATAAAGTAAGATCTGCAGAGAAAAGTATTGTGAAAATATTCATGTGAAGTTCATCTCAAACAGGAAAAAGAAAGGTAAAAAAAGTTCATCTCAAACACCAAACCACATCGCTTTTTCACCCATTTCACTTTGTTATAAGTAGCTTTTGTCTTGTCCTAGTTTTTCACCTTTTTCACTATTTTTATCTCTTTTTTTTCTCTTCTACCACTATTTTCACAATTTTCACTATTAATGATACTTTTCAGAGTATTTTATTATTGAATCTAGCCTCCAAATTTTGGCAGGTTGAAGGTTGGATTTTTCTTAGCATGTATGCAAAAAATCAGGGTAAGACTCCAAGAAAAGTATTGTGAAAATATTCATGTGAAGTTCATCTCAAACAGGAAAAAGAAAGGTAAAAAAAGTTCATCTCAAACACCAAACTACGTCACTTTTTCACCCATTTCACTTTGTTATAAGTAGCTTTTGTCTTGTCCTAGTTTTTCACCTTTTTCACTATTTTTATCTTTTTTTTTCTTTTCTCTTCTACCACTATTTTCACAATTTTCACTATTAATGATACTTTTCAGAGTATTTTATTACTGAATCTAGCCTCCAAATTTTGGCAGGTTGAAGGTTGGATTTTTCTTAGCATGTGTGCAAAAAATCAGGGTAAGACTCCAAGAATTGCTCCAAAAAAGACCTATTATTCCTCCTCAACAAATCAATGTTTCCTGGTACCATAGCGGATTTTTTCCTAAGGCTATGTTTGGTTGGGGTGAAAACAGGGAGGATGGAAAATAGAGGGAGAAAAATAGGGTGGAAAACACTGTTTTCCATTGTTTGGTTGGGGAAGGAAAATGGGGAAGATAGAAAACCTGGGAGAAAGTTTTCTCTCCAGGGTCCACATTTTTTACCCTCCCAAATCAGGAGGAAAAGCTAGAAAGAAACGTACTGTCACAACACTTTTACACAAATACCTCATTTCTCTCTCCTCTCACAACTACAAACACAACAATCTTTCTCTCAAACATCTCTAAACTCAAGCATAATCAGATTATCAGAATACAAACTCAAAAACACAATTTTAAAATTAATCAAATCATAACAATAAAAGCAAAAAAAAAAAAAAGAAAAAAAGAAAAAGAAAAAAAAAGACAAAAGACAGAAGACAGAAGACATCTAACCCATCTGGATTGCGTTGGGGACAAAGATGAGCGACGGCTCCAGGCTAGGCCAACTACTTTGGGACAAAGATGACCCATCTGGACTGTGTTGGGGATGAATGTTCTAGAATCAAGTAAAAAGAGAGAGAGAGAGAGAGAGAGAGAGAGAGAGCTAAAGAGAAAAAAAAAGAGAGAGAGAGAGAATGAGAGCTACTAGTATAGTGCTGGAACGTTCTTGAATGAGGGATAAAAAGAAAATAAAAGAAGGGAGGGATAGAGATAAGGACAACGTGTGTGGAGGAGAAAAAAAAAAGTATGGATGAAATGAAATGAGAGAAGGGAGAAATGATATAAAGAACAAAAAATCCTAATTGAGAAATGTTACTACATTATTTTCACAATAAATTTTAAGTAACGGATTATTATTAGTTAATATTAGTGAGTAAAAAAAAAAAATTCAGTGGTGGGTTCAAATTAGAACTAGTAACAACTTTCCACATAAATTTTGTTGTAAAAGTATTGCAAAAAATGTTATAGACGTAACACTTCTAATTGAAAAATATAATTGTTGGTAAATTTTATATTATTTAATGAGTACAAATAAATCTATTTCTTAACTATTATGTAACAAGGGTATAATAGTCAATTTATATAAACTACATTTTCTATCCTCCCAATTTTCTTTTCAACCAAACAAAAGAGTTTTCCACCCTCTTACTTTTCCATCCCTCCAACCAAACACACACAAGGTAAAACTAAATATTTTCTATCCTCCCACTTTTCCACTCCTTCAACTAAACGGACCTTAAGCGCTCTTTAGGGGGGAAAGAGTAGGAGGTGTCCGAAGAGGCTATCTAGGCTTGGCAGTAGCAACCCCCCCAAGTGCTACCATGGTCTTCTAGGGGTCCCAAGGGTAAGCCACGACCTTGGCATCCCACCCATGGGGCATGCCACGGCCTCACCATGCTGCCACTGCCCCTTAGGCAGCATGAATGCTAGGGCCTTGCTGCCTATGCCCAGGGGCATGCCAGCGTGCCCACACAAGCATGCCATGGCCTTAGCTGCGTGCCTTGGCCTTAACTGCTTGCTCGTGGGGGTTGCCATGGCCTTGGACTTGGCAGCATGCACATGAGCATGCCTTAGCCTTGGCTGCCTGCCATGGAGGCTGCCTTGGCCTTGGCTGCTACTTGCCCGTCCTTGGTAGCATGAGCATGGGGGGCTGCCTTGGCCTTAGCTGCTGCATGCCCTGGCACGCCGTGCTGCATCGTCCCGCACTCTAACAAAATTGGCTTATGCCTTTTTCCATTTTTGTGTCCCTAAATTCATTCCATGGTTTTAGAAGAGGATTCTAGCAAGCAGTTTGGCATTCCAAGCGTTTTTGAATTTTTTGTGATTTTTCCTATTTTTCAGCTTTCGAAAATCATAAAAAGTAAAATATGTTGAATCTGGCCTCCAAATTTTGACAGGTTGAAGGTTCAATTTTTCTTAGCATGTGTGCAAAAAATCAAGGCAAGACTCCAAGAATTGCTCCAAAAAAGGCTCATTATTCCTCCTCAACAAATCAATGTTTCCTCGTGCCAGAGCTGATTTTTTCCTAAGTGGTCTTTAGGGGGGAGGAGGTATTCGGAAATGCACAAGGACAACCCCTCTTGAGCTTAGCCACAAGTAGGCATGCTCATAACGAGCCCTCAGGCACCCAACCCCACGTGTTCCATGGTGCGAGGTGGGCCCTAAATGCATCGCCGGGGTGGACCCAGGTTGGCATTTCATATGTACGTGGTATAGTTGTGGCGCACTCTTACAAGGCGGACGGTGTTAGTTTCACCCATTGCCACGCAGAGCAAGCCTAAGGTGATGATCAAACGCATTGTGAAAGCTCTCTCTGGTTCCACTTTTCCTCAAGGCCACACCCACCTGTGCCCAGTGGCGAGGGGTCGATGGTCTCAATAAACGTGTGGTGGGGAATGCATGCATCCTTGGTTTAGCTTGGGCACGCTTGCTTACCTGTTGGTTTGTTGCAGCCCTTGGCTGTTCCTGATAGGCCTTGGCTAGACATTAGCATGGATTTTGTGGAAGGTTTGCCTAGGTCTCAATAGAAGTTAGTGGTTTTTGTGGTGGTGGAAAGGTTCACCAAGTATGTTCATTTCATTCCATTGGCTCACCCTTACATTGCTCTCAAGGTTGCTCATTTGTTCATGCAGCATGTATTCAAGTTACATGGTATGCCCTCTACAATTGTGAGTGATAGGGACCTAGTGTTTACTTTCAAATTTTGGTATGAATTGATGAAATTGCAAGGAACTAACCTGGCTATGTCTTCTTCATATCATCCCCAATCAGATAGGTAGACAAAAGTGGTGAATAAGAGTCTAGAACACTACCTAAAGGCCTTTGCTACTGACAGACCTCACTCTTGTGTGGATTGGCTACCCTTAGCTAAATTTTGGTTCAATACTAACTTCAACACTTCCATTAAGCTCACTCCATTTGAGGCACTTTATGGCTATCCTCGTCCTAAGGTTATGGAATATGTCCTAGGTGTTACAAGGTTGGCAGCTGTTGATTCCTATTTGGAAGATAGGTAGCAACTTTTTTCATTGCTTAAGCACAATTTAAATGCTTCTCAAGAGAGAATGAAGTGGTTTGCTGACAAAAAGAGAGTGGATAGGTCCTTTGAGGTGGAGGATTGAGTTTATCTTAGGCTTCAACCATACAAGCAGTCCTCAGTGCAGTCTAAATAGTTTGGGAAACTTGCTCCTCGTTTTTATGGGCCTTTTTAGGTTGTGCAGAAGGTGGGAAAGGTTTCTTATAAACTTGATCTACCTGTGGGGTCACAAATCCATCTTGTGTATCATGTTTCAAATCTCAAGGCTAAATTGGGTGCTCATGTGGTTCCTAGACTTGCCTTGTCTATTATGACTGCAGATCATATTCTTGCCCTTGAGCCTGTGGCTATTTTGGACTCTAGAACTCATCAGTTAAGGAGCAGACTCATCACTCAGGTGCTGGTGCAGTGGCAAGGTGAGAGTAAGGATGATGCTACCTGGGAGAGTTTATTTGAATTGCAATAGAAGTTTCCACACCTTGTGGGCAAGGTGCTTTGAAGGAGAGGGCATTGTTAGGAGTGTCTAGTTATATGTGTGCGTGTGGTGTTGATGGGCAATGCGTGTGGTGCTGATGAGGCGTGCATGTGGTGTTGCATGGGGTGGTGTTGCAAGGTGTGCCTAGGCTGCTGATGTGGGGGGCGTATGCTGCTGATGGGGCGTGCGTGCACAGTTGATGAGGGGTGTGTGGTTCCAGTGCAGCTTGGGTGTGTATATGACTATGCTTCAGATAATGATTGTATTGATTAGCTAGCACTGTATACTTGTATTGTAGGTTAGTTACACGTGTATTACTTGTAGTGGTGATGTGTTTACCTCATGGTTATGTGGCATAGGTGTGTTTGCTGATGTGGTGAGTTAGAGTGAATAGCTGTCAAGGTAGTTACACAACTAGCATTCAGTTAGTAACTGAGGGTATTAGACTTGGCAAATGAGATGGAAAGGGTATGAACTGTTTTTTTGTTAGTTCCATAATTCCTTTCTCTGTTTTTCTCTAGTCCTTCTAATTCTCTTTCTGTTCTTCCCTATCCCTGTTCTTGGAGGTTGGTTGCCCTCAAATTCAACTGTCAAATCCCAAATTCCTTGCAGAGGGATACATTGACAAATGGAGTAAGCATTTGGTGTTGGCAGTGAAGCAAGTATTTGAGATTGAGCATAGACTCTCAAATGATGTCTTCAAGAAGATTGGATCATAAGTTGCAATGGGAAGCTTCTCAAAGAATTCTTCTCAATCTGGAACCTATTGAAGCTGTTAGACATGTTTGCTTCTTTGAACAATCCAAGATTTGATTTCAATTGTCTTTTTGGTGGAGAAGACTGCATTAAAAGATAGAATCAGACAAGATATCTCATAAAAAAAAGATGATGGTGCCTACCTCTTCAAGTGGGGTAGCAGAGGCGAAGTTCTCCTTCAGATGGCAATGTTCCTTAGCTGATAGGCTCTGTAACTTGCTAGTGTAATCCGCTGTTTGTTGATGGTTATAGGCCAATCTTGACACTGGTTCTTGTAGTTAACAGCACATGAGCAGTAGAGACTTTTATGCAGCACCCTACAGCTGGGAAAGGCTTCTGGCACCTTTAAGCCAAAGGGTCTAACTTCATTGTCTGGTGAAGATTTGGCTGAATTCAATGAGGCTTTCGATGACTGTCATAAGAAGCAATCCAACTGGATTATCTGCAATGAAATCTTGAGGGAGAAAGTATGCAAACATCTAGTGCAAGCTATTACACCTGTTTAAATGTGTTACCTGCAAGAGTTCAGACTTTTGGTTGAACAAGATGCTAATGCTGGCAAGTATGTGAAATTCAGCGTGCAAAATTTAGAGAAAATGCTAAGCTCTTGGTTCCTGCCAAAGCTAACAAGTCATGGGGTTACTAAACAAGGACTCCTGCTTGGTAATGTGAAATCCAACCGACGAGGTATGGAGGTACGGCAGTATCAACATGCACATAGGACTGGTAAAATAAAATTTTTTGTGAACAACCAATTCCACCTGACCCTTTCCGCGATTTGATATTATGCCATTGTCAATAGGCGAAAGAACATTGCTCACTGCATTGGAACATATTTCCCTTCAGTACCTAGTTTGCTTGTTTCCTTCTACAAATTGTGTATATTTTGAAAATTGAATGTTACTCATTGCCTGAACATGTTGCCCATGTCTTGGCAACTTGACTTCCATATTCATTAGCTGAAGGCACAACATGCCTTTTTTTTTTTTAGTTGACAATGCGGTAATCTTTCACAAGTACAAAGTTTTAGTAAGACAGTTATAAAGCTTTATTCGTGAAATTATAGAATTTTCTTGGGTATGGGTGTTAAGGAGCTTAATTGCATAATTGGGTACATCTTTTTTAAGTACATAATTAGGTAAGTCTATATTCTATAAGCATTTGCACCGACTATTGTAAAATAACATAAAGCCCAAAATATAGCCAATGAAGCCCAAATCACCTACATCAAATTATGAAATAGATAATGCAAAATACGGAGTAAATTTTTTCTATGGGCCTTGTGCAATTATACTAATCACTATTATTTTTATGCAAAAAGATTTTTTATTTTATTTTATTTCTTTGCTTTTTCAATGGTGAAGGAAGATAGTGAATGTTAATTAAAGTGTGTGAAGAGAGAGAAACGATTAAAAATAGATAAAATTGATATTTTAAAATAGATAATTTAATGTTGGTGTTTTGAAAAATAGTTAGTTTTATTAGAATAAAGTAAATTCTTATTCTAAAATAAATAGTTATTTTGCATAAGCAAATACGAATGCTTAGCAAATCTCCAATTTTCTCAAGAACATATGAACTCTAATTTTGAAAATTTTCAAAAATCATGAATTTTTTTGATATTAAAGTATAGGAATCATGTATATATCATGCCTAAACAAAAACCCATTCATCATTTCAAATCAAAACACACAAAATCATCAAAAGCCCCAAATTTTCTAAGCAAAGTTTTTGTTTCTTGCCTTCTTATTTTTCAAAAAGTTTCTAATGGACTTTTTGATCACGGATGTAGCTACTTTGAGAGTAGAGTTCAATGAGTGATTGCAAGTGTGTTTTCTAGGAGATGTGGTAGTTCAAACCAAAAGGTCCAAAACCATCTTTATAGGATATTCAGCACCAAAAAAAAAAAAAAAAAAAAAAAAAAAAAAAAAAAACCATCTTATTAGGATGAGATTGAGTGAGAGTTGTTATCAATTTGTCACTCTTGATATTAAAATCCAGGTCTTGTCGTCAAAACACATAATCTAGTTGTAATTTCCAATAAAAAAAAAATAAAAAAAGAATCTAAAGTTATGTTTGGTAACCATTTTTGTTTTTTATTTTTAAAAACTTGTTTTTGGAAATATAAAGAAAAAATAATTTTCTTGTATTTTTGAAATCAAAAACATTTTTGGTTGGTTGAAATTAAAAAAAAAAAAAATTATGAAGAAAAAAAATTCTAAAATATGTTGTTATTAGGATTTAAAATCTAATGCTAACTTATAAAAAGAGATATATTCATTTAATCAAATGTGCGTTTTCTTTGAATTTTGAAAACTAGAAACTGAAAACAGCTTTTTGGATATTTTCAGTCTCCTTCACAAATTGAGTTTTGAGAACGATTTTTGTTTTCTATCCATTTTGAGTTACCAAACAAGTTTTTTAGTTTCAAAAATAGAAAATAAAGGAAAAAATAATTACCAAACATACCCTTACCATTCCTTGACCCTATTCCTTCTGTTTTTTTTAGTTTTATTTATTTATTTATTGTTTATCAAAATTTGAACGTACGTAAAACTTAAACCAATCCCATTTCTTCCATTGCCTAATCCCAAGTTCAGATGATGCTAAACCAAACTATTAATTCTCTCTCAGTGCAAACATTCTATATGATTTTCCCACCATCCGAAATATGAAATACGAAATTAACCTGAAATTCATTGGCATTTGAATCCCAATCTAACCTCTACAACATTGTTAAATCAAACTTCAAACTACCAATTACTGTGTTCCCTCGTCAGAATTAGCAATTGAAATTCTTGTCATTTTGAGGTTATTTTGGACCAAATATTCAATTCAAAGAAAGTTTTTTAAAATTCTAAAAGCTGACTAAGAAAGCTGTCATTTTTGGCAAAGGAAAAGCAACCCTGTTTGATAAAAATATAAACAGCATATAGAGAAGCAAAGAGATTTAATTAAAATATGTATGAAGGCTGTAATGTTTCCAACATACACAGGGTCATTAACGATGACAATCAAAATTCAAACTTATTTCCCTTTCTTGCACTTTGGAATCAAGCAGAATAATTTTTTTTTTTTTTTTTTTTTCAAAAATCTTGTCTTTCCAATACCTCATTTCCAAATTTTATCACATTTTCTCAATAACCAAACAAAACAAGACCGAAGAAATCCTTTTTCTAGTGAAATAGACAACCAAGTAGTAATTCAGTAGATGGAATACGAATTTGAAATTAAAATAGTACACTAAATTTTCGTTGGAACACGGTGAGAATGGCAAAGAGATCTGATGTCGTTTGTGTTTTTGGTTTTTTATTTACTTATCTTGTAAAATAATAATTGAAAATCATTTTTACGATTTAGTATAACTAAAATCACTAAAAAAACGAAACTACGTAGTAACAATGCATCATTAACAAGTAACAACACATTCTTTCTCAAAAAAAAAAAAAAAAAAAAAAAAAGTAACAACACATTCTGATTTCTGACGGAGGCTAATTAAATAAATTAAAACATAAAAAATAAAAAATAATAATAAAAAAACTTCAGACAATGTTAGATGGTTTAATTTCTAAAAACCTATTTAATATTTTTAAAGTACAATTTTATGGTTAGCCATACATTTTTATGTTTATGGTTAAGAATAACTAAACATTTCTTCCTTGAAGTCAAAACCTAAAATAAAAATCAAACCCTTTGCATTTTTCATTATACTCTTTAGAATGAGGAATACTATGAAAGTAACTGACAAGGGTGCAATTTTTTTTTTTTTTTTTTTTTGATTTTATGCTATAATGTTTGTTTGTTTTTGTTCTTAAAGGTCTAGCACAATAGCTCCTATAACTTCAATTTCACTTTGTCAAAAAACCGTAGACTACAATCTCATTCAAAATTGAAACATAATCAAACAATAAATCGTGATAATATATATACAAGCAACTATCAGGGGAATAGTTGTAGCGCTTCTTGAAATTCCATTTCTAGGATTTTGGTGGAAAATCCTATTTTCATTAATCTAAAACCAAACAATTGGTTAAGGTTCGGAATAGGGTTTGTGAATTATACTTAATTTGTGATACAATAGTTTGGTTAGGACTATTTAATGTTTCCAGTTCCAGCTATATTCTTGTAACCCAATGCAGAGTCCCGTTGATAAAATCTAGTTCATGACTACTTGCAGTAATAATGGGAGACAAATTAACAACACACCAATTATAAATTATTCAAAGTTTTCGAAGCCATGTGTAGCCCGTCACTTGAAAAGCTTCACAACTTTATAACCTTTAGTTTTGGGATTGAATTCAAACCCTATAGACATGTGGAATGCAATGTAACCTAATGGAGGATGGTTGACATTGGGTGAGGTAGGAAAAGATGAACTCACTTTCTAACACAAGGGTTCCAAAAACATAACCCGTTAGTGTAAAAGATGCTCTCGGCATTGCGGGCAATTCGCCGATCATGCAATTTGAAGTGATGTTGTGACTCCTTGAAATCCAAAGTGGCTCGAGATACAAAACAAAGCTTCCACTAAAGCAATATAAGGTGATGGGTGTCTTTATTTATTTTTTCTTTTTAGAATGAGGAATGCTCCTAATGTTAATCAAATGAGAGATAGTATTTTAGTTACTATAATTCTAACTAAAAATGATCATTTTTATTGTTCTTACTATGAAATCCATAATAATTTTTTAAATAAAACAATAAGCATAAACATGTACATAAACATAAATATTTATTTTAAACAATAAAATAAAATAAATAATCTTCTACAATAATTACATATGTGCATTTTTTTTGTATTACACTATTCACAAAAAAGAGAAATTATTGAGAAGTTTTATGTTTACCAAATATGAGTTACAAAATATTTTTAAAAATCAACTATATAAAGAATAAAGCTCTACAAAGAGGGAAAAAAGGGATAAGAGTACAAATATTTTCCTAAATTTATGTTAATAAAAAATAATTGAATGAAGCAAGGTTGTGGCCTATGGTGTTAGTATTTCAAAATTCAAAGACTATTTAAGCAAATTAAAAACCAATTATTGTATGTGGAGTTAGGTGTAATGAATTATTATTAGTATCATCATTTTTTTTATGGTTAATATGTGTTTTCTGTTATAATATATCTAAAATATATTATTAATGTATTTTTTTTATGATGTTGTATTAGAAATATATTAACAAAATTTGAGCTCAATGTTATTAATTATTTAAATTGGGATTAGTTGAATTAATCTAAGCTAGATTTTTTTTTTCTTTTTTCTTTCGGAGTATCTATTCACTTGAAACAAGCTTGAGGCATTAAAATAGGCAAAGGAGAGATTTCATTATTAAGGTTTGGAATAAGGGGAACTTTTATATATATATATATATATATATATATATATTTCCAAATAGACTACTTTGCAAATTTTGATTTTGTCCTCTAAAGTTTCAAAGTTTTGGTCAACGCCACTAACATTTGGAAAGCCAGAAATTGAATTCAAGCGACTTCTGACAGAAAATAGCGTTCCTCTTGCTTTGGATTCCCTAGCAACATCCACTGCTGAGCAAGCCTACGTTTTTGCTTCAATATCTTTGCCTGTTCCTGTCATATAGAAGGAGGATCAACCTCTTGAAGCTGTTAGACATGTTTGCTTCTTTGAACTATCTGAGATTGGGATTTCAATAGGCTTTTTGGTGGAGAAGACTGCATTGAAATGCAAAATCAGATAAGAGATCTCGTCGAAAGGATTGTTAATGGTGCCTGTTAGATTTTCGGGCAACTTCCTCTTCAAGTGGAATTGAAAAGGCAAATTTCTTACTACTGTAATCAGCAGCTTGTTGATGATTATCGGTTGAACAGTTCAACTTGAACTTGACTGAGGCTCTTGTAACCCATCAGAGGTGGAAAAAATAAAAGTACCAAGAAGATGTTATTCCCAACCAAGTTTCTGAAATAATAAAAGAAATTGGGCTAAATTTGAATGGATGGTCAAAGGCCTATGATGATATCTCCTTGTCCTACCTCTTCATGATGAATAATCACTGCCATTTTTGCAATCTGAAAGGCACAAAGCTTGGGGATATGATGGAAGATTCTTGGTTAACAGCACATGAGCAGTACAGAGACTTTTATGCAGCACTCTACTTGAGGAAGAGCTGGGAAAGGCTTCTGGCACCTTTAAGCGAAAAGGGTTTAACGTCATTGTCTGGTGAACAATTGGTTGAGAGGCTGAAGTCATTCAATGAGGCTTTTGATGAAAGTCATTAGAAGCAATCCAATTGGATCAGTTAAATTAAAAAATTTATGACCAACCAATTACGATCAACAATTTGATAGTATGCAATTGTCAAGAGGCAAAAAAACAGGTTTCCCTATACTCATTTCATGGGAATAGTAATTTATTTCTTGTTAATTTGATGTTTATAAGATGTCTTGTGCGCAGTACCTAGTTTGTTTTGTAGCCTTCTAGAATTTATGTATATTTTTCAAAGTATCACATTCCCTGAACGTGTTCCCTATTTCCTTGCAACTAGATTTGCATGTTCATAAGCTTTAATGGAGCAATTATAGAACTTTTGAGCGTATGTGTGTTATGGAGTTTTATAGATGTTCCTATTTATCTACTTGAACTTAAAAAAAAAAAAAATATATATATATATATATATTATGTACTTCAAAAAGATGTACCCAATTATACTTTTAGAATTTGCTATATATTGTTTTTGAAACTTAAACATCTTGGGCTAATTTTAAATTTCTTGGTTAGACCTTGCTCGAACCAAAAGTTCCAGCTCTTTTATCAAATACCACATCATCAGAAAGCAGTCTAACTGCAATTTCAAAAAAAGGAAATCCTGCTCTCTTCCATTATTGTGTTTCCTTCAGTTTTTCAGTTTTTTTTTGGGTCAAAATTTGAATATAAAACCTACACCAATCACATTTCTTCCATTACCTAATCCCAAGTTGAGGTGAAGCTAAATCAAACTATTAATTCTCTCAGTGCATACATGCCATATGATTTTCCCAACCATCCTTAGGCTACTCCCCTTACTTCGAAGAAATTTATGTCATTTTACATGGATCAAAACTATGAATTTTTAATCGAAGACTACTCGTGCTAAGCGAAATAGCTTATCCAAATAGGCTTATAAATCCATTAAAAGATGTTGATTTTGGTTCTGAGATTTTGTTTTAAATTTTTATTTGCATAACACAGTACCAAAAGAAAAAAACATATACATATGGAATGGAGTAAAAAAATTATTTTAAAAAATTAAAAATACAAGTTTATGGCTAAGTACATTTAAAAAAAAATATATTTTTTAAAAATTCATTAAACCTGAAAATTTATTTAATAGGATAAATTATAAATTGCACTCTTTAACTTTGCCTAAAATTCAATTCAATCTTCTAATTTCATTTTTATTCAATTTTGTCATTTAAGTTTCATCTTTATTCAGTTCAATCATCTAATTAGGAGTTGAAAAAATGCAAAACGCCCAAAAACATGTGTCATTATACACTACTTCAAGATTTAATAGAAATAAGTCAGATAACCAAGTCTATCATATTTTTTACATACACCGGTCAAGTAGAAGATAAACAATTCTTCAAAATTTAAACATTCTATTTCCAAATTTTCACATTTTCTCAACAACCAAACAAAACATGACCCCAAAATCCCTTTTTTAAGCAAACAACCCCCAGTAATTCAATGGATTGAATATGAATCTGAAATTAATACCACAAAATTTTTTCTTTTCCTTGACTTTCTTACCAAAAATAGATTCATTGTTAAAATTTTCTAATTATTTTTAATATTTTTTGGGAACCAAATAATGGAATAATAAAAAAAAGAAAAAAAAGAACCTTCATGCAAAGGAAGACCTGATCTTGTCTTTGGAACACTGTGAGAACGGTGAAAAGATCAAACATAGTTTGTGTTTTTTGTTTTTTTATTTTATTCTTTCTCTCTTTTTTTCCCTCAAATAATAAAAAATCACTAAAAAACCAAAACTACTAAAGGTGCATTTTTTATGGAGATATCTTAAAGTATTGAATTGAAGGTAAGTGAAATTAGAGTCAGTAATTGAAATTTAGGGAAACTGTTTTTAGGGGGATCTAGTTGAAAAACTGGCCTACACAAAGCCGACTAGAGGGACTGAGAAAATAATAGAGTAGGTGCAATTTGAAATTTAGCATATTTAATACTGTTAAAATACAAGTTAATGAATAACCATACAGGTTTATGTTTATGGTTAAGATTAATTGAACCTCTATTCCTTGAAGTCAAAACCCACAATAGAAATTGAATTTTTCTCATTTTTATTATACTATTTAGATGAGAAATGCTATGAAAGTCAAGCAAGTAATAGTATTTTTGTTGTCATTGTTATTATTACTACAATATAACAATTAGTCGGATTCAAGACAGTCATTTACTATGGTCCAAATCTTCTTGATGACCAACCCAAGGTCATGATGTAAATCAAAACAAAATTTGATTGGATTACCCAAAATTAATGTTAAGTGTGGTAGTCACCACGATGATTATGGTTAAGACTCATTGAACCTCTCTTTTAATTATTCATTACCCACTTTAGAATGAGGATTGCTATAATTTTAAGTCAAGTAAGTGATAGTATTATTGTTATAATTTTTCCTACTGCGATAAAGCATTCAGTTAGGATAAATACTATGCTATATTATGGATTAAAAATCCTTGGTTAACAATACAAGGAATAATATCAGAAGTAGTAAAAGATATGGTTGGTTTTAAAGTTACCTTACACTATGATGATGAAGCTTGAATTCCAGCTAAGGTGAAGAATTGGAACAACAAAATAAACTGACATCCTTGCAAAGGAAGACCTGGTCTTGTCTTACTTTGGAAGCACAGTGAAAACCACAAAGCTATTGGATGTAATTTGTGTTTTTAGTTTTTTATTTACTTCTTTCTTTTTCTCAAATCATAATAGAAAAAAAATTTGGTGTTTAATGTAAAAGAAATCACTAAAAAGGAAATTACTTCTTTTTGGAATTCATTAAGTTGCATTTTTTTTATGAAGATTAATGAGAGGATTGAACTGAATAGAGTTAAATTTTAAAGGATTGAATTGAACATAACTGAATTAAGAGGACTGAATTTAACTTTAGGCAACATTAAAGGGTTTAATTGTAATTTAGCCTATACAAAATTTTGAAAATACAAGCTTATGGTTAACAATATATGTTTATGTTTAATACTCGTTGAACCACTATTCCTTGAAGTCAAAACCCACAAAAAACATCGAACCTTTCTCATTATTCATTATTGTTGTGAAATTTTAAAGCATACATGCAAGTGCACAAACCGTATTGAAGTATAGTTTAACGAGAACGAGGTCGAACTCACAAAAACTTGTATGAACTTAGAAAAATTAATCAAATTTTAACCAAATTAATCATAATCTAGTTTAATAAAAATTGGTTGTTTTGAAATTATATGACCTAAGCAAATAATTAATCCAAACAAAGATATTATTAAAGCAGTAAAAAGATATAAACAATCAAGAGAAAGGAATTAAGATTTTGGAATCTGCATTTTCAATTCATATTTGCATATATTCATGATTATTAATATCTCCCAACCACTACATAATAATCTAGAATTCAATTTTGCTATCATGGAAGATATTCTCTTTAAAATCCCTATTTTAAAAATCTAAAACATGTTATTCTTCGCTTTCTAGGTATAAAATCAAATCATCAATTATACTTGTTGTCGTTGACAAACAAATCACAAGTGATATCAAATTTAAAAAAAAAAAAAATATAAACCAAGCATTCAATTAATTAAGATAAATCCAAATTATGAGAAAAACATAATTAAACTCATATTAAGAATCCTATCCTACTCAATTAATGTGAAACAAGAATAATTTAAATCATTAAAGAACAACTATAGTGAAAAAAATTAATTCATATAAATACTACTGATAATTTTTAACAAAGTTTCATCGTCAACCTAAATTATAAATTTAGCTACTCATAGTAATTGAAATACTGAACACTAGACTAAGCAAATAAAACTATAGTGCTAGCACAGAGAAGAGCTGCAAAAAAAGCCACATTTGGCCCTACGCCCCATTATTTTTTGTTTCTCTCTATTTATACTTACATGCACATATGCGGCTAACCTAAAGGCTTATTATTAAAATCAAAGCCCATCTGCACATCTCCACGAAAACAAACTCTTATTTTCTTCTTTCTCTACTTTTCTTCACCACGTCGGATTAACATCAGTCTCACTCTTCTTATTTTCCCTTTTTCTTTTCTTCACAGCTTGTTAGACTTGCCCAGCCTGTGCTTGTGTAAGTTATTTTCACTTGGACTCTGCTTTTATTCTTTTCTTTTATTTTTGCTTACTTCACTTCACTCCTAAGCTGGATCTAGGGGTGTCAAATGGATGGGTTTGGGGTGGGCATAATTGGGTTGGGTATGTAAAAATCATTTATTCATTAAAACCCATTTAACTAATTGCTTCTAACCCAAATCCAATCCAATCCAACCCAATTATTATGGGTAAACCCCAATTATCAAAATTACCAAAATGCCACTAAAGTGAAAATGACCAAAGTACTCTAAAAATATTAAACAAATTTCTTGTACTTTCCCACACTTTCTCACCTACCAAATAGTTGAAATCTACCAAAAATAAGAAAATATAGAAAAGCACTTCGTGACTTTGATCCAGCCGTGGAGTGACGCCATGTGGAGCAGCGTGCGATTGTCGTAGTCCCTAGCGTGCACCAGCATTGCATCTTCCTCCAAAAGCTTCTAGTCGGCTCCGGCGTCGTTTTGGTGTGCGTGTTGAAGAATTGAAGAGGTCCGGCTAACTCTCGCTTTCTCTTTCTCCTTTTGCTTCTCCTTCGACTGCGACGACACTGATGTGGAGCCTCTACCTCCACCTCCATTGAAGAGCTTCGTGCTCAAAGAGCACAGAGAGTGAGGGAAAAAGAGAGGCTAGGGTTTGAATAGAGAGAAGAAGATGATGGCTAGGTTTGAAAATTTTCAGTTTATGTTGAAGATCTGAGAGAAATGCCGAAAATCTAAGGAATCTCCGAAGCTTTGAAGCTGCTGAAGCTGTTGGGTTTTTGATTAAAACGTGATTGGAGGCCGAGAAAATGAGGGAAAATGAAAACCCTCGTGAAACACTGAAACGTTTAAGGGCTTTTTTTTATTTTTTATTTTTTAGGGAAGGGCTGGATTGAATTTGAGTATATTATTTTTGGGTTAAATGGGTCTCAATGAGGTTTTAGTTAAAACCCAATAATCATTGGATCTAATTGGGTTGATGCCCATTTAACCCAATTAATAATTGGGTGGGTTTGGATTTAATTAGAGTGGATGAGTTTGGGCAAGCAAATGGGTTTGGGCTTACTTTGCCACCTCGCCTAGATCTCTCAAATTCGCTTAACTTAATTGAGCATTATTTTGCCTCAAATAAAGCCTATTAGCATGTAAATCCTAATCAATTATAAGACAAAAATAATATATAATCAATCACAAAATAACATAAAAGGAATGCTAAATATGTAGATATGAAAGTACTTTATTGTTTATATTTCAAGCACATTAATTATACTCTTTAGAATGAGGAATGATATGAAAGTTAGTCACCTAAGCATTGGTATTTTTTTTAGGGAAAATTTTAGCTTCAAGGCACTTTGAAGCTATCTTCCTCCAAGGCTCCAACCTACTAAATGACAATTGAAAAGACCATGTATGTGTCATAACATTTTTTAAATGTCATGTGACTTATCTATATTATATTTAAAAGTTGAAAAGACCATGTATGTGTCATAACGCTTGTGTTGAGGCACATCAGCGATCAATTCATCATTTTCTTTCAGCATTAATGTATACAATAATACATTATGCTTTTACACATTCTTACAACTAGTTGTAACTTACCAATCAGGATAGGCCGATCACTTTTTAGTACCACAACTTTACACATTATTGAACATAAATGCAATTTATAATATAAAATATATGAAATACAAATAGCTTGGGTGGAGACACCATTTATTTATTTTTAATTTATACTCACTAAAAAAAAAAACATTTAACAAAGGTTTGGAAAGAAATCCTTCAAACTCTTCCTAGATTTTTTTTAATATTTAATATGAGTTTTGAAAATATAATCGTTGGATTGCATGTTCTTTATATTTGTAAAACACATGTCAAATTTCATTCAAATCGAATGTTATTTACTATTCGATCAATAAAGTTATTTTTTATGCATACTTTTTTTATCACAAAATTTTGAAATTTAAACATGGCTTTGGTGACAAAGCTATTGATATTTGATGAAAATGAAAAATGACACATGGTTCTTTAAGTAGGAGCGAAATTAGACCCTTTAACTTTGCCTTGAATACTTCATTAGCATACACATAAATACAATGGTGGAATATGATTTTTTTTTTTTTTTTTTTGAGTGAGTATAAACTATAAATAAATAAAGTTATTATTTTTTATATTATTTTTTTTTCTTTTGATTGTCAAATATGATCCTATTTTATTATATAGTATATAATAATATAATCTTATTCTATTACATACCATGACTTGAATAATTTGGTGTTTAATTACAATTATACCATTTATTTTGAATATTCTTTTCATTATATTTTATTCTATAAATTTGCTATTATCTCTTATATTCTCTTCGGAAAAAAAGGTGATTATTCTATCTCTCTCTCTCTAGATTTTTAATTCTTTCTTGTTTCTCTAATTTAGGTTGATGAATTTATATGTCTTTTGTGGGGCCTGATAATTCGTGGCCCAGACCCATTCTGCACTTGGGCCCAAGGCCTGAGCCGAGGAGAGCTATTGCCGAGGACGCATAATGAAAGCCCAAGAAGGGCACGAGGACGATTTTATGCTCAGCACCTCTCAAAACGCCTGAAGGAAAGGGCAAACTCTGTACAGGGGCAGGGTAAGGGAGAAAGCTGCCAACATCGTAATACAGAATCCTGCATCTGACAAGCCCATGCTCCAAACCATGCCATTTAGCTTTTCCAACAACCCCCAACCACTCTAGGTATGGGTTGACCGGACAGGTCTGCACCCCAGAAAGTAAGAACTTACACGTGGACACTAAAAGGGGAATGAACACTAGTATAAAAGGGAAAGAAAGCGAAGAAGAATGGACCCCAGCTGGAGGACGAAAAATCCTGCAAAGGGGAGAAAAAGGGAAGGGTACAGAGCTCCTCGGACGCTGTCCAAGGACTTAAACCCTGCAATTCACTCTAATGAGAGGCTTAGCTAGTCAAGCTAAGTCCACCCATAGAGAAGCTTCCACAGAAACCCCGACTAAACCGTTAACCTGCGGCTAAGGTCCTGCCTTTCAAGCCCACTCTCTACAAATCATATTGTTAGGGACCATTACATACGAGCCCAACGTCATTCGTGGGTCGTTAGAAATCGTGCCCCTACATCTTTTAATATCTCTATTTTGGGTAGATATGTTTTGGTGTTTTGTTTTGTGAGTTCCCCATCATAATTCCTCTTTCTCCCTCTTTTAGATTTTGTATGATCATTTTTTACCTTGTTAGTTAGGAAGTGCAAAGTTGAGTTTATATCAACAAAAAAATAAAAAAATAAAAAAAAATCACATGTCTCCTTAAGAGAATGAGAAATTTGAATAATAAATTTGTTAAGAAAATATAATGTATAATAATAATAGTTAGAAAAATATGGTCCACTTCAAAAAAATAATATTAATAAAAAATACAAAAAATGATAAAAATAAATATTTGTAAAAATAGAGAGATAGAAATTAATTTTATAAATTGTTTAATTTTTAGGGAGAACAAATTATCTAAAATAAAATTTAGAAAATAAATTATATATTATACTATATCTCAAAATAATTATATCTTCTCATGCATCATGTGGGTCTGTGACTAGTTTAAATAATACATAGTAGACTCAAAGCATGCGCTCCGTGTGTGCATGAGGCTCTTTTTTTTTTTTTCTTTTTTTTTTTTGAGTCTAGTGTCATAATTTTCTAGGGATCACAATTTGGTTTAAGTGTATGCTCAATCATATTATACTTTTGAAAACTATTAATATTGCCAGGAGCGTCATTTGGATAGCTCCAAAAAATGAAAACAATAACACAATGTTCAATAAAAAAAATGTGTTCATTTTTTAGAGCTAGCCCAATGGCACTCCAGTTTGTATCAATAATTCTCAAAAGTATAATATGATCGAACATACACTTTAACCAAATTGTGATCCATAGAAAATTATATGACACTAAACCCCAAAAAAAAGAGCCTCATGCACACTTGGAGCATGTGCGATAAAGCTAGTTTCCAAAACTCATATCAAGGTAATACAAATTTGATTAAAAATTAAAATAAATGTTTTCCATTAGTGAATTAAGACACATCAAAAGTGTCATATTTTGTAATAGTTTATAAATATCTAATGGAGATAAAAATATTAGAACTCATATCTAAGTAATACAAATTTGATTTAAAAATTAAAATTAATGGTTTCCATTAGTGAAAGAAGACACATCAAAAGTGACATATTTTGTAAATATCTAATGATAGAGTGCAAAATATTATTCTGATTTGCAACAATTAAAAAAATAGATGGACTTTAAATATTCTATGAATAAATAGCAAATGATAATTTTATATATTAAATATGGAAGTTAGTTTGTTTTTTATTTTGCACATAGGATAGACATATATTTAAAGATATAATATGTGAAGATAACATAAAAACCAAAAGAGAACTGATAATATGAATATGCTAATTAAAGAATGTAAGTGTTACACATATCAATAACTTAGGCATTTTCAAAAAAATAAAAATAAACTCAGGCACAATGAGGCAATTATTTATTTTACAAAACAAAGAATCACTAAGGAGTTATGCATGATTGCAAGCAAGTCTTAACCTCTTCTCTCACCATAACTCAACTAACACCAAATTGTGATTCTTTGGCCTTTATACAATCCACTAAAAAAAGTCACCTAACAGTTAGTTAGTTAGTTTATTTATTTATTTTGCACATAGGAAAGACATCTATTAGAAGATATAATATGTGAAGATAGAATAACAACCAAAAGAAAACTAAAAATATAGAATAACCTAATTAGAGAATGCGAGTCTTAACTTCTTCCTCACTAGAACTTAAGTAACACCAAATTGTGATGCTTTGTCCTTTATACAACCCACTAAAAAAGTTGCCATGCATTTATAAAAAAAACAAAAATTACATGAGTTAAATTGTTGTGTTTTTATTTTAACTTTTTTGGCCACGTTAGAATTTTGTGCATATATTATGAAATTAATTTCAATTTGGTGCCAAGTATATAATGACCAACAATATTATATACATATACATATATATATATATATATATATATATATATAATAAACCAAACTGTGGGGTGACATTTGGTATGGGAAATTCATATTACTCTTGGCATCTAGGTTACTGAGAATGTAATGCCCTGCAATCTGAATGCCTAAGAATGTAACTATTTTTATGTTTGGTTTAATTGTGAACTAATAAAATTCTTAGAAATGCGAGATTATATTGTTTGGTTTATTTATAAGAATCTTAAATGAATTATTTATTTTTCCTACCATCCATAGATTTGTAAATAATGACAAACAAAATGTAAACTGTAAATTATGACAAATTCATTAAAACTATGGTCTAACATTTCAAAATGACAAGTACAATACAAAAATAATTATTTAAATTCTTATTCTTTATGAAAATCTTGTTAATAAAAATAAATAATTTATTTTACCTTGGCATCTAACCAGTCCCAAATAGGGGAAAAATTAATTCTTAACCATAATTTTAAAAAGAGCTTAATCCATAACAAAACAATCTGACAGCTTTTAAGTCTATAAGATATTGATGATTTATTTTATGTTTTATCTCTATTGCTTAAATGATAAGAAAAAATATTTAAAATTGTCAATTTATAAAAAATAAAACTTCCTTTAAGTTTAAGAATTTGGATACACACTTATTTTAAAGGGGATCCACATTCTTACAAAAAGTGGGTTGAGGGGGAAGTCAAATATCCCTAACATCTGATTCCCTGGTGTGATTTGCAACCAAACATGAAAAATTTTAAATATTCTTGTAAATCCTCAAATATTGCCCTATACCAAACGTCACATGGACGTTAGTATTTTGTAGAGGAAAAGGAAACAAACTGGGAAAGTCAAGGTTTTTTTTTTTTTTTTTTTTTTTTTGTGTGTGGCATAGAAGGAAGACTTTCATTAAAAGAAAAATATATATAATACATGGAACGAAAACCATTCTCCCAAAAAAAAAAAGAAAACAAAAAAAAAAAAAAAAAAAAACAAAACAAAACAAAACCATAATACATGGATCAAAAAACGTACATACATTTTTGAAAGAATATATCCAAGCGTTACACTGGTTTTTAGGAGACACTCCAAAATTCCAAAAATGAACTTCATCTATTGGCAAGTTTTTGTTTGTAGTGGGTGGGAAGGTATTTCAATGTGGAGAGTGTTTTAATTACATGTAACTTCCCATTGTAACTATCATATGTGCATTACATTTTGTTGAAGTAGTGTTTCAATTTGGGGTAAAAGTTACAGTGTTTGGACGTTGTGTAGGTGGTTAGAAGAGTGGGGTAGTTTTGGTTGTGTACATAGGTGGTGGGACAGCTTTTTTTTTATAATAATATAAAGATAAACATAAACATAAACATGTACACATAACTTTACATTTTGGAAAGTAAAATAAATTAAATAACATTCTACGATCATTATATATGTGCATGTTTTTGGACTGCCCTATACTCATAAAAGAGAAAGTATTAAGAACTTTTATGTTAAAACCAATTTTGAGTTAGAAATAATTTTTTAAAATCAACCATGCAAAGGAAAAAGTTCTATTAAGAGAAAATACAAAATAGAAGGGGAATATCATTTTAAATCCATGTAAATAAAAAATAATTCAATGAAGGTTGTGGATTGTGGTGTTAGTATTTTAGAGTTGATAGACTATTTGAGCAAATTAAAAACCAATGTTGTATGTGGAGTTAGGGTTAATGATTTTTTTAATGGTTAATATCTGTTTTTCATTATAATATATACTATTAATGTATTTTTATAATATTATATTATATTCAAAATCTATTATTAATATTTTTGCTTAGTGTTATTAATTATTTTAATTGGGATAAGTTGAATTAATCAAGTTCAAATTTTCTATCTTTATTTATTTATTTAATTAGTGTATAACTCATACATATATACGGTACAATTAAAACAATCATAATTTCACACATATATGGGTTCAAACATAGTGTAAGAGTTACACATTTTTTTTTTTTTAAGTCATAGATGAGATTTACTCTATCCCCCTTTTTTTTATAGTTTCTTTTATATACACATGAGTTTATTCTTTATTTTTCTTTTTTGTTTATTTGGGTTTTGATAGTTTATTTATATTAGATTATTTGTCTTTTGCACAACATTCACTACCTAAAACAAAAATTAAATTAAAAAGAAATTTAGATAGAACATGTGACGCAAAATTAGACAAAAATTGGAATCCAATTTAAAATCTAATTGGATTTTCTGCTGCAATAATATAGTTGTTACCTAGATTCTCAATTATGTATCACCAAAGATTGCTACAAGTATGACATATTGCAACACAACACTTGAGGTTTGGAATAATCTCAGAGAAAGATTTTTTCAAGGGAATGGACCTAGAGTGTTTCAATTGCAAAAAGATCTTGCAAGCATTTCACAAGATGATGTTTCTGTCAGTAATTATTTCACTCAATTGATGATTCTCTAGAATGAAATTCAAAATTTAAGTCCTTTTCCTCGTTGTTCTTGTGGTAAATACACATGCAATGTGAATGGAAAGATAGTAGATCTTAAACAAAAAAGATTCAGTCCTGTAATTGCTAATGGGACTCTAAGCAATGTTTCACCACCTAATAACTTATTATAGAATTCATATTTTGAAAATCCCACTATTAAATTACATGTTCTATATGTTCTTAATATTCATGCCAATTTTTATGTCAATTCGATATTATTTACCTTTCGATCTGTAAACTTATTTTTTATACATTATTTTAAACTACAAAAAGTTGAATTTAAACAATTGATTGCTGACATGACTATTAATCTTTGAACACCTTGAAATTTTGCAAGCATGAAGAATATACAAAGATAATGTAATCTAACGATGAATTTGTCAAAATTTACATCCAATTAAAAAATATTGAGTGGTGTAATATTACTTAGAGTTACACCAGGTATAACTTGAATCTAACCCATATATATATATATATATATATATATAAGAGAAGTGCCACGTCCACAAAATTTTAATAATATTTTCACAACAAATCATAGGTGGTTAGTTATTATTGGTTCTAATTTGAACCTACCACTAAAATTACTTTTCTACCACACCAATAACAATCCATAACAACCTACTACATAAAATTTGTTATGAAAATGTTGTGAACATATCATTTCTCTTTTATAATAAAAAATATATATAGTTTTTGTAAATCCGTTCCTTTATTCTCAATCCCAAATTCGTAACAGCCTTAACTTGATTGTTCCCTCTTTATAACACTTACAATTTTTTTTCTCTAAAGTCTAAACCGCCTACTAGCATATCCAGGATCCATGAAAAAGTAGTCTCTAAAAAAACAAATAGATTATTTATATTTACCCTCTTAAATCATATTCAAGCCGACTTGTAATAAAAGGGGGAAAAAAATACCAAACAAAGAAAGAAGATTCGGTGCAAGATAAAAAGTAATACTGTATGTCTTATTTTATGTAAATTGTATTTTTTTTTTCATCCAAATTTATGAAGTCACATGTATTTTCTTCCCTAAACTTTAACTTGAAACAATCAATTGCCTAAATTATTGGTTTAATTTTAATGTGAATGTCTCTTTACCACGAAAATTTCTTCAATCTTCGTTGTACTTGAACTTATATTTCATGGGCTTATATATATAATTGCATTTTCACATGCTTACTTTCTATTATTACTTAATAATCATACAATAAAGACGTCAAAATTAGGGTGAAATATGTTGGAATTGGAAAGTTTTAACAATGGGAGATATTGCAACTGATTACAGTGTAGGGTTTGATTGGTTAAGAGAGAGAGAGAGAGAGAGAGAGAGAGAGATTACAAAATGATCCTATAATGTAGGGTGAGAAAGTGCAATCCATCCCTTTAAAAAAAAGTCATTAATTTCATTTTTTTTTTCTACTAATATATGTTTGCGTATTTAAATAATTGATAGGTCACATGTTAACACAATGAATACAAAAATCAGTGAAAGAGAAACTAATCCCATAATTTATTCTAATACAACTTCTAGTAAGATATGCAGAAGAATGAATCATTAAAAAAAATAAATTAAAAATAAATAAATAAATAAAAAGGCTAAGTGGCGTGAGATAGAAAGAGAGATTTGCCAGAAGTTGACAAAAAAAAAATAAAAAAAAATAAAAAGAAATTAAAAGAAGGAAGAAGAAAGAGAGAAAACCGGCTTGAGTAATTGATTGTGAGTCTGTGACGGTCTTAATTTAACAAGGATAATTCATCATAATATTTCTTTACCTTTAAAAATAATAGTATATGTAATAAATAAAGTACGAAATAGCGTAATTTTGGGATGGTGGATAATTTTTTTTTTTTTTTTTTTTTTTTTTTTGAGAAGATTGAGATAATGGATTAGATATTATGAAAATGACATTAACCGTAAATAATGGAATTTTGGTCAATAGTATGCTATTAATAAATTCATTTGTTTCCCTCTTATGAGAGTAAAATCGATTGTCATCAACCCTTAAGAGGTGGCCTAAGAAGTAACCAGCAGGATATATTGACTTATCATGTGCAAGGATTGGCTATTTGAGCCTACAAATCTTGAAAATTTCTTTAAATCAATGGAGTGCTGAGCTCCAATTCTACTATTTGAACAAAAAACGTATCACTCTTGCCACAGAAAGAGCAATTATAATTTTAAATTTTATCTTATAAAAAAATTGTATTGTAGAAAATAATGTAATATTATAGAAATCAATAAAAGATATTTGGTAGGGAAAGATGCAAAATTAGAAGTTCTATGTTCAATTTACCACAAATTTTCGGCTCCCAAAAAAAAAAAAAAAAAAATTACCACTCATTTTTTCTTAATTTTAAAAAGTTCTCTTTTCAATCCTTCGGAATCGTTTAAACAAAACTTTTCGAAAATAAAAGATCTTTATAATCTTGAAATTTTAAAAGAGATCTACAGAGAACTCAATAATGCCTAGAAATCCCTTCATTTCCCCCCCTAAACTATTGAAAGAACTCATTTTTTATTCTTGAACTTTTGAAAAATATAGCATAGCATACGTACGTGAAGTGTAACCAAATAATTTTAAGGAAATGTCACTGCTAATAAGAAAATACATGGCTAACAAGGTTTTCTTTGAGCTAAAAAGTCACTATCATTCAATTTAACACATGAAAATCATTCCTACGTCATACCACTTGTGGTCAACGTTTTTGCCCATTGATTAGGTTGTGGACGAGTCTTCTCTTTTGAAACTATATATAACTCATGCCTTAAGGTGGTGCCATGTTTAGAAATTATGACAAGTTCTCTCTTTAAAATTATTTATTACTATTCCTTGTTTGGGATAGTCTCCACTCACTTAAACCCTACTCGTGTGTGGTATGGGACCATTTGAGTTATAGTGGGACTTATTACTACCCAAACTCATAACTCTAGGACTGGCAAATATGATCGCTTACAAGTACTCTTTACCACTACGCCATACCTCGGATGGTATTTTCCCTATAAGAACTTGTGTTTGTTAAAAATTCAATTAGCCTGAGCTACACTGGGCGTTGTAGTTGACAAGGAAGAAACTACGTACCTTGGGGCTGAGGGGGGCCATGCCCCCCTCCCCCCACCCCAAGCCTTAGAAAAAAAAATTCCCTAGTATATATATTAGCATTAAAAAAATATACTTTTGGCTCTAGAATTAATATACTTGCACCCCTCTCCTAAAAAATTTACAAGCTGACCTATGAAACCAAAAATGAAAAATATTATCAAATCATCCCTTGTCTGGTTGTCCTAAGAATATCAAGAAAAACATTTAGCTAATCATTTGGACAATTTACAAATCCAGACAACAAGGAAAATATTCAAAACAATTCACATATTTAGATAATAATAATAAAAAAAATCTTTGGACACGGTCTAAGTAAAAAAAAATTATAACAAATCAATTATAAATTCTAGCAAAACAAATCACAAAAACCCAATAATCTTTACCCAATTTCTACTTCTCATTTGAGAGCTCTTTGTCCCTCTCAAATAACTCTACCCCATAGTCACAGAGACCCATGCTGCTAATCACTCCATCCACACACTAATTAGTGTCACCAGCAACTTGGATCAGTTGGTGTTTTTAACTCAATCCATGAAAAAAAATTTATTTTTTTAAAAAGCTGCTGCTCTTTAACAGAACCCATGGGAATTTTTTTTTTTTTTTTTTTGAGTGATAGAATTTTATTAATTTTTAATGTTTTATTAACTTTGGGACACACTTGGCATGCATGCAAAAATGTAATACACATGTGAAATAACAACAATCTATTATTTTGTGCCTTACCTAAACTACCACCTGAGCATGTGTGTGATTAGACTATTGGTAATAAATTTTGTCCCTTAGCTAAATTAATTTAGTGATGGGAAAAGTTTTATGATTTACATAGTTGAAGACTCAAAGTTACTATTCATTATTATGTGTTTGTTTAACAGATCTCTTCCTCTTTTCTTTTTTTACTATGTTTTCAAAATGGTTATTTTTTAAAGGAAAAGATCTCATATCTTTATGCTACCTCAGCCTTAACCAAGTAATTATATATATAAAAAAATAAAAAATAAAACCTTAACCAGGACACCAATAATTGTCTCACCCTTTCTTTTCACTGAATATTAGTGCATGATGTTGATTAATCATTATTTTAGTTGTTTTATTAATGTAATTCTAGACATGGATTTGAACTTTTAACTAAAGCTTTTGTATTTTTTTTTAAGAATATTTTATATATAGCATTATGAAGTTATTAGGTATAGAATGATGTGAAAAGAATAAATAGATTTTTTTAAAAAAAAAATAATAATGTGGATAGCTTAAAGAATTGGTCAAAGTTCAGTCAGACCTTGAAAATATCAAGATATGCCAATTGACTTACAGAACTCTTATTTATAAATATCTATTATTGATTTAAAAAAAAAAGAATAAAAAAATTAATGCTAATAATGCATCGTTGTCAACCTCTAGTATTGATATTCCAACTCTTTAAAATTCTTGAACAAAGAACTTTGCCCCCTAAATTTGAATTTTGGTTCTGTCCCTAGTAGTCGAGTTGTAAAGTCATGCATGTCTTATAAATAAACTGAACAAAGTCATATATTTAGATATTTTATAAATTTATCTGAAGCCTAAAATAATCCTTATTGATGAGAAGTGATCAATCACAGGTTCAACATGTTCATGCTCGCCAGAGTCCTATTCTTGATATTATTTTGTGCTAATCTATCAACTATTTTTTTTTTTTTTTTTTACAATAATTGATAGATCTACATGTTCACAAAATGAATACAAAAATCTGTGAAAGAGAAACTAATCCCATAATTTATACTAATACAAGTTATACAACTATCTAGTAAGATATGCAGAAAAATGAAATTAAAAAAAAAAAAAAAAAAAAAAAAAGGGCTAAGTCACATGGGATAGAAAGATAGATATGCTATATTTATTCTAGGCGTTGACAAAAGTAAAAAAAGAAATTAAGAGAAAGGACAAGAAAGAGAGAAAGTCGGCTTGAGTAATTGATTATGACGGTCTTAATTTAACAAGGATAATACATTATAATATTTCTTTACCTTTAAAATTATAGTATATGTAATAAATAAAGCACGAAATAGCGTAATTTTGAGATGATGGATTTTTTTTTTTTTTTTTTTTTTGAGAAGATTGAGATGGTGGCCATGGAGTAGATATTATGAAAATGACATTAACCGTAAATAATGGAATTTTGGTCAATAGTATGCTACAAATAAATTCATTTGTTTCCCTCTTATGAGAGTAATATGGATTGTCATCAACCCTTGAGAGATGGCCTAAGAAGTAACCATGGGATATATTGACTCATTATCATGTGCAAGGATTGGCTAGTTGAGCCTTCAAATCTTGAAAATTTCTTTAAGTCAATGGAGTGCCGAGCTCCAATTCTACTATTTGAACCAAAAACGTATCACTCTGGCCACAGAAAGAGCAAGTATAACAATATATTATATCTTATCAAAAAGATTTTATATTATAGAAAATAATGTAATATTATAGAAATCAATAAATGATCTTTGATAGGGCGAGATGTAAAACCAGAAGTTCTATATTCAATTTACTACACATTTTCGGCTCCAAAAAAAAAAAAAAAAAATTACCACACATTTTTTCTAAATTTTAAAAAGTTCTATTTTCAATCCTTCAAAATTGTTTAAATAAGACTTTCCGAAAATAAAAGGTCTTTATAATCCTGAAATTTTAGAAGAGGTCTACAGAGAACTCAATAATGCCTAAAAATCTCTTCATTTCTCCCCTAAACTATTCAAAGAACTCATTTTTGATTCTTGAACTTTTGGAAAATAT
Source organism: Quercus lobata (assembly GCF_001633185.2). Taxonomy (NCBI): domain Eukaryota; kingdom Viridiplantae; phylum Streptophyta; class Magnoliopsida; order Fagales; family Fagaceae; genus Quercus; species Quercus lobata. The sequence continues at coordinate 83,111,186 of NC_044908.1, forward strand.
TTCACAGCATACGTACGTGCAGTGAAACCAAATAATTTTATGCAAATGTCACAACTAATAAGAAAATACATGGTTAACAAGGTTTGATTTGAGCTAAAAATTCACTATCATTCAATCAAACACATGAAAATCATTCCTACGTCATACCACTTGTGGTCAACGTTTTGCCCATTTATTAGGTTGTGGACGGGTCTTCTCTTTACAACTATAACTCATGCCTTAAGGTGGTGCCATGTTTAGAAATTATGACAAGTTCCCTCTTTAAAATTTTTTATTACTGTTCCTTGTTTGGGATAGTCTCCACTCATTTAAACTCTACTCATGTGTGGTATGAGGCCATCTGAGTTATAGTGGGACTACCCAAATTCATAACTTTAGGATTGGGAAATATCATCGCTTACAATTACTTTTTCCCACTACGTCATACCTCGGACGGTATTCTCTCTATAAAAACTTGTGTAACTTGTGTTTGTTAAAAATTCAATTAGCCTGAGCTACACTTGGCGTTGTAGTCTAGCTGTCAAGTCATGCATCTCTTATAAATAAACTGAACAAAGTCATATATTTAGATATTTTATAAATTTATCTGAAGCCTAAAATAATCCTTATTGACGAGAAGTGATCAATCATAGGTTCAACATGCTCATGCCTGCCAGAGTCCTATTCTTGCAAGTTACGAGTTTGTTTATGAACAATATAATTCGCTTTAACTTTACTCAATTCTCTTAGTAATGATCTGCCATGGGCTTGGGAACCCATGGACAGAGAGAGAGCCGAGTGAAATATCACAGGCAAAAGATCTCTCTGCCATGTTCATAGCCGAAACATGGGTAGACGAAGCAAGGCTAGAGCACATCCTCAGTACGACTAAGTCTTTGATTGACAGTAATTCTATTGTGGAAGTAGCTTTCATGGATTTCAAAGAGTTGCTGTTGTGAAAGATCAGAACGAAACAAAATAAAAAGTTTTTCTCGGTCATGTTTTGGATATTAGGGACACATCCATGGCTGATCCTAAAGGTGAACTCTGATGATGCGATTTTCTGGGAACAAAATTCTGTGGATGTTGTTTTGGATATGGGAGGTGGATTAGTGTTGTTTTGGAGATCGACTATTGATGTAATTGTGGAGGGTTCGGGCACAAATTATATCGATACAATGTTTCAAGAAGAAGATAGGGCAGGGATTGAAGTGATCATCCGAGAATGCCAAGGAAAAGGCTTGGCACAAATGATCGGAATCATCCCTCCCCCCCTAACTGTCATAGAGCTTGAAACTTTGGCTATATCGAAGGCTTTACAGTTTGATGCTGATCCGAGTTTGGAAGATGTCACCGCAGAGGGAGTTTCAGTGATTGCAATGAACGCTTTGAATGCAGATTCGCAGTCTTTGGAATCCTTAGGTTTACTTAGTCGTGATGTTAAATGTTTTGCAAGTTTTTTTCATTGTATTAGGTTTTCACATGTTCGTAGAGAAGGATTGTTGTATTCTCACATTAAGAGAAACGACAATGGGGTTGCTCATAGTCTGGCTAAAAATGTATTATGCATACCAAATTTTCAAGTATGGATAGAAGATGTCCCATCTCATATTGGTTCGATTTTACAATTGGATGTAGTTGAAAAAAAAAAAAAAACACCCTTAAGATTAGGTTTAAGTTTTTTTGGTCCTAGAGAAATGGAAGTCTTGTGAGGGTGACAATCACATGCAAAGCGTTTCTCTAGAATTGAGAGGACATAGAGATGAAATGGCCTGAAGACCTGGGATCTATTATAGAATATAGACACTCTTATACCATTATGCGAAGAGTTATGATTTTAGGATCAAACAGAACGCCCTATATATAGAATCGTGTCTATTTGCTAGAGAAACTAATTGCGTTGGAAGAATTTTTTTTTTCTTCATCGACAATTGAAAGTTGGAGGATTTCAATTCCAAATATTTTATTTGAAAATACAAAAAGATGCCAATTGAGTTACAAAGCATTTGATAAGTGCATGAGATGTTATAAAAACTTATCTAGGAGACAATAGAAAATTGAATAGTGCGATACTAGAAATATTACAAATTATATTATGTAAAAATTATTAATTGATGTGTCAATAAATATTAGAAAATAATTTTTATATTTATTTATTTATTATTATGTGATTAAAGTTAGGTCAGTTAAGCCAAATTACAACTCCACTAGCCACTACTCGGTGCTGCCATAAAATGCTGATACTCTGCCAGAAAACCAAGAGCGCCATCAAGGATTGTTCTTGGGTGAATTTGGCCTTGCTCAAAATAAAATTTGTTTCGAGCATTCCATATGACGTTAAAATTACGAAAAAGCAACTATATAATGGAAATGGAATAAAAATCTTACCGTAATATAAATACTCCAAAATTTAAGGGTGTCGTTTACATTTTAGCTTCAAAAAAAAAAAAAAAAAAAAAAAAAAAAAAAAACTTAAAAACTAAGCATATTTTCAGCCTTCTATAGAATATTGCCGTCAATGAATAATTGGATAAACAAGATTAAAATAAATTTTTATTAATAATTATTAAATTATATATTTATTTTTAAAAAAATAGATAGACGGTGGAATTTTTTATTTTATTTATTCGAATTGTATTTTATTGAACTTAATTATCTGTTATATTAATACTAAACGACAGTGTAGGCAAATTTGCTGAGAGCTGCATCCAAAGGTTGATTGAAATCCTAGACTACGTATAATGATAATATTTCTGAATTCACTGTTCAAAGCCTGACCCATTATATACCCAGCAAGCATACAAGGAACTATATGCTTCAAGTCTCACAATCCACAAAGCTTAGATTTCAGTCATGGCCACTGCTCAAACACCAGTACACCATGTAGTGATTTTTCCTCACATGGCTCAAGGCCACACCATCCCCTTACTAGACATATCAAAAGCTCTCTCGAACCGTGGCCTAAAAGTCACAATCATCACCACCCCATCAAATGCTCCATTCATCTCTTCCAGAACCAACAAGCACCCAAATATCACTTTGTCAATAATCCCATTTCCAAAAGTTCCAGACTTGCCACAAGGCTGTGAGAATACAGCTGACCTTCCTTCAATGGCTCTATTTACTACCTTTACAGAAGCCACGAAAAAAATGAAACAACCTTTTGAGGATGTTCTTAGAAACATGATTGACGATGGGTGTCCTCCAATTTGTGTTATCTCTGACTTTTTCCTCGGTTGGACACTTGAGTCATGTCATTTATTTGATATTCCACGAATTGTCTCTCATGGAATGGGCGTGTTTCCAATGGTTATTTGCAAATCTCCTTCTTTGCATGTCCCAAGTTTTAAGGATTTGTCACCTTTGGATCCTATAGATTTTTCTGAGCTGAAATTTCCATTCACTTTGAACAAAGGTGACATCCCTGAGGTATTTTTAAATGGTGATCCAAATGACCCTTATGTGCGTCTTGTAATGGAGTTGGGAGAAGCGGATGTGAATAGTTGGGGTGTCATTGTTAATAGCTTTGAAGAGATTGAAGGTGAGTATATTGGAGCATTTGAATCCAACTATTGCAATGAGGCCAAAGCTTATTGTGTGGGGCCACTTCCCCTTTATGATCAACTTGATCAAGAAGTGGATGCTTCATACATCAAGTGGCTAGATAAGTATGTTGAATCTAATCAATTAGGCAGTGTGATTTATGTTTCATATGGTACACAAACACATTTGTCAAATGATCAAATGGATGAGATTGCTTTTGGGTTGGAGATGGCAGGCCATCCTTTCATTTGGGTTGTGAGATCAAAGACTTGGGCTCCACCAGATGGATGGACTAAGAGAGTGAAAGAAGAAGGGTTGGTTGTATATGATTGGGTGGAACAACGAAGCATACTAGCACACCCTTCAATAGGTGGGTTTTTGAGTCATTGTGGTTGGAACTCAGTGTTGGAGAGCTTGGCAAATGGGGTTCCACTTTTGTCTTGGCCTATGCTTGATATTAGTGAGCAAGCCTTGAATGCTAAACTTGTAACAATGGGATTGGGAGCAGGGCTAGTGATTCCACAAAGAGCTGTTGGAGGTGAGAAAATCATGACGGTTGATAGGGTTGTAATTTGTGAGAGAGTAAAGGAGTTGATGGGAGGTGCAAAGGGGAGGAAGGTTAAGGAGAGGGCACAAGAATTGGGGCAATTGGCATGGCATGCTGTGGAGAAAGGTGGTTCTCGTAAGAAATTGGACGAGCTGATTGAGCGGCTCACCAATAAAAATATGTGAACAAAACCTCTTTATCTCTTTAATTTGAAAATGTATCTCCTAATTCTGTTTTGTAAATGCTTCCATGTGTAATATATTTACATGTTTTTTTCAATTTTCTATCTTATTCTTAATACTTGTTAAATAAAAAGTTATTTAGATAAATAAAAGGCTTAATAATTATATGGTTATAAATGGGCTATGTGTTTATTTTTATATAATAAATTAACTATGTGACTATCATCAAGTGGTTAATATAATTAAATTGTTAGTAGAATACGGTATACATTTGATACGATAAGTAATGGACGGGTAATTTTTGGCATCTTTTTTAAAAGTACAACTCAAAAATTCGGCATAAAAATACAGAAACGATGAAAAAAAAAAGGGAAAATTATTGTGTACTCCCGAAGTACCATAAATACGTACTCCCTCTTCTCACATAAATGGTGGGTCCTACCAATTAAATTCATGATAGAACCCACCATTCATATGAGAGGGGGAAATACGTATTTATGGTATTTCGGGAGTACCTAATAATTTTCCGAAAAAAAGATACGGGTTAATACATTTATTATTAAAAAATACGAAACAATAATACGGAAATATTTATCATATATATTTTGAGATAAATATAGTAGTATTTCCATCATAATAGTTTAACTTTTGCCAAGTGTGATATAATCATTGGAACATCTTAATATAATCATGGTCACAAACTAACCATGATTATTATGAGTTGTGTGAATGTCTCTTTACCATGAAAATTTCTTCAATTTTCGTTGTACTTGAATTTATATTTCATGGGCTTATATAATTGCATATTCACATGCTTACTTTTATTATTATTATTTAATAATTATACAGTTAACATGAAAATTTTTTTTTTTTTTTTTTTTTTGAGAGAGTTTCAACCTATGGGATAAATATGTTGGAATTGGCAAGTTTTAACAATGGAAGATATTGCAACTGATTACAGTGTAGGGGTTGATTGGTTAAGGGATATAAATTACAAATGATTCTATAATGTAGGGTGAGAAAGTTCAATCCATCCCTTTTATAAAAAAATCGTTTCATTTTCTTTTTAATTTTTTTTACTAATATACTTTTGCGTATCTAAATAATTGATAGATCTACATATTCACAAAATATATACAAAAATCTGTGAAAGAGAAACTAATCCCATAATTTATACTAATACAACTATCTATTAAGATATGCAGAAGAATGAATTTAAAAAAAAAAAGGGTAAGTGACATGAGATCGAAAGCTAGATTTGGCATATTTATTCTAGGCGTTGACAAAAGTAAAAAAGGAAATTAAAAGAAGGGACAAGAAAGAGCTAGAGAAAGCCGGCTTGAGTAATTGATTATGACGGTCTTTAATTTAACAAGGATAATACATGATAATATTTCTTTACCTTTAAAAATAATAGTATATGTAATAAATAAAGTACAAAATAGCGTTTTCTCCACACAAAAAAAAATTTAAAAAAAAAAATACAAAATAGCGTAATTTTAAGATGGTGGATAAGATATTATGAAAATGACATAAACAGAAAATAATGGAATTTTGGTCAATAGTATGCTACTAATAAATTCATTTGTTTCCGTCTTATGAGGGTAACATGGATTGTCATTGCAAGCAAAGCCAACCCTAGAGAGATGTGCTCAGAACTAACCAGCTGGATATATTGACTTATCATGTGCAAGGACTGGCTATTTGAGCCTTCAAATCTTGAAAATTTCTTTAAGTGAATGGAGTGCTGAGCTCCAATATTTCTACTATTTGAACCAAAAACGTATCACTCGATCTGACCACAGAAAGAGCAACTATAAAATTATATTATAGAAAATAAAATAATATTTATATTATATTATAGAAAATAATATAATATTATGGAAATCAACCCTTCATGGGCTATGGGGTGACGGGTTTTTTGGTTGGTAAAGATGTAAAGTCAGAAGTTCCATGTTCAATTTACTACACAATTTTTTTTTCTTTCTAAATTTTAAAAAGTCATGCATGTCTTATATATATAAACAACTGAATAAATTCATATATTTAGGTATTTTATAAATTTATCTGAAGCCTAAAATAACCCTTATTGACAAGAAGTGATCAATCACAAGTTCAACATGTTCATGCCCGCTGGAGTCCTATTCTTGCAAGTTACGAGTATGTTTATGAACAAGATAATTTGCTTTAACTTTACTCAATTACTAAACAAACCTTAAGATTAGGTTTAAAATCTTTTGGTCCGAGAGAAATGGAAGTCTTGTGAGGGTGACAATCACATGCAAACTGTTTCTTTAGAATTGAGAGGAAATGGCCTGAAGTCCTGGGATCTATTATATACTTATATCTTTATTAACAAAGACAACCCTACATAGAATCGTGTGATCGTATTTATTTGCTAGAGAAACTAAGCACATTGGAAGAATTTTTTATTTTCTTCATCGACAATTGGGAGTAAGGTGATTTAAATCATGAATATCTCATTTGAAAAAAAATAAAAAAGTGCTAATTGAGTTGCAATACATTTGAAAAGTGTGTGGGATGCTATAACCACTTATCTAGGAGATAATAAAAAATCGAATAGTCCGACGCTAGAAATACTACAAATTATATTATATAAAACTTATTAATTAATATGTCACCGATTATTAAAAAATAATTTTTATATTTATTTATTATTATGCAATTAAAGTTATGTCAATCACGTGCATTCATTGAGGCATATAAGACTTTTATAATAAAAATTGATAATAATTTTTTTAATCTAGTATGTAACCAAACGTACCCAAAGTTTTTTTTTTTTAGAATCTTTACAAAATGGCTAAATGTAAACAACACCCTTAAATTTTGGAGTATTTAAATTTTACATCAAGAACTTATATTCCATTTGTATTAGTAGCATTTTTGTAATTTTAATGTCATACTCACTCCATTTTAACTATGCCACTTGGCATTATTTTATGAGAATAGATTACAAAGAATTTCTTTCATCCCAACATGTGGTGATTCATAAAATCATTCACATATATTAATGCATATGAGTAATTAAATTATATAAATAAATCACATAATTTATTAAATATATTATATAAGTATGACTAGAAATATAGTGAATATTTAGTTAATTTGTCACATATTGAGTTGAAAGAATTTTCTTTTAAATCGATTTTGGGAAAACTCAAAGTCTGTCCCTTAGGTAGCATAAGGAATTATTCAGATTTCATATTTATTTAAAAGATTTCTTTTATTAAAAACGAAATTGGAAGTAGATTTTTTTTACCAAGTTCTGGAAAACAAGAAGAAAAAACAAAAGAGAAACGGACTTCTTTCAATTAAATTTTAAGCAACAAGCCAAGTGGAGGCACGTTAGGCATGTGTCACTACAAATGAAGGGTACCGTGGGAGATAGGACTATACACAATTATTAACAATTTCGTCATGAGTAGGGGTGGCAAATGGGCGGGTTGGGTCATAAATGGGTTGGGTGTGTAATTACCCATTTATCCATTTATGACCTATTTATATATAAATTAATTATCCATTACCCACCCAACCCATTTAATTAGTAACCCGCCCATTTAACCCAATATGACCCAAATAAATAAATAACTTGTTACTAAATTTTCCCATTAAGTTAGCAACTACAAAATTTCTCATAAACCAAACAGGACCCTTGAAAATTGGATTAAAATCTTTAGCTTTATAACAACATCAACCACTCCATTTTCATTTATTTTCCCAAACTTTCTCACAAACCAAACAGAACTTCTCCTCACCCAGACCAATACCTAGTTAATCAAACAATTCTGTAAGTATTATCAATGTAATCAACTTGCAATTATCCAAAAGCTCAACTAGCTGAGAAAGGATAAGTCACAGAAACAGTCACACACTTGACACAGACCTTCAATCCCCAAATTCCAAAAAGGCAAAAATGCGACTACAACAACAACTACAGCCACAGACTCAACCTCAGCAACATCACTATCAGCAGCAACAACAATAATAGCAGTAGCAACAACAACCACCACCTCAGGCGGAGGACATAGCTACGGCACCCACTAGCTCCAGTTCGCCACCATCCAAGGAGGTGCCGCCGAAACAGGTGGCTAAAGCAATGGACAGCCTCACCAGAGCAACAAACCTCTCCACTTGTTCCTCAAAGAAGACTCCTCCATGCGTAAAAACCTCCATGACCTCCACTCCGTCATTAGGGTTTCGTCGTTTTTGAAATTGTGTTTTTTGATTTACGGTAGGAAGGCAGCTAGAGGAATCTGGGGTTTTGAGTGAATCGCTTCGGTCTTGAAGTAATTCCTGGGGTTTTGAGTGAAACACTTTTGGAAAAGTGTTTGGCTATTGAGAAAATCTGAGGGAGAGTGAGACTTAGGGAAGAATCTTAGGGCTTAGAAATCTAGAGCTGTTTATTTAAGTTTTAGATTTTAAAAGGTTTAGTGGGTTTATTTAATTTTGAATTTTAGATGGGTTTAGTGGGTATTAGTGGATTTATCCATTTAGACCCACCTAATTAAATAACCAAATGGGTCTTTATTCATTTAACCCAAATACTCAAATGAGTTGGGTTAAGACTTATCCAAATAAGGTGGGTAATGGGCGGGTTCATGGATATGGATAAAAATTGCCACCCCTAGTCACGAGTAGATGAAAAATTTATTTGCTTTTAAATTAGTCAAAATTTTTTATTATTATAGGACCATCTTACCAGATCAATGACACATCTACTCATACTTTGGTAAATTGTAATAGGCATTGTAATATAATAGTTATTCCTATGGTTTAATTATTCAATAGTTTGGTTATGTTTTTATTAAAGGGAATAGTAATCCTTTATGAATAGCTATTCTTTAAAATGAGGAATAGTTATTCATCTCTAAAGGGGCCGTAATAACTATTTCTTAGTAGGTATATTAATTTCTAAAATTAATATATTTTCAAATAAATAAATTTTCTATATACATTTAACAATTATGAAAATAAAAAATCATAAAAAATTAACTAATCTCTCTTTCAAATTAAAAATAAAAATAAAAATTTTAAAAAGTTATTTTTTAGGATATATAATTATATGAGTAAAGTATTTCCTAAAATATATATATATATATATATATATATATATCTTAGGTTTGATTTAAAATGTTTTCATTTCATTGTCTTCAAGGTTCTATTATTGTGTTGTCACCAAACAAATTAATAATATTAAGTATTACATTACAACATCTTGTATTTCTTGTAATACATATTCTTATCTATATATATATATAACCGAAACTTTTGAAACTCCCACAATTTTCCACGTCAGCACAATATTTAAAAAAAAAATTTTGGATAAATTTAAAAAATTAAATTAAATTAAAAACTCTAGGGTTTGAAAACATGATTGGAGTTCTATTTTTCTATATTGGAATATTAATAGCAAAAAAAAAAAAAAAAAAAAAAGGCTTTAGACACAATTACAAACTCAGCTGGAAAACACGATTGGAGTCTGCAAGAGAATATGAAACCCCAAAACTAAAAACCCTAGACCCAAATCCTTCTTCTTTGTCTCCACTCCCATCTGACCAGATGCTTATCTTTAAAATAAATAAATAAATAAAAAAGGCATTAGACACAAACACAAACTCAGCTTTGAAACACGATTGGAGTGTGCAAGAGAATACGCAGGAAACCCACAACTGAAAACCCTAGACTCAAATTCTTCTCCTTGGTCGCCACTCCCATCTGAGACAATCTCTTCTTGGCAACGGTAAGCGATCAAAACCCTGCACAATTTTCCACGTCAGCATAATATTTAAAAAATAATTTTTTTGATAAATTTAAAAAATTAAATTAAATTAAAAACTCTAGGGTTTGAAAACACGATTGAAGTTCTATTTTGCTATATTGGAATATTAATAGCAAAAAAAAAAAAAAAAAGGATTTAGACACAATTACAAACTCAGCTGGAAAACACGATTGGAGTCTGCAAGAGAATACGAAACCCCAAAACTGAAAACCCTAGACCCAAATCCTTCTTCTTTGTCTCCACTCCCATCTAACCGGATGCTTATCTTAAAAAAAAAAAAAAAAAACCGTTAGACACAAACACAAACTCAGCTTGGAAACACAATTGGAGTGTGCAAGAGAATACGTAGGAAACCCAAAACTGAAAACCCTAGACTCAAATTCTTATCCTTGGTCACCACTCCCATCTAAGACAATCTCTTCTCGGCAATGGTAAGCGATCAAAACCCTGCTCTATAAAAAAAACAAAAATTCTGATTTTATATACAAAAATTTTGATTTTCTATTTTCTGATCTGTTAAATAAAGAGGTTTTTGTGTGTTTTTGTTGTTGGAATTCTGGATTTTAAGTTTCAGCCTTGGAATTCAATCTCAAAGTAAGCAAAAATAGAAATACATGTTTGATATGATTCTCTCTCTTATATACCTACCCCTGTTTTTGTTGTCTCTTTGGGTATGAGTAATAATATACATACATATAAGTTTAGATCTTTCAATTGATTTTTTGTTTGTTAAATGGATCCTCTGTGTTTGTATTTAAACAATACGATTTTAATAATTCAAACACTAACTCAAGCTAATTCTTGCATTGTTGCAGCGGAGACTAGCTTTTGAACTGCTAAACGTTCAATTGGAATTTATAAACATGGAGGTATGTTAAATTTATTTATTTTCCCTCTTTTAACAATTAAACTTATGGTACTTTGAAATTTTAGGTCAAATAGTTTGTATTTTATATGAATTATGTGAACACTTTATGCTTGGGTAGGGGAAGCTATTCGATAAAATGCCTAAAAGAGATATTGTATCATGTTTGTAATAATAAACTTTGTAATTTGTTTAAATTATTGGCTTGGCTATCAGCTGTGATTTGATGATTGCAGGTTATCAGTAAATGTGCACATCATGACCACTTCATTAGAGGAGGAGCAGCATCAATAATTGTGCAAAACAGAGAGGAAAAAGGTTTAGATATTTATTCCTTCCAGGTACAACATTATTTGGTTTCATAGTATTGTTCGTTACATATTTACATGTCCAAAGCTAAATACAAGAAAATCCTATGAGTTTGTTCGTTGCATATTCCAGCACTAATTCTTGCATTGTTGCAATAGAGACTAGCTTTGGAACTGATAAACCTTCTATTGGAATTTCAAAAAGTGGAGGTATGTTAAATTTTGATTCCTATATGTTAAATTGTTTTTTTACCTCATAATATCTCTTATAGTTAGTAATTTATTTGAATTATTGAACCCTATATGCTCAAGCACGCATCTATATGAAAATATGCCTAAAAGAGGTATTGTATCATGTTTGAAATTTCACCTCAGTATTAGAGGATGTAGCTAACCAGTGCCTATAATCTCTCTTTGATTTGTTTCATTTGTTTCTCTTTTATTTTCTCAGGGCTCAAACTCAGACCCTATCCTCTCTCTTTAATCTCAGCCAAATCCATCACCACTTTCAATTTGCTTCTGTTGCTAATGTTGTACAACGTAATGTTTTGTATTCAATTCTTTATTATATAATATTTTCTTAAATTTAGTCAGTGTTTTGAGACTTAAAGCAATTCTTTTTTTAGTGCTATTTAATTACAATTTAGATGTCATGGAGTCAAACTTAATTTGTGTTGATAAAATTGTTGATCGGTCGATTACAATTATGCTTGATGCTCTATTCATTCTCTAACATGACAAAAGTTGTAAACTATACTTATCAAAGTTGTGTCACATTTCTGTTTTTCTTTTTTTGAGAAAGAAGCTAAATAATATTATTAAAAAAGATCAACTAAATCAACCTGAAATACAGAAAAAAGTTATGGTGGAATGTCTTCCATCCACTAAAAAGTTTGGAATATTAATAGCGTGTCTAGCCAAACTATGAGCAACAGAGTTCTATTTTTCTATATTGGTAGTTCTATCAATAATAAGTTGTGCAATGTGATATTGGCATCACTATGTTTTACTTTTTTTGGTACCCTTGCAACTTCTTGAAACATACAAATATATATGCATTATTTAATCACACATCCCTACATTGTGCAATGCTTGAACTAATTTTTTAGAAGTTTTCTACTTTTATTTGTTATTGGCCAAAAGTTTTCTTAGTCTTTTCCCTTTTAACTCACACCCTTTTAATTTTCATTATTAAATACCCATCCTTTTACATATTATCTGCATCCTTGTTTATTTAGGGTTGTTTTTTAGTTTGGAAGACCACACAAATTTTGACCTTTTTTTTTTGGATTTTTTTTGTTTGGAAGACTACACAAATTTTGACAACACTGCCAAGCCACAAAGCCTTTGTGAATTGCACTCAGGCATGCCTTTAGTTTTGGTTTGGCATAAACTTTTGAAACAAATACCATAAATATCTAGATTTGTGGCTTTTGTATTCTTAATGTTTGGATAAAACAATATAGTACAATTTAAACATGTTTCACATAAGCTTTTGAGGTCTCAAGTCATGTTGTATTTATATATGGCAAAAGATAATACCATTTTTCACCTTAGCACAATTCGTACTGGTATTTTATTTATAACTTGGATATATTGAAGTTCTTTTGTATGTGAATAATCTATTTTGTTATTTATTTCTGAATTTCATAATGAAAGCCAATGGAATACTTATTTTCATGAAGATTATAGACATATTGAACTTTTTTAATAATTCAATAGTTGGGGTGGGGTTATTATGAAATTTATTGACATTAAGAGTGTTTGGTGTTACATTGTAAATCTTTGATGAATTGGTATAATTTGGTGTTATACTTGATATTAATTTGGCGAAAAATTAAGTAGCTTGAAGAAGTTGAGAAAAGAGAAGAGCCTAAGAAAGGGAGGAAATAGATTCTTGAAAAGCATTGTATAAAGCTTGAAGATGTAAGAAAAATTGTATATTTATTTTATTTACTGGTTCTTTTGTAATACTTATTAAACCAAATGTAAGAGCACATTATGATTATTGTAATATATTACTTCATAATATTTGCATTTATCTCATTTTTAATGATTTTATGTGTAATATTTTGATAGTTTCATCATAATTACATGTTTCATCTTATATTAGAGCCAATATAACTTTCAATAATTGAAATTAGAGAAATGTTTAAACCTGAACATGTTAATATCTAATTTAAAATAATCCCGTGCATCACACAGGTTAGCGACTAGTTTCTATATAATTACCGTTACAGTCTACCAAACGTGTAATTTGTATATTTTCACCCTTCTATAGAATATTGCCGTGAATGAATAATTGGATATAAACAAGATCAAAATAATTTTTTTAATAACTATTAAAACTATTAAATTATATATTTATTTAAAAAAAAAAATAGAAAGACGGTGGAATTTTTTATTTTTATTTATTCGAATTGTATTTAATTGAACTTAATTACTTGTTTTTTATTATTATAGGACCATCTTACCAAGTCAATAACACGTTTACTCATATTTTGGTAAACTGTAATAGGCATTGTAATATAATAGTTATTCCTATAGTTTAATTATTTAATAGTTTAGTTATGTTTTTATTAAAGGGAATAGTCATTCTTTATGAATAGCTATTTTTTAAAATGAGGAATAACTGGCCAAAGGCCTTGTAGCTAAATTGGCATCTCTCCATGCACAAAGTGCTTGGAGGTCTAGGGGGGAAAGAGTTCGAGTTATGAGGTTAGCAGCATGTTATAATTATTTCTCAAAAAAAAAAAAAAAAAATGAGGAATAACTATTCATCTCTAAAGGGGTCATAATAGCTATTCCTTAGTAGGTGTATTAATTTCTAAAATTAATATTTTTTCAAATAAATAAACTTTCCATCTGCATTTAACAATTATGAAAATAAAAAAAAAATCATAAAAAATTAACTAATCTCTCTTTCAATTTTTTTTTTTTAAATGTTGTTTTTTAGGATATATAATTATATGAGTAAAATATTACCTAATATATATATATATATATATATATATATCTTAGGTTTGATTTAAAATGTTTTCCTTTTATTGTCTTCAAGGTTCTGTTATTATGTTGTCACCAAACAAATGAATAATATTAAGTATTACATTACAATACCTTGTATTTCTTGTAATACATATTCTTATTTCTATATAATTATCGTTACAGTCTACCAAACGTGTCATTTGTATATTTTCACCCTTCTATAGAATATTGCCGTGAATGAATAATTGGATATAAACAAGGGCAAAATAATTTTTTTAATAACTATTAAAACTATTAAATTATATATTTATTTAAAAAAAAAATAGAAAGACAGTGGAATTTTTTATTTTTATTTATTCGAATTGTATTTAATTGAACTTAATTACTTGTTATATTATTACTAAACGACGGTGTAGGCAAATCAGCTGAGAGCTGCATCCAATGGTTGATTAAAATCCTAAACTCCGTATAATAATAATATTTCTGAATTCACTGTTCAAAGCCAGATCCACTATATGCTTCAAGTCTCACAATCCACAAAGCTTAGATTTCAGTCATGGCCACTGCTCTATCACCAGTACACCATGTAGTGATTTTTCCTCACATGGCTCAAGGCCACACCATCCCCTTGCTAGACATATCAAAAGCCTTCTCAAACCGTGGCCTAAAAGTCACAATCATCACCACCCCATCAAATGCTCCATTCATCTCTTCCAGAACCAACAAGCACCCAAATATCACTTTGTCAATAATCCCATTTCCAAAAGTTCCAGACTTGCCACAAGGCTGTGAGAATACAGCTGACCTTCCTTCAATGGCTCTATTTACTACCTTTATAGAAGCTACAAAAAAAAAAATGAAACAACCTTTTGAGGATGTTCTTAGAAACATGATTGAGGATGGGTGTCCTCCAATTTGTGTTATCTCTGACTTTTTCCTCGGTTGGACACTTGAGTCATGTCATTTATTTGATATTCCACGTGTTGTCTCTCATGGAATGGGCGTGTTCGCTATGGTTATTTGCAAATCTCCTTCTTTGCATGTCCCAAGTGTTAAGGATTTGTCACTTTTGGATCCTATAGATTTTTCTGAGCTGAAATTTCCATTCACTTTGAACAAAGGTGACATCCCTGAGGTATTTTTAAACGGTGATCCAAATGACCCTTATGTGCGTCCTGTAATGGAGTTGGGACCAGCAGATGTGAATAGTTGGGGTGTCATTGTTAATAGCTTTGAAGAGATTGAAGGTGAGTATATTGGAGCATTTGAATCCAACTATTGCAATGGGGCCAAAGCTTATTGTGTGGGGCCACTTCCCCTTTATGATCAACTTGATCAAGAAGTGGATGCTTCATACATCAAGTGGCTAGATAAGTATGTTGAATCTAATCAATTAGGCAGTGTGATTTATGTTTCATATGGTACACAAACACATTTGTCAAATGATCAAATGGATGAGATTGCTTTTGGGTTGGAGATGGCAGGCCATCCTTTCATCTGGGTTGTGAGATCAAAGACTTGGGCGCCACCAGATGGATGGAATGAGAGAGTGAAAGAAGAAGGGTTGGTTGTATATGATAGGGTGGAGCAGCGAAGCATACTAGCACACCCTTCAATAGGTGGGTTTTTGAGTCATTGTGGTTGGAACTCAGTGTTGGAGAGCTTGGCAAATGGGGTTCCACTTTTGACTTGGCCTGTGCTTGGTATTAGTGAGCAGTCCTTGAATACTAAACTTGTAACAATGGGAGTGGGAGCAGGGCTAATGATCCCACAAAGAGATGTTGGAGGAGAGAAAATCATGACTGTTGATAGGGGTGTGATTTGTGAGAGAGTGAAGGAGTTGATGGGAGGTGCAAAGGGGAGGAAGGTTAAGGAGAGGGCACAAGAATTGGGGCGATTGACATGGCATGCTGTGGAGAAGGTGGTTCCCGTAAGAAATTGGACGAGCTAATTGAGCTGCTCAATAATAAAAATATGTGATCAAAACCTCTTTATCTCTTTAATTTGAAAATGTATCTCCTAATTCTGTTTCGCAAATGCTTCCATGTGTAATATATTTACATGTTTTTTCAATTTTCTATCTTATTCTTAATACTTGTTAAATAAAAAGTTATTTAGATAAATAAAAGGCTTAATAATTATATGGTTATAAATGGGCTATGTATATATTTTTCTATAATAAATTAACCATGTGACTATCATCAAGTGGTTAATATAATTAAATTGTTAGTAAAATAGTTTCTCAAAAAAAAATTGTTAGTAAAATACGGTATGCATTTGATATGATAAGTATTGGACGGGTAATTTTTGCCATCTTTTTTAAATGTACAACTCAAAATTTTGGCATAAAAATATGGAAACGGTGAAAAAATGATACGGGTATAATACAATTATTATTAAAAAATACGTAACAATAATACGGAAATATTTATCATATATATTTTGAGATATATAGTAATCTTTGCATCGTAATAGTTTAACTTTTGCCAAGTGTGATATAATCATTGGAACATCTTAATATAATCATGGTCACAAAACTAACCATGATTATTATGAGTTGTGTAATTTACTAGTATATTCTCCTTTGCTTTATTAGGAGAATCAATGCTAAAATATTCATTCTCTTTATTATGGAATCATTGAAAAATGAGAAAATCTATGAATATAAATATATATATATATATATATATATATATAAAAGAGTCAAAATATTTGTGCAACACCCTTATTTTAGTTGTTGTGAGTTAATATTTTATTTTATTTTGACTAATGATGAGCTAACACCTCAACTATTGTGACATTTTATCGTGTTCGTAGCACAACTTAAAAAAAATAAAAAATAAAAAAATCAATTATATATATATACACACACAATGTTTTTTTTATGTGTTAGGAAACCATTAGGCATAATTACAGGAATATTGAGTGTGTATGTTTGTCAACTATTGTGTTTATTTGAGATATATTAAAATCAAACTATGATTTTGTGTTTGACCAAATAGATAGGTTGCATTGAGATTTTTTTAATGATTCATATCTTTATTTCAGTGTTTGACGCCAATGGGATTCATAATTCAATGAATACTTCTAATCATTGTTTTTAAACCCAGATCGTTCATTGAACCGTAAAAGGAAGAGGGTCAAGGTTTTTGAAGTCAAACCGAGGTTGGACCGAGGTCGAACCTAGGTTGGATCGAGGTTGAACTTGATAACGTCATAATTAATTTAATAATTATTTTAAATATAAATAAAAACATTAAATTAATATAAATAGAAAAATTAACTAAAATAGTCTAATTTAATATAGAGATCGATCTATCTTTCAAATATTTTTTATATCATAACTTTTACAAGGCAAATAAGAAATGTCAAATCCTAAGCAAATATAAATAGAGTATATCTTTATTTATTTACGTGTTAATTAGTAAAACTTGTGATAATAGTAATAATAATGATAATAATAATAATATAATAATTATTATAATATAAGAATGAGAAGGACACTTAAAATATTTAAATTATCTAATAATTTAAAAATTAAAATAATTATTTAATAATTTATATTTATAAGTATAAGTATATCTATTTTCAAAAAAAAAACTTTAAATATTATAGCAATACTAGTATTATAATATTTCACACAACTTTTGCTACAACTCATCATATAATAAGTTGTGAGTAGTGAAAAAAACTGTGAATGTATATGAGTTTTTATTTTTATCACTCACAACTTATGACAAAAATTGTTAAAAAATGTTGTAATATTAGCATTATTCTAAATATAAATTTGTTGCAATACCATGGCAATCTGGCAATACACGTACATTATGTCACATCTCGTTGGGCTCAAAGGCCAAAGCTAAAAAGAAGAAATGGAGAGCTTTCATGTGGAGAGCTCATCTTTTATTCAAAAATTAAAAGCTTTCAATATTTCCAATGCTAGTGTCAGTGTAGTCATGTGGAGAGTTTAGGAAACTTCAAAAACAAATACAAAACAAAGAAAGAGAAAGTGAGAAACCAGACCACATACATAACAAAGTTTAGCCACAAAAAAAAAAAAAAAAAAGAGGGAGACAGACAGAGAAGAAAAAGAAGAAAGAAGAAGAAGAAGAAGAAGAAGAAGAAGCAATTGCTTCATGGCGCCACCCCTGCTTCATCGTCGTCTTGTTCCTTTTCTCCTTCTTCTCTGTTTTCTTTCCTTACAAATGAGTTTCAGATCTGAAAAAATGAAACTGTGCGAACCACAAAAACCAGCCACAGTTCATAGAACCCTACGGTCCAGCAGCGGTTCAAGCGATTTCATGCTTTTTTCGCATTGAGAGGTTCTTAGTTCTAATAGAACTGCAGTAGTGAGAGGTTCACGGTTAACCAGGTCGGACCGTATGGTCCGGTCTAAGTCTAAGAACCATGCTTCTAATTAGACTTTTTTTATTTGGTGAAACTACAATATTAGTTCCTCAAGTTTACCTTATGTGCACAATTGGTCCCTCAAGTTTCAAGGGATCACAATTAGTCCTCAAGTTTTAAAATTGAGTTGCATTAGTTCTTTTACTAACTACCATTAGTGGTGTTACTTACATGACGAATGGAACAATGACTTGGCCTTTTTTATTTTTATTTTTATTTTTTTAAAATTTATGATATGGCATTTTTTATTAAAAAATTACAAAATAAATTTATTCTTAAGAACTTCACAAACCAAAATCAAATTAAAATCAGCATTGCCACTAGGGCTGTCCACAGGTCGGGTCGGATCGAGTTTGGGTTTGACTCACAACCGACCCGATTAAGTCAGATGAACGGAAAATGGACCTATGGCCGACCGAATCTTCGAGTCGAGCTCGACGGCATGGGTCATCGGTTGAGCGGGTCAGATCTGATCGGGTGATTTCGGGTCTCAAGCACAACATAGATTTCAGAACCCAGAACAAAGAAATCAAAATCCAAACCAAAAACCTCAAATCTATGAGACTAAAACAAAATAAAAACCCAACAAAATCTTCTTCTTTTTTTAAAAAAAAAAAAAAAACAAAGAAATCAAAATCCAAACCAAAAACCCATATCTATGAGACTAAAACGAAAAATAGAGAAAAGATTAAACCAGCACCAGCACCAACACCACCACTCCCTCCCCCACCACTAACACATCCATCATAAGATCTGTACAATTTTTTTTTTTTTTAAAAGAAAACTCTTTTAACTAACCCACCATCAAACTGCACAAATCAGAGTCCCAACAGGATATTTCAAGTAGATCAGAGGAGGCTTATGGAGTTTGAGACTCAACCAAGAACAATGAGTGCAATGAAAACTTTGAATCAGCAACGGCGCAATAGGGCAAACTGGACGACATCGGCAAGGAGGCTAGGATTAGGGGCGATGATGAGGCTCACCTTGGCGACGGTGGTAGCAAGGACGCTAGGGTTATGGATTTAGGAGAAAGATCCGAGAAAGGGAGAGTGAGAGATTAAAGGAAGTGAGAGAATTTTATAGAACCAGTGAAAATTTTTGAAACAAGCGTGTAACCTATGTTTTTTTCCTTTTAAAAATTCTAGGTCGAACGGGTCGGTTTACACAGGTTAGAAGTCAAGGGACTCGAAACCAACCTGCAAAACCGAATTTTAAAATTAATTGACCTGCATCTGACCCATATGGACAATCGAATCCGCCTGTTGACCTTCGGGTCGGATTGGGTCAGGCGGGTGGGTCGGTCTTGACAGGTTAATGGACAGCCCTAATTGCCACTGACCTGCTGCCAATGGAGACCCAAGTCCTAGCCGCCGCCGACAACAGCCCAAGCCTCAACCACCGCCAGTGACAAGATTGACTTACTATTTGATGTTTCTAGACCGTTGCTACAGTGGCTGGTCATCTAGATTAATGTTTGATGTTTCTGTATGGGACATAAGAAAGCTATCATCACTTATTGCAATTCTCAAGGGTAACTTGGGTGCCGCCTAATCAAAGAAAAAAATTTATTGGTTTTTTTATTTATTTCTATATTGATAAAACCATGCATAATTTTGCTTGTATTTGTTTGGTTGAGTATTTTTCAAGAAGATCTACGAGCTTGGTAGGTATTTTGAATTCAGTGTTGTGAATTAGGAATTTTGGTTTATTATAAATGAATTTATTCATTGCCTAGCTATTTTGTTGCTTTGTCGATTATTTGAATTTTCAATAACTAGTTTATCCAGGTTTTAATAACGGGCTGCACTCAGACCGTGTGTATTCCATAAGCAAGTCCACCACGCCACTTACACGTGGACAAGCCATTGAAGTACCAAAGAGTATATTGAACTCAGTCCTTCGGTATCGGAGTCTAATCTAGTCGGGCCAATTGCGTTAGTCCACGTAGCTAGTATGTTAACACCAGGCATAATCAAGACGAGTTTGAGAATATTCAAGTCCAAATCGTTTAATCCTCTACCTAAAAACGAAGCTATGATTGGAGCTAGTTTGATTCTGAGCAAGGTGCCTTGGAAATCAATGGAAATTAATGAAGAAGAACTAGGAATCAGGATAAGACTCCCAAATTTTTTATTTTTTTATTTTAGATCCGTGGATCAGTAGTAATGCTGGTTTTAATTTGGGATTGGTTTGTGAATTTCTTACATGTAAATTTATTTTTTAATTTTTTAATAAAAAATACCATATCATTAAAAAAATGCCAAGTCATTGTTCACCATTTGTTGAATTTCTTTACAAACTTCTCTTTGGTCACATTTGCTTGTCTCAAGATTGTCAGCTTTGATACCAAATGTTAGGCACCTAGTGGTTCCTAATGGGGATGAATAAGAATTGTAAGGAAGTTGACTTAATTTGAGGGAGTCACCCTTTATAGAGAAATATTATGAGAGAGCGAGGAAATGCACTAAGCAATCAATTAATTTATTATTCAATGATATGGCCTTGAAATACATCATGTATTTATAGGAAACTAGCTTTAATGTCATTGGCCCACATGGTCTAACACAATTGGTTAGTTAATTGAACTTGTGCTCTAAGAATTAAATCATGTTTTAAATGAGCTACATGTACTCAATTCCTAACTAACACATGCTTGTTTCAACTATCTAACTAACTAATTAACTAAAGGAAATACAACACTCCTAGAAGATTACAAGGCACTGTAGACACCGCATTTTATACCCCTTATGAATCGGGCCCCCGTTTCCTAATGATGCTCAAACTCTAAGGCCTAAGGCCAGTTTAGAGCCTAATCAGATATCAAATTGACTTGAGGAGTGTTAAAATGGAAAATTTAACTTTTTGAATGAGCAAAAATCTATTTTTAGAAATAAAATGACCAAAGTGGCCCTCGGTCCATATACGTGGGAAGCAACCTGCGTACACAAGCACATTCCTGCGTACGTAGCTAGAGTTTTAGGAGCATGAAAAAGGAAAGTTTTTTGCAATAATGGCTAAGGTTTGGAAGGAATCCCACATCGTCTGGAAGCCGTTCCAAATCCCTTTTTTTCAACTATAAAAAGCCTTACATGGTACATTTTCAAAACACGCAGAATTTCTTATGGGAAAACCTAAGATTCACTAGAAATAGTGAATCAAAGAGGGAGTTTTCTACCTTCTTGTTATATTTTAATTTGTTTCTTTGCTTAGCTTATATTTATATATGTTTGTTTAGGTTAGTTTTATAGTTTCTTTATTTTTTTAAGCATGTTAGGCTATTAGATTTAAGCTTTCAAGTCTCGATCTATTTTTCTGCTTGTCTATTTTCTGGCTTAGGGTTCAAGCGTGTCTGCGTACACATACTTTTGTATGCACACGTAATTTTGAAGTATGCATACACATACAACTGGCTTGCATACACAGGCCTATGTATACGCACGCATACTTGTGCCCAAAAACCCTAATTTTGATTTTTCTATTTCTTTTACTTTGTTTGTTTTACCTAATATGCCTCTGTTTTAACCTTCTTATATGCTTTTGAGTTTCTTTTTCTTTGTTCACATGTTTGTTTGTCATTGTATGCTAGATTAGGGTTTATCTTTTTGTTCCTTAGTGCAATTCATTGACATGTCCATTCATTGATGTCATAGGTTCTGTGGTGCAATGAGGTAAGTCATGCATTCACATGTACATGCATATTGTTTGATAATATGGTTTGATGATGAGCATGAATGTGTTTGGTCGAACAATGTGTTCTTAATGATCTTCATGTTCCCAGTGTGATCCTTTGATGTTTACATGTTGCTGCCTTGAATGAGATATATGATATGATGCTTGATGAATATTAGGTGGATGGTTTGTATGATGATAACATGTTAGGTTTTATGATATGATGATATGCTTGATTAGGTGAATGCTATGGTTTACGCGTCAATATGAGATGTCATGATAGATGTATGCTAGTTTGATGAGATGCCATGACAGATTATATGCTAGTTTGATGAGATGTCATTATAGATGTATGCTAGGGTTTGTATATATGTGTGGTTGGGTTTCTTATTGCTTTATAGATAGATAGGTATGTGTTTTGGGATAATGATGCCATGTTGGATGCTTAGATGTATGCTAGTGTGAGTGAGTTAGAATACAAGTATTGAACATGCTTTTAGTAGGGTTAAGATATAAGACACAATGAGAGGAAGCCAACCTTAGGGTTGGGCAGTTTTGAGTGCCCAACACCTTCCCAAAACCATACCTAAACTCTGAACCCATACTCCGGTAGTAAGATCAATGGTCATTCCTTAAAAGGACGCTATATTCATGGTTCCTAGAACATATAACTAGGTGGCAACTCCAACACTTTCTGTTGTGTTCACAGTGGCAACTCTACTAGGGACGATGAGTTTAATTTCTATATGTCTTGTTACTTAACCTTAATAAAAACTATTTCAATATTTGTTTCCACACACATCACTTGGTTTCTCTTGTCCCTTAACCTTGGTTGGTGATGAGTGGGAAGATGGAAGGCTCCATTCGGACCTAAATTTTCCAAAGTTCATCCCACCAACTCATAATCGGTGTTATCGCCTATAATGGGGTTTGAGTACATTAATCATTTGCTACCAATCCACTTGTGAGTAACCTACTTATCTATCCCTTTAGCTTTAGGGAGCCTACCCACACTAGAGAGATCTTAAACCCTATCACAAAGGATACCCTTTTATATCTCTTGTTTGTTCAACCATATACCATGTGTTCACCTAATTTTAAAGGACAAATAAAAGATATTAACAACGGAAGGGATGACCCTAGAGTTATGGTATACCCTAAGATGTTATGGGATAAAAGAAAAGAAAGTTCTCACATATAAGAGGCTCGTTCCTAAATCCAAAGGCATATCTTAACTTGAAAGGTTCATAAGACCATTACTTAATTGTTATCGTAGGCCCAAGTGGAAAAAGCCCTTTTGAAAAAGAGGATTTTGGGCCTAAGGTAACAAATACGCTATGGACTTAGCATCCAATATCCTTCAAAGCCAAAAATGAAACTCCCTAATCTTGGGTCTCTTTGTTGCATGCCTAGGTCCAAAATGATGAGAATATTATAGACTTTGAAAGGAAGGCTACAATGTATTCTAGCTAGAGGGCTATTTCGAGAAAAAAACTCATGGTGAAATAATGAATAAAAATGAACAATCCAAAAGTGACGAATAGATTGTAAGCCCATGTTTGAGACAAAGGGTTGAAAATTCCTAAGTGCGTTCTAATGCAAGCCCATCATGAGAGTAAGATGAGAGCTTTATTGTAAATGGATCAAAAGCCCAATGAAGCAAGGGGTAAAATTCCGAACCCATACTCTAGTAGTAAGATCAATGGTCCTTCCTTAAAAGGACGCTATATTCAAGGTTCCTAGACCATATAACTAGGTGGCAACTCCGACACTTTCCGTTATGTCCACAGGCACGCATATGGTATAATTTGGGGTTCCTAACAATATGAGATCACTAGACATTGTAACACAAAAACACCCTGCATACATGAATTTTATTATTGATACCCATATTTAGAGCACTCACATTGGTGCTTTTATAATAGAAACTTTTTCACATTTTAGCCAACTAAGCTCAAAATCCACATCAAGCTATGTAAAGTTGTGCAAAAATACATGGTTACAAAATTAAACGTGTAAATTTAGACTAGAACTATTCGTTTTGCAGTTAATTTTTTATTTTTATTTTTTATGTATTCTGACGATGATGGAAGAGAGTAGATGGTGGTTATTGTGTGTGAAGAAAATGAAACAATAAAAAAAAATCAAGAAAATTGATATTTTAATAAATGTAGTGTAAAATAAAAAATGTTGTGGAAGCCTTGGCCATAGAGGATCTTCATTTGGAGGATGCACTTGAATTATTTTGTGAAGGATTATCTATTTTTCGACCATATTGGGCATTTAGGATCATATGTTAGGGTCTTCATATTGGGAATTTAGGATCTTCATCTGAACTCAAAATATATATATTTTTTAAAAAAACTTTAGACATGTTTTTAAATCAAATATGAATTTAAAATACCATCATTAATTCTTTCTAAACAATGAAATTTATGATTACTGAGATTTTAAAGTATAGGACTTTAAATCTGTTTATTTGTCAATTTCTATGTAAATAGCAAATCTTTCACTCAAACATACTGTTAATAATTTATCAATTAAAAGCGGTCGATATTGGAATGAAGGGAAAAAAAGTATTTAATATTTTTAAAATAAAAGCTTATGGTTAAGCACATATTTATGTTTAAAGTTATTTCAAAAGACAATAAAAAGTAAAAATCTTATTTAATTTGCTAAATTACAAATTTCGCTCTTTAATTTTGCCTAAAATTCAATTTATTCATCTAACTTCACTTTCATTTACATCAATCCTTTACATTTTAACTTTATTCAATTCAGTCTCCTAGTTAGTCTTAGTAAAAAATATATCCTTAGTGATCCCTAAAACAATATGTAATTATACAGCTACTCTGGATGTATTAATCTCGAAGGAGAACAAGTCCCATTCTTTCTCGGTGAAATCTGCCTATCAGGTAGCTATTAGGATGAAGAAGCCGAAACGAATCTAACATTCCACAGCAATCACTGAGAAGCCCCTATGGGGGAAGCTCTGGAAAATGAATGTGCCTCCAAAAGTCCGGATGTTCCTTCGGCGTGCTTGCTCCAACATTCTGCCAACCAGGGAAAATCTACATAGGCGGAGAGTACAGGTGGATCCACATTGCGAAATTTGCTGCCAACCCGAGACAGTAGGACAACTGCTGTGGGCACAATGCAGTGGTGGAATCCAAAAGTGCCAAAATAACTTGTGCGATTTTTTCCAGCTCTTTCGAATTTTGGTGGACAAACTATCGAGAGCGGACTTGGAAAGGTGGGTAGTGACATCCTAGGCAATCTGGAATGCTAGAAATCAGTATTACTTTGAAAGGACCCAATCTCATTCCAACTCTATCTTGAAGGGGGCTATCAGTTCCCTGCAGGAATACTGGAAGCTTTTGACAGAACAGAGGAATTCTTGAGTTCTTTTCGGAATAACAAAGTGTGCCCAACTCTTGGATTGGTTGGGCTTTAGTGCAAAAGGCTTGGGTCATGGTGCAGGGGCAGTGACAGACCTTGATGGTGGCGAACCAGGCGGAGAAATAATGGAGTTTGAAGAGGAAGGCGGAGCAAATGCTTTCTTGTGATGAGTGTCGTCCTCCTATCCTTCCATTTTTATGAATATCTTAGTATGGAATAGCAGGGGCGTCCTGAAGCCTAATTTTCAGGAGTATGTTAGAGAACTGGTCAGGGTGCACAATCCGGCCATTTTAGTGATTATGGAGACAAAATTGGGTGGCGAAAGAGCCAAGGGTATCACGGATAGGCTTCCGTTTGACGGCGCCATTCACACTGAAACAATTGGGTATGCTGGAGGTTTATGGCTTCTTTGGAACTCAGACCTCGTGGAGGTGGTGCAGCTGGCTGATACGGAGCAGGAAATTCATGTGGAAGTGAAGGTAATTGCCTCTAACATTTCTTGGATTTTGTCTGCTGTATATGCTAGTCCTAGGAGTGCAGAGAGGTATATTTTGTGGGAAAATTTAATTAAAGTTGCTGGTTTACATAATAAACCGTGGGTTATAGCCGGGGACTTCAATGAACCTCTGCTTGGTGAGGATAAATTTGGTGGAAGACCTGTTAGTATCTCGAGGTCCCTCCTTTTCAAAGACTGTCTGGATAAATGTAATATGGTGGATTTGGGATTTTCCGGTCCCAGGTATACGTGGACTAATAGGAGAGACCTGAACAGCCTAATCCAAGAGAGAATTGACCGGTTTTTCACAAACCCGAGTTGGTGCCTTTTGTACCCAGAGGCTAGAGTAACTCATTTAACTCGCTGCCACTCCGACCATTGTCCGGTTCTTATGGAGACAGCCCCTAGGAGAGTGACTCACCTTAATAGACCTTTCAAGTTTCAGAGTTTCTGGTTATCTGATCCTTCCTTCCCTGGGGTAGTGATGAGGGCTTGGAATCAGTCTAGAAATCTCCCGGCCTCTATAGAGAAGTTTACTAGTGCAGCAACTCAGTGGAACAAGCATCAATTTGGCAACATTTTTGTGAAGAAGAGGAAGTTAATGGCTCGGCTGAATGGAATTCAGAGAGCCATGTCTTCTAACCCAACCTCCCCTCTCATCGAGTTGGAGAACCAATTGCACAAGGATCTCGAGATTGTGCTGGATCAGGAAGCGGAGTTGTGGGCCTTAAAGTCTAGAGTTAACTGGATGGTGTTGGGAGACCGTAATACCTCCTTTTTTCATGTTTCCACTCTTGCTAGAAGGAAGAGGAATATGATCAATGCAGTAAAGAATGAGGTAGGGGACTGGATCACAGAGGAAAGAGAGGTGATGAACTATTTTAGAGAGGGGTTTATGAAGCTGTATACTACTTCCCAAGTGATGACTAAGTGGAACATAGTTAAGTGGACCAGTTGGCAGATTAGGCTCACAGAGGAAGAGAAAAGTAGTCTTGATATGCCGGTGTCTGATGAAGAGATTACTACTGCTTTATGGTCTTTAAAGGCTTTCAAAGCCCCAGGACCCGACGGGTTACACGCCGGCTTTTTCCAAAGATTCTGGCTCACGGTGGGGAATTCAGTTAAGGAAGAGGTTAACCAAATTTTCTTACAAAGGAAAGTTCCGGAGTACCTAAACAGCACTAGCATTGTTCTTATTCCGAAAATCCAAAGTCCGGAATCTATTGGTAATTACCGGCCTATAAGTCTTTGTAACTCGGTCTACAAAGTCATCACCAAAATCATAGTTGGGAGGTTGCGGCCATATTTAGATAAACTTATAGCTCCTTGTCAAGCGGCTTTTGTTCCGGGTAGAAGAGGAGTAGACAATGCTATAATTGTTCAAGAGATTATTCACTCTATGGAGAAGACCAAAGGGAGAGGTGGCTACATGGCTTTGAAGATTGATTTGGAAAAAGCTTATGATAAGCTTGAGTGGAGTTTCATTAGAGACACCTTGATTAGATTCAATTTGCCGAAGAACCTAGTTGACCTTATCATGAGCTGTGTTTCGTCGGTTTCGACTTCTATTCTCTTCAATGGAGGGACTTTAGACTCCTTCAAGCCCACTAGAGGTATAAGACAAGGAGATCCACTTTCTCCTTATATTTTCATTATGTGCATGGATTACTTGGGGCAATTAATTCAGGAAAAGTGCGCTAAAAAAACCTAGATTCCTGTTAAGGCCTCTAGAAGTGGGCCGACTTTTTCTCATCTATTCTTCGCAGACGACCTGCTGCTGTTTGCGAGAGCTAATCCTGAAAATTGTGCAACAATTAGAGGAGTTCTGGATGTTTTTTGTAGCCAATCTGGGCAAACCATCAGTGAGGCCAAATCTAGGGTCTTTTTCTCCCCTAATCTGGATAAAGACCATAGGGATGCCTTAGGTGACATTCTCGGGTTTCAGTCTACTCCCAACTTGGGTAGATACCTCGGGTTTCCTTTGAAACACCGCGGAGCTTCCAACCAAGATTTTAATTTTGTGCTTGAAAAGGTTAAGAAGAAGCTTGCCGGGTGGAAAGCAAATCTTCTTTCTATGGCTGGCCGAGCTATTCTAATTCAAGCCTCTACTTCGGCTATTCCAGCTTATGTGATGCAAAATAACTTACTGCCTGGGAAGATTTTGGATGGCATTGATCGAGTGAATAAAAATTTCCTTTGGAATTCCTCTAGTACTAAGCAAAGTATGCATTGGGTAGGTTGGAGAAAGGTTACTTCCCCTAAGGAGATAGGAGGATTGGGATTGCAAACCGCCAAGGGAAGGAACACGGCTCTTCTTGCTAAACTCAATTGGAGGTTCCATACGGAGGGTGAGTCTCAATGGGCTAAGGTTCTTAGATTGAAATATTGCACCCATCAGAGGTTAATCTCCAGAAATGAAGCTAATCCCCCTGGTTCTCGTACGTGGAAGAGCATGAAGAAAGGAGAAGAAATTTTCAGAAAAGGCATTAAATGGGTTCCTGGGTATGAAAGTAACCTTAGCTTTTGGAATGATAGTTGGTCTAATCTGGGTACTCTTAGAAACATCATCCAAGGTCCTCTTACTGTTGAATCCTCTAATCTCAGAGTTAAGGATGTTGCTGATATGGGTGGTTGGAAATGGGACCGGCTTCATATAGAGCTCCCTGAAGAAGTTAAAAGGGAGATTCAAGCTACCCCAATTCCTTTTGTAAGAAGGAATGAAGATAGATTGGCTTGGAAGCTTTCTCCGAGAGGTTCCTTTGAGCTAAAAAGTGCTTACTTACTTGCCATTGATCCTTTGCCTGACCCAGGTTTCCAAGGTAAGTGGATATGGAAGCTAGACACCTTACCTAGGATTCAAATGTTCTTATGGAAATGCATGCATCAAAGCATAGGTGTTAAGGAGTGCTTACAAGCTAGGGGGATGTTAATAGACATGGCTTGTCCTCACTGTCTTAGCAGATCTGAATCCATTTTGCATGCCTTGCGGGACTGCCATGTGGTTAAGAAAGTATGGCATCAATTGGGTGTGCACCTTTTGGACAACATCTTTTTCTCTTCCAACCTTCAGGAGTGGTTAGTGAGTAATTGCTCCTCTAAGAGCATCCGAGCAGCAGGTCAAGCCCCTTGGAATCACATCTTCATGTTTGCTGTTTGGTTGATTTGGCAAGGTAGAAATAAATTAGTCTTTGAAAACAAAAGGCTGAATCCGAAAATTGATGGTGATATTGCCTATAAAGCTATTGAGTACTTTCACTGTGCTGGAAAGGCGTTGATGTCAAAGCACAAGATTATGAAGCAAATTAAGTGGGATAAACCTACTAATGGCTGGAGGAAGCTTAATGTTGATGGAGCTTCCATGGGGAATTCAGGTATGGCTGGAGGTGGCGGTTTATTAAGGGATGATGAAGGTAGCTGGCTTGGGGGATTTGCTAGAAGAATAGGCTTTGCTAACAGCTTTAACACTGAATTATGGGCTCTCCGCGATGGCCTTATGTTGTGTAACCAACTGAATGTGCAGGCGGTCAATATAGAGTTGGATGCAAAATCTATAGTTGATGCCATTAACTTTCAAGGTAAGTCGGAATCTGTGGTGTCTTCTATTTTGGAGGATTGCAGACATTTGATTGCTATGATTCCCCAAACAACAGTCACTCACGTTTTCAGGGAAGCCAACCGGAGTGCTGACTGTCTAGCAAACTTAGGTCTTAACTTAGATGTTGATTTCATTTTGTATTCTAGTCCTCCTGTGGACTTAATTCCTTGTTTAGAGGCTGATTGTCGTGGCTTGTACAGCAGCAGGATTTGTTTTGATCCTGGGCTCTCTGTTTAGTGGTGAATGAAATCTTCCTTTTTACCAAAAAAAAAAAAAAAAAGGCTTGGGTCAGCCTCCTTTCAACACAGGATGCATGGTGTAAGTCTTGTGTCATTGTAATAACTGCGTTTTTTCTTCCCTTGTTCTACCTATGTTTGAACAGGGTAATACTCAGTGTATATGTTGGTTATATCAGTAAAATCCTATCTTTTATCTCAAAAAAATAAATAAATAAATAAGTGTGTATTCCAAGGGAGTTAATACTGTATCCGAGGCCGTTTTGTTTTAACTAGATAAATGAAATATTTCAATACTGGTTAATATTGGTGTACCATTTCGGAATTATTGCTAATTATTTATATATATATATATATATATATATACACACACTTATTTTTTATATGTATTTAAATGTTTAGTAGTTAAATTTCACATAATAATAATTTATTAAGAGCACTTAAATTTAAATTTAGGAAAAAATGCAAAACTGACCCTCTAACTATCAGTTTTTTTCATTTCAGTCCTCTAACTTTTATTTTTGTCATTTCAATCTTTTAAATTTCAATTTTGTCAATGTGGGATTCCGTTAGAACTCAGTTAGGGACTGCCGTTAATTGAGCCAAAACGACGTCATTTTGGCTTTTTTTTTTTTTTTATTAAGAAAAAAAAAAAAAAAAAAAAAAAAAAAAAAAAAAACCCCAAACCAGAGAACTCAGCAGCAGCGAAGTCAAAAACCAAAAGAAGAAGAAGAAGAAGCAGCACACACAAATGTCTTCCTCAACCGTTATTCGAGAGCTACAGCGCTATCTCAGCAAACGCTAAAAAGAATGGGCTATTGCAAAGCTCGGAGTTTCGAGTTTTAGGTGTTTTAAAGGTCTCATTGTGTGAGATCGGACCTTAAAGAGAGAAAGGAAAGAATGACACCGTCGTTTCAATGGTGGGCGAAAGAGAGCCACCGTGGCACGTTGGTGGTGGTGAAGATGGAGAATCCGAATTGGTCAATGGTGGAGCTAGAGAGTCCGACGAAGGACGATTTTCTCATCACAACGGACTCGCTCGGGTCGGGTCGTACCAGAGACAAAGGCCACCGAGGACGCAAAAACGTCAAGCAGCTCACTTAGGTCCTAAAGCTCAAAGCCCACTGTGCCGCTGGTTGCTTGACCTCCATCGCCTCCTCAATGTTCGGCCTTGCCGCCTTGATTCGCCGCCATCTCGCTTCGGGCCGAATCGACTCCGACGAAATCAAAAACGAGAATGAGCACGAGAACGACGATGCTTTGGTGGAGGGAATGGGGAGAGAGAAAGAGAATCCGACAGTGAAAACCAGGTTCTATTTCTGCATCAAAATGTTCTCGTGGGTGTCTATGATTTTACTCAGGTTTGGGCTTTTTTTTTTTTCTTTTTTTTTTTTTTTACAGATTTTTCTTTTTTTTTTTTAAATTCCGAAATTTATTAAAAAAAATGCCAAAACGACGTCGTTTTGGCTCAATTAACGGTAGTCCCTAGTTGAGTTCTAACGGAGTCCTGCATTGACAAAAATTGAAAGTTAAAGGACTGAAATGACAAAAATGAAAGTTAGAGGACTGATATGAAAAAGACTGAAAGTTAGAGGGTCAGTTTTGTATTTTTGCATTAAATTTATAAGCATATAATATATTACTTATTGTTTATCTCTAGCTCACATGTCAACCTATTAATAAAAATATAAAACTAGTGAGTGACAGTAGTTGAAAATTTGAAATAAAAGATATAATTGAAATTTCAAACTTGTTTCAAATATCAATGTCTACACGTGTGGTGTTAGTACACACAAAATAAGATTACAGGAACCACATAAAACAAAAGGACCAAGGAGGTGCAACTGTAGTCTAAACAACAGATAAGAAGAAGGGAAAAAAGAATAAAAGAATAAAAAGGGAAGTGAACAAACAAAATTGAAGGAGGAAGACGAAGAGATAACCAGCTAAATGTTAACAACGACCAACAAAGTGGTGCTGGGCCTGAAGGTGATGTGAGCCATCTAGTACTTTTATGTTTTGTTGTTGTTGTTGTTTTTTTTTTTTTTTTTTTTAAAAGAAGCTTTTTGTACTGGCCGGTTTTTACTTTCCGCTTGAAATAGTCGATATTTGCCTGTATGCCCGGCATAGTCCGGTATAGACCGGTATTTTGAGTAGTACAATTTAAGGGTGTTTTTGAACCGTTTTATCCACCAGAAGGAGAAATACCGGCCATACCAACCAGTACAATATGGTATTAACTTCCTTGGTGTATTCCCTTTTTTCACGTAACAATAGATTCCATTAATTAAATTCATGATAAAACCTACTATTTATGCGTTAAGAGGGGGTAGTATGCATTTGTTGTACTTTTAAAGTATTTTATAATTTTTGTTGTAATTTTATTTTTAATAATATTTTTTTTTTACATTAAATTACTGAAAATAATTTTCTATTATCAGTTTAAAAAGAAAAAGGAAAGAAGTAGGTTTCAAAAAAAAAAAAAAAAAAAAGAAAGAGTTACCAAAAAAATTTTAAAAAAAAAAGAAAAAGAAAAAAAAAAACAAACAAAAACGCATATGGAATAAGAATATGAAATTAACCTGAAATTTCTTGGCATTTGAATCCCAATCTAACCTATGCAACATTATTAAATCAAACTTCAATCTACTACTTACTGTGTTTCCCCTTCAGAATTAGCAATTAACACTGTTGTCATAATGTCTCGAGCAATTACAAAAATTCAAGGTCATTTTGGACCAAAACTCAAAGAAAACTTTTTTACAATTCTAAAAGCTGCCTAAAAGGATTTCGAGTTGACGACCCAGTATAGGAACACACTCATCTATTTTGTGCAAAAGAAAGTTGTCTTTTTTGGGCGTACGGAAAGCAACCCAGTTTAACATTGACAATCAAAATAATCCAAACACAACTTTATGAAAGTAACAAATTGATCTCACAAAACCATAACACAAAGGGGTGAAAGTTTTCTTGATCTTAGTACTATCATTTATAGCTACAAGTCCATGGCTATTGTTAGGTAGACGATCATTAATCGGGTAGGGTGTGGATCAATATGGGTTTAGTTAATAGGTGTTCTTAGGGTATTTGTTAATTGACAATTTCAAGAAAGTTTTGTTACCACTTTCATGAAATAGATAAAAAAATATATAAAAAAATCAGTTTTTTTTTTCTTTTCTTATAAAAAGTTTTTAAAAATGCTTCATAAACTAATGCCATTAGGGCATTCGTTAACTTTTTTGAGTATGTGTGTATGCTTGTCAACTAATCTTGTCACATGTCTATTTGTTATTCTCTTATAAAATAACCAAACTCAAAAATGAAAAAAAAAAAAAAAAAAAAAAAAAAAAAAAAAAAAACACATGAAATATTACAATTAATGGAGTATAAACTATAAACTAGAACCTTAAAAGTGGGACATAAGATTTTATTCGTATAGGAGAATGCCGAAGAAAAGATCAAGAATTTTGAAAATAATATAAAATTTGAGGAATTTACACTCCAAATTTTGGCTAAATCCCTAATTAAGTCATTTTATTTGATAAAATTTTAAATTTTGTCAAGTGTACAAATTCTCTATCCAAACACATTGCGCACAATGATTGGGCTAAATTCAAGGGGTTGGCTTACCTCTAATACTTTTTCAACTTGACAGCACCTTTTGTTTTAAGTATACAATGACAACTGGTAGTGGGTTTTAATATCAACATTTTACTTATAGTAGGTGATTCGACAGTTTTTCATTAAAATAAAAGAAGATTTCAGTTAAAAAAGTATTGGAGGTAAGCCAAACCCAAATTTAGTTGAAACTAAGGGTGTGTAGCCAACTCACCAAAATCGGCTCGAGCCAACCCAACCCTCCGGGTTGGGTTAGTTTTCAAGGGTTAGTGGGTTGGGTTGGGTTGGGTTATGATTTTTTTTTTTTTTTTTTTTTTTAATAGTGGGTCGGGTTGGGTTTGAGTCATAAGATTAACAAATCCACTTAACCCAAATCGACCCACTTATATTTAATATATATTTAAAATTAAAAAAATATTTTACATATACTTAAAAATTATTATACAGTTTTTTTATTCACTTTTTTTCCCCTTCCTAAATAAAACTTAAACTCTAAGTTCTCCTCATATAGTTTGTATTGGTTTGGTGTTATGCTCATGATCATTTGGTTATAAATTTACTCTTACTAGTGGTAGTGTTGTTTTAATGCTAAATTTAATAACAATAATATTAATTAAAAAAAAAATTGTCCAACTCATGGGTTCAATATAACCAAATCCAACCTATGCACACCCCTAATTGAAACACCAATCACTTTAATAAAAGGTCTCGTATGATCGGTGGGGAAGCCCATACATACATACATATATATATAATTTTTTTAAGAGGGAGGCCCATGTTTTTGGTCTTATAATTTTTTGCAATGCTGCTCCTCTTTGTCTCTCCTCACTCTTCACATGTATTTTATACCTTTTTTATAAAAAATATAAAATAGTTTTTGTAAATCCGTTCCTTTTATTCTCAATCCCAAATTCGGCCTTAACTTGATTGTTCCCTCTTTATAACACACATTTTTTTCTTCTCTAAAGTCTAAAGCACCTTCTAGCATATCCAGGATCCATGAAAAGTAGTCTCTAAAAAAACAAAGAGATTATTTATATTTACCCTCTTAAACCATATTCAAGCCAACTTGTACTAAAAGGGAAAAAAAATACCAAACAAAGAAAGAAGATTTGAAGCAAGATAAAAAATAATAGTGTATGTCTTATTTTAAGTAAATTGTATTTTTCACAATAGCGGCTTCAAGCATTTTTTTTTTTTTTTTTTTGGGTAATCATTAACAAACTCCAATTCTACTATTTGAACCAAAAACGTATCACTCTGACCACAGAAAGAGCAACTATAATGTTATATTATAGAAAATAAATAATATTAACATTATATTATAGAAAATAATATAATATTATAGAAATCAACCCTTCATGGGCTATGGGGTGATAGGTTTTTTGGTTGGGTAAGATGTAAAATCCGAAGTTCCATTCCATGTTCAATTTACTACACATTTTTTTCTAAATTTTAAAAGGTTCTCTTTTCTCTCCTTCGGAATCATCTAAACAAGACTTCTCAAAAATAAAATATCTTTACAATCTTGAAATTTTAAAAGAGATCTACAGAGAACTCAATAATGCCTGGAATCTGTTCATTTCTCCCCCTAAACTAGTGAAAGAATTAATTTTTTATTCTTGAACTTTTGAAAAAAAAATAATTCATAGCATACTTATACGTGCAGTGTTAACAAATAATTTATGCAAATGTCACAGCTAACAAGAAAAAACATGACTAACAAGGTTTACTTTGAGCTAAAAAGTCACTATCTTTCTTTAACACATGAAAATCATTCCTACGTCATACCACTTGTGGTCAACGTTTTTGCCCATTGATTGCGTTGTGTGCGAGTCTGCACTTTAAAAATATGACTCATGCCTTAGGGTGGTGCCACGTTTAGAACTTATGACAACTTCCCTCTTTAAAATTATTTATTAATATTTAGGATAGTCTCAACTCATTTAAATTCTACGTGTAGGTTATAGTGGGACTTAATACTACTCAAATTCATAACTCCTGGATTGATAGATAGAATGGATTATAAGTATTTTCTACCACTAAGTCATACTTTCGGGTGGTATTCTCTTTTAAGATTAAGTTATGGTATCGAGCTACTAGGCATTATTGCCTTAGGGAGTTAAAAACTTAAGAATGTGCTCACAATTATATGACTTGCAGTTTGAAGACCCTAGAGAGAAATTTGAATACCTTCATACAATACCCGAAATAAATAAAAGTTACTAAAATAATAATCATTAAGTGAAAATTTCTCCTCCACTCAACCAACGAAAGGAGCAATTTAGTCTCCCTAACCTTTGGGGACTGAAAAATTCAAATTAGAATATCAAATGGGTCATTTTGATTTTGACCCAAAAGTTTTAAAGGTTGCTTTTTTATTTTCGTTTTGTGTTTGTAAGTGCAAATTTTAGCATACACTTGGTGTGGGATTATGATTAATTCAAGCAAAGTATTGAATGATCAACCTCGATATAAAAAGATGCAGAAGCTAGGTTCGAGTTTGTATCAAGCTCACTTAATTTTTGAACTTGTGTTTGTTAAAAATTCAATTAGCCTAAGCTACACTTGGAATCGTAGTCGAGCTGTCAACTGTCAAGTCATGCATGTCTTATGTATATAAACAAACTGAATAAAGTCATATATTTAGGTATTTTATAAATTTATCTGAAGCCTAAAATAACCCTTATTGACGAGAAGTGATCAATCACAGGCTCAACATGTTCATGCCCCAGAGTCCTATTCTTGCAAGTTACAAGTTTTTTTTATGAACAAGATAATTTGCTTTAACTTTACTCAATTACTAAACAAACCTTAAGATTAGGTTTTTAAGTTTTTTTGGTCCTAGAGAAATTGAAGTCTTGTGAGGGTGGCGATCACATGCAAAAGTTTCTCTAGAATTGAGAGGAAATAGGGATGAAATGGGTTGAAGTCCAGGGATCTATTATAGACACTCTTGTACCATTTTGTGGAGAGTTATATCTTTAGAAACAAACACAACCCTCTTTAGAATCGTGTGATCGTATTTATTTGCTAGAGAAACTAGGTGTGTTGGAAGAATTTTTTATTTTCCTCATCAACAATGGGGAGTAAGGTGATTTAAA
Organism: Quercus lobata; assembly: GCF_001633185.2. Lineage (NCBI taxonomy): Eukaryota > Viridiplantae > Streptophyta > Magnoliopsida > Fagales > Fagaceae > Quercus > Quercus lobata. The sequence goes on from NC_044908.1 coordinate 83,147,922, forward strand.
TCTTGAATATCTCATTTGAAAAAATAAAAAGGTGTCAATTGAGCTGCAAAACATTTAATAGGTGCGTCGAATATTATAACCACTTATCTAAGAGATAATAAAAATCGAATAGTCCAATACCCGAAATACTATAAATTATATTATATAAAACCTATTAATTAATGACACCAATTACTAGAAAAATAATTTTTATATTTATTTATTATTATGCGATTAAAGTTATGCCAATCACGTGCATTCATTGAGGTATATAAGACTTTTATAATAAAAATTGATAATAATGTTTTTAGTCTAAGAGAGAGTATTTTATGCACCCGGCACGTGAGACATCTCTCTCATTGACAAGTGGAACCCACAGGTATGAGGTCCACCTGTTAGTGAGAGAAATGCCTTATGCACCGGACGCATAAAAGATTAAGAAATGTGTAGATGCGCCATTGACCTCCTATGATGGTCCTATAATAATAAAAAATTTAACTTATTTAAAAGCAAATAAATTTTTCATCAACTGCAAGGGTACCCTTCATTTATAGTGACACATGCCTAACGTGCCTCCACCTGGCTTCTTGCTTAAATTTAATTGAGAGAAGACCCTTTTTCTTTTGTTTTTTCTTCTTGTTTTCCAGAACTTGGTCAAACAAATCTACTTTCAATTTCGTTTTTAATAAAAGAAATCTTTTAAATAAAGGTGAAATCTGAATAAGTCTTTATGCTACCTAATGGACAAAGTTTGAGTTTTCCCAAAATCGGTTTAAAAGAAAATTCTTTTAACTCAAAATGTTCAAATTGACTAAATATTCACTAGGATTTCAAGTCATACTTATATAACTTACGGCAAATTACAATATGTGAAATCTGAATGAGTACTTTTTTAATCTTGTATTTTTATGTTTTTTATGTTTTTGGAGGAGATAGACACACAAGTAGAGAAAAATTACATATCTAATCATATTTTTAACAAATTTATGTTACAGAATTCTAACTAAACTAATCATAGGTGAGTAACGTGTTAAATTTCAAATCACATGTGAACAACTTAAATTTCAGTCAAATCCACAAGTGGATAAGTTGTAATTTGCCCAATAACTTATTTAATGAATTATGTAATTTATTTATATAATTTAATTACTCATATGCTTTAATATATGTGAATGATTTTATGAATCACCACATGTTGATATGAAAGAAATTCCTGGTAAACTCTTCTCATAAAATAATGCCAATTGACTTGGTTAAAATGGAGTGAGTGTGACATTAAAATTATGACAAGGCTACTAATACAAATGGAATATAAGTTCTTGGTGTAAAATTTAAATACTCCAAAATTTAAGAGTGTTGTTTACATTTAGACATTTTGTAAAGATTCTTTAAAAAAAAAAAAAAAAAAAAAAACTTAGTATATTTTCAGCCTTCTATAGAATATTGCCGTGAATGAATAATTGGATAAACAAGATAAAAATAAGTTTTTATTAATAACTATTAAATTATATATTTATTAAAAAAATAGAGAGTCGGTGGAATTTTTTATTTTTATTTATTCGAATGTTATTTTATTGAAGTGAATTATTAATACTAAACGACAGTGTAGGCAAATCTGCTGAGAGCTGCATCTAACGGTTAATTAAAATCCTAGGGTCCGCATAATAATAATATTTCTGAATTCACTGTTCAAAGCCTGACCCATTATATACCCAGCAAGCATACAAGGAACTGCATGCTTCAATCTCACAATCCACAAAGTCTGATCCATTAGATTTCAGTCATGGCCGCTGCTCTATCACCAGTACACCATGTAGTGATTTTTCCTCACATGGCTCAAGGCCACACCATTCCCTTACTAGACATATCAAAAGCCCTCTCAAACCGTGGCCTAAAAGTCACAATCATCACCACCCCATCAAATGCTCCATTCATCTCTTCCAGAACCAACAAGCACCCAAATATCACTTTGTCAATAATCCCATTTCCAAAAGTTCCAGACTTGCCACAAGGCTGTGAGAATACAGCTGACCTTCCTTCAATGGCTCTATTTGCTACCTTTATAGAAGCCACAAAAAAAATGAAACAACCTTTTGAGGATGTTCTTAGAAACATGATTGATGATGGGTGTCCTCCAATTTGTGTTATCTCTGACTTTTTCCTCGGTTGGACACTTGAGTCATGTCATTTATTTGATATTCCACGTATTGTCTCTCATGGAATGGGCGTGTTTGCTATGGTTATTTGCAAATCTCCTTCTCTGCATGTCCCAAGTGTTAAGGATTTGTCACTTTTGGATCCTATAGATTTTTCTGAGCTGAAATTTCCGTTCACTTTGAACAAAGGTGACATCCCTGAGGTACTTTTAACTGGTGATCATGTGCGTCTTGTAATGGAGCTTGCAGAAGCGGATGTGAATAGTTGGGGTGTAATTGTTAATAGCTTTGAAGAGATTGAAGGTGAATATGTTGGAGCACTTGAATCCAACTATTTCAATGAAGCCAAATCTTATTGTGTGGGACCACTTCTCCTCTATGATCAACTTGATCAAGAATTGGATGCTTCATACATCAAGTGGCTAGATAAGTATGTTGAATCTAATGAATCAGGCAGTGTGATTTATGTTTCATTTGGTACACAAACACATTTGTCAAATGATCAAATGGATGAGATTGCTTTTGGGTTGGAGATGGCAGGCCATCCTTTCATTTGGGTTGTGAGATCAAAGACTTGGGCTCCACCAGATGGATGGACTAAGAGAGTGAAAGAAGAAGGGTTGGTTGTATATGATTGGGTGGAGCAACGAAGCATACTAGCACACCCTTCAATAGGTGGGTTTTTGAGTCATTGTGGTTGGAACTCAGTGTTGGAGAGCTTGGCAAATGGGGTTCCACTTTTGACTTGGCCTATGCTTGATATTAGTGAGCAAGCCTTGAATGCTAAACTTGTAACAATGGGATTTGGTGCTGGGTTAGTGGTCCCAAAAAGAGATGTTGGAGGTGAGAAAATCACGACGATTGATAGGGGTGTGATTTGTGAGAGAGTGAAGGAGTTGATGGGTGGTGCAAAGGGGAGGAAGGTTAAGGAGAGGGCACAAGAATTGGGGCGATTGGCATGCCATGCTGTGGAGAAAGGTGGTTCTCGTAAGAAATTGGACGAGCTGATTGAGCGGCTCACCAATAAAAATATGTGATCAAAACCTCTTTATCTCTTTAATTTGAAAATGTATCTCCTATTTCTGTTTCGCAAATGCTTCTATGTGTAATTCTTTTTTTTTTTTTTACGAGTAATTTATGTGTAATTTATTTATGTGTTTTTGCAATTTTCAATCTTATCTTGATCCTTGTTAAATAAAAATTTATTTAGATAAATAAAAGGCTTAATAATTATATGGTTATATATGGGCTATGTGTTTATTTTTATATAATAAATTAATTATGCGACTATCATCAAGTGGTTCGTATGATTAATTAGTTAGTATAATATGGTATGCATTTGATACGGTAAGTATGTAGACAAGTAATTTTCGGCATCTTTTTCCAAAGTACTGACTCAAAAATTAGGCATAAAAATATGAAAATGGTGAAAAAATGATACGGTATAATACATTTATTTTAAAAAAAATATGTAACAAAAATACGGAAATTTTTATCATCTATATTTTGAGATAAATACAGTAATCTTTGCATCATAATAGTTTAACTTTTGCCAAGTGTGATATAATCATTGGAACATCCTAATATATATAATCATGGTCACAAAACTAACCATGATTATTATTTTTTTTTTTTTTTTGAGAAGAAAATAACCATGATTATTATGAGTTGTGTAAGTTATTGGTATATTCTCCTTTGCTTTATTAGGAGAATCAATGCTGAAATCTTCATTCTCCTTATTATTAAATCATTAAAAAATGAGAAAATTTGTGAACATAAAAAAGAGTCAAAATATTTGCGCAACATCCTTATTTTAGTTGTTGTGAGTTAATATTTTATTTTATGTTGACCTATGGTGAGCCGACACCTCAATTATTGTGACACTTTTATTGTGTTTGTGGAAAAACTTTAAAAAAAAATATCAATTATATATATACACACTTTTTTTTGTGTTTGGAAACCATTAGGCATAATTACAGCAAAATTGAGAGTTTATGTTTGTCAGCTTTTGTTTTTATTTGAGATATATTAAAATAAAACTATGATAGTGTGTTTGACCAAATAGATAGGTTGCATTGAGATTTTTTTAATGCGTTATATCTTTGTTTCAGTGTTTGACGTCAATGGGATTCATAATTCAATGAGAACTTCTAATTAGACTTTTTCTTTTCTTTCTCAAAAAAAAAAAAAAGTTTTTACTTTCTCTCTCTCTCTTTTTTTTTTTTTTTTTTGAGAAACCAATGTTTTACTTATTACATAACAGATGTTATCTATAATCTTATCATATACTATACTATACTATACTAAATAATAAAAGTTAGGCTTAAAAACCATGGTTATGTCAAATGGCTGCACCACAGAAAATTTATTAAATTTCTTTTTAAAAAATTAGATTTAGTTAGTTGGTAGCATACAACTACTATACCTAAGAAAGACTAATTCAGTTTGAATAGCAAAAACTAAAATTGTTCATCTATATCTTGTCTAATTTAAGTCTCATGGACTCTTTTTTGTTTTTAAACTATTTTTTTCCTTCGCTTTTTTATACTATATAATAAAAGTTGAGCTTAGAAGCAGTGGTTGCACCAAGTGGTTTTACCAAATTGTAGATTTAAAAAAAAAAAAAAATAGATTTTAAGAAAAAAATAGATATAATTTTTCTTCTCCTATAATTTCTAAGTTGATGAAAATCTTACTTTGATTACAATCCAAATTCTAACTTAATTTGATTACAATCTAAATTCTACATCTAATCTTTTATTAAAAAATCTTAATTAAAAAAAAAAAAAAAAAAAAAAAGCAATGTACAACACGTCTAGAAATTTATAGATATAATTTTGTTATTATCAACTTCTCTTCTATGACTTTATCACTTTTTCCGATAAAATTATGTTGAGTTTAATTTCTTCTTCTTTGGATAATTTTAAACTTCTAAGATGATTATAACTTTAAAAAAATATGTCTATCCTATTTCCTTATTGCCGTTCACATTTACATTTTTTTTTTTTAACATTACATTCAATGACTATATGACATTTCTTTTTCGTGCATAAACATACATCCTAAGTTAATTCTTTTTCTCTTATAATCTCTAAAACAATTAGAAATCTAACTTCCTCACAATTGAAAATTATCTATATATATTCTATAGTAGATAAATTATGGGATTGGGAGCAGGGCTAGTGGTTCCACAAAGAGATGTTGGAGGTGAGAAAATCATGACCGTTGATAGGGGTGTAATTTGTGAGAGAGTGAAGGAGTTGATGCGAGGTGCAAAGGGGAGGAAGGTTAAGGAGAGGGCACAATTACTGGGACAATTGGCATGGCATGCTGTGGAACAAGGTGGGTCTCATAAGAAATTGGACGAGCTGATTAAGCGACTCACCAATAAAAATATGTGATCAAAACTGTACGGCCCCTAACATCCAAGTCCATTTGGGCCTTGGGCCATGGATCAATAGTATGGCCCAGGGGTCCAACCTCCGTACTGCTCGGGATCCCGGCCCAAGCCCACAATAACTACGAGCCTAAGCTGGGAGTAGTTCAAATACTTGAAAAGAAGACCGCGGATTCCAGCTCACATATTGCTCGGAAAGTCATCCCCGGACGATATGCAAATGTTCAGTCACATCACCCTGTGAGTGCTCGGCAGTGCCTTAGGAAACTTCGCCGCTGAACACACTTGCTGCAGTGAGAACCATTTCCAAAACCACTTATACCTAAACATCCACTTAAAATTAACAACATTGGACCTCTCATTGCACTAGTTAAAAGGAAATGATAATCCCCCACTAACAATTGGCTATAAATAGGAGAAACTAAAGAATGGAAAGGGGATGCAATTTTGTGGAGAGAAAAGAGAAAGAGAAAGAGAGTTTGAGAGGAAGAAATACAAAGAAAGAGAGAAAAGTGATCTCATTGAGTCTTTAAATCTAGAACGACCCAAAGTAGGATACCCAAACCTACCATACAAATAAGTTGTAAGCCCAAGTAGGGGTTTGGCTCAGTAACCCTGTCTTTGGTGCGCACAAAAACCATAAGCACGTTACATAGAATAGATGCATAAAATAATTTTTGTTTCAATTTCAATCTGATTTGGATGAGACATTGAATGGTAATTCATGAATCATTTACGTGTGTTGTGTTTCTCGTGATTTGGAATTGTATGACTTATTGAATAATCATATGACAACGTTAATTGGGTAATTTTACTTTTGATGTTAATCATATATAATTATCATTGGGTTATGTGGTTATCTTTTAATTATAAATAAATTATGTCCAAGTGGTTCATGCCTTCATGGGATTTGAAGCATACATATGTACATATAATCCTTTGAAATGGTGTAATCTTCTTTAATTTTCTTTTTAATTCAATTGTTATAGTAAATGAGGAGATGGGATTTGGATCCTGGTCCTCTTAATAGAAGAAATTAGTCAATGCCATTAAACAAAAATCTTATCCTCGATAAAACTTCCATTTCGCTGCAACCAAAAAAAATTAATGGCTCTCCACTTCCCCAGCTACAAACTATCACTTTCTTAAGATAATGAGGAAATATGAATTTAATTACATCCCTTTTTGATCCCATACAATACACTCATTAAAAAAAATAAGGGCACTTGGACTACTCAATAACTCGTTTGGTTTGATCTTTGCCCTTCTTTACCTAAAGATCTGCACGAGTTTGCCTCACGGTGAATGTGATGTGGAAGCATCATTCATGGTTGGTGAAGTAATTTCCTACAATCCATCAGCGGCAGAGTTAGAATTTCAATATGAAAACAAAAGTAAAAGCAAAACTGTTTCGTATAGAGACATCTATATAATCATTAAATATTTAATATATGGACTTTAGGTCAAGTCGCATTTGTTAGTATTTCTGACAAAGATATTTATATAAATTTCGAATAGTGGGTTCCGGTTAGCTCAACTGATAAAGTCTCTGATTGTTATATAAGAGATTTAGGGTTCAATCACTGCCTACACCAAAATTGATTCGTGTCTTGGTCTTATAATAAAGAGCTATTATTAGGAGCGGACAATATAAGTTGAAACTCTCTCAAAAAAAAATTTCGAATAGTCCATTCACTTAAAAAAAATAATAAAAAAAGATATAAACTTTTTAACATTAAATGTAATCTATATATATATATATATATATAATAAGTAAAGTTGAGAGAAAATCCAATTAGATTTCAAATTGGAATTCAATTAGAGTCTAATTTTGCGCCACATGTTCTATCTAATCTAAGTTTTTAAATTTTTGTGCCAAGTGAGTTAATTCAATGTAAAAATTGGATTTTAATTAGAGTTTAATTTTGTGATATGTGTCCCATTTAATCTAAGTTTTTAAATTTTTGTGCCAAATGAGTTAATTTAGTGTAAAAAAACAAAGAGTCCAATATAAGTAAACCATAAAAAAAAAAACATAATTTTTGAATGATTTTATATTTATGAGCCTTTTTTTTATAGAACTAAAAACAATTTAAGTTAAGTCATCTATATATATATATATATATATATATATATACATATATATATGTCCCATCTAATCAAATTTTAAATTTTTGTGCCAAATGAGTTAATTTAGTGTAGAAAACGAGGAGTCCAATATAAATAAATCATAAAAAAGCATAATTATATATCTAACACTATATATAAAATTAGAGGAAGAGAGAGTTTGAATTATTTTATATTTATGAGCCTTTTTTTGTATAACTAAAAACAATTCAAATTTATAAGTCATATATATATATATATATATACTAATAGATAAAGTTTAGAGAAAATCCAATTAGATTCTACAATTAAAGTCCAATTTTGCATCATGTGTCCTAAATTATTTATTTTTAAAAAGGGTTTTATTTCTTAATTTTGAAATCAAATGTGGGACCATATCATAAATATCTATTCAAGTGAGTTATTGTGTATAAAAACTAAAGAGTTTAGAATTAATGAACATAAAAATCTTTTAAAAATGGACAATTTACATTTTTTAAAGAGTTAAAAAAATATATTTAAGAATGACTATCAATAATATTTAAATTATATAAATAAGAATTATACTCTGCATCCTAATGTGTATCTTTTAAATATATTCATGCATACACATGATGTTACAAGATAGTTAAGTTAAACTGGAGACATATTTCAAACTTAAGATCACTTACTGATACCATGACAAACAACCATTTATTATAAATACATAAACTAATAATAAATTATAAATTAAATTTCTTTTTTTTTTTTGGGCTGACGTAGGTTATGCGTCTTTTTATTTATGGCTAACATGGGTTATGCTTTATCTTTATATTATAGCTGGGGAGAGAATTAAAGAAACCATTTATTTTAATTTTTATGGACCTGTCATGGTGTAGTCTAGTAGTTAAAGGCTTGAGATGAACTGTTAACCCAAATATCTTAAGTTCAATCCCTACTAAGAGTTCCCCTTGATTACTTGATATAAATTTGTTCCCATGTTCAAGACCAGTGGAGCACGGTACCATTGGAACTAAGACACCTCTCAACTCTGAATTCCTTATAAATAGAAAAAGGGTTATGTGCAAGCATGATTCCATACCGCCATAAGCATGCAAATTCCAAATTAAGCGTATGGATTGGCAAAATAATTTGTCTTCTTACCACTGACTTCTTTTATATAAATGTATTTATGCCCTGGGCCCTAGTTTTTATACCCTTCATATCTTAATTATCGTTAAAATATATATATATATATATATATATATATAATAAAATGGTGTGTGAGTCTTATGTAATAGATTATGGGGTTTTTACGATGTGAAAGAGAATAATGATGCAAAAGTAGTATTATCCTCTCGTGTTCTGTTCTTAGTAAAATGTAAAAATATTCAGTATAGCTTTGTTTCTGTGATTAGAGTTATGGGTTTTTTATTCAGCATGCTAGTAGATTCTAAGCACAAACTTCCATTTCCATTAATTTGTCAAGATGCAGGTTTATATACTAGGGAGTTGGGACATGAGAAGTCAAGATATGTCGTGGTTACTTCTTTGGACATATCTCTTTCTCCCTCTGCATTTATGGTAGGTATTCCAAGCTTTGCCCAAATGCCTAGGCTAGGCATGCCACTTTTGTAGAATACATATGTCAACTGACTCAACTTCAAAATAAGACAAGGGAAAAAGTTAATGGATGCATCTGGTATTTTATTTTTAAGGGTCTCATAAATGAGTGCTTTTAAAACAACAGTTAATAAACTATATTAAGAAAATTTTGATATTATTTTTATGAAAAATATAAAAAGTTGTAAAAACAAAAAAATTACTATATCATTTTTTCACAAAATATTTCTGAAAATAGCTTCCAAATTAATGCCCTTTGTACATCTGTTAACATTTCTCAATATGAAAATATATCAGGTTCTATTTCTGAGGTCAGAGTTAAGGGTTTTTTATTCAATATGCTAGCAGATTTTAGGCACAAACCTCCATTGAATTCCATAAATTTCTCAAGATGCATGCACGTTGATATTCATATACTTGGGACCTGAGAAATCAAGATATTCCGTCGTTACTTCTTTTATAGCTAGATTCCAAGCTTTGCTTGAATGCCTAGGCATACCACTTTCACAAGAGGGAGACAGAATCTGTCAAGCACATTTGTAGGAGCTGGTCTTATGCAATTGACTACTTTATTAAATTAGTACCGGCCATGTTTAATTATGTAACTCTCTTTTCAATGCGCCCCGGTCATCACCTAGAAAAGAATAAGGCAACAATCTCTGTTTCTCTCTCATGTCACTTAGCCAAATTTTTAATGAGTAATTTTTATTATCATCTTAATCAAGAATTATTCATAATTGGATATATAAAAATGGGATTTGATTTGGTTTTGTAAATTTTGATAGAGCATTCAGTGTATAAATACGTAGATCTATCAATTATTTAGACTTGCGCAAATTTGTCAATTAAAAATAATATAAGAAAGAGAATGAAATTAAAAAGAAAAAGGTGGATTTTATATTCTTTTCTTGAACTATCTATATAAATTTTAAATTTCAATTTTCAATCCTTAAACTATGTGATTGATTGCTATATCCCCGTGTTAAAAACTTCCTAAAATTTTTATCATTTTTTAACATTAATTTGGACATTTTGTAATCAAGTGATTAAAATATATCCTTGTAATGATGTTTAAAGTATCCCCAAAACATGTAAAGATGTTTAAACTATATTTATATAGGGTTGAGATTGGACAGTGTAAGTTTGTAATAAGTTCATAAAATATCAAATTATTACTTATAATTTATTAATATATAAATAATATATTTTACACTAAAATTATGAAGTACTAGATAGTTTCCCAAGTGATGTACGGATACTTTGAAAATTAATTTGAAAATTTTTTTATGTTTTTTTTTTAAGAGTTATTGATAATACTCATTTTGTTGTATGATATTTATATTTTGCCCAAATGTTGAAAAATTCTTTAAGACTCAATTTTATTAATTCATATTTTATATATATAAATAATTGTCGTAGAATTGGTTTCCAAATATTGAGATGAATTGCTCTACTAATCTAAATTTTTGAGGTTAGAACAGTCAATTTTTTCGACATTTGTAAGAGATTAATATATTATATTATTTGTAAACTTTAATTTTTAAATTGATTAGATGATTTTGAAATTTGAAATTTATAAATTTAAATTCAAAGCATAAAATACTTTCATATCCTAAAATTACAAAAAAATTCAAGCAACCTCCCAAATACTTCCTCAACTACTCCATTTTCACAACCAAATACCGGAGAAATTATAAGGTCCACATGGTGGATAAGTGATGTGGTCCACCATTCTACTAAAAAACTTCCACCTGTTTAAAATTGTTGGTTAGAAATTTTTTTTAAATAGAAATTAATTACTAACTCAACAATTTTAAACAAATGGAAGTTTTTTAGTAGAATGGTAAACAAGTGATGTGGTCCACCAGAGAACTCTATAATTTCTCCAAATACCGAGCCCCATATCTCAAACAGTAAACTCTCATTTCATTATCTCAATAAAAGGAAATTGATGATGCCAAAATTGTCAGTTGGGTCACTCGTCCAATCCGGAGCTTTAGACGATCTTGTAGGACCTGCAAGATAAAGAGAGATAGATCGAAGAGACCACCGGATTGTGCCCGGTAGGGGAGTCTCTGATGCTTAAGTTAGTATCAACCCATATTTCTTGTATTCAGATAGTGTTTTGTTGTAGCTTTTGACGTACCTTAGCAAATGGACAGATTGTCCCTTTTATAGATGACTTAGGTAGCTATTGGATATAAATAAGGGTGATTATTACCCTAATTGTAACGTTCTTTGTCTTGATGAGAGGGTTTAAGGTCTTTGATGATCGTTACTGAATGCGTTGGGCGGTTACTCATCTATCTTTGATGGCCTATTAATGACGCAATGACCGTCCATTAAGGTGGACAACCTTAATAATTTTTATGGACTCATCAATTGCCCTCCATTCCCAAGTCTGATTTTGCTTTGTGCTAGTCAGGTTTTGGGAATATTCTTGACTTGTTTAGATTCAAACTTCTTTATCTTCAACTACTTTCTTTTTCAAGAATGGTAGTATTTCTGCGATGACTTCTTAGTATCTGCCTTTCGAAGGTCTTTTTGGACGTTCGAGGGATCATAGCTTGATCTTGAAAGTGAGCTAATCTCTTTGGACGATCATTTTTTATCACTGCTGAAGAGTAAGGTAATTTCTTTGGATGACCATTTTTTATCACTGCTGAGGAGCGAGGTGATTTCTTTGGACGACCATGTTTGATCACTTCAATGCTTCTTCTTTCATTCATTTTCTGATTGTCAAGTTTGATATTCTTGATTTGCGTGTGACTTGCGTTTGTGTGAGAGTCCTTGTTTGCTTACACTCGTCCAAGGGTATTTAGTCACTTAGCCACTTTTAGGTGACTTATATCTAGTTACGGAGCTTCGTCATTTAGACTTCACCAGGGATTTACATCGGTCTAGTGGAATCTTGTTCTTCTTTTTTAGGCTTCGTCGGTGATTTACATCCGTCTTGGCGGAATCTTATCACTTAGCCATTTTTTGGTGACTTACATCCATTTAAGGAATCTTGTCACTTAGGCTTCGTTAGTGACTTACATCTGTCTTGGTGGAATCTTATCACTTAGTTATTTTTTGGTGACTTACATCCATTTAAGGAATCTTGTCACTTAGGCTTCGTAAATGATTTACATCCGTCTTGGCGGAATTTTATCACTTAGCCATTTTTTGGTGACTTACATCCATTTAAGGAATCTTGTCACTTAGGCTTCGTCAGTGATTTACATCCGTCTTGGCGGAATCTTATCACTCAGCCATTTTTTGGTGACTTACATCCATTTAAGGAATCTTGTCACTTGTTGCTAAAAAGATTACTTGACGCTATGTCGTTTTGGACCTTCTTAAGGTCATGTTGATATCTGCATTAAGTAGCACATGCACTTGCCAAGACTTGGTTAGACAAGAATTTTAGAACAATTCATATATAAATAATAAGTTACCAATAGCCTAAGTGGACCTTTTTCTTATTTCCTTGTAATCCTAGAGTTTTACCTCTTTTGTGATCTGTCTAGTAATGCATACATTTTTGCATGAAACCTTACTAGATGTAAATTTTTGTAGACAAATATAAAAGAGACAGAAATAAATGTGTTATCTTAAATGACGACATTATTTTGTCACATACCTCAATCTTTTTATTGTTAGGATCTTCTTGACAAACTCTTCTCTTTTCAAGATGACGAGCTCCTCTCTTTTCAAGAGTTTTTAAGCTTAACATGATACTTCATGTCTAAGGCCTAGATCTCTTTTGCCTTCGATTTTTCGAAAGCATAAAAACTAGGCCATGTCGTTGCCCCCGTTCAACCATGAAGAGTATAATTCTCGTTTGTTGACGACTAGAGGAATGCTCTATCATGATTAAATTTTTTTTTTTTTTTTTTTTTTTGCGTGCTTTGATGACTATGGTCACTGCTGTTTGTAATAGCAATTTCCTCTTCCTTCTTCTTTAGTTGTACCCTTAAGTCACTTCAAAAGTGCTAGCTACATTTTGTTAGAAATGGCAATGTACAAATATGCAACTGCATGCTATACAATTATGGATGTCATTTGACAAAGTGCATTCTATATGAATCATAGAAAAGTATTCTATGATATATAAAAAGTAAAGCTTTTTGACTATATGCTTCTTTAAATTGATCTTTGTTAGGTGCTTGCACAATAAATAATTTTAAAAGCAATTTAAAAAGATTTTGGTGAGTTGACGAAGATAGTGAAAATTTATTGAGACTTAAACTCATGACTATATTGTGAACACGATCATTTTATCATTTTAAGTCTAGGAGAGTTAATAGAACTTCTCAGATTCATGACGATGAAACATATGCTACTAATAATATAGTCATATTGATTGTGATAATTGTAACAATTTTATAGCAATATTTTCAACATGTTCTACATACAAATTTGTATTAATCATGTGAGCTTGATATTTACTTAGTTTCAATAATATGATCTCATGGATAAAAAAGAAAGAAAGAAATGAGTTACCTCAATAGAAGACCTTAAATCTCAATACTATTTTGTACATACCTCGGTCTTTTCATTGTTGTAGTCTTCTTGATGAACTCTTCGTCATTGAACTCTTACTTATAGAGCTCTTCTTTGTTGGATTTGTACAACCCATAATTTTAGGAGTTAAACTCGACATTTGTGATGTAGATGGAATTTTCACAACTTTTAGCTATATCTCTATTTTTAGCTTGAGAGTTTTTCTTTGTCAAATTATGACATCCCCTTAGAAAATTTGGAATTTCTTTTTATGTATGAAGCGCATGCTCTATAAGTGATTCAACCATTTCCATTTTTTTCTTTGTTTTGGCGATAGTAGAATAGCAAAAGAAATGGACGAACTTAAGATCAATTGATCGGCTAGAGATCAAAAGTCTAAAATAGGACACACTAGCTATAGCAGATATTACCAATCAAGCCTTTTAACTTTAGCAAGAAATTATCTAGCCTTTTGTATCAATTGTGCATGTTTGTACTAATCTTGTAATTTAGCAATTTTAGCAATTTTCCTTTCCAACAATCATTTTCATAACTATTACCCTATTCTCGTGCAACTGAATAACACTTGGTAAAATGTTTCAAGAGTGTTGGAATTTGGTGTGTTAAATGATATTTGCCATTATGATAAACAGTCATTATATTTTTCATGGTAAACAATTTTAAATTTCTTAAACAGCTAGGTTTTTTATTTGGCAATAATGATATTTGTCATTATGCCTAACACTTGACTTCAATCGTTGTTGCAAATACTTGGAGAATTAAAAGGGAAAAGAAATGTTTAAATCTGACCTTAAGGACCAAGAACTGGGCTGCATCATTGCTATATTTTGTTCCTGCTATTTGAAGATGTAGATATATCCAAAGGGTTTGCCCCTGTTCAAATATGAAAGATACATTTGTTGTTGGATGATGACCAAAATAATGGCCTGTCATGGTTTGTACCTGTATTTTTCTTCCTTTGGGCTTAGCCTTAGTCCCAAATGGAAATCTTCATAAAATTTCATGTCTAATTTATTAGAACAAAATTTAGAAACTTATAGACCAATGTATGGATAGCGATGAGGTAAATTGTTCATGATAGAAAATTATATATGAAATTATAGTGGTCCCAAAAAGACACTCCTACTCTTTAAAATTAATGAGTAGAATGAAAGAAATAAGTGCATATCAAGCTATTCTAGTTACACTAGTGAATAGTTTAGTACTTTTACTATGCAAAGTGTTAGACTTGGAGCAACATTTTTCAAGTAAGAAATTCACAAATAATATTAATCACAAATGCATAAAATTCGTTGAGGCTTAATATTGATTTTTATATAAATGAAGTGTAATTTAGTTCAAATCGAGCACTGGAGTGTAGTGGCTCAATGAAAGCATGATGCTTTAGCATACAAGGACCACTAAAGATTTCATGAAACCATGTGGTGGGATTTATGCATCAATTGTAAAAGTATGTTGGACTAGTATGCGGGAGGAAAAATCAAAACCCCAACGCATAAAATTGCCAAACTGTTTTGGTATAACATGCTATGTCTTTGTTGTTTAATGAACTCATATGCACATACCTTGATACTATTATGAGAGTAGATTGTATGATAATATGTAACAATTCAAAAACATGTTCTTTCTCAAAGTCAAAGTAGCATGTATGATTGGGAAAATTTAAAATAGTGGGTCATGTACATTATGTGTAAATTTATATGCTTATAAGATTTCTCCTTAAATTTAGAGAAATAATTAGACATCTCTTGTTAAATGGAATTCAAGCCCAATAAAATATGGTTCCATGCTTTTAAATGTCCAAATCAAGATATTGATATTTGGCAAAGCAATTAAAGTTGACTTTACTTTTCTTAATTACAAAATTTAAAATATTTAAATTTGATAAAAATAATGGAGGTTGAGAGCCTTTACCTTAAATGGTCCTTAATTGCAATACTTAAGCACCATAAATTCATAATCTTAGCCAATCATATAATTGACGGGTTTCAGGCAATATACCGGTTTGAAGAGAATGTTTCCATCTTTGATCTCCCCTTTGGTAGGTGCTTCTTGACAAGTTCTCTTTAACAATTGTTCATCGTCTCTAGACCGCACATCGACACCATATGTGGTTTTGCAGTCAACTTTATTTTTTATGCATCTCTTTTGTGAATGTTTTCAATCTCATAGATGACCGCTACAAGATTAGTTTTCTTGGACATGTATATATAATGTTTTTGCCAAACATTCATAAATCATGACAGTTTTCACAAGGTGCAATTGTAGTAGTAAAAATAAAAAATTCATTATCGTTGGCTTCCACCTACCTAATACTGATTAGGTTGGCCTAGCCAGGCTTATTGGATTTTCTCTTATTTCCAAATTTAGTGTTTCTAAATTTGGTAAGATAGTAGAATCTGACTTTAGCCTCTTTAGTGTCTAAACTCTAAAATAATGATATAATTTTAGTAAGACAAAATTTTGGCTTCAACTTTCTCTAACGTCGAAAATTAAGATTTATTATCTTTGGCATTGCAATAATATTTCACTTTTTTTTTAATATATATATATATATATATATATATATATCTTAGCAAGATGCATTAGGAAAAAGTAGTGAAATAAAAAGCCATAATTAATGGTATAATATATGAATATCAACCAAGATGCTATGAGTATACCAATTATTTAATGCTATAAAGAGACAAAATGATCTCCTCGTGTTATAATAGGAAATGTAGTAAATGTGTAAAACCCTTTTTTGGCTATAATTATGTAAAATCAGATAACTGAAAAAAATTTCCAAGCCTTACCCACACGGTTCAAGGCATTTTCATATATATAGAAGAGTTTGTTACAATTCAAAATACAATTCAGATATACCAATTCCTAATTCTATCTTATCCTATTTTATTCAAAATATGATTAAGCTATACAAATTCAAATATACATCAACTGCTTTCCTCGGCAATTACAGCTGTAGCTACAACTGTATTCTTAACAAGTTAGGATATCAATTAGGCCATGATATATAATTATATTTGGCTTTAATGGCAAGGATCTCAAAGAGACCGGTTTGACTAATGCAATTTATAACAATCAAGGTATTCATTACCTTTTTTATTTTTTATTTTATTTTTAATGCCTATATTTAAGATCACAATTTTGGTAAGGTAATTATGTTCTATTAAAGTCTGGTTCCACCTTTCATGCAAACTAAAAACAATAGGGAACCGGTGAAACTAAGAAAGGAAAGTTCTCCTATGGTAATTTCATCATATTTGACTTGGGTGGCTGAAAATTATATGATCACCTTCAATCACTTCTTTTTTTTCTTTTAACAAAAGGATACTTAATAGAGTAAACTCCTCTGTTATGTTTCTAAAGTTTTAAACGAGTTTATTATGTTTCTAGACTTCTAGATCTTTTTAAAAGATGTGGTAATTAAAACCATTTAACAAGATGAGAAGAAACTCATCTTACCTTAAGGCCCAAGAGCTGGACCATTCCTTTGAGGACTGCCCAAGTTGAAGGTCACAGTTGTGAAGTTCTTACGTCGTCGACGACCAATCCAATCATGTGTTGCCACTGGGAGTCGTCCTTTCATTGTTGACGGCATCTTAGTGATCTTTCTATTTATCTATTATCTAGATAATAGGAGGCGTCTTGCAACCAAATCCTCAAATTAGAGGACAACATATTTGAGACCTTGGATCTAGGTTCTCTCATCATCATCCATTTGAATAGTTGACAAGTTGTGCTTTGGTGACGATGGTGTCTTGGTAATACCTCTATCTTTCTCATCGCGGCCCCAATTTAAATTTAGATTACTTCATCGAAGAAATGGATATGTGCAGAGTAAAGAGATGATCATTGAGTATCATCCATGGGGTACTCTAAATCTGGTATTTTGGTGTTGATGATTCTCCATTGAACTGAGTGAACCCTTTGTTGTAGGAAGAGCTAGATGGCTAATCACCTCCCCACAGACGGCGCCAAACTGATGATGCCAAAATCGTCAGTTGGGTCACTCGTCCAATCCGGAGCTTTAGACGATCTTGTAGGACCTGCAAGATAAAGAGAGATAGATCGAAGAGACCACCGGATTGTGCCCGGTAGGGGAGTCTCCGATGCTTAAGTTAGTATCAACCCATATTTCTTGTATTCAGATAGTGTTTTGTTGTAGCTTTTGACGTACCTTAGCAAATGGACAGATTGTCCCTTTTATAGATGACTTAGGTAGCTATTGGATATAAATAAGGGTGATTATTACCCTAATTATAACGTTCTTTGTCTTGATGAGAGGGTTTAAGGTCTTTGATGATCGTTACTGAAAGCGTTGGGCGGTTACTCATCTATCTTTGATGGCCTATTAATGACGCAATGACCGTCCATTAAGGTGGACAACCTTAATAATTTTTATGGACTCATCAGAAATCATTTGTAAGTACAGGCGCACATAAAGAAAATGTGATAAATTAAGGAAAAAATTGCTAAAAACACTTCCATTTTTCAAGATTTGATTTCCTTTAGCAAGACTTCCACATTAAAAATAGAAATAAAAATAAAGCACAAAATATCACTCTAAAATCATCATTGACTTTTACTTTTATCGTCGTGACTCATATCAATATTCCCTTAAATAACAACAAAAAAAACTACAAAAGAACCTATAAATTATTAGTTCTAAAACATAATGAAAAAGTAACCACCATATCTTACTTGGCAATTTCCATATGCACAACCCTCATGACTTTGGCCGTGGCATATGTGGGTGCTCTCTATGAAATAGCTTCAGACCATGTGTTTTCGGGTGGGTACGCTAACATCATCAAACCTATTCACACATTAGTTTGGATTATATGTTTGGTTGTTTTCTATCACTTAATTAGATCCACGATATGGATGTTATCAAACCTTAAGAACAAGGTATTTAGGGAAAAAACACAAAACTAAAGTCTTCAGTACTGCTTGTATTTCAAAGATGCTTCCTCTTGAGCCGCAGCCATCAACATGTCAAACTGAATAATAAAGTGTAGTTTGGTGAGGTTTAACTGTTTTGTAATTTTTTTTGTTCAAAAGTTTGTAATAAAAGGTTGTTTGGTGTACTCCAATTTTTGTTATCTTTTACTTTTTCCTAGGTTGGACACATGAGTATTTTGTTTATTTGGTATTCCACGTGTTGTTTCTCATGGGGATGGGAGTGTTTTCTAGTACTGTTTCTAAATCTCCTTCTTTGAATGTTCCAAGTGTTACGGATTTGTCACCTTTGGATCCTATAGATTTCTTGTAGCTAAATATTCCATTCACTTTGAACATAGGTGACATCTATGATGTACTTTTAAATGGTGATCCAAATTCTAACGGAACTTATGGGTATTGCTTAAAAACACAATTACAATCACGAAGTATATTATCATCATTAGTTTAATTTTTTATAACTCAAAATAAGATTTTTCTTTTGATAATCAAAGATACATCCTAGCAATTGGAAGTTTAGGGTGATCATTAGTTTTTATCCTATGTTGATTGTTATTGTTATGTTATTTATGTTTATGTGTATTGTTATTGGTATCATGTTGCCTCCCTAAAAAGCACTCATTGGTGATATATATCATTGAAAACAAAAGATATTTAGTGGTGTACTAGAGTTCGTCCAAGTACAAGTAGGAGAAAAGAATTCAATTTGATTCATAGAAAGGTAATAAAAAAATAAAAATTGCAAGGGTGGGGGTTTATGAGGGGGTGGGGGGCATCTATGGAGATGCATTGGCTACACAACCTTGTCAACTTATAATAATTGGTAAAAAATAATAATAATTATGAAGGCTTAAGGTTAAGGGTATTTTTTTTAAAACCAAAATCACAATCAAGAATTATCATCATCATCATCATTACCATCATTATTAGTTTTAATATTATGTTGATGTTTATTGTTTTTTTGTTTATGAGTATGTGTATTGTTTGATACAAAGATGGTAAAACAATTTCTGTAGTAAAAAATTAAAAAAATAAATAAATAAATAAATAAAACAATATTTCTCAAGAATGCAAAGGTAAGTTAGGAAAATTATTCACTTCTTAATTACAATTATTTATAGCATTTTGTACATCATTAAAAAGCATGTTAGAAATTGAAAATTATTCTTTTAGTTTAAACTAAGTGTCTGTTTGGGAATAACTTATTTAACTAAAACTAAAAACTTTTTGTTAAAAGTACTGCATGTAAATAAAGATAAAAATTAGCTGAATAACATAATAGGACCCATAAATAGTACCAAAAATAAGCTGAAAATGTAGATAAGCTGAAAAATTCAGTTCATCCCAAATGCACACCTACTTTCTCAAATCCAAAAATTTTTTTTTTTCCTCCTACTATCCAAATCTCCCAAAACCTACCTCAAAAAATAATAAAACACTACAAAATTACAATTCAAAACCAAAATACAAAAATAATTACTTCAACGCCACTTATATGACTTTAAATCAAAGTTGGAATAAGTGATGAGAAGAAAAAATTGTGGGAAAAAAATTTTAGTATATTATGGGATCGTTGTTCTTTTTCTCATTAAGAATATATCATTAGGAAATATAATTTGTGCTTTGTGGAAAATTGCAAGAATGCATAATTAAATTCACAATTTTCAATAATGCTTTAAAGTCACGCAATAGAAATAGGTGGCTAATCCCAAGCAGAAGTGTTGATTGTAGCCTTATACATGACAATTGTAACACTTTTTCATTAAATAAAAAAAATAAAAATAAAAATCCTAAAGTACAAGTCAAAAGGGGAAAAAAAAGGTAAAGGAAAATTTTTTAAAAAAAAATTGTGTAAATACTATCATAAACTAATCCAACATGTGAATAATTGTGCTCAGAGATCTAGGAACATCATATAATAAAGACATAATAATTTGGTGTAAAGGATAAGGACTAATTTCGTAATATTACTTCTTTTTTTTTTTTTTTTTTTTCCTATCATGGGTTACGCATTATCTTTTTATTTTTCACTAACATGGGTTATTTTTATCTATATATTGTACCTAGGGAGAGAAGTAATGAAACTATTTGTTTAAACTTTCATAGATCGTTAGGGTGTGCTGCAATCTAATAGTTGGAAACTTGCGATAAACCGTAGATCCAAACGTCACAGGTTTGATCCCCTTAAGTGTTCCCTTAGATTACAGTATACACAATTTTGATGGGTTAGAGCTAAATATCCATGATTTATTTCCTAGGAGTGGGTCCAAATGATCCTTCCTTGGTGAAGTTTCCCATGTCAATCACACAAAAAAAAAAAAAAAAAAAAAAATGGAAAAGAAGAAGTAGTGGGAAGGCAAATTTTCACATGACAAGTTCCTGACCAGTGGAGCATGGTACCATAGGAACTTAGAAGTTTAGTTACATTTGAGGACCAAATAAAATAATATTACTAGACACCTCTGAATTTCTATTAAAAATAAGTTATGTGCAAGCTTGATAAATTGATACCATATCATAAGTATGCAAATTGCAAATTCTAAATTAAGCATCTGGATTGGCAAACAAATTTGACTTCTTGTTACTGACTTCTTTTAAATAAGTTTTGTTACCCTTAGTTTTTATACACTATATAATATATAAATATACATCGTTCCTGTAATATCCCATGTATTGTAATTTGTTAGTTATGTCCTGCAATATCCAATATGTGTTTTATTGGGTTTGCTTATTCACATCTTACTTGTGTAGTATTGGTTAGGATTATATAGAGCATCTAGGGATCGAATATATATATATCCTCTATATTATATGATGAATGTCTCCAGAGTTGTTCAACAAATGCAGAAATTACAGAAAATAAAACTTCCTATATCAAAGTCAGAATCGGCAAGCCATAATAGTATTTGACACAAAAAAGCGCTTGAGCGAAGCTCAATGAAATTGAGGTGTCATTGTGATTAAAAATCGCTTGGGTCAATCAATTCGAAAAGGTTGTTATTCATGGCACTCTCGCAATGATGAGGCAACCAACTATTCACAATCAGAGAGAGAAGCACTCTACCAGGCATGGAAATAAGGTTTCAGAGAGATCATCCTTTTTTTCTAAAATCAAATCAAGGGGTGAACCAAATTCAGACACATTGCCAAACTAATTTGGAGAATGTTCCCATTATGGACTCTATTACAACATTTAAAAAGATGGTTAAGCACATCCATATTCAGGTTGCACATCAATAGGTATTCCAAGAAGTTCAGGGACTAGCAAACATGGCGACTAGTAGTTTTA
This sequence comes from Quercus lobata, assembly GCF_001633185.2. Lineage (NCBI taxonomy): Eukaryota > Viridiplantae > Streptophyta > Magnoliopsida > Fagales > Fagaceae > Quercus > Quercus lobata. The sequence goes on from NC_044908.1 coordinate 83,169,922, forward strand.
TAAGGCTCTCCTGGATGTGATTATTTGGTGGTAACTAAAAAAAAATTATGGGATTTTTATGATGTGAAGGAGAATTAATACATATGTCCACTTAATAATAAGATAAGGGAAAAGTTAACCGATGCAAGGGTAGTATTATCATCTTGTGCTCTGTTCTTAATAAAATATTAAAATATATTAGTTCTATTTCTGTGGTTGAGTTATGGGTTTTTGATTCAACATACTAGTAGATTTTAAGCAGAAACCTCCATTGAATTCCATAAATTTCTCAAGATGCACGCTGATATACTTGAGACCTAAGAAGTCAAGATATTTCATTGTTACTTCTTTGGTAGCTGGGTTCTAAGCTTTGCTTCAATATCTAACTACTAAATATAAGTATAATGTCTATATTATTGAAACTTTAATTTTAAGATAATCTTTTGAATATTTATCATTTTTATTTCTTTCTTAGGGCTCATTTCTAATTTCTAATACCTATTTTATTTGTATTCACTACAAAAAAAAGGTTCTATGGCCACGTTTTTAAAACGCGGCCATATGTCAAAAAAACGTGGCTATAGCCTATAGCCGCGTTTTTTTAGGCGCTTTCTAATGTGGCCTAAAACCTGTGACTATAGGACTGACGGTCCTATGGCCGCACTTTTTAACCGCGGCCTAAGGGTCTGGTCTTGGGCCGCGTTTTAAACGCGGCCTAAGGTTGTGGTCTTGGGCCGCGTTTTAAACGCGGCCCAAGACCAGGACCTATGGCCACGTTTAAAACGTGGCCATAGGTCCTCCTCTTGGGCTGCGTTTGAAAAGTGTGGCCATAGGACCTTTGTTGACAACTATAGGTGAAAGCTATAGCTGCGTTTAAAAACGCGGCTATAGCCCTTTTTTTTCCTTTTTTTCTTTTTCCTAGCCCAAATGCCTTAAGGACCTCCACACCTGTTTTCTAGTACAGTCACCACAAACCAAGCCCTCATTAAACAGTTTTAATCTTGCATTAGTCTCACATTTACTATAAAAACTTTTAAAGTACATACATAGTAATATCTCTTGCAAAGATAAAATGCAAGAAAGGAGGGCAATGAAAGTACATACATAGTACTCACAGTGCACTTTAGATAAAATTTGTGGTGAGGACTATAAAATTTGACATGCCAAATTTCTTGATTAGTATCTAATCCATCCTACAAAGCGAGATAAAATATTTTCATTCAATAAATCACCATGGATGATCTTTGAAAAAAATACGCAAACTTCAATATGTCTATGTTTAATCATGATCTCCTCCATCCTAGATTAAGTATCCCTAGTTTCATTTATTTAATTAAAATATAATTAGTCTATGAATTATGCCATTAGATTTCAGTTTCATCCTTAGGCTCTATGCTAGTCTTCCAAAATCAATATTTAAATATTTCTATTTATCTTGTGTTTTTTTTTTTTTTTACCAGAATTTTGTGATTTAAGAACACATATATAGTAAATGTGTATCACATTAGCAATTACTGTTCTCATATAGGGCTAATAATGATTAAGGGTCCAAAATCATATATTTCCAAAAGGACATTGTGTTGGTGTAATAAACAGTACGAATTGGACAAAATGACTGCATTAGTCATCAAGAGACACACAGAATGAAAATACCCATATTAGTAAGTGCTCATTCCACTAGAGCTTCACTCACAAGGAATCCCAAAATAAAGTTATAATCAATATTTTTTTTTTTGATGAGTAAAAGTAAATTTACAGTTATTATCAGTAATTTAAGGCTACAGCTAATTGTTTGCAGCAAAAAAACACCTTCAATTTGCCCTCAGGTGCAAGTTAACCATCTCAAGTACACCAAATGAAAATGACAGTAGATTCACCAATTATTGGAAATTTACAGTGTCAAAGGAACTAAAGACCATTTCAAATAATTGGCTTTTAAGCTGATTAATAGAAACTACACTAAACTCAAGTATAAGGAAAAGAAACTGACATGAAGATCCAATGAAGTGCTCAATCTTCTCATCTATTTTCTTTTCAAGTTCCACATCTCCACATTGCACCTATACAACAGGAAAGGTTGCATTAACAAGAAATGAAATTGAAGGCTTAAGCTTCAACCAATCCAATGAAAAGAACCATATAGAATAACACTAACAAAGACTTGATCTAATCAAAGAAAGAGAACAAATGTAAAAAATACCCATTACACGAACTGATGCGTTGCAGGTTGTGGTGGGAGGCGAAGGGTTGCCGGAAGCGTCGCCAGATGGTGCGAACTGAAGCATCGCGAACGTTCTGCCAGATGAAGCGTCGCGATCGGCGCCAACGGCGACGTTTTAATCGTCACCATCGGTGCGCGGTCGCCATCGACGTCGATCGCCAACGGCGGCGCTCAAGCGTCGCGATCGACGCTGATCGCAACGCTTGAGCGTCGCCGTTAGCGATCGACGCCGAGCGTTGGCGATCGGCGCCGATCGCGACGCTTGGCGTCGCGACCAGCGCCGATCGCGACGCTTGGCGTCGCGACCAGCGCCGATCGCGACGCTTGAGCGTCGCGACCAGCGCCGATCGCGACGCTTGAGCGTCGCGATCGGTGTGGGTTGGAGTCTCAGCGTCGCCGTTGAGCTTCATCGGCGACGGCTGAGCTCAGCGGCGACGGTGCTTGTGGATTCTGTGTTTTTTTTTTTTTTTTTTTTTTTTTTGACCGAAATGGCTCTGGGTTGAAATGTTCTGTGGCTTTGGGGTTGAAATGTTTTTGAAATGTTTTGTGGCTTTGGGTTTTTTTTGGTGTGCTATTACTATTGAATGGAGGTCCTTAGGCCGCGTTTTTAGCTCAAAAAACGCGGCCTAAGAATCATTCTATGGCCCCATTTTTAAAATGCAGCCACAGTTAAGGAAAAGAAAACAAATTTGCCAACAAATAAAGTATAGAGGTCCTTAGGCCGCGTTTTAAAAACGCGGCCTACGAGCTCGTCTAGAGCCACGTTTTTAAAATGTGGCCATAGTTAAGGAAAGGGAAAAAAATTTTGCCACAAAATAAAGTACGGAGGTCCTTAGGCCGCGTTTTTAGCACAAAAAAACGCGGCCTAAGAACCCATCTATGGCCATGCTTTAAAAACGCGGCCTAAGAGTCGTCTAGAGCCACGTTTTTAAAATGTGGCCATAGTTAAGGAAAGGAAAAAAAAAATTTGCCACAAAATAAAGTACGGAGGTCTTTAGGCCGCGTTTTTAGCTCAAAAAAACGCGGCCTAAGAACCCATCTATGGCCACGCTTTAAAAACGCGGCCTAAGAGTCGTCTAGAGCCACGTTTTTAAAATGTGGCCATAGTTAAGGAAAGGAAAAAAAAATTTTGCCACAAAATAAAGTACGGAGGTCCTTAGGCCGCGTTTTTAGCTCAAGAAAACGCGGCCTAAGAACCCATCTATGGCCACGCTTTAAAAACGCGGCCTAATAGCCCGTCTAGAGCCACGTTTTTATGAAACGCGGCTTCAGTCCATTTTGGGCCGCGTTTTTTATAGCCACGGCTTAAAAAACGCGGCCCAAGGCCCCCGCGTTTTGTAGTGATTTTTAGCCCAAAATTAAAAATTTTGATCCAAATATAAGTATAATGTATATATTATTAAAACTTTAATTTTAAGATAATCTTTTGAATATTTATCATTTTTATTTCTTTCTTAGGGCTCATCTCTAATTTCTAATGCCTATTTTATTTGTATTTTAGCCCAAAATTAAAAAGTTTGATCCAAATAGAATAAAATTCCATACTTTTCAAACAAAAAATTAAGAAAAATAAATAAATTTTTAAGCCCAGAATAAAAAGACAATCTACAAAAAAAAAAAAAAAAAAAAAAAAAAAATCAATTTAAGGCTCAATTAGTCAAAAATGGATCAAAGTGGACCAAATTGGACCTAAGAGACTGAAGTGGACTAAAATAAACCAAAGGGACCAAATGGACTAAATTGGATTCAAATGGACTGAAGCGGACTGAATTAGACTAAATGGGACCGAATGGACCGAAGTTGCCCAAATGGACCGAAGTGGACCTTTTTCTTTTTAGGGCCGAAGTGGACCTAACTGGACTGAAGTGGGCCTAATTGGACTGAAATGAACCAAAATGCTATGTTAATGTTGCTTAAAAATTACAACAATAAATGTTACACTTCAACTTTTAAATGTTATATAAATATAGATTTGAAAGACTTATATGTAGTAGAATTTGTACTAACTACCATATCACTAAAATAATAATTAGGAAGTTATTTATTATATTGTTGATATGAAATTAATCAATCATGTACTTTGTAAAGTTTTTAGTAAACGGTGTCATTTAAATGTTCTTTTTACTATCAAAAATTCAAATGAAGACATTCTATGAAGCATTATTTGAAAGATCTTATTGTTTGACTAATATTAATTTAAAAAATGCTTAAATTACTTCATGTACTAATAGATTTTGACAAAATAATTCAATTAACTCATTTATTAATAGATCTTACAATTAAAATGGGCTGCCGATGTGTATTGAATGGACCAAAATATTACGTTGAAGCGACTCAATAAGAATATAGCGATAATAAATACTATGGTTCAAATTTTAAATATTATATAGATTTTTAATCATTATTTGTTTTTATTTTTATTATTATATTAAATATTCTATAATATTATTTATCTTTTATTATCAAGTTATGTTTATCTATAAAAATAAATTTATGACAAAAATATGATTGTTAACTTATACTATAAATATTTGTTGGCATAAAGCCACATGCAATTCTAGTAGGATTAGTTATGGGGTAGTTATGGGTTGGAAATAAAAACCAAGTACATCAAAGAGAACAAAGAGAACTTCTTCAAGGCAACATGCATTCTTAGACATAGGGTAGTTCTTCTAGTAGGATTAGTTTAAGAGAAATCTTCTTGTATGCAATTTAATGACCTTCAACATTTGTATTCAAGTGAATTTCAATTAGTTGTAACTAAGCTTTCATAAAGATTGTATTCTTTGATTCAGTTTAAGTAGATTTAATCAAGCCTTTGTTATTAGCTGCGCAACTTAGGCCATGGCCTAAGGCCTCCTACTAGAGAAAGGCCACCAAATGTAGGGGTAACAATGAGCAATACAACGTACACAATATTTTACAACAGTTATGTTGGCAAGTTTTTACTCGTTTTTATCTAGATCCACTGCTAATTTCACTTTTTTTAAAATTTTTCATTTTTTTTGTCATTTTTTTTGCGCCTATAGACTTTCTCAGATAATAAGTGATTTTTTTTTAATTAAAAAAATGTAAGCTGTATATATATATTTTTTATTTCACTCTTAAAAATGCCCAAAAATTTTGAGTAATACTAGAAACGGTAAAAATTTTATTATATAGATTTTACAAATTGATATATCACCAATTACAAAAAATAATCCAAATATCCATTATTATCTTTTTGATGTGCCACCAATTACATTCGTTGTCAAGAGCCAACAATCACATTCATTATCATATTAATTTATAAATTTTTTGCAGTAAATTTTGTAGTAGCTTTTGCAATTTTTTTGGTTATGTTTTCTCATCTCTGTTTCTTGATCTCAAATTGGTAGAATATGCACACTTCATCAACACAGGTATGCTGAGTTTACTTAATTATAGAGGATGCATAATAAAATATAGTATATTGTGTTCTTTATAAAATGCATGCTTTATTTTGCAAATTATAACTCAGATTCTTTTATGCACAACACTTTAGGAGAGTAGGTATATTTTTATAAAATACTAGTTTCACAGCATTTCAACTTTTTAATTCCTAAATATTTCTTGCGAGCTTTATCTAGGAGCCTGAATAGTGAATATCCATTCATTTTCCATGCCTCTTTCATTTGTAGTACCCGTTCTTATATTTAGAGGAAATCGAGACATTCTATTCAGCTGGCCTAGTATACTTGGTTGGATGTTTAATGGATTTATAACCTCCATAATTATCTTCTTCTTCACAATTAACTAAGTCAATAAATATTAACCAGGCCTTTCGGAGAGATGGGCAGGTACAGAAGTACTTGACTTTGATGTCTGGGGCCACAATGTATACTTGTGCTTTGTGGGCTGCAAATTGCCAAATTGCAATCCCCATCAACTGCTTTACTGCTCAGGCACCATTGCCTTCTGGTATATATTTTTGGTCATTAATGACTCTCCCTAATACTGTGTCAACAACAGCATATAGGGACCTTGTGGAAGCATGTGCTCCAAGTGTTCTCTATTGGTTTGTCACCCTTTCGGTTGTCATTTGCACTCTGCTACCTTATTTTTACTAGACACAATTTAAACCAACGTAACATGAGATAATACAGAGAAAACAGTTCGAACTTCGAAGGTTTTGAGACGAAAAAGCAAAAACACTAGTGAATTACCTTAGCAATTCAAGTACAAACTACATCTCAAGGAGAGATTGATGCAGAGGAAATCATGAAAAGAGAATTTAATTAATTCGCATCTTCCATTCAAATCTCATCTATATGTTGGAGCAAGCATGAACAACTTTATTTGGTGGGACACATCATAGGATTTGTGACTATGTGACATGTCAAAATTTGACATTTGCCAAAGGATCATTAGGATTTAGAGTAACTCCATCATATAGCTCTTAAAATCCAATTGATCAATTTTGAAAGGGATATTATCACATCATTAACAATTTAATTAAAATACCATAAAATGACCCTAGGCAAATAGTCAAAGTTTGACATGAGTTACAAATCCAAAGATGCGTCCCACCAAATAAAGTTGTTTAAGCCCACTCCAACATTTACTTTCTATTTTCATTTATTTAATTATCATTCTTAACTTTCATAGATATGAAACCTCTGAAAAGAGACTTACCTATCAAGAAAAAGAAAAGTAAATATCTTTCACCAAAAATATTGTTCTACTTTATTTAGGCTTTTAATTTAATTAAATGCTCTCCAAAAAGTAAAAACTTTTAAAGGGTATAAAATATCAGGATTACCTAAGCATTTACCTCCTTCAATGACTTATTTCTTTCCAAATTGGACGGAAAGCATAAAACAAAGACAAAGTTTTCCGAAATTTTTTATGGTTAGCTATTGACTCTTAGCAAAATTGGTTAGGGATAGCTACATGTACTCTAGAAAACACTGGATAGCTACATGTACTCTAGAAAACACTGCCAACATGTATTTGTATTATATCCATTCATAATAGAGTGGCTAAATTTTACATTGACCATCAACCAACCACAGCACTCCTCCTTTTCTTGGGCTCAAGACTAATTGTGAACAAAATATATGATACTAAGAGTCCATTTAGGAATAGCTTATTTAGCTGAAATTGAAAACATTTTACTGAAAGTACAATAGATAAAAGTAAAAGTTGGCTAAATAGTACAATAGGATCTATGAATAATACCAAAAAGTACAGTTGAATCCATGAATAGTAACAAAAATAATCTGAAATTGCAAATAAGCTAAATTTTCTACTTGTCCCAAACACATAGTAAACACAGACAAGCAAAATTAAATTGGACGAAAAGCACAAGTAGAAAAATGGTGAGCCTCGTGAAAATACTTTCTCAATTTCTCCCCAATCTTTCCTTCTCTACTCTTTTTCATTCTCTAAAAAAAGGAAAAGACATCACTCTAGAACAATGATGCCACATTAGATATTAAAGCAATAATAAGTAGTTGAGATGTGAGATTTTTGAGTTTTATAATTTATTTTAGTTTTCATTTTTCAAACAAGAATTGAAACCAAGGCCCCGAGAATATCTCTAGAGCATCTTTTAATTGTTTCTTAATGAAAGAAATCTATCAAATAAAGCTGAAATCATTACATGAAAATAATAATATAAGGTGAAATCTGAACTGCATAAGAACGTGAGCTAACTCCATTTCAAGTCTCACAATTCACATAGCTTAGGTTTCTAAACTGTAATGAAAAAACAGGATTCCAGTACCAGTCATGGTCACAGCTGCATCACGAGTACTCCATGTAGTGATTTTTCCTCTCATGGCTCAAGGCCACACCATCCCCTTACTAGACATATCAACAGCCTTCTCAAGCCGTGAGAAGTGAGAACACTGCTGACCTTCCTTCAATGGCCCTATTGGTTCTTTTTATAGAAGCCACCAAAAAAATGAAACAAGCTTTTGAGGATGTTCTTAGAGACATGATTGATGATGGGTGTCCTCCAATTTGTGTTATCTCTGACTTTTTCCTAGGTTGGACACTTGAGTCATGTCGTTTATTTGGAATTCCACGTGTTGTTTCTCATGGAATGGGAGTGTTTTCTATGGCTGTTTCAAAATCTACTTCTTTGAATGTTCCAAGTGTTAAGAAAGTGTCACCTTTGGATCCTATAGAGTTGTCGGAGCTGAAAATTCCATTCACTTTGAACATAGGTGACATCCCTGATGTGCTTTTAAATGGTGACCCAAATGAACCTTCTGTGCGCCTTCTAATGGAGCTTGAAGAAGCAGATGTGAATAGTTGGGGTGTTATTGTTAATAGCTTTGAAGAGATTGAAGGTGACTATATTGGAGCATTTGAATCCAACTATTGCAATGAGGCCAAAGCTTATTGTGTGGGACCGCTTCTCCTCTATGATGAACTTGATCAAGAACTGGATGCTGCATACATCAAGTGGCTAGATAAGTATGTTGAATCTAATCAATCAGGCAGTATGATTTATGTCTTATATGGTACACAAACACATTTGTCAAATGATCAAATGGATGATATTGCTTTTGGGTTGGAGATGGCAGGCCATCCTTTCAGTTGGGTTGTGAGATCAAAGACTTGGGCTCCACCAGATGGATGGAATGAGAGAGTGAAGGAAGAAGGGTTGGTTGTATATATGATTGGGTGGAGCAGCGAAGCATACTAGCACACCCTTCAATAGGTGGGTTTTTCAGTCATTGTGGTTGGAACTCAGTCTTGGAGAGCTTAGCAAATGGGGTTCCACTTTTGACTTGGCCTGTGCTTGGTACTGAGCAAGCATTGAATGCTAAACTTGTAACAATGGGATTGCGTGCAGGGCCAGTGGTTCCACAAAGAGATGTTGGAGGAGAGAAAATCATGACCATTGATCGTGGTGTGATTTGTGAGAGAGTGAAGGAGTTGATGGAAGGTGAAAAGGGGAGGAAGGTTAAGGAGTGGGCACAAGAATTGGGGCAATTGGCAAGGCATGCAGTGGAAAAAGGTAGGTCCCGTAAGAAATTGGACGGGCTGATTGCTCAACTCACCAATAATATGTGATCAAAACCCTCATAATTTGATAGAGTATCTCCCAAGCCAATTATGGGGGAAGGCAATTTTCACGATGACAAGTTCATGACCAGTGGAGCATGGTGCCATAGGAACTTTGAAGTTCAGTTACATTTGAGGACCAAATAAAATACTGGACACCAGAATTTCTACAAAAAGTAGGTTATGTGCAAGCATGATACCATACCATAACCATAAGTATGCAAATTCTAAATTAAGCATATGGATTGGAAAATAAATTTGTCTTCTTATTACCGACTTCTTTTAAATAAGTGTATTTAGGCCCAAGTTTATATACACTTCTCATATATATATGTTCACATTACATCCCATGAACTGTAATTTGTATGTTATGTCTTGCAATACTTAACCTATGTTTTTTTGAGTTTGTTTATTCAAATCTGATCTGTGTGTTATTGTTTAGGATTATATAGAGCATCTATAGGGATTGTGATTTGAGGAGAAAATATCTTATTTATCAAATATATATATATATATATATATATATATCCTCTATCTTATCAAAAAAACAAAGAGTCCTATTAACGGGTGCCCTTAGGGTATTTGCTAATAGACCATTTAAAGAGTTATAACACTTTAATGGGAAATATAAAATACTGTCAAAAAAATCAATTTTTTTTTTCTTTTCCTATAAAAATTTTCTAAAAATATTTTTCCTAAACCAATGCCCTGTTAGCTTTTTCCCTTTTTACAATATGAATGAGAAAACATATATCCAATTCATGAGATAATTATTATGATGCAAAGATAGTATTATCATCTCAAGTTCTGTTCTTCATAAAATATTATAATATATCAGTTCTGTTTCTGTGGTCAGAGTGATGAAAATGAAAATAGAAGATCCCACACTTTTGTTTCTGTACATCGTTTTTTATTTTCTTAAGATATATTTCAAAATTAAGATGGACTAACATAAATATTCTCAAACATCTACCGCATATGAACTTTGATCTCCAGATAGAGGGAGTGCAAAAACTAAAAGATTTCAATTATATAATATAAAGCAGTCAGATCAATGGAATGTACCTCAGTGTAAAAAGGAAAAAACTGAAGCTTTTGATGCTCTAGTAATTAGTGGAGACCAACTGATTTCAAATTCTGAAGGAATAAGTGAATGTCACCTTCTATTTGAACCCAACAGTGCACGTTCTGAAAATCCTCTTCTAAAGAACATTGTTATGAAGTCATTGGTGTTCAGTTCTTCCTTGCCAAATTATTTCCCCAATGCAACAATATTTTTTCAAGGGGCACTCCAAATTTCCCATGTAATATTCTAATATGAGCAAAAAAATTGACACTCCATTAGGTAGTGCTAGAACATCCAAAGTAGCAGTTGCCTAAAACTGAAGCTATCCTCAAAAAGGTATCCGTAGAAGATGAAACTAACATTCGTAGCATACAGATTCACTTTTTGTCTCGCCTTTAAGCAAATAAGCTGGCCAGATGCACATACAGATACATTTTGAAGGGTAAAGTCATGAGCCTTGAATTTCCACTTAACATTTTCAAACCATCTGCATAACAAAACTTCATATTTCAAGCAACAAGATCAACTTCATCACGCTCAGGAGGAATCACATCTAATCTCATCATACTCCTATACTGATCTGGAACAGGTGCACCTGCTTGCACACATAGCTCTACCACAGCTGGAGCTTTACCATAATACCTCTTCAGGTTGTTATTTAAAGCAGGCCCATTCAGATCTCTAACATGCCAAACATAATTAGGACCTACAAGATCATCTATTGTCGCTTCTTGCCATGCATGTAAACCATTACGAGATTGGTGCTTCGATGCCTTGCACATCCTCACCTTGTGCCCCTTAGGACCCACTTGAACCTCAGGGCAGTACCCACAGGTAAGCACATTGTAATTCTCCATCATCTTCTTCGCTCCTGACATCATCTCAAACCATGAGTCCATTGTTCTGATGCTTAAATCCCTCAAATTCTTCCCTTCGTCACCATTTGATTGATCCAGAAGATTACAAGGATTCTCAAAAAATGATTTTTTCATCATTTCCTCAATGTTGGTCCCAAAATTGGAATCTACTACAGAATCAACATTCTGAGAATACAAGTTCCCCTCCAGCCCATCCTTGTCTGTTAATAACTCGAAATCTACAATTCTTCCTTCAATACTGTATACAGGTTTTGTTCTTCTCCTTGTAGGGTACTTTTCAAGGTCAAGACCAGCTTGAATACAAAGCTCTACAAGTGCAGGGATTCGTGGTACACTATACTTCTCGTCATGGCCAACCCTTGGTTTCCCAACACGATCATAAAGATGAAAGCATTTGGGGAAAAATATCACATCCTGAACTCCACCCTTTCTCCAAACATGAGTAGCACTCCGGAAACCACTCTTTGGACCAGTGCAGGTTCTTATTTCATGACCAACATGGCCAATGTGAACCTCAAAGCAGCACCTAAATAAAACCAAAACATATAAAACTCAAAAAAAAAGTTTAGACAAAAACTCAACTGGCAAGAAGATATCAGATATTTAATTGAGAAATCCAACAGAGAACAACAACAAAAACATACATTCATGCATACATACATGAGTAGTGCAAAGAAAGTGGAATGTTATTGATGAATAATAACTAATGATATTTCAGTGAATCCACCTTTTTTCTAATACATTCCAATTCTCTTCCAAAAATAGCTCCCCATTTCAACCCACCATCCTGCCTTATATTCATAGGTACTACATCATACAGGCACAAAGTAGTAACAATCAGGTAAAGTTTTAACAACAAACCATCTTTGTTTCCTTGCTAAGACAAGACAACATGGAGTATCATCTTTGACTTAGCAGCAATGAAAAGCTTACTGTTATACTTGTACACAAAAATTACAAATATATCTTGGTACTTATTCTAAACCCCACCCCCCTTAAAAATAAGTTATTATTATTAGTTTTCATCAGATTCAGACGCACTTCTTCCAATAGGAAACTGAGCATAAATATTTGATAATTGTAATAAGAAGTCACAAAAACTAACTGGGTTTACTCAAAGCAGCTCATATTATAAACAGAAGATTGAAAAAAAAAAAACAAAAAACAAAAAACAAAACAAAAAAAACAAAAAAAAAAAAACAATAACAAATTGAAAAGGAGTATATAGAAGTAAATGGAACCTGCAACGTTGAACAGGAACGGCTTGGACAAGCTTAGAAAGACCAGAGAGGAGAGACTGACGGGACCAGTAGACTTGGTGGGCCACATGGACAAGCTCAGGAACCAATAAGCCATTGTCAGGTGGATCTTGGAGCAATCTACAAGGTTCAGCCTTTCTGGCTTCTCTATCCTTCTTTGCCCTTTGAATCAAAAGCTTCATTGGTGTTGGATATGGCTTCCTCTCTGACTTTGTTCGAGGGAGCCTTGGTACATCCAAGTACAGTGGATCATCCCCTTCATCCCCAAGGACTGGGATTCTCTCCGAACCAAAATACAGATTTTGATTATATCGGCAATGCTGTCTCTTCAATAGACAAATTTCTGATGCTATCCTCCTTTGCATTTCTTCTTTGGTTGCTCATAAAATAAGGAACATCTTCGTTCTACTTTTTGAGTCTATTTCAAAATGCAGTAAATGAAAATGCGATTTTTAAGTGAGCATTAGGTAAAATCTATGAAAAAAGTGTTTTTTCCTGTTAATTGAGAGTTTGGCTAACATTATTATAGAAGTTCTGTTTCAGGTTCAATTTGCAAAATGACATGACTCTGCTTTTAAGGTTCTTTTGTCATTTTTTTTAACTATGATGATAACAATGAATTCTTTTTCTTTTATCTTTCCTCTAAACTCTCATCACTTTGTTTATGACTTGTTATGTGAAATAAAGCCTATTTTAGAAGAGAAAAAAATCATTCTTTAACATTATTTAAGTATCCAATAAAGAAGCAAACATTATTTAAGTAATGAACATATGAAACAAATAACATATAAAACTTGAAAAATAACTAAAATATCAAATTTTAATTTTATTATACAATTGTAGAATTAGAATATATGGAAGCCTGGAATTTTCTCAGCATTACGTTTCACAGTGGAATGAATAATACAACTTAATGGTCAACAATGGGGATTAAAAATCATTGCAGATTCAAAATTTCCCACAGCCAAGCCAATGACCAATAGCTCAACTGGCACTTTCTCCTCCCATAATAATAGGATGTAGAGTGACATCGTGAGTTCAAGACCCACCGGGTGCATGTGAAACTTACAAATAAAAAAAAATTCCCACAACCAAAAGAAAAAAGACAATATTCAATATGCCCTTGGTATCCAATATTGATTGCACTCCTTGTATTTTGATGTAACTTGCTTCGCTTTCGGCCCATTTATCTCTCTCATCCCTGTTTAAACCCTAAAGCATAATTGCTATTCAACATAACAACCTAATATCCACCCAGAAAGAATGATGCCCAGATATGCTCTTTTATGAACTAAAAACAACCATATATTGAATCCCAAATCTTTTTTTCCCACATTAAGAAGGAAAGAATTTCAGTTATTCAAAAATATCAACAATTTACTTCACGAATACTCAGAAAATCCAAGTTTTGACTAGAGCTCCATTGATTTCCTGCATTAAACCTTAGTCTAGTGCAAAATTGAAGAACATTTCCTTGTCCACACTTCAAGCCCCAAAACATAATTACTGCATCTAGATGATTCCCAGTACAAATACATTCAAATGATTTTCAAGTCTTTCCACTTGACTTTTAACCCATGAGCGATTTTAGTTCCTGAAGTTTAAAGTGATCGCTTTTAGTCCCTTACATAATGTGATCAAACTAAAACTTGACACGTCATCACCATATAGGAGCTAAAAGAAATCACTTTAAACTTCAAGGACTAAAATCACTTAATGGGTTAAAAGTTTAGGTACCAATAATGTATTTTTGCCAAATTTTAAATCTTTATTTTCTAAACACCAGTATATATCAATTACAAATGCACACACATATGCTAAACAAATAGAGTATGAAAAGAATTTCAAATAAATACAAGCAGTTTTAGCTTCTATTAAGTTAAAATGTAAAAGGGTGTTTTTTTAAATTAAAAATAAATTAATTGATTAAAGATGCCATTAACTGTGTGAACAAACTAAGAGGATTAGAAGAAAAATGAATTAAAAGGGCACCTTTCAGACTTTGGAGCAACCTCAATCGGCGACCAAGGAGCACACACAACCACCTAGGCAGAAACCTTGCCGTTTGCTATGCTTGTCTTTGCTCTCGCGTGAGTGAGTGAGAGAGAGAGAGAGAGAGAGAGAGATAATTGGGTGAGCTACAGTAGCTCGCTTGGTGAGTACTGTGAAGATAGTGAAGCGCTCGGAAATTTTGTTTAGCCACAAATTTGGGTTGGGCCGATTCTATTTTGGACTAAAAACAAACCCAACACAACTTTGGGTTGGAATAATTTTTTTAGGTTTATTTTTTATAATTCAATAATTATAAATTAAGTCATGAATAAGGAAGGATGCCTCAGTTAAAAATTTTAAGTTCCAACTAAACGAGCTAAAAAACTTTTGGCAGATTATAGTTTATTTTAATTTTATAAAAATAATTATCTCCAACCATAAGTTGGAGAAATCTCAAACCATCTCTTGAACTCTCTTTCCAATTTTGGCAAAACCTTAGTAATTAGTATGATTCCAATTAAATTCATCCATTTGATTGCATAAATGTATGAAACATGTGAAATTTTTTTAAAAAAAAAATAATATTCGTCAATACGATTAAAATTATGTTGATTTCAATTCGAAAACCTAAAGTACAGTATATGAAGAGCTATACTTAATCTACTAACTCATTAAAAAAAAATTCACGAATTAACAAAACTAGTCACGATGTATGGAAATAAATAATTATTTTGTATTATAATATAATGTACAATTTTTTTTCTCTAAAATTTTTTGACAATAATTTTTTCTCCCTAAAAATTAAATAATTTATATTTGGTTTAATTAGGTCTACTTCAGTCTCATTCATACCACTCAGTCCAATTCGATCCACTTGTTCAATTTTTGATCCCCTTCAATCCATTTTAGACTAATGTGTCCTTATATTGATTCTTTTTGTAGGTTTTCTTTTCAAGTTTAGCTCAAAAATTCATTTTTTTTCCTTAATTTTTGGGTTGAAAATTATGAAATTTTATTACATTTGAGCTAAAATCTTTCAAATCTTAATTGATTTGTTTGTTTTAACTTTTAACCACTAGCGTGGGTTTAACTTGGAGGGTAAAATCAACACTTCATACTAATATTCAAATAAAGTATAATGGGTCTAAACACGTAATATGGAAAGGAAAAAAAAAATTGCATTAGATTTTTGATTTAGACGAAAGTTAATACTGGTAAGGTACAACTTGCTTACTACCAATCAATCATGGAAAACATTGATAAAACTAGGGTATAAGTCAATGTAGAAGCCTTAACATGATTAGAAGTTCAATTTTGGTTGACCACCATATCCATGCAAGATAACATACTCAACCAATATGTCTTTTCTGTGCGCAGAGAGAGAGAGAGAGAGAGAGAGAGGGAAGTAAAGCAGTTGTTACTCTCTTCTTTTTTCTTTTCTTTTTTCTTTTTTTTTCTTAGAAGAGTGGGGGGAATCTCCTCTATGCTATTTGCTTCAATTGTTTCACTTTCTGAAAATCAGGGGCATGGAAATTTTTTTCCACCTCCCAAGCTTGTTGTGACATGCAATTAAATGTTGACTTTGCACCTTTCTCATCCGTCACTTCTCTTGGAAAAGGTATGCGGACCTCAAATACACCTTTCTGAGGAGAGAAGAGACGCATATCAAAGCCTAACCGATCAACCCAGATCAGCTTTGCCTCTGATACCTGCACAATTAAAATGTACTTTGAGAAAGAAGGATAATCCAAGGCAAACTCTAGTTTGGTCACACTGTATCACACCATTAACTAAGTGACATTTATTTATTTGTCGATAGATCACTTCGTGGTACATATGAACTCAGGATCCTCCACTTTGTTCTTATAAGGGGAGAAAGCAACATTTGAGCTAGAGCTCACTGGCAATACTAATGGCATAAAATTATCATGGCCTTGTCATTCAAAACTCAAGAAGAGAATTGAAGATCAACAAAAGTCAGTCCACTTTAAACCATAGAAAGCATGGGAGTTCACCAGTTACTATGAGTGTGTTTGGATACCGCTTATTTTACTAAAATTGAAAAATAATTGTTGAAAGTACTGTAGATAAAGGTAAAAATTAGTTGAAATAATATAGTGGGTTTATGAATAGTTCCAAAAAATGCAGTTGGATCCATGAATAGTAGCAAAAATAAGCCGAATAGTAAAATAATTTCAAATTTTAATTTTTAATCCTAACCCGAACGCACACTATACCATAGTAATCCAGAGACTTTCTGTGTCTGAGAGAAGTGTAGAACCTGATGGGAAAATCAGGCACATAAGTAATTTAGTAATTTTCTGGTAAAAGGGTATTTTTGTGTTTTGCTCTGGGTAAAGTTGTGCTTTGTATAATGGTTGAGTCATTGGTCTTGGTCAAATTCAATCTTCACGGCTCAAGTCTTGTCTTGCTTGGCAAGTAGGCCACCAAGTCTGCTTCTTTTCAAAGCATAGGTAGTTATAAATTACAAATAGAGGGAATGGATCAGAATGAAGAGCTGAAGTGTTTTCTGCCATTTGTGATGTACAGTGTACTTTGAATCTTTGAGGCCCACACTTTGGAGGCATTGCATGATGCTTCTTTTTTTCCATTTTTTTTGTGAGGCATGATGCATTATCTCTTAGATGTAATATGCCTAAGACCCCTAGGTATCATATCCAAGATAGCATTCTTTATCTATTTCTTACCATCTTTAAATACTGCATTTTTCAGTTGCAGAATTCCTTTTCCTTCTCCCCACCAATGAGCCTTTAACACCCAAACATTTACAAAGTTGCTATCAGAAACGCTTGCAACATTTCTTAATTTCCAGAAAATTTCAGCCATTAAATTGAGCAGATTTTGGTCTTTGTTCTACTCCTCTTAAATTTGGTTGGATATGCTTTAAGTCAGAATCTAGATATAGATTCTTGCATTATCTGATACATCAAAGCTCTAAACCATCCTGCATAACTTTGTTTTATCAATGAAATGTGCATGCATGAAAACGACTAACGCATCACAATCCAAAATGTAATGTTCCAAAAGGCAACATAGGGAGGAGTGACGACCGTTGGAATGACCGATTTGATTTGGAAGATTCATTTCATCAAAACAGCAGGAGACTCATAAGACAAAAGTTGAATCATAGGTTATTCTTTCTGAACTATTTTCTACAAAGTAGAACCTTACATTTCCTATTTCATAAGCAATATTTATTCTCTCAAACAAATTATGTAACATTTAGGTTTGAGTTTCTGACAAACTTAAGGTAAAAGTAAAGGCAAAAAACATTTAGTTGGGTGCAAACCTGGAAGTCCAGATCAACATATATGTTGCAAAAGCGATTAACATCTTCCATGTTGTTGGTGTTTATCTCATTCACTAGCTTTTCTGCAAAGTCGCGAAGAGGATCAGGGTAGGCGTTTTTATAATCTAATGAAGTGACCCATATGCCATCCTGGAATAGTTTCAGACATCAAAATCACATTTTAACTAACACATTCAGTATGTTTCAAATGATGGTAATTTTCAGACACACTGATAAAGTTAGCGGCCTACAGAAGAAAGATGAGTACAAACAATATTATGAGTCAAAACAAGACAACATATAACACCAACTTACCTCCTTGAAGTCTTCTAACTGAAGTACCCGTTCCACAGCAACAACATATATGAGGTCTTCATCAACTTCTTCTCCAAATCTCTTTTTCCATAATGAATGCAGTTGCTGAAACGAGGGGAGAAAAGACAGTGAACCTCCAAATCAAAAAAAAATTTTCCAGCAACCAATTAAAGACGCACATCTTCAGATAGCTTTTTATGAGTTTTATATGGATCAATAAGACATTGGAACCTAGTACTAGATTATATTTTGTAAATAAGCCAGTGTATGCTTGTGTTTTGTATCATATCTAAGGAGTTCCTAGGTTCAGGCCAAAGAAGCAATATCACTCTATCAGGATCAAACTGACTACAATCTTTTTCTGTCTGTGAGATCCCACCAGGGCACCTTCAAAGGTCTATGTACAGCAAATCAACCTGACCACATGACACTGGAACAGAAAATCCTGTGACCTCACATTGCATTAGAGGTTTGTGTCTACAATTCAAGATGGGCAAGGAACAGCCAATAAAGTGAAAGCCTTAAAAAGCCCTTCTGCCAAGCCATCATTCTACAGTGGTATGTAAACAATAACATCTTATCCTCAAATTCCATGCCATGATCACGCGATACAGGGCTTGTTATACAAGCCACTGGTTGCAATGACTTAAAAATCAAGAAAATGAAATAAACTTAAACAGAAGAATAAGGCAATGAGCATGTGGTGCAGGATGGACTACACAAAAGACTCCTGGTTGCAGGCTTAGGAAAATGATCAATGAAATCAACTTACACAGAAGAAAGTTACACAAATACTAAGACAAGAAAAGGAGACAATCAAATCAGACAAATCACCATCTCTCCCTTAACATTAACAACCAAACCCTTAGGAATATTTTACTAACCCTTAAAAAAAAAAAAAAAAAGTGGTACACAACGTAGTGATGTACTAACAAGAAAAAGTTAACCAAAGTTTTCTATAGTAAACAAACTTGGCATCATGCAAAACCCACACAATCCGTCAATACCTTCAAAAGCTCATTTGTTCTTAACCTGCCATAATGTCCACATTGAACAATGTAGAGCAGCTTTCCAAGCCAATTGTCTTCTTTTATTACCTATTCTGATGCCAACATCCTAACACCTCCAAAATTGATTAAAGCAGCACCCAATACATTCAAAATAAGGCAACAATTAGAGACCAAACTCCTCTAATGACTGAACAATGCAAAAAAAATTTAAAAAAAAATGATCCTCTGAACCTATAGCCCTTGCACATATAATACCAGCTAACAATGATATTTCCCCTTTAATAAAATTATATATAGTGTAATTCTAAAGAGCGCCTGTTGAAATGAGAAGAGTGACCTAAGTAGGAAGTATAGCGCACCAGATCTCCTTCCATTAGGAAAAAAATTCACAATCCAAGAAACCAAGAGACTACAATTTACTCCTCTTTAGAGAAGTTCTGTCCAAAAGAAAATAACTCTACTTGTATGATAACAAACACTAAGGTTTACATTAATTTCCTAACTAATTATGGAAATTGTGAACAAAAATTGTAACAAAACTTTCTTGATGTTCTTCTTTTGTAAACTCCCAATTAAGAATCCCCAAGTAACTAAATTGTAACAAGCAGAAAAATCCCCAGGTCCTGAAGCATCCAACCACATGTTTACTCTGATTTGGAACATGACAACAAACAAACAAAAATTCTTCATAACACTAGACATCCATACCAAAAAAAAAAAAATATATATATATATATATATGAAGAAATCAGAATATAAGGAAGAAAATGAACAACTAAGAATCTCTAAGGAGAAAACATGTTGAATACCCTAAGATTCCTAGTGAATTACATAACCAGAGCTTATAAGTCTAGCTGAAATAGTACAAGATATAACAATGCTAAACTCCTGCCAAAACACCACACATCCTCCCAAAACCTAATTCTTTTGCCATCCCCTAGACCAAAGCCCACAAATCTAGCGTACAAATCTCATCCTGCTCTAACGGCCTTCCAAGGACCGCAACCATAAGAAAAGACAAACTGGCTGCGAAGTCCAATCGCCATACCTCCCCAGAGAAAATCACGTTGAAGATTCTTCAATCTATTTGTTGCATTAGCAGGCATAGTGAATAGAGACATAATATACACGGACAAACTAAACAAGATATAATCTTTTCCATCCTACCGATCTTCTCTCCATTCTCTCAATGATACCATTCCACAGAGACCTTGCCTTTAGCTCCCAATCGAAGGCCCAAATAAGTCAAAGGTAGCAAACCAACCTTACCACCCAACATCGACGCTAATCCCTCCACAACAGCCACTGATCCCACTAACACAATCTCACTCTTCCTTGGATTTACTTTAAGACCCATGACCACCTCAAAATATTAGTTCACATACAAGACCCAACTCTTTGTCAAAGCACCATTCTGTGGATCAATTATGTGAAAGGAAATAGAATAATTACATAACCGAAGCATCAACCAAATTTCCCTAGAATTATGTCGTAGGCTCGTAGCAGAACTAGAAGCAACAGTTCATTCCTTATTTTGAACAAAAAGAAATTCAGAATCTAATCACATTTTAGCAAATGACAAAGAACCAATAAGGCACTTCACTTTGAATTTCAGTCCCTAAACTGCCCTATGAAGTAGATATAGCTGAAAACCCTTCCAATAAATCCAGATTAATCACAAACTCACATATCTTATGTGTCACAGCTTTGTCAAAACTTTACTCACTTATTTACTTTGAAAAACACTAAGTTACAACAATCATATTATCAAGCTCCTAAAGTGGACAATGCTATCATCATTACATCAAAAGTTAGAAACTGAAGATAAATTTTATCTTAAGTAAAAATACTTATATATAAAATAAAATTAAAAAAAAAAAAAAAAAAATTAAGCTACAACTATTTCCAAATTGAGGTAAGATTATACCTTCAAAACCATCCTGTCTTCTGGTTTGTCAAGGTTGCCTTGAATTGTACACTGAGGAGTCCTCAATCCACATTGCTCTAACTGATTCAAAGAAATTCAAAACAACAAACTATTGGGTTTAGTTTACATACACATACATAAACTGGCATTCCATTCAAATAAATTATCAATTGTTACAAAAGCTTAAGCTTTATCTGATGATAAATTTAATCATTTAACCACCACGTATAGGCCTACACGGCTACACTCCCCATTAATCGCTGGGGCCCAACATCTAACACCACAATAAATTACCGATAGTACCAAAAATTTAATAGAATGAAAGAAGTACCTGAACATGGAGACTAGACCTCCTATCAAAAGAGAACTGTCTATTGGAGGCATTCAAGCACAAAACTGGAGTCCCTTCTGGGTCAACAGCGAAGCGAACCCCGATACCCAAAGGCCAACCTTCTTGGTTCAAGGTGGAAAGTGTGCCCAGAGAGGCCAACTCCATGATTGTCCTTGAAACTTCAGCTGGGAATGGCTTATTGGGGCTGAGTTCCAAATGGGTCGGCTCTGATACCAGTGAAAGAGAGCATCTTGGAGTGCGGGAAGGAGATTGGCGAAACGGAAATGGGAACTGAATTGGAGGAGTGAATTGGGTTTTGGATATGGGTTTTGAGGGAGGGAATGATGGAGCAAAGCGGGTAGCTAGAGATTGAGTTTGGAGAAGCATTTCAAATCAAATTGGGAATGGTTTGATTGAAAGAGCCAAAGACTGTCAGAGTGACTAACAGTTTGGACAAGGTGAGATTGGAGAAGACGATGACGTTGAGTTGTTGATGATAACTCTAGTTGGCCCTGGACAGAAGGAGAGAGTGCTGAGTTGGTTTTTTTTTTTTTTTTTTTTTTTTTTTTGGGTGGGTAAATTTCCTTGGTTAATGCCAATCCGTCTAAATTTTTTTAAAACTAATCAATTTGATTCCTAAAATCAACTTAATCCCTAAAAAGTTAGTTATATTTTTTTCAATTGTTTTAAAACTAAATTGACTTTAGGAGCTGAATTGGTTAGTTTTGAAAAGTTTTAAACTTGGTTGGCATTAACCCAAATTTCAGAAGTATAAATGAAATTTATTTTTTTCTTTTTTAATTTATCATTAGCATTATATATTTTGTTCTCACAAGTCCACTTGAGACAAGATTAAAATTTAGTCACTCTTTAATTAATGAATCCACAATAGATATTCATTATAACCTACTTTGAAGGCAAAGTATACATATGATTGACTCTAATTAATGTATCAAGGATCAATAGCTAACTTCAAAATTTTGGAATTAAAACTTCTTCTTCTTTTTTTCCATTTTTTTTAACATTCGATGGATACAAGGGTAGAGGGGAGTTTTCCTTTCTTGATGCCATAAATTCGAAATTATGGGTCAACTTTGGTTAATTTTAAACAAATTCTATCATCAATTTAAAGGGTCAAGTTCATACGTAAAAATGATAAAATTGATCGTATTCTCAATTTTGTAGGTCAAGTTTATACAGAACATTTGTATTCTCAATTTAGTATTTGTCATTAACTTTTGCAATGAGCAAAAATTTTACAATAATTTAATAATACATATACATTATAATTAAGTAACATTTCTTCGTTATCCAAAAGATTAGAAATCTAAAAAATGTTATGAATGAATACAAAAGAGATCTATGATTACAGGATAAAAATCCATTTAAAACATGAAACCCAATTTGTTCTAGAGCAAATTCAAAGTGGACAAAAGATGAGCCCAATTGGGCAGACTTAGACAGAAATGAACGGAATATAACAAAGTGGACTGAAATGGGCCAACGTGGACCGAATGGATCAAAATGATTTAAATGGACTGAATAGGACAGATTTGAACCGAAATATACTAAACTGGACCGAAATGGACCTAAGTGGACCAAATGGACCGAATCAAATCAAAATAAACCGAAGTGTACCGAAAGGAACCAAAGTACTACATTGGCATACGTAGTTCCGTAATACAAACTTCGAC
This sequence comes from Quercus lobata, assembly GCF_001633185.2. NCBI lineage: Eukaryota > Viridiplantae > Streptophyta > Magnoliopsida > Fagales > Fagaceae > Quercus > Quercus lobata. The sequence continues at coordinate 83,192,942 of NC_044908.1, forward strand.
ACCTCATTAATTTTATGGACTATTATTCATTCTACAAATATAGCACCTTATAGCTAGAAAGGTTGAGCAAATATATCCGCAGTAAAATCCAATAGCTCTTGTTGCAATTGTTGTAGCAAGTTTCTTCTTAGTCTTTTGCTTTATTCAAATCTATTAAAAATACCTAAAAGTAAAAAATTGTAATCATAAAATTTATCCTTAGACATCATATATAAGCAGCTGTTTCCCAAAAAAAAAAAAAAAAATCAAAGTATGACTCGAGGAAGGAGGGAAGGAGTGACATATGAACTCGATATGCATGAACTTAAGTTCAAAGTATTTTAATCCTCATCTACACTGAAAAATTAATTAGCCTTTTGTTCTGATAATAAATAGTAATTATAAGGAGTGGATGTCAAAGGTAGAAATTCTTTCTCAAAAAGTTCAAAATATTTCACTTAATCATGTTAGAAATGATATAAAACTAAGGACTCTTATCTGTAATACATTTATTGTAACCTTATATATGACTATACATTTATTTAAGCTTATTGTAACCTTATATATGTAAAAAATAAAAAATAAAAATAAAAAGAAAGAAAAGAAAAGAAAAAAAATCACATACATATATCAAATACATTTATTGTAACCTGATATATGACCATATCTTTTGTACACTAATGGTTATCAAAAATCTTTTGTGCAGTAATTATTGTTGCATATAGTTATTTACACATAGTCATACACACAACTTGTGAAATCGAGTTTTCAGACAATTTCAGTGCATCCCATATACACAATATGTAACAATCACTACTTTTTTTAAGTATAGTCAAATGCTTATTATTTTTATGATGTTGCAATGTGAAATTTAGAAATTATTTGCGCGATTGTTTAAATGTAATTAACAATTTAGAAATTTTTGCTAAGATACAAATGCACTCAAATGGGTCTTAAACTCAATGGCACTAATTATAATATTAATATTATTTTGATGTTTATAATTCATAATTTTTTTTATCTTTCTTTTATAAATTATAAAAATACACCTGAAAATTATTTAAATTTCTTTAGATTTTTTTTTAACCTCCTAGGGAAAAAGGAGACAAAAATGGGTAATTAATAATTATCCTCTGCATCTCAGAATGGAACCCACATAGTTTCTACTGCAGATAATTGGTCTACAAAGGGATTGGAAATACTCAAGACTGTAGAGGATCTCTCCCTACATCACTGATATATATAACGGTCTCCAACTGAATTTTTAACCATAAGAAACTCTCATTCCCTCTACTCTTTGCAGTTGGTAGTTCCTCTCTCTCTCTTTCTTTCTCTCTCTCTCTCTCTCTCTCCTCCAAGAAACACTAAAGAGAGCACAACAATGGCGAGACCCATTTGCTTTTGGCTACGGTACTTTTCGTTCTTGATGTTCATAGGCCCCATCGTTTCTTATGCTTTGCCACGGCCACCACGACCACCACAGTCTCACCAAGGTGAAACCTTTTTTCTTTCCGTCTTTTACTTTCTTTTTTCTTTTTCTCAGCAATTGCTTAGAAGTTCTAGGAAAGAAAAGAGAAGATATGCAACTGAAAATGCTAAAAACTTCTGCTTTTTCTCAGCAACCAAACAGTGGCTTTGCCTTTCTGTGCTCTATTCTGCTGGAATTGACACAACTATGTGGCTTTATTGAAGTTAAAACAAAATACCCATGATTGGATTTTCATATATTATTCTTGTTTATGTTTCTCCAACCCCAATCTTTCAAAAAGCCCATTTCTTTTCTTCATATGTTCAATCCGCTTGGTTGTTGAGAAAGTGCAAGAAAAGAGTAGAAATTGCAATTCTGTAGTTAACTGAGCGTAAATATCACTATTTGGCAAAATCATTCAAGGTTTAATTTCTTTTGTTATGCTTTAAGTTTATGAAGAAGAACAGATTCTCTAAAACCCATTTCTTTAATTTCTTGATTCCTTCTTTGAGTTTGGTTGATGAGAAAGTTCAAGAAAAGGGAAGGAATTGATATCTGATAACATCTACAAAAATTGTGCCCAACACTGTTTCTTTGTTTCCTATCTTGTTATAGACCCAAGTTACCTCAAGTTTGTGTCCAATGCTACCGAGTTCCCATCCGAACACTACTATGATTACATCATTGTTGGAGGCGGCACAGCTGGCTGCCCACTGGCTGCAACACTATCTCATTCTTATAAAGTACTAGTGCTAGAACGAGGCGGAGTTCCTCACGGCAAAACCAATTTAATGTCCCAAGAAGGTTTCTTGGCCACACTCATCGAAGCTGACACATATGACTCCCCTGCCCAACCCTTCACATCAGAAGATGGCGTTCTAAATGCCCGTGGACGGGTTCTTGGTGGCAGCAGTGCAATAAATGCTGGGTTTTACAGCCGAGCCGATGATGATTTTTATGAGAAATCAGGTGTGAATTGGGACCTTAGAGTTGTGAACCAATCCTATGAGTGGGTTGAGAGGGCTATTGTGTTTAGACCAGAGCTCAAGACTTGGCAATCAGCAGTTCGAGATGGGTTATTGGAAGCTGGTGTTGATCCTTATATTGGGTTTAGTTTTGATCACTCGGTGGGAACCAAGATTGGAGGTTCTACTTTTGATAGTACAGGGAAGAGATACAGTGCTGCTGATCTTTTGAACTATGCAAGACCTTTCAATATTAAGGTTGCTGTGTATGCAAATGTGGAAAGGATACTACTGGCTTCATCTTCATCTTACATGGGGTCAAGGCTATCAGCAATTGGAGTTGTTTATCGTGATCATACAGGGAGGTATCACCATGCAATAGTACGTGAACATGGTGAGGTGATTCTCTCTGCTGGTGCCATTGGAAGTCCACAGCTACTGCTGTTGAGTGGCATTGGTCCGCGGCCTTATCTATCTTCTTGGGGAATTCCGATTGCTCACCATCTTCCCTTTGTTGGGCAGTTCCTTTTTGATAATCCGCGGAGTGGTGTCTCAATTGTGGCTCCAATTCCATTGGAGCACTCACTGATTCAGGTGGTTGGCATTACAGAATCAGGAGCTTATATTGAAGCAGCTTCCAATGTTATCCCTTTCGTATCCCCTGCTCACTCTATATTCATTCGGACACCATCACCTCTGTATCTCACTGTGGCTACTCTCATGGAAAAGATTATTGGACCACTTTCAAGTGGATCACTGAGACTAGCTTCAACAGATGTCCGGGTGAATCCAATCGTTCGATTCAATTACTTTAGCAATCCAGTGGACCTTAAACGCTGTGTGAATGGCACACGCAAGATTGGAGATATTCTGAGGAGCCGATCCATGGAGGATTTCAAGGTTAGGAACTGGTTTGGTGGTAATGATTTCAGATATGTGGGACCTGCATTGCCTGTTGATCAAGCTGACAATCATCTCATGGAAGATTTCTGCCGCCGCACAGTTAGTACCATATGGCACTACCATGGGGGCTGTGTTGTGGGAAAGGTGGTTGATGGTGATTTCCGGGTCCTTGGCATTGATGCTCTCAGAATTGTTGATGGTTCAACATTTGGTGTATCTCCAGGGACAAATCCTCAGGCTACTTTATTAATGCTTGGACGGTAAGTGAATGTTCTAAATTTAGTTGACAGTAAAATAGATTGACCAATTAGTAAAATAGATTGACTAAATGGAATAGATTGACCAATTAGTTTGTTTATTTTCACAGATATGTCGGGTTGAAGATAATCAGAGAGCGGACAAGATATAGATGATAATCTGCCCTTATGAACTTCAAGGACCTTCGGCTGACTATGCTGTTAGTCAGTTGTTTCTTTTTTGTAGTTATCTTTTTTGGTTTAAGTAGCAAGTCTGGTTGTTTTGGCTTTCTCAGTACTACTAGTGCTTTGTTGATTTGTTCATTCAAAATAATACTATGTGATACGTGAATTTTGTCACAAATGCTAAATGTGGATACTAAAACAGCTCTCGCTGAATTAAAAAATGAGATTGAATTTGTGCAGTTTGTGTTTCAGATTGCTTGTACTTATGAAATTCTTCTATTTCTATCTATTCCCTAGTCAATTTTAGTTGTGGCATATGGTGTATAAGTGTATTTGTACATGAGCATGCGTGTGTACATCTGTAGTTGAATTGAAATTGTAATATCGGCTTTTAAAAAGCTTTTCACTTGACCATGTACTACTGCAGTTGCAGAGATGGCTCTCTTGGGAGTAATAATTTGTCGATTTTACATTTAGTGTCTCTGATAACAGATTGTTGAATAAGGCCATATTTGAACAACTCGAGTAAAATTGAAATAGTAATTATTGAGTTTGTTTTTACTTGTCATATAATTCATGCTCTAAGATTAATCTCTGCAAGCTAGCTTTGGCAGCTGTTCTGTGCCTTGTTTTGGTTCAAAGGATGTTTGTGTTCATAATGGTAAGCTCCTTGCAGAGGAAGGTCTTTTTTGTGTGATCAAGAATGACGTAAGATACAGAGCAATGGTTTGCAGGAAAGTGAAGTGCTCTCTCTTCAATGGAATTCTGTGTAATAGATGGAATATCCCCTTTCCTCTCTTTGATCTGAGTAAATCTCCTTTTTCTTAGGGGTCCTTTTGGTTGTTTAGCTGGTAGCAAGTTGATTAGTGGGAGTCGATTGTATAGTTAAATCGGCTTAGCAGTTTAGTGTTATTATTTGGTTGTAGCTTTCTTTTGCTGCTTGTTTCTGGTTTGTTTTGGAACCCTTCTTTAAATTCTTTTGTTCTGTTAATAAAATGTTACCCTTTAATCAAAAAGGAGAAATTTGATTAACTGGCCATACACAAAGCCTGATAATTTAAAGATGTGGAGACTGATGCAAAGGCTATTCTGGTGATGCTCAGCTATTGAGTTTTAGTCAAAGGAATGAAGTGTATATAAAACAAAACTTGGCAGCATATGGACATAGATCCAATTCAGTCAACCAAATCAGCAGATAATGATCTTGAGTTAATAACTTCTGATCATCATCTGTAGTTTACCTTGCCTCAACAGAGTCATCTGCAGGGATTGGCTTCATGAATTCCATCACATATTGACCAATCATATCCAACCCCACCGACTACAACTTAAATCTCTATTTGCAACTGAATTAATGAAGTTGCCTTTGGCTTCCACTCAAGCTTTGATCTGCCATCTTCTGGCTTTGATAATGCTCTTCTCAGCCTCGATCCCATCTAACCACTATAAATCTAGACTACTGTCTGCATCGTACGACAAGCTTTCAAGCCATTTTAGTTCTTTTAAATTACCGATTATCCCAAAACTTTAAACTATTACATTTAACTATATAATTCTAATAAGCCATAAGATCTCACTTACCATTTTCCCTTCTGCAGATAATTCTGTTATATATTTTAATGACCTTTTTAGGCAAAATGAAGACGTTGTCCCAATGTACCTAAATAATGTTTAAAACAGATTGAATGAGTGGAATTCTTCATTCAAATGAAAGCTTCTTAGCAACGCATGAATAATCATTGACATAACCTTTTCAATTAAGGGGGGTACAATCTTAAGCACTCAATTTACCTGAGAATAGAGTCACTCCCAAGTACCATAAAGAAATGCTTGTTGAAGCACCTAGTTAAACTAAGCTGACAATGTTACCAGGTAGCCACATATATCCTTCAATTTCAATTTGGAAACTAAATTAATGCCTCAATTGTGAGAATCTTTTTTTTTTTTTTTTTTTTTTTTTTTTTTTTTTTTTGAGAAACACTATGAGAATCTAGTTAATTATCTAATCAGATGCTTTGTGAGTAATTCCTTGCAAGTACCTATGTGGTAGTTCCCAATCAACTGTATTTCAAGGGAAAATAATTCCCCTTCCTTATCAAGGTACACCATAGAGTGATTATCAAAAGTTAAACTAGGGGTTTCGATGTTTGACACAGCCTGTGAACACGCACAAGTTTTTACAAATTTGGGTTGTGCCTTAGCCGGTTTATATCATAAACAAGTCAACTCGAAAGTGACATGACAAGAAACGTGTCATAAGCGGGTTAACTCGCATGACCCACAATTGACATGCTAATTTATTTGTGTTAATCTAAAATGATCCATTTAACACTCCTGTTTAACTCGTATGACAAATAAATACTCTTTAAAAAAAAAAATTTCCAAGTACCTTCTATATCCATCCTATATTTTAAACTTAAAAAAAGTGAGTAATTACAAAAATAGATTCTTAAATAAAAAATAAATAAATAAAAATTCTGAAAAAGCAATCAAAAATAGATTCTTAAATGAAAAAAAATATACATATATCAGAATATAAATATTATTCATTCAATATTTAAAATAAGAGGAGATCCCATTGAAAATTGTCGGCTTAGACTTCAAAATGTGTTGACTAGATCCTAAACTGTGCATATTGTTGCAGACTACGAATTTGAAGAATAATTTACAAGTTTTTTGTTTAATTTTTTTTTCTTTATATTTAAAATACTCTACGCATATGAAAAACCATTATAGTAATGTGATCAAATTTTATAACATACCAATAACATGGTTAATATTTCATGATTTTGGCATTATTATTTGAGTATATTGGTATGAAGAAATCAATTCAATTAATGTTAAAGTTGTTAAAAATATACAAATATCAAATTGATGGCTTAATTTGCATAGAAGTGTTTAGAGGAATTGGATATTGGATGAAACTAATAATTTATTAAAAAAATTTAAATAAAACAAAACATTTCCTTATTGTTGATTCTAGTGAGATAGAGAGAATGAGGATGGTTTGAGAAATCTTAGTATATATGATTCTAGTGAGATAGAGAGAAATCTTATGGCATGTTTGGATGTTAAAAAAAGGAGGGGGAGTAGAGTAGAGGAAAGGAGAGTAATTCAATTACTTTGTTTGGAAGTTTTTTAAGGAATGAGGGGGAGGGGTTTAAAGGGGTTTGAAGGGGTTTTAACCACCTCTAACCCCTCATTTTTAATTCCCCCAAATTGGAGAGATTTGGAGGGAGAGTAGAGTAGATAAATCATTAAACAAATGAATTCTTCAATTTATCATTTCTAAATTAACAAAATTACAAACTATTATATAAATAATTTTGTTTGTTTCCTGAGAAAATTAAGATGAATGAAAAAAAAAATTGAATCTCACTACCTAGGGAAAAAGCCACGGCATCAGAGCCTACAAATTTGAAGCCCAACACGGAGTCAACACGTGTTGTTGACTTCTTGTTGTGTTGATCATGGCACAGAATATACAGTGACACTATGACCTTCTAAACTGGTTGTTGACTTTTGAACTTTACATTTACAAAGAAATACTAGGAAAAAAAAATGGCAACCTGTGTTTATCAATTGACAATTGCAACTTCCTCCGGTAATGCCACTCACAAAACCAATTGGAAGTTTTTGTGTTTACGTGCTGTTTCTCATTAGTTGGCCTCTGTTTTGTTGCTGAGAAAACAGAGGAATATTTTTTTTTTTTTTTTTTTTCGTTCTTCTTCAGTTTTGTCCACTGATAAGGAGCTTTCACTTAGAACAAGATACATAGTTGTATTAGGTTGAGTAGTCACAAATGATAATGAATCTGAGATTTAGAAGCTCCAATTTATTTTTCTTTTCGTACAATTTTAGCTACCACAAGGCCTAACCGAAAATTTTATTTGAATTTAATTAGTTATTTTTTAGTTTATATAAGCTTTAATGGTTTGCAATTTGTTGATTTTTATATTTAGCATGAATAATTTTTAGGGTTCTTAACATTTTGAAATTGTAACGAAAAGAATTCACTAACATATTCTAGGATTGAAAAAAATCTTAGAATAAATTAATTATAGGCCAATGTTGCAAGTCCATTTTCAAATAAGGATAAATTTGTCTATTTAGATCATTTCCTCTCCTCTCCATCCTAATTTTTAAAACATCCAAACAAGGGGAAGGGCTAATTACTCCCTTCCCCCTTACTAATTTTAAAAACATCCAAACAAGGTAAAGGGGAATCATTCATCTCCACTCTCCTCCCCACTACTCTCCCTCCCTCTACTCCCCTCTACTCTCCTCCCTCTCTAATGGCCTGTTTGGAAGTTTAGAGAGAGGGGAGAGTAGAGGGGAGTAGAAGAGAGGAGAGTAGTGGGGAGGAGAGTAGAGTGGAATAATTATTTTTTACCTTGTTTGGATGTTTTTAAAATTAGTAAAGAGAGAGGAGAGGAAATGATTTAAATAGACACATTTACCCTTATTTTAAAAATGAACCTACAATATTAATTTATGATTAATTTATTAGATTAAATAATTATTTAATCAACATTTTAATTTCATCAAATACTACTTATAAAAGTATAAAACTACTATTATAAAATAATTTCTATTACCTCAAAATAAATTCTAACAAAAATAAAAATAAATTCAAAAATTCATTGAATCTTAGCAAAACCCAGAACGGTATCATTGACGTAGCAACACCCAGAAGCCTCAGGCTTCTTCGCATGGTGGATGGAGCCCACCGGCCCAGTTGAAAGCAATATCGGCGTCGCCACGGTTGAGCTTGATGGCTGCGCCGATAGACCCGCTGGCGGAGGACTGATAGAAGTAGCTCACGCGCCGCTTCTTCGTGTCGAGTCTCGATGGGAGCGACGCGCCACCATGCTTTCTTCCATCACCGAAAACTCAAATCGCTCGCTCTTCTCTCTTTTCTTCAAGTCGAGGACGTCAGACAAAGGTAAACTTCCACCCATGATTTCGACGAAGATGAACGCCGACTCGTTTGGATCGGAGATGGAATCGGAATCGGTTTTGGAGGAGCGTGGTTTTGGTGGCATCGGAATCACTGATGAGATTGGATTTCGCGAGGAATTTGAGGATTCATCCAGAGACGGGGTTGGATTTTCCGATTGATGAAGGAGAAGGCTTGGACCGGATGTGGGTTTTTTTCTCAGGAAACAAACAGGAAGTCAATGCTTAAATTTTTTCAGGAAACAATCAAACATTATTTATAAAATCTGTGTGTAATTTTGTTAATTTAGAAAGGATAAATTAGGGAATTTACTTGGACAATAATTTATCTACTCTACTCTCCCTCCAAATCTCTCCAATTTGGGGGAATTAAAAATGAGGGATTAGAGGGAGTTGAAACCCCTCCAAATCCCTCCCCCTCCTTCCTTAAAAATCTTCCAAACAAGGTAATTGGACTACTCTCCCTCCCTCTACTCTACTCCCCTTCCATTTTTTAACATCCAAACAGGCCATAAACTTCCAAACAGGCCATTAGTATAAGGATATATGTAACTGTTTATGTATACCGAATTATATCTGTCTACGGATTCTGTGTTTGAGTAGATTTTATTTGAAATGTTAGGTTTTTTAATATTAAGCTATTTTGATAAAATAGCCATGTTCCTCAGAAAAATACTACAGTTAAACAAAAAAAGTCAATTTTCACTTTTATATCTAAATTTTTGTTATTATTTTATATATAAAAACTTAAATTTATATTTCAATTAGTATTATTCTTGTGCGATGCATGACTTGATGAAGATGTATGACTTGATGAAGATTTATGTGTAAACTAAAAAAGTAAAATATAATTAAAACTAAATTAAGAAACAAATAGTAATAATAATATAAAATAAGCAAATAATAATTTCAATAAATATTAAATCAACTAAATTACTTATTAATTATTTTAATAAATAATTTCACTAATTAAATAATTTATTACTTTAAAAATAATTCAAAGTCATTCTTCTTCATGGCTTCCTTCACAATAACATGTGAGATTTTAACCAAATTCCCCAACATGTGAGAATAAAAAACAGAGACAAAATACAATACAAAGTTTACGTGATTCACGCAATTTTTACATGATTCAGCCATATAACTTTTTACATATCAAAGACCACACCTGACTTCACATAGCCCTACAATGCATAGCAATTAGAAAAGTCAAATTCTTAAATAACCCAAAAAAAAAAAAAAAAAAAAATACCAACATAATGGCATGGTTTCTGATTATTAGTGTACCCAATAATGAAAAATCTATCACGTAAGTACGTAACAAATCCAAACATATACTAATATCAAGCATCTTGACTAATTTATGAATTTCTGAAATAAAGAATACTAACTAATCAATGAAACTGTTCAATTACCTAAACTCTAAACTCTTAGCCTATACAAATCAAAATAGTTTTCTTGAATAACACGAAACCTAAAAAAACCAAAACTAAACCCAAAAAACTAAAAGTTGTTGATGATAATATATCAATGATCAGTAGCAGCTTCTTCTTGCCTTTTGCAGCAGTTTATCTAAGCAGTTTCTTCTTGCTTCTAGCGTCACCTCATTTATCCTTCGAGTAAAAGAAAAGAAACGGTCAGCAGCTTCTGTTTCAGTTTCACCATCACAGATGAGTTGCAGCTGGACTGACAAGATAAACTTGTCGAATCCATAATCTTGAGAGGCAACCATGACTTGGGACTCGAGCTCCGACCCCAGACGGTCACAAAGAAAACCGTTGAGGCCTAAACCCTTGACGATGGCACAGATTTTGGTTTTCCGCAATTCTGGTGAAGCCAAGATATCAGGAGGAATATAATAGGATTCGCATCCCATCTTGCAACCGGGAATGTTCATAAAGAATTGCAGAGTAGGTTTGGCTGGTGGGTCTTCAGCCCCGAATCCGTAAAACTCAATTTTGGACATGTAATCAACGTATTTGTTAATCGCCATTGATATGTACTTGGTTTCTAGTGAATTAAGGTGGTTTAAAAATCCTATGAATATAAATATACGAAGTAGTTTATTTGAATATGACAACTTTGTCTGTGGTTGAGTTGAATTACAAAACTGAAACCACATAGAGTTATACTAGATATCAATATCCATGTATTTGATAAAAAAATAATCATTATAATTATAATAAATAATAAATAAATAATGAGCCACCTGGAACTCTTAATATAATGAATGAATTATTATTCTTATCATAATAACTCTAAAAATAATATCATATTTGCAAGAAAACAAATCAAACTATGAAAAATCAACCATTTATTTAGGAAATACCGAACCGTACAATTTGGTTTTTTAATAGTAAGTTATTTTAATAGAATAACCATATTTTTCCTAAAAACCGTGCAATTTGATTTTCTATACCTAAAAGGGTCAATATTGCAATTTTTTTTTTTTTTTTTTTATACAAGATAGAATTTTTACTCTAGCCAAATCTAAGTGTATATGTGTGTGAAGCTCCCTCCTGGAGACTTGAACTCCAGCCCTTGCCCCCCACACCCCACAAGTATTTATACTTACAGAGTGACCACTGTACCAAGGGTGCGCGGTGGTGTCAATATTGCATTTTTATATATGGGCTTTTAGGTTTTTAGCTTTTCAATATGAAGTAATTCCCCAAAAGATCAATTTAGGTATCCTATTGTTTTTCATTATATATATATATATATATATATCCTGTAACTTTTTTGAATATTAATATTCTATAAACTAGAACTAGTAGTGTGTGTTGCATAGTTTTGGTCCAATTCGGTTCATGTCGGTCTACTTTGGTCCATTTCAGTCCATTCTGTCCATGTCACTTCAATTCATGGTAGCATATGAACATAGCTCAAATTCAGTTAACCAAATCAGCAGATGATGATCTTGAGTTGATAACTTCTGATCATCATCTGTAGTTTACCTTGCCTCGGCAGAGTCATCTGCAGGGATTGGCTTCATGACTTCTATCACATATTGACCAAACATATCCAACCCCACCAGTACCAAGCTGATCAATAATAGTAAGTCTTTACATATCAGATCATAATTAGAACAAAATAATGTTAACACTTTATTATTATTCGTGTGCCCAATATTGAACAATCTATCACATATGTGACAGGACATATTAAAAGTATCAAGCTAAACTAATGAGAGGTTGACTAATCAATGAAATTCTCAAATTAATAAGAAGCCATTCATTACTATGTGACTAATCTATGAAACTCTCAACTCTAAAATGTTGCACTGCCTACAAATCCAATCCTATGCATCAATATACAGCTCTATTCACATCAGGATAGGACAAAAATATAATCACCCCATCTAAACAGTTTACAAGATAAAATTTTATTATAAAACATAGTATAGCATTAGTATTTTGGTTGAATAGAGCCTATTTGATAGTCCTACAGCAGTTTAACTGTTCCATCAATTGTTTTTATAAAATCTACTGAACAAATTCATTATTTGGAAAGCAATCTATTTAAGTAGGAAGTTCACATCGTGGTACATGAATAATTTCTTGGATTTGAAAAAAAATGACTTGTTTCATAATTTCATAATTTTTAATGATAATGACACATGAAATTCAAATGGACCCTTTCATGTTTAGGTAAACCAAATAAGCCATTGATAGTTTATACATGTTCAATTTGACTTCTGCATTTGCATCTCCAGATGTGGGTTGATGTTTGGCCTCATGCTCAACTTAAACAATGATATATTAAGCTTATTGTACTTTCAAGTCTTACATTGGTGCAGAATGGCAATATAGACTGCCCAAGAAGAGTGAGATTAGGCAATGTGTCGACTAAAACTAGTATATATAAATATTGTCACTTGTAAGAAGACGAAATGTAACACTTCCACAATTTTTCTGATTCAATGAGAGGAGTTTTTCTGTATCTAAAAGTTCATTGACAATAGAAGATAATTTTGGTTGATAAGAAGACAAATGAGTCTTTGATTCAAATATTTAAGAGATGAATATGTGGCAGGACAAGGAGGGGAGAGGTGTTAAGAAATTCCTTTTTCTTTAAACCCTTCCGACTGAAAATGGAAATGTAACTCTTCACATCTATGTATCTGTTCTGCTTAAACTAAGAAACAGGTACAAACATGCAGATGCAGCCAGTAAAATGCGAACTCAAAAGAACAACAAAGTGACAAGCAGAACAGCACAACAGATGCTGAACTCTAAATATATAACAGCTCATGCCTCATTACATTTTCAAGGATTTTAATATAGCAAAGAAAGAGGACTATCACGTTTACAGCTTAAATCTCTATTCCAAACTGAATTGATGAAGTTGCCTTTGGCTTCAAGCTTTGATCTGCCATCTTCTGGCTTTCATAAGGCTCTCCATAGCCTCGATCTGACCACTATAAATCTAGACTACTATCCGCATCGTACACAACCCTTAAAATATAACTTATATTTACAACATTCCATCAAGATGCTAACCCCTTTACGGCCTAACAACCCCGCACCCCTCCCCCTCTCCCCCCGCGCACCTCTCTTTTTAAGGCACACAAACAAGCTTCCAAGTCACTTTAACCCTCAGACCTGACTTACAATTTCACTTCTTCAGATAATTCTGTTATATATTTTAATGAACTTTTTAGGCAAAATGAAGACGTTGGCCCAATGTACCTAAATATTGTATAAAACAGATTGAATGAATTGAATTCTTCATTCAAATGAAAGCTTCTTTGCAGCGCATCAGTAATCCTTGAAGTAATGCTTTCAATTAAATAGAACAATCCTAAGCATTCAATTTACCAAAGATTAGAGGCATTCCTAAGTACCATAAAGAAATGCCTGCTGAAGCATCTAGTTAAACTAAGCTGACAATGTTACCGGTAGCCACATATATCTAGGGGCAGCAAATTCCGACACAATCCACGAACACAACACAACACAATATCAAATTAGTAGGTTATAGGTCATGGCAAGTTCATGTTGTGTTCGTGTTTAACTCACTAAATTCGTTTGACCCGTTTAGTTGTGATACGGTTACTTGTTAGTTCTGAATTTATATTTAAAAATATATATTTGTTTGGTCTTATTTCTGAATTTTATATTTTAAAAAATCTATTTGTTTGGCCAGGTTAAAACTGAAATTTGAATTTTTTTTTTCTCCTTTGATAAAATTTGATAAGCTTTAATAAACGTGTTGGATTAGAGTTAATCCATATAGTAGTGACTATCAAAAAATAAACTACAAGAAAGATTAATGAGAGCTTAACTAATTAATAAAATTCTCATATCAACAAGATTCCATTAATTATTATATGACTAATCAATGAAATTCTGGTGTCTAAACTCTCTAATCTCATTTAATGCGTAAATTACATATATTTCATATGAATGATTCAAAGAGAAAGTCACAAAGAAAACTAAGAAAAAAGAACCGACAACTTAAAGTCGCACAACCTATGAATCCAAACCTAAACTATTTTAAGTTTGACTATACAACTCTTTCCAAATCAGAATAGGACAACAACAAAATTACCCCATCTGAACAACCGACTAAAATAAAAGGCCTAAACTTTTTTTTTTTTTTTCTTCTTCGATTAAGGCCAAATCGGCCTGTATCGGCCGAAACGGGCCGAATGTTAAAAAAAAACTACAAACTCAGGTCGCCGGCCGCCGTTCTTCTCTTTCTTTTCTCCATTTCATCTTCTTCTTCTCCGTTTTGCACTGGTCTTTTCCTCCATTTCATCTTCTTCTTCTCTGTTTCGCACTGGTCTTTTCATCAGCTTCTGATTCCGAATCCATATACAAATGAGCAGCGGTTTCTTCACCAATCACTTCAATGTTCACGACTTCAACATGGGCTATCACCACAAAGTTCTCGGCTCCAAAAGACGTAGAAGCAGCCACGACGAAGGATTCCATCATTGGACTGAGTGAGTCGCAAAGATAAGAGTCAAGCTCCAAACTCTCAAGCGTGTCCACGATGTCTAGTTTCATGTACTTTGGTGAAGCCAAGACATAACGAGGAAAATCGAGTACTTTAACTAATTCCGGATAGACAATGTCTTCAAGCGTAAACAGCTTCTCATCTTCGCTGTCGTTGGTACTGGTTTGAAGAACTTTGAGTTGATACCTTGGCCGTAGACGGATTTCCAAATATCCCATGCATATCGGTGATGGCTCTTCTTTAGATTTGTACGGTTCAAATCTCTTGGTGTTCGGCTCAAATCTCTTGTACGATTCAAACCTCACATTGTAATCCAAAGGTTCAAAACAAGCCATTAGTTAATTATTGTGAAACAGATCCTCGTGATACAAAAAGAATGGCAATGACAGAAAGAATAAGAGAAACAAACTGAGAATGTGAAACAGAGAAAATCAGAATGAGAGAGACAGAGAGTCAGAATGAGAAAGACTGAGAGTGGAATAATGTAGTTGATTTGAACATATAGGATGTATATATATATATATAATATTTGTGTGCTTATCCGAATGGGTTAAGGATTCCGTGGTTAGATTGGTTTGGCCAGTGGTTTAGAAATCCTATTGTCCGTGGTTGAGTTGAATTACAAAACCCAAAGCACAGAGTTTTTTTTTTTTTGCTGAATAAATACTTTATTTCTCACAAAACAAAGAGATACAATTTAGATTGGGCCTGTGACCATCTCAATCCAAAACTTGACAAATCAAAGGCGGCAGATTAGAGATGGGTACTGGCCCATTCCAATTCAAAATGGCAGCCCATCCAGCTAACAGATGAGCTGCTTCATTACCTTCTCTACATACAAAAGAAAATTTTACATTATCAAAACCTTTAGCTAAATACAAAATATCCTCCACCACATACTTAATGCTCCAATGAGGCGCTGCCACTTGATTTCTCAAAGGCTCAATAACATTCCAAGCATCCCCTTCTATGACAATATTTTTAAAACCTGCCTCAGCAGCTTTTTGAATAGCCACCAAGGCTGCACTAGCCTCACCAAATAGTGGACTGCCAGGAATCTTTTGCTCAACCCATGCCGCAACACAGAAACCTTCTTGATCTCTGCCCACTACTGCCACTGAGGTTTTTCCTTCTCTAATTGTAGCATCAAAATTTAATTTTATCCAATTAGGTGGAGGCGGTGACCAAGTAGAATCCCTAGAGGAATTTTTACACTCCAACTTCCAAGCTTGCTTGTGATCCTCAAAGGATTTACACACCTGCCTTGCAAGATCAATAGGAGTCATTTTAATTCCTTCCACCCGAGCTTTATTTCTGCACATCCAAACATGATCACACGTAATAGCTGCAAATAATTGGAACTCTTTAGAAGCCTCATCATCTAGAGCTAGATAAGATTTTGGGTTAATGATCAACTTCACCCAATCTACTATGGATATAGAATCCAAAGTATTCAGCCTCAATGGCCAAGGGCTTAGGAGCCAAACTTGAGCAGCCCAGTCACAATGCAAAAATAAATGCTCCAAAGATTCTGGAGACTTTCCACACAAGTGGCATTCAATTGATGGGAGGGTAAACCTCCTATTTAGAATAGAAGCTGTAGGAAGGATTTCCCAAGCCAATTTCCATAACAAGTTTTTCAGCCTAGCATTAATTTTCATTTTCCACAATACCTTCCAGTCCACACCTTGCAGCACAGGGTGAGAGATAGAAGATGGAGTTCTAAGAGCATTATAAGCTGATTTCACAGAAAATTCACCTGAGGGGTTCAAGCACCAAAAGACTTGATCATTGACTGACTGTTGAGAGATGTGAATGTTGAGGATTCTATTGATTGTTGCTGGCTCAAAAAGATCTGAAAGTAAACCCCTATCCCATTGTCTTGAGTCTTGATCAATCAAGTCAGCCACTAAATAAGCTTCACGGGTAACTCCACTTCTAGCTTGAGGGATTAAGCTAGGCTCATTTGGAATCCATGGGTCTTCCCATATCCAAGTGTTCAAACCATTACCTATCCTGTGGCATAATCCTTTTTTAATCACTTCTCTACCAGCAAAAATGCTCTGACAAGACCAAGACGCTGCTTTTGGCATAGCCATTCTGATAAAGTTTTTGTTTCTTACATATTTCTTATTGAACACTATGACCCACATCTTATCAGCATTACTTGCAACCTCCCAAGTCATTTTAGCTACTAAGGCTTTGTTCATATCTTCTGTTTTCTTAATGCCAAGCCCACCCACACATTTTGGGGTACAAATCGAATCCCAACTCTTTAGGCAGCCACCCTTTTTATTATCCTCTTTATAACCCCACCAGAAATTTCTATTCATTGCATCCAATTTCTTACAAGCTTGTTTTGGGAGGAGAAGAGAAGAAGCTTGATAGGATGGAATAGAGGAAGCCACAGAAGAAATTAGAGTAGTTCTCCCTGCCTGAGAAAAAGTCTTCATCTTCCAACCCTGCAACCTTTGCCTCACTTTATCAATAATCTCCTCAGAAGCAGCTCTCTTATCTCTACCTGAAGCCATAGGAATGCCCAGGTATTTTTCTTTTCTGTTGGACCTCTTTATTCCAATATAATTTGCCAACTGAGATCTTACTCCTTCGTTCACATTTTTGCTGAAAATTATCACTGACTTCCCGAAATTCACCTTTTGACCCGACCAATCAGAATAAGTGTCTAAACATGCTTTGATACTCCCCATGTTCTCCACATCTGCTTGAGCAAAGATAAACAAATCATCAGCAAATTGGAGGTGGGTAATTGGCATCAGATCAAGAGCTAATTTATATCCATTAATTTTGTTATTTACTGCTTCTCTCTCAATTAGTCTAGCAAGAACTTCAGCTGCAAGGATAAATAAAAAGGGAGAGAGAGGATCACCTTGTCTCAACCCTCTCTTGGGCTTGAAGAAGCTGAAGGGGCTGCCATTAAGAAGAATTGAAAATGATGGTGTAGTAACACACTGCATCACCCACTGTATCCAAATACTTGGAAACCCAAACCCATGAAGAACTTTCTCGAGGAAACACCACTCCAATCGATCATACGCTTTCTCCATATCAATTTTTAATCCCATCCAACCTTTTTTCCCTCGCTTCTTCTTCATATCATGCATAATTTCTTGAGCCAAAAAGGTATTCTCTTGAATTTTCCTACCAGGAATAAAGGCTGCTTGCCATGGAGAAATTAGCTTAGGAAGAACCAGCTTTAATCTGTTGGCCAACAACTTCGATATGATCTTATACAACACATTACATAAACTTATTGGCCTGAATTGGGAAACCATTGCCGCATTATTCCCTTTTGGGATAAGAACAATGAAGGAATGGTTTATTTCTCTCAACATGTACCCCCTTTGAAAAAAGCTAGAAATAGCTTCAATAACTTCACCTCCTATTATATTCCAGTAAAACTTGTAGAAGTGGGCTGACATTCCATCGGGGCCTGGCACCTTATTAGAATTCATGCTGAAAACAACATCTTTGATCTCCTCTGGAGTCGGGATATTTGTAAGCATCTGAATATCCTCCTCAGACAAGCTTGGACATATCAAATTATCCAAGTTATCAGGGATTGAGGGGTTAGACGTTTCAAACAGATTTCTAAAAAAACTTTCAAAGCATCTTCCAATCTCCTCTCTCCCCGAGACCCAAGAACCTTGCTGGTTTTTGATAAAATCAATTGCATTCTTGCGCCTTCTGATTATGGTAGTGAGATGGAAAAATTTGGTATTCAGGTCAGCTGCAGACAGCCACTTTATTCTCGCCTTTTGCCTCCATAAAGTTTCCTCCCTTTGGAGCCATTCTTGAAGCTCCATATTAATGCCCGCTTCTTTACTTAAATTTTCTTGAGTTGGATCTTCACCTTGAATACATCTCAGATTCTCCCAACATTTCTTTATATTTTGCTGGATATTCCCGAACCACTCCCTATTCCAAATTCTAAAATCTTTTTTCGCCTCTTTGAGCTTTTGGCAGACTTTGAACAAAGGGGAGCCTTGATAAATTACATTCCAAGCTTTCTCAACTACAAACCAACTAGACTCATCTTTGGTCCACACCTCTTCAAATTTAAAAGGCCGTTTAACTGATCGCTGCTCTCCTTCTGTAAATAAAACTATGGGGGAATGATCAGAGCTTGAAGAAGGTAAATTAAGTACAGCAGCTCTTGGAAAAATTAACCTCCATCTATCATTCGCAAATGCTCTGTCCAACCTTTCTTTAATATTTGCTAATCCCCCTCTTCTATTAGACCAGGTATAAGCATTGCCCGAGAATTTGATATCAATGAGCCCATTCTTTTCAATTACCTCATTTGGGCCCCCACTAGATGAGCTAGCCACCGGTTTACCCCCTTTTTTATCAACCTGGGATAAAACGTGATTGAAATCTCCAATACATAACCAACCTCCACCAAAAGACTCACCAACCTTTTCTACTGCTTCCCAAAAGGGACCTCTATTATTCCGATTTGGAGGGCCATACACAAAAGAAACAAGCCATGGCTCATACAAGGGGTCTGAGAAAACCAAACCATTCATCATATTGCAGCATTTGTAAGTAATTTCTATATCCACACCATTTTTCCAACCCACCACAAGCCCCCCTTTCTTTCCTCTAGGATCAACAGAATCTATATTATAGAAACCCAAAGACATTAAAAAACTACTGCATTTACTAATGGGAATTTTTGTTTCAGATAAGAAAATCACATCAGGCCTTATATCCCTTATTAAGGCTCGGAGAGTCCTTTTTGCCGTGGCTCGAGCCAAGCCACGACAATTCCAGGATAGAGTAATCATGGCTGCATTGGGGGCATGTGTAGGCCCGCCTCCTCAGCCACTTTGGATTTAAGGGATTCATCATCAATCACAGATATAGGATCAGCAAAATTTACCTCTTGGGAAGAATTATAGGGCACAAGAGCTGCATGTCCTCTGGCTAGATCCTTAATCTTCTTCTTTCTGTGAACCTTTGCCCTCCCCGTGGACTTGTTTTGGCTTATTTGATTAAAAACGTTGGACTGTGGCTCTAATTTGAGAAGGCCAGATCCCACTTTGGTTAGTTTAAGAGCTCTCAAATTAACTGGGCTCCCCTCTTCCTCCAATTTCCTTTTCCCACGATTAAGTACCTTTATTTGACTTATCTCCGTAGTACTTTGGGCCTTGGATGACTCAAGAACTGATTTCTCACCTTCATTATAATATACAGTCCATGAAAGCACATTATCTTGGGCCTTAGAAAGCCCAATAAGCACAGAAGGATCACTAAGACCCGGGTCAGCCAATAAAGGTTGATATTCTTTGGAAGGGGATGATTCTCGTTGTATTCTAGAGCTTTCAGTATTTGTACTGGACATTGATTGAGTTGATATGACTGGTTTTGTTGTAACTGGACAGTCTGTTTCCATGGGGATAAGTGGGATTAAATTTGTGGTTTCAGAGCTATTTGTTTGAGTATTTAGTTGGGATGGGGTGGAATAGTTAGGGACTTTGCTTAGAGAGATGTATTTTGAAGTGACAGAATCAGTCACAATTTCAAAACTTTCCAGATTGTGCCTCGAACTCACTGCCTGGGTTTCCTTGGTTCCCACAACTTGCAGCGCGTGAACTCTACTCTCTTCTTGTTCCTGGGAAACTGACTCCTTCCTTCCCACATCTACCTCTTCACAAGCTTGATTATTATCAGCTATGAACTCCACCCACCGTGAAGCTCTATTACTAGCTGCTTCTGCCTTCAGCCATGGCCCAAATCCAAATGGTTCCTTGGAATTTGATTGCACCTCTGCATCTGCCCAAATGCATCTTGCTTTTAAATGACCCAACCTTCCACATTTGAAACAAAATTCTGCTATTCTTTCATATTTAAACCGAATCCACAAATTCGGTTGTGTGTTTCTGTCCAGGAAAAAACCACTCAGCAGAGGATCCTCCACCTTAAGCTCAACCTTCACCCTTAAAAATTTGCTCATACACACACCCCCACTACCAGTAAAATCCACCTCTAACACTTCTCCCACTAGAGCACCAATCTCCTCAGCATTTTCCTTCGACATATACTCAATGGGGAGACCGTGTATTTGAACCCATAAAGGGATACTTGAAAAATCCAAATCATCAACTGACATATTCTGGTGTCATTGTTTGAGAATAAGAGGAAACCCTTCAATATTCCAAGGCCCCAGCTCTAAAATCCTCTTTTTATCACCTTCACATGCAAACTTGAACACAAAAATATTTTCCTTTAGATCTACAATCTGCACGCCCTTGGAGGTCCTCCATACTTTCAGAATAATAGCCTTCACTGCATTTTTGTTGATGTTTCTGTCTGCTAGGAGCTTTCCTACCAGGCCAGTATTGAAAAGTTCTTCAACAGCCTTTTCACTAGCTTTTAACTTCACAGCATTACCCGTACATCTGAGTTTCTTTGTTTTATCTGTTAAAGCTTCCACCAACATTGATTGGTTTTCCATAGAGATAAAGAAAGTGGTTAAGGGGTGGAGCCCCTTGCCCACTACCACAACTGACACTAAGCAAGAGAAGTGGAATAACTTTATGGATGGCTAATTGTTTTGCCAATTAGGTAAATGTAATAACTATGGTCAGAAAATTTCAGGAAGATAATACAACCAAGGGAACTTTGATGGTCAACGTAGTAGGTGGAGAAAGAAAAAGGGGGCTTTATGGATAAAATATAATAAAGATGAGGAGAAACTGCTAAGAGATTATGAAGAAGATGGCGACAGATGAAGAAAAAGGAGCAGAAAAACCTCGAGCCTAAACTCAGGTTAGGAAGCCTTGACCATTCTCAAGGAGGCAGTAGTTGCCTTAGCAACGAGAGAAAAACTTTTTTAAACCCAAAGCACAGAGTTATACTAGGTAGTAGGCATCGGTATCCCTGTGTGTGCACGTATATATATTAAGAATTATATATATATATATATATATATATAATTCTTAATATAATGGATGAATTATTATTTTAACCACAAAAAAAGAAAAGAAAAAAGGAATGAATTATTATTATTATTCTTAATATAATGAATGAATAGAGTATTTGCAAGAAAACAAATCAAGCTATGAAAAATCAACCATTTATTTAGGAAAATAATGAACTGTAAGATTTTATTTGAACTATCTAGTTTTTTAATAGTAAGTTATTTTGATAAAATAACCATATTTTTTCTAAAAACCGTGTAGTTTGATTTTCTATACCTAAAAGGCTCAATTTTGCATTTTAATATATGGGTTTTAGGTTTTCTACTTTTAAATTTGAAGTTATTTCTCAAAAGATCAATTTAGGTATCCTATTTTTTATCAATTTATATATATAAATAAATAAATCCTGTAACTTTTTCGAATATTAATATTCTATAAACTAGAAATAGTTGTGTGCGTTGCATAGTTTTGGTCCAATTCGGTTCATGTCAGTTTACTTTTGCAAATTTCAGTCGGTTTGGTCCACTTTGGTCCATTTTAGTCCAATTCTATCTATATTGGTCCATTTAGTCCATTTCAGTTCATTTGGTTCCCTTTAGTCCAACTTGGTCTACTTTGATTCATTTTGGTCTAATTTAGTCAATTTCGGTCCAATTCAGTCTATTCGGTCCACTCAATTAATCCATTCAGTGCACTTATTTAAGAATAGGAAAAAAGACAAGTTTGGGTTAAGAGCATGGTTTTAAAAACCAAAATGATCAAAGAACCAAAAAAATGGTATGATTCCTAGTTTTACTAGTTGAACCACTAGTTTTCCAATTTTTACCAAACTAAATTAGGGATCTAGTTCTCAGTCGAACAAGTTGCTCCAATCCAATTTTTAAAACCATGGTTGAGAGTATATATTCTAAATTTAAATTTATTTAAAAAAAAAAAACTAAGTTAGGAATGGAATATTTTTCCTATATAATTGCAAGTGAGAATATTATATTGAAAGATATTATAGCTTAGGTGATTTTGCACTTTAGAGGCAAAATCGATTTTTAGTTGATGCAAATGTGGCTATTTCATTTCAAATTCTAGAATGTAGGTTGGATAAGAACAAAAGAGCCAAAAAAAAAATGTTAATAACATATCAACAAAACCTAAAATCAAATAGGATAGAACTAAGCAGTTTCCAGGGAAGGAGTTTTCCCATCTCTGTTACCATATTAAAAAAAATTCCTTTTTGTTATGTAATTCAAATACTTACCATGCGATTAGTCAAATTGTATGTTTCAAATGGAGGGAGAAGAGGAGAGTAGAGAGGAAGGGTGAATTTTGACTTACATGTTATGGTTTCCTTGCATCCGTGAATTGTTTCCAAACATTTTCATGCTTGTGTTTTCCCTTTTCGTATCATAATTTCTACTTCCAGTTGCTATGTCGCCTAACTTTTATACCTTACCAGAAAACAAAATCATCTGTTCTCACACATCACAAACTTCTAACTATAATTAATCAACAAGGTATTTGCAACTGCTAATAAGCTCTCATGCCGAAAGGGATGACAATTTTTATAGTAGTATATCTTCTTGTCACGCGTATTCCTGTTTCTACAAGATCAATTGATAACCTTTGGACTTTCAAAGACTCAAGTCTATTTTGTGTCAAAAAGTTGGTTAACTGTATCTGTCGTTTGTATCAGATGCAGATCCATCAGTAGCATTGCCTGGTCTGGCTTCTTCTTTTCATATATCTTGTTTTTTATTTGGTAGTAAAACATCCATATCCCTTCAGCGATCAGGTTGTTCTATATATTCGTCATCTTGGACCGGGAGAGTCGGTAGGGCTTGGCAAGAAGGAAAAGCATTAGAACAAGTGCCTCAAAAGTTATGTGGTGAGATTCTAATGGTGAAAGATTATGCTGCATTATCTGAAAATCACTAAAAGAATCTACTAGTAGTTCTGTTAAGAGAGGTAAAAGATTAATACTAGTCATTAGTTTAGAAAAACAAAGGCCTTCACACTAAATCCCTATATACAATTGATTTGTCAATATGTAATGGAGAAAGGTACAGCAAATTTGATGCAGAAAAGGGATGAGAATATATGAAAATATCAAAGCTAATTGAACCATTGATAACTGTGGAAATTTTTGATAATTCAAATTACCAAGTGCTCATTTTTTTTTTTTTTTTTTTCATTCAGATTTTTAGACAGCATACTTAATTGTAGTTCTATTAAGACATTTTAATGCTAAGCATCACTTGCTAGATGTTGGAAAACTAATGGCAAATACTATATATTATTGGCCCAAAGCTAAGTAGCTTAATTTCTTTTTTACTTTCAACAATGTAGGGATTAGAAGCTAGACACCAATTTTAAAGAAAAGAGTATTTATTGTGGACAATGTATTTTCAATGCAAAAAGAAAAATTTGCAAGGTAACCCAAAGAACAAAAATAAAAATGTAGATTATTTTTTTTTTTTTTTTTTTTATGATAAAAAGTTGGATCATATAATGATATATTTCTATTACACATACATCAAAACACAAAATCACATATATGTATCTTTCACCAAATTAAAGCAAAACCAAAAGGTAATTAAGAAACATATCATTCTAGGACCGACGTATAAAATTCAATATACTAAAACGGAAAAGTAATATATTTCTCCACTCAAACGGAAAAGTAGTACATTTGTTTCATAAAAATCTTATAAAAAAAATGAATAAGAGGAATATACTTTCTTACTTACCAAGGAGTATATTTAGTTGGTATAAAAAATAAAAATAAAAAGTAATAAAAGGTCCAAAAGTCTTTTAATTAAGTGGCTCTGCCTCTCTCTTTTATAAGAACAACAAAGGTTTAAATCCCCCAACTTATAATAACAATTGAATTATCTAAAAGAAAATATGTGTAATAGTTAGGACATAGGTCGTAGCATTAAAGCTTATCTCTGCTCATGTATTTGTGTGAGGACCGAGAAGAGAAGCGTTCACTTGTGATTTTGGTGACAACTTAATTGGGAGAACGAGATAATGAGTAACAATTACCATTTTGACTTAGGCTTATGGGTTTTTCTTAAAAACACAGTTACAATCATGAAGTATCATTATCATCATTAGTTTCAATGTTTTAATTTTTTTTTTTGATAATTCAAAACAAGATTTTCATTTAAGAATCAAAGATACATCAGTTAACAATTAGAAGTTCAGGGGTGATCATTAGTTTTTATCTAATTTTGATTTTTATTATTATTGTGTTTATGTTTATGTTTATGTGTATTGTTATTGGTAGCACTATGCCCCCTAAAAAGTAATCATTAGTGATATATATCCTTCAAAATATTAGACCTAACCATAAGAGAAATCCTCATCTCAACAAAAAATATTTTATGGTCAACTAGAGTTCATCCAAATTTAAGTAGAAGAAGAGAATTAAATTTAATTACTAAAAGATAAATAAAAAATAAAAAAAATTAATAATCGCAAGGGTGGGGGTTTATGAGGGGGCCTTATTATTAATAGTATGCTCTCTAGAGTCATTAGCCTCATCTTGGCTGCCTTCATATATATTGAAGTAGCCGCAAAAGGTGATGTAGGTTGATGCCAAAATTTTTCATGATTTCATCATTTCCTATTCATTTTGGCAATTCTTACTTCTATTTTATCATTGAAACTAATAACAACATCATTTAAGGCAATCAATTATAGCGTCCATGATTTGTGTAAGCTCTTCCTATATTGTTGGAGATTGTAACGATCCTTAGAATACTAGTATCGTCTTAAGCTTAGTCTTTTATCTAGAAATTTCTATCCCTTGAAAATCTGTATTTCTTCATGGAAGCCAACTTCAGTTTACCTCCATGACATAATAAAAAATAAAAATAAAAATTTATTGATAAAAGTTATTTTTTTTAGTTCATTATAAATATTAGAATTGTAATATTTGCTTTATCCTTTTTAAAATTAAAATAATTTTCCCAATTTATAAAAGAGTCCCCTAAAAAGCATCATATTTTCCAACAATCATCAAATTCAGAAAACTATGTCAGAAAATCAATGATTTGAAATCTCTTTTTAAATTGTACATTGTCTTATTTCTCAAATGCAAAGTCAATAAAAATTGATGTCAGCGACCCATTCAATTTGCCACTAGCAAGCACATTGTTTGGGTTTACCATTTCAAGTCCAAGTTATTAAAGCCGAAAAATCATGAAAAAAGAATAGTTAATTGTCCATATTCTCATTCACCTTTACCAACCTATAATTATTGGTTAAAAAAAAAAAAATTAAGCCTTAATGTTAGTGGTATTGCTTGAAAACCAAAATCACAATCAAGAAGTATCATCATCATGATTCCTATCATTATTAGTTCAATATTATGTTGATGTTTATTGTTATTTTGTTTATGTTTATGTGTATTATTATTAATAGTAACTAGTCCCTAACATGTGCAATACATAGGAAAGTTTTATATAAAGATGGTAAAACAAATTTTGTCATATCAAAATAAAAAAG
Organism: Quercus lobata; assembly: GCF_001633185.2. Lineage (NCBI taxonomy): Eukaryota > Viridiplantae > Streptophyta > Magnoliopsida > Fagales > Fagaceae > Quercus > Quercus lobata. Next base: position 83,219,052 of record NC_044908.1, read on the forward strand.
TAGTACAATCTTTCCCAAGAATGCTCTTCTCAAAAAAGAATTTCTCAAGAATGCAAAAAATAAGTTATGGAAAATACTTATTTCGTAATAAAAATTATTTATAACATTTTATACGTCATTAAAAAGTATGTTAGAAATTATTCTTTTAGTTTTAAATTAACTTTCTCAAACCCTTTTTTTTCTTCATTCAATCCAAAACACCAAAAATGTATCTCAAAAATTAGTAAAGCTTTACAAAACTACGGTTCAAAACCAAATTGCAAAAAGATTTACTTCAACACCTTTATGTGACATTAAGAATGAAATTTGAATAAGAGATAAGAAGAAAGAACTAGGGGAATATTCTTGTGGGGCCCGGCCCAAAAAATAATGGGCTAGTCTAAATTCAGGCCCGTCCAAGGAGCGTCCTGTCCGAAGAGAAACCACAGATAAAGCATTACTCAGTCCCAATATCGCCAAGGAAACCTGTCCGAGGAGTAACTCCTCCTCGGACATTACGAAGCCTAGACAAGGAACTCTCCCCAACCATTTCAGTTCATCCTCCCAACATATAAAATGAATAAAATCCAAAATATCTCATGGAAAGCTGCCACCACCACATTAATTACGCCCCAACCACCCTCTTGGCCGCATTAATGAGGAAAAGACCCCTGAACAGTACCACCTTGGCCTCTGCAACTCACAAAGGGAGTGACAAGGGCGTCTGATGGGACAGGTGCTCAAGTAGATGCTTAGATGATCAACAAGTGTAAGGTCGAGATGAGAGGAGGAGAACTATATAATGTAATGGAGTCCCTCAAAGACTGGGGACGAAAAACTGTATTCGGAACTAAAGAAATAGAATCACACGTGAGAGATCCATTCTTGTGTTTTTATTTTTCTGCAACAATATTGCCCGTGTATCAGACCGAATAGGCTCACTGAGGCTAAGTTGATTACGCCCCAACCACCCTCTTGGCCGCATTAATGAGGAAAAGACCCCTGAACAGTACCACCTTGGCCTCTGCAACTCACAAAGGGAGTGACAAGGGCGTCTGATGGGACAGGTGTTCAAGTAGATGCTTAGATGATCAACAAGTGTAAGGTCGAGATGAGAGGAGGAGAACTATATAATGTAATGGAGTCCCTCAAAGACTGGGGACGAAAAATTGTATTCGGAACTAAAGAAATAGAATCACACGTGAGAGATCCATTCTTGTGTTTTTATTTTTCTGCAACAATATTGCCCGTGTATCAGACCGAATAGGCTCACTGAGGCTAAGTTCTTTGACCCATCCTCTACAAACATTTATTGTGGGTTGCGCCTTGGGCCAAGGCCTGACCAACAGAATTTGGGCCAGGAAAATCGTGCAACTACAATTCTTATCAATTTTCATTGATTTTAGGTTTTGTGCTAATTTATTTTACTTGTTTAAAATGTATGAGAATATATGTATGTTAGTCGATCATCACTTATCAAAAAAATATATGTATGTTACTTGATCATGATACCATAGTTTTAAAAACCGGACCGGACCGGCCGGTCCGACCGGTTCAACCGGGAACCGGCCATCAATCCGGTTCGGTTATATTAAAAAACCGAAAATAATGAAAAAACTGCGAAACAGTAAAAACCGGCCGGTTCAACCGGAAAACCGGGAACCGGCGCGGTTAAACCGGTTCCTGACCGGTTACTTATTTTTTTTGTCTTTTCCCAGCTTAAAACGACGTAGTTTTTGTTGTTTTAGCCTAAAACAACAAAGCTACGTCGTTTTAGGTTGGAATCCTAATTCCTAACCCTAAAGCTCACTGCCTCACTCTCATTTTGCGTTTGTCATTTTCATTTTTCAGACTCAGACTCTCAAATCTCAACATCTCCGCCTCACCCAAGCTCACAGCCTCTCTTCCTCACCGCTCACAGCCTCTCTGCCTCGCCGCTCAGACCTCGCCCTCTCCGCCTCACTCTCTCCGTCTCACTGCCTCGCCAGTCGCCGCTCGCCCTCTCCGCCTCACTGCCTCTGTACCTCGCCCTCTCCGCCTCACACTCTGCCTCGCCTTCTCTGCCTCGCCCTCTCCGCCTCACACTCTGTCTCTTCCTCTCTGCCTCGCCCTCTCCGCCTCAAACATTTTTCTTCCTCTCCGCCTCACTCAAGCTCACGGGTTTGAAGTATTGGGTTTTTTTTTTTCTTTTTGGGTTTTTTCCTTCTCATCCTTACGGGTTCTCGGTCTCGCCCTCTAAAGTGCTCTGCTTTCTGCTTCTCGGCTTCATCAGGTAAGCTAACATTCTTTTCTTTTGATTTTATTACTTGATTAATTGATTTTGATTTCTTGATTTTGATAATTTTCTTTTCTCGGTTCTGTTTTTTTTTTTTTTTTTTTTTCATTTCTCTCGGTCATCTCAGGTTCTCCATTCCTTGACTTCACTGGGTAAGTGCGATCTTTCAATTATTACTTGATTTTTTGATTACTTGATTTTTTTGATAATTTTCTTTTCTCGGTTTTTTTTTTTTTTTTTTTCATTTCTCTCAGCTTCATCTCAGATTCTCCATTCATGTTCTCGGCTTCATCTTAGGTTCTCCGTTCTGTGACTTCACTGGTAAGTGGTTACTTTTATCTGTCAATTATTAGTTTACAGAGATTTTACAGAGTATGTTGTGGATTTGATTTTTATACGTTATTATTTGTGAAATATAAATTACGGAGTATTTTACAGAGTGTGTTGTGGATTTTGTGAATGATCAATGATGTGGATTTGATTTACAGAGAATTATTGTTTGTGAAATATTGTTTACAGTGTATTTGTGTTTTACTGAGTATGTTGTCTTGTGGATTTTATGTTGTGGATTTGATTTATAGCATATTATTGTTTGTGAAATATTATTGTTTGTGAAATATTGTTTACAGTCTGAAATTGTTGAGTGAAATGGAATCTGCCTCTGTGCCATCTAATGAACGTGCTTCTACAACTGGGTCTAATGCTAATTCTTCATCTGTGAGGGCAAAATGTGATCCTGCATGGGATCATGTAACTGAAGAGTTGAAAGACGGAAGAAGTAGTTATAGATGTATACATTGTGGGAAAACTTATAAAGGAGGGGGCATTAATCGGATGAAAAGACATCTAGCTGGAATTAAAGGTGATGTGGCTGCATGTATAGGTGTGCCTTATGATGTTAGGTTCCAAATGGTTGAGAATTTGAAGGAAATTTCAAAATCTAAAGAACAAACAAAAAAGGATCAAGAAGCATCTAATTATTCGCCATTAGAGGATTCACCAGAATTTGAAGATGTCCAAGAAATTACTCCTAGAGGTAGGGGGTTAGGTAGAGGAAATAGAAGTAGTCCTAGTAATTTTCCACAAAGATCCAATCTTGGCAAGAGAAAGGTTGGTGACATTGGTAATTACTTCGCTCCTAGGACAACACCGGGAGCTCAACCTTCTATTAAAAGTGTGCTTGCTGGCAAAGAAAAGAAGTGGAGGGTTGATATGGCTGTAGCTAGATGGATGTATGATGCTTGCATTCCAATTAATGCTGTGAATTCTAGTTATTATCAGCCTATGTTCAATGCTGTAGCTTCTTATGGTTCTGGATATAGAGGCCCAAATTATCATGCCCTTCGAGTGCCTTTGTTGAGAGAAGCAAAAAGAGAAGTTCAATTGATTGTTGATTCTCATCGTTCATATTGGGCTGATACTGGTTGTACAATAATGGCTGATGGGTGGACTGATACTAGGCATAGAACATTGATTAATTTTCTTGTCTATTGTCCTAAAGGTATTATTTTTATACGTTCTATTGATGCTTCTGACTTGGTTAAGGATGCTATTAATTTAAGCAACTTGTTTGATGAAATTGTTAATTGGGTTGGTCCTGCAAATATAGTACATTTGGTCACTGACAATGCTGCAAATTATGTAGCTGCTGGAAGAATTTTGTGTGGAAAATATAGGAATATTAGTTGGTCACCTTGTGCAGCACATTGCCTAAACCTAATTTTTAAAGAAATTGGGAAGATGGATCATGTAGCTAAACTTGCAAAGCGTGCATCCAAGATCACTGTGTTCATCTATAACCATGTGGCTTTGCAAGCTTGGTTGAGGACTAGAAAAAATTGGACGGAAATTGTGCGTCCAGGGCCAACTAAGTTTGCTACTACTTTCATTGCCTTAGGGAGTCTTAAGGAACATAAGCATGACTTACAAGCATTGGTGACTAGCAAATTTTATGTTGAATCAAAATATGCAAAAGATAAGAAAGCAAAGGCAGTGGTGAAAATCATTCTTGATAATCAATTTTGGAATGATTGTCATGTAATTGTGCATATTATGTCACCATTGATTCGTTTATTACGCATTATTGATTCTGATGAAAAACCAGCTATGGGTTATGTATATGATGGCATGTATAGAGTAATTGATGGAATTAAAAAAATTTTCAAGGACAAAAAGAGACTATGGGAGCCTTATGTTAATATTATCAAGGATCGTTGGGATAATCAATTCTATAGAGATATTCATGCTGCTGCTTATTGGTTGAATCCTGCATTCCAATATGACACATCCACTCTTAATAAGAGGCTAGAGACACAATCTGCTGTGACAGATGTTATTGAATCAAAAGTTTCAGTTGGTCGGTTGAAGTTGGTGGAGGAATTAAGGCTATTTCGAGAGCGTGAACAAACTTTTGGAACTCAACTTGCTCAAGAATCAGCCAAGACATCTCAGCCGGGTAAGATAATGTTTACTTTAACTACTAATAAAATAAAAATATGTTTTAAAGATCATAGTTCCTTTTTATATTTTTGGGATAAGTATAGTTGTGTTTATTGATTCATTGTATTATTGTTTTGTGTTTTATATGGAACTTAGATGAGTGGTGGACGTTGTTTGGATCTTGTGCTCCAACCTTACAAAAGTTTGCAATTCGGATCCTTAGCCAAACAGCTGCCTCTTCGGGATGTGAGCGGAATTGGAGTGCTTTTGAACAAATACATACCAAAAGAAGAAATAGATTGGAGCATCAACGACTTAATGATCTTGTATTTGTTCATTATAACTACCGATTGAAAGAAAGGTATATATTATATAGTTTCTTTGTTTCAATGTTTTTGTGGGGAAATATGAATGATTCATTGATTTGGTCAAGTGGGTTCTTTGTGATTGTTAAATATAAGTGATTTGGTTACTAAACAAATTATTAATTATGTTCATCTCATGATATAGAGTCAAAAGAAAGAAGTTCAATTTTGATCCTATTGACTATGCAAGTATCGATAAAACTGAATTTTGGGTAGTGGAAGATGAGGAACCTCCATTTCTTGATCATGAGGAGATAGAAAATGCATTATATGAAGAGGGAGCCTATCCAATTGAAGAAGGGTCTTCTAGCCATGTACAAAGAGGTTAGTTTATAACAATTCTTTGCTTAGATGCATATTTTAATTAGACCATTTATTATTTATGAGAAATGATATTGTTCTTTGGTTTTGGAATTTGTATAGATATGGACAATGAAGTGATTGAGGATGATGATGATGACATTAATTTGGAATCATTTGGTGATGAAGATGATGCTCCTCCCGGATTTAGAGATAAAAATCATCCTATTCATGTTGAAGTTGAAGAAGATGAAGATGAGGATGATGATGATGATGCTAGTGGTGGAGCATTTGGTTCACATGATGATATTGATTTTAATTTTCTTCATAACAAATGAAGCTTGGGTCTTAAAAGTTAAAACTTAGTAGTTTTTTTGAAACTTTATAACTTATTTGCTATTTGGATGTAATGAACTTATTTGTTATTTTTCATTTGTCATTTGGATGTAAATGTAATGACTAATGAACTTACTGTTGTGGTATGTGTATTTTTTTATTAGAAGACAAAACTATAGATGAGTTGAGTTTGTTTGGATGTCCTACATTTTTTGTGGTCGGGGTTGGATGGTAACTTGGGTGGATTTGAAGCAAAGCAGGGAGAATGATAAGCCAAGTTACCATTTTGTATAAATTGTTGAGTTTGTTGAATAGAATATGAATGTGTATCTATTGAATAGAATAGAATATGAATGATAATCCAAGTCACCATTTTGTACAAATTGTTAACTGTTTTTCCCTCTAATTGCCTAATTAGAGGAGGATTTTTTGATGGGCTTTCAATGACTTGTTGATAAATGTTGTAAATCAGTAAATGTGTGGCAGTGAACTCTTTGTAATATGCTAGTCATGAGCCTAATTATGTTTTTAGTATATTAAAAAATTATTAATTATTTATATAATTTAAATAAATATTAATTAAATTATTTATGACGTCACCGGTTCGACCATCGGTCGGACCCCGGTCCGACCATAAAACCGGTAATTAGCTCATTTTCCGGTTCTTTCACCGTACCGGTTTTTAAAACCATGCATGATACTCAGGATTCTGTATAATGTCTGACATCAAGCAACGTTTGACATCAAGCTATTGCATTGTATACCACATTATAATGATTATTCTAACATTGGCATAAAGGTTTAACTACCATCCCCTTTTCTTGGTCCATCTTAAGTGGGCATCATTTAATGTTTCTCATTTTATATAAAAATATTTCAAAAATTAGTTTTTAATTTAAAATTATGGCCGAAAATGACAAAATACTTTTTTTCAACAAAATAAATTATATTTTAAATAGCAAGTGTAACTTGTAAGTACTTATACATTGTGTTCTTGTCTTTTTAAAATAAACAATATTTTGAGACCTCCAAAGTAGAATAATTGATAAGCAAATAAAAAATTAATTAACTTATTCCCATATTTCATCTATATAGATTTGCTTGATGATACTAGGGCTAACTAATGACTTGTGGAAACCCAATTCAACTGACAAATCAAGTTCAACTCAAGCCTTTTCAATCGATTTTGTTGGTAGTTATGATTGGTATTCTATTTGATTCCATAAAGCTCGATTGTCATTGGTTGGATGTCCAAAGTAGAGGGGAGCTTAACAAACATAACTGATTGATCTTTGATGACTATAATCTATTGCACTCGAAGGGATCTTGGTCGTGGTTTTTGAAGGCCATTTCGATGTTTGTGAGGCTAAAATCCGGTTGTTGGATGTTAAGATATTTGTCGACAAATTCAAGAGTTGAACATGCAATGGAAAGATCCACCCATGGAAACCCCTCTCCATGGGTGATTAAAAAAATGTCTTTACGCTCCCTAAAATTTCATTATAGATAATTTAGTACTTAAACTTCGTACATGTGTCAAAAAACATTTTGAAATATAGTTTAGGATTTTTGGTCCTTAAAAAAAAAAAAAAAAAAAAGTGAAATCATATTAAGGAAAGAAATCAGGGAACGAAATTATTTGACCATTATAACTTTTTTTTTTTTTTTTTTGAGAATTACACTCTCCTCCCTTGAGATTTGAGAGAATGACACTCCACTCCAAACTTTAAAAAAAAAAAAAAAAAAAAAATCCTCTCCCTTGAAGCTTGTAAAAATAAATACTTCTCCCCTTTTGTTTATATATATTAGTAACGAAATATTCTAAATTTCTATAAAAATCTCTTTACAAAAGTTTAACCATAATTAATAAAAAAATAATTGATAAATTTAGAATAAAAATTTTAAATTTATCAAGTATAAAAAAATTGCAATGACAAATCTCTCCATAACCCATTGAAAAATGAAAAAATAATAAGAAGAAAAATTCATGCTTAATATTTTTAAATACACTTTAATTAAAAAAATTAAAACAATGAATTTTAATTCTAAAATGGAGGATAATTTCTGAATCTACCTTTAAACAGAGGGCATGTTAGCACACACCATTTTAAATACTATTATTTAATAAAGTGGTCAATCAGATATCAAGGGAGGAAAATATTCTTTCTTTTCAAATTTTGAGTGGTGTGTCATTTTTCTAAACTTCAAAGAAGAAGTGTGTAATTATATATATATATATATATATATATACACACGCGCGCACACAAAAGATAAAATTATTACTATAATTTAATTTAAGTATACGTGTATAAAACTTTATCTTAAATATTTGAAAATTGGCCTAAAAAAAAATAATAGTACTTCTTTTTACTAAAAAAAAGTAGTGGGACTTTACTGCAGGCTTTATATTTGACCCAAAAACATTTTTTCCTTAAAAAAAAAGGAAAAATAAAAAGAAACACCATTTAGAGACTCTATATAGAAACACCATTTAGACACACCATATATAGAGCTTGATTAAACCAGAAGATTATTATGTTTGTGTCCCCGAAACGAAACACACACTTTGCCTCCAAAGTCCAAACTCAAAAGCCTCCCATCCAACACACTCACCCAAAATGAAGGCAACTACCTCCAACTGCAAGTGCAACCATCACCTGCGGCTTTCCTCCAGCCTGTACTCTCCTTCACCCATCTCCCGCCAACTCATCTTCCCCCCAAATCAACGGCGGCCACGTCTGTGTTTCACTGATTCCACAGGTGAGCATATCACTCCCCCAAGTGTTCCCATATCAGCATAATTTTTTTTTTTTTTTTTAATTAACATTTTTCACTGGCAAAATTTCATTCCTTTATTGTAATTACAGGTATAAAATTGTACACTCATAAGCCAGGTGGCGCATTCCGGGCCGTCGGTGGAGACGAGAGAGCTTACGTGTCAGCTTGGGATGAGAAACCTTATGAAATAGTTGACAATGGTAAAAAAGCTTACTTGGATGAACAAGATGTGGTCACATTTCTTGACCCTCCTAAGGATTTGATTCCTCTGGACCCTTCTTCTTATAATCCAGCTGCATATCTTTGGTAAAGTTCTTACTTTTATTAGTTCTATTTGGATAATTTCAGTAATGGGTTTGTTTTTTTGAGTCATATGGAATGAAATTTTGATGGTTAATGGGACCTGTAGATGTAGAAACAAAAACAGTGAAGTGGGTCTAATGGGATTTTTTTGTTTTGAGTTCATTGCACTGTTTTCAATTGTGTTCTCTTGTGTTGATAATTTGATTTATATTGCTATGTTGTACTTGTAATTTAGAAATTGAATGAACTTATCTTGTAAATAAATATATGCCTGAATAGACTATTGGTGCCTAAACTTTAGGCTTTAGCTCATGAGTGATTTTAGTCCTTGAAGTTTAAAGTGATCTATTTTTAGTCCCTAACAAATTTAAAGTGATCGTTTGAGTCCTAAATAACATAAAGTGATCGTGGTGTGGAGAAGGAGGCATTGTGGCGGAGCCGCGGAGGGAAGTTGAGATGAAGTATGGCTCGCTAAGGGGAGGATGGTGTACCAATGTTGTTAGTGTTTTTTTTTTTTTAATGGGATTAGCGAATGCAAATGTATAGAGGGGTTGGGCTAAGTTTTCGAGTTTCTTTATGTCTGGGGCAGGAGATGGAACCAGAGTTAAGTTTTAGCTGGACGTTTGGTGTGGTGATGTGTCTTTGAAGGAGTCCTTCCCTAAATTGTTTCGTGTAACATGTGATAAGGAAGCTTCAATAACAGATCACATCCAATTTTGCAATGACTTTATTCGTTGGGTGTTGAATTTATACGAAAAGTACAAGATTGGGACTTGGAGTCCATTTTTCTTGGATATAATTTACTCTGCATCTGTGTGAGGTCATGGAAAGGATAAGCTTTTATGGAAGCCGTCTATTCGATAGGGCTTTGAGGTTAGTCATGTTAAAAAGCCTTAGCCCCTAGTGGAGGGGTGAATTTCCCTTGGAAAAGTATTTAGAAGCCTAAAGTGTGAACAAGTCTTGCTCTCTTTATCTGGAATTTATCTTTGTGGAAAATCTTAACAGTGGATAACTTGAGGAAAAGAAAATCTATTTTGGTGAGTTGGTGTTGTGTGAGCAAGAGAGGTTGGGAGACAATTGATTATTTTCTTCTTCATTGTCTGTTTCCTAGAGACATGTGGAATGTGATAATTAGCCTCTTTGGGGTTTAGTGGGTGGTGTCTAGAGGGATTGTAGACTTACTAGCTTGTTGGCAAGGCTGTTTTGGTAAACATAGTAACAATGAGATCAGGAAGGCCATCCGGCATTGCTTGATGTGGTGCATTTGGAGAGAAATGAATGCTAGAAATTTTGAAGGATGTGAATGGACTATTTTAGATTTGAAACTGCAGATTTTTAGAACTTTGCATGAATGGATGGCAGCAACAAGACTTTTTTCTTTTTCAAACTTATTAGATCTCATTGGTCATTGTAACTTTAGATTTTAGTTGTGCTGTACTAAGTATGTTCTGTGTACTGGTGTGCTTCTGTTTCTTTACTCAATAAAACATTATTTTCACAAACAAACTTAAAGTGATTGCTTTTAGTCCCTAATGTGTTTAATAGTCACAGTGTGTGTAAGCCATAGATATAAAATGCATAGTAATTTTTTATTGTTAAGTTAAAAACCCAGGCATCCAGTGAGTTTTTAGCATCTGCATAGTTTTTGTAGGAAAAGGAAGTGACATTTGAGTAAGACTTCATTGACTAAATATATAAATAAATGTTGTGAAATGATAGTAAGATGGTCAATTTTGTTAAAAAAAAATATCTTGATGGCTAAGTTTTACAAACCCCACATGGATCTTAAGCCAAGACCACACCTTTTGAAAATGGCCATTTGAGCTAGAGTACTTAGGAATAAATTTATGTTTTGTTCATGAAAAAAATAATTGGAATTTCTTTGAAACTTTCTTTTGATTTTGTTTTTGATGTGGTGGTAGTTGGCAGTTGTTAAGCCATTACAACTTGGATTTCTTTTGGTCTTTGTTGTTTATTTATTTCATTTTTTTTTTTTTTTTTTAAATTTTTGTTGGTGTGAACTTCAGGAAAAAGATTGAAGATATTCCTGAGGAAAGGCGTTACCATTTGCTGAACTTGCTGAACCCTAGGTTGTATCTCAATAAGCTTGTCAAGCCATGTTGAATTCCTAATGTTACATTTGCTTTTCCCATCTAAACTGATTTCTTTACTCTCGTATCCATGTTTCAATCTAATTCTATTTGATATGTTCTAATAAATTAACAGGTATTTGAATAATTATAATAAAATCTAATAAAGAATTCTGAATACTTTAGTTTGTTTGGACAAATGTGTGTAGGCTTATATCAAGAGCTTGGCAGATAGCTGGTACACGATACGAGGATCCTAAGCTAGCAAAGAAAACTGCATCCACGTTGTCTAGTGAAGATGGTGTAATGCTTGAATATTACAACTGCCGGACAAGTGGAGGTAACTCAAGTAAATTTTGCTATGACTATTTGGTCATGTTTTAATTTATCTTGGAAAATTGATCCAATTTGAGTTTGTGCCTTTTGAAAAGTAATTTATGTAGAGGGAACACAGACAGACAATACAAAAAGGAAGGCCCACTGATGCAGGACTGTTAAGAAAGTTTAGCACTATACTAGGTTTCTTGATGAATTCTTGAATAAGAAGTGATGTTTAAGAGTTTAGGTTAGAAGAAGTATGAATGTTGACTGCTGTTTTGGGGCTGAAACAGGGGATAAACAAAAAATAACATAAATAAAACACAATCACGCCTAGGTCTTCCTAAGCATCACACCTAGGGTTCCTTGGCATCACACCTCGGAGAAGTTTGCATCACACAAACAAAGCTTAAAATAAGCTGCTGAATTTTATTAATCAAATCATTCTGCCATAACATGACCACAAAAGTGCCTTTATATAGAGGCTATAGTTATCCTCTTCCTAGTAGGACTTGGACTCTAAATAACCAATTTCTAGAATGAATAGGAATACTAATAATAATTAAATAAAAGACTTAATAATACGTAAACATAAAGTAAGACTCATGGGCCTTTGGTACGGCCAAAGACAGCCCATTCCAGATTTCTGGAAATTACCAAATTGCCTTTATTCTAATAGACCTTAATTAAAACTGATCTAACAGCTTCTCAACCTAAAAGACTCAATACTAATAACTAAAATGACCTATCAAAGGTGCAAAGAAGGTCTGACATCAAAACTAGACCACAACTTTTGAATCTTTGTATATTTAATATTCTTTTTCCTTGAGCTCTTCCTTGTCCTCATCACCCATGTAGAGTGAGCATTTGTGCCTTAAGTGTTTAATCATCCTAGTTGTGGGATCATACTTTGTTCTGATCAATGTGGGACATTTTAAAATAATACTCATTTAATTGACTCGTTGTTAAGGAATTACACCACAATAGGTTGTGGCATGTTAATTTCTGCTTATTTATCACTGTTAGGTTTCCTGAACCTCCCAGAAAAGGGTTAAAAGGGAAAATGGAGGGAGGGGAGGAGGGTGGGGGATGAGCCATGCAGGAGTTTTCCCTCTCTTATGAGTGTGGTATGCTTCTTGGGAAGGCCTTAAAGGTCATGTAGTTTTTACTGACAGTGAATGCTTGATTTATCTGTTCATTCTGTCAATGAAGTTGCATGAGTGGGAGGTTGCAAATCAAATCATGTAAAAGGAACAACCTTGTTTTTGAGAATTTGATATATAATATATATATATATATATATATATATCTCTGTGTGTGTGTGTTTTGGGCCAATGACTCAATGGTCTTTCTCATTCATGTGTGTATGTGTGTGTGTGTTTCGTACTCTTAAAAGGTTTCATAGGTTTGTTACGATTAAAACATAAAATTATATGACCATGATGTAATGCAGTTAGGTAGATTTAGGTAGATTGCCTTATTTAATACTCACAGCTTCATTATTTAATAATGCTATATTTTTGTATTCCTGTAATCTGTGAGGAAAAAATAAGGAAACTCCTCAATAACCATCTTGAAAATTTGTGTTGAGGCCAAATCAACAGTTGAGAACACCATAAGGTAACAGCAAAGCATAGATGGGTTAGGTTCAAGTTGGAGCATTTAAGATGAAACTTGAAAGCCTTAGACACCTGACCAGAAACCTACATTAAATCAGAAAACACATTTATGGTTAGCACAAAAAAGGAGAAAGATGGTCACCCTACCTCAACCCCTCCATACCTTTGAAGTAACCAACTAGGCTTCCATTAAGGGTAACAGAGAAGTTAGGAGTGGTTATACGCTCCCTAAGCCAATCAGTAAAGCTCCCAGGTACACCAATAGCACTAAGTCAGTGCAAAATGAAGTCCCAGTCATCTAATCATAAGCCTTCATAATGTCCACTTTTATGGTGCACCTAGCTTGATGTTTATCCCCATGATAACTCTTCTTAATAATCTCTTGAGCCAACGGTGCATTTTCAGGAATACTTCTCCGCAATATAAATGCTGCTTTGATATTGGCTAATGAAGGCATCTAGGCAAGGCTTAAGCCTTAGCAAAAATCTTGTTATTGCATTTATACATAATGTTTACAGCAGGCTTTTGGCCTAAATACTCCCATAGAAGGGCTTGGAACCTTAGAACCAGGGTTATAATGGTTGCATTAACCTCACCTAGGAGCCTACCAATTTGGAAAAAGGACTCTCTCTCTCTCTCTCTCACCCCTTCCCCCCCCCCCCCCCCTTCTCTCCTTTCTTCTATTGTTGGATTCTTTGTTTGAGTAATTTCTAGTAGTTCTCTATTAAGTGACATTACTGATTGAATGTCTATTAGCTTTTAGAAACTTCATGACATTGGTACTGAACATTGTTAAACAGGGCCAATGCCTATTGCATGGATTAATTTCTTCAAGAAGGTGGATTCTACACTCTTGATCGTCGCTCTTTCCTGCTATATTATATTGTTGGTTATTTTATTGATTCTTCTTCTTATCTCAGGCTATATTTTCTTGCAAGGATGGGAAGACCTATGGACGATTTATTGGTAATTTTGTTTTCCTTTGATAAATACTTTTTTTAGATCACAACTCATATTTCAATGGAAGTATTTAGTTAAAATCATATTCAGACACCCATTACTCCCTATTTCCTTACATATTTTACATATATCTGAATGATCTCCATCTTCCTCCCATTTATATAAGAGATTACTTGTGTTTGTGATGTTGATTTTCTCATTTATTTCTTCCTCCATGATTTCTAGCATAGGTAAGTTGGACAATTTGAATGATCTGTTAGTCCCATAGTATAGCGATCACAGTTGAAATCATCTGATTTGATGAGAATTTTTCTGACTGGAGAAGTTTATTTCAGTTGTGTGCACAAAAATCAGGGGGAAAAAAAAAGGAAAAAAAAAAGAGATCTTTTCTTTCACTGGTAAGATTTGAACTGACTACCTACCCCCAACCCAACCCTTTACCACCTGATCCAATGGCCTAGTGGCAACAACATATTGATCCAATGGCCTAGTGGCAACAACATATTGATATTATCTAATGCATAAAAGCTAGAGGTTTGAGACACAAGAACAGGACCAAATCATATTGTTGATGAATTAATTTTATTTTCATTCAATGCATTACTCCACCACCATAGATAAAATGGTTGATTTAACCTTTTTGTCTGTTAATAGCAGTGTCTAACCAATATTTAATGGCTCAGGTGGATCATTACTGTCTGCATTTGCAAATTCTTTTTATCCATTGTATTTTGAAGTGAGACAAGTTAAGGAAGTTATGTCAACTGAACAGCCTTGTGATTTAGCATATGATTTTGGGGATGGCCTTTTGGATCTTGAAGAATATCCACAAGGCTTTCCAAGACCAGGTGATTAATTATCAATACTTTTTGAAATTTTGTAGTGTGCTAAAAACCTCTTCTTTCTTGATATACTTTGAAGAGAACCATTAAGAGAGAGAGAGAGAGAGAGAGAGAGAGAGAGAGAGAGAGAACTTATGAAGAGGTGTTATATCCAGTTTTTGTCTTTTTTTGGAGAGAAGTGATATATTCTCCTTTGTTATAAAGTCTCCATGAAGTTATATGAATCTTTTTGTGGAGCAAATTTTGGAGAAACTATTTTAGACTCCTATTATCTCTAGAAATGAATATACATAAACGAAATTTGGAAAAAAAAAAAAAAAAAAAAAAAAAAAAACAAGCAAATGTAGTCTTCAGGTTTGTGTAACTTTCTAGGAAGGGGTTTTCTCATCTCTGGTACCATATTAAAAAATTCCTTTTTGTTATGTAATTCAAATACTTACCATGCAGTTAGTCAAAGTGTATGTTTCAAATGGAGGGAGAGAAGAAGAGAGTAGAGAGGAAGGGTGAATTTTGACTTGCATGTTATGGTTTCCTTGCTTTTGTGAATTGTATCCAAACATTTCCATGCTTGTGTTTTCCCTTTTCATATCACAATTTCTACTTCCAGTTGCTATGTCGCCTAACTTTTCTCACACATCACAAACTTCTAACTATAATTAATCAACAAGGTATTTGCAACTGGAAATAAGCTCTCATGCCAAAAGGGATGACAATTTTTATGGTAGTATATTTTCTTGTCACGCATATTCCTGTTTCTGCAAGATCAATTGATAACTATTGGACTTTCAAAGACTCAAAAGTCTATTTTGTGTCAAAAGGTTGGTTAACTGTATCTGTCATTTGTATCAGATGCAGATCCATCAATAATATTGCCTGGTCTGACTTCTTTTCATGTATCTTGCTTTTTCTTTGGCAGTAAAACATCCATATCCCTTCAGCGATCAGGTTGTTCTATATATTCGTCATCTTGGACCAGGAGTGTCAGTAGGGCAAGCATGGCAAGAAGGTAAAGCATTAGAACAAGTGCCTCAAAAGTTATGTGGTGAGATTCTAATGGTGAAAGATTATGCTGCATTATCCGAAAATCACTAAAAGAATCTACTAGTAGTTCTGTTAAGAGAGGTGAAAGATTAATGCTAATTATTAGTTAAAAAAAACAAAGGTCTTCACACTAAATCCCTATATACAATTGATTTGTCAATATGTAATGGAGAAAGGTACTGCAAATTTGATGCAGAAAGGGGCTGAGAATATATGAAAATATCAAAGCTAATTGAACCATTGATAACTGTGGAAATTTTTGATAATTCAAATTACCAAGTGCTCATTTTTTTTTCATTCAGATTTTTTGACAGCATACTTAATTCTAGTTAAATTAAGACATTTTAAGGCTAAGCATCACTTGCTAGATGTTGGAAAACTAATAGCAAATACTATATATTATTGGCCCAAAGCTAATTAGCTTTATTTCTTTTTTACTTTCAACAATGTAGGGATTGATCACTTATTAAAAAAAATATGTATGTTTCTTGATCATGATACTCAGGATTCTATATAACGTTTAACATCAAGCAATTGCATTGTATATTACATTATAATGATCATTCTAACATTGGCATAAAGTTTTAACTACCATCCCCTTTTCTTGGTCCATCTTAAGTGGACATCATTTAATGTTTCTTTTTTTTATATAAAAATATTTCGAAAATTAATTTTTAATTTGATATTATGGCCAAAAATGACAAAATACTTTAACTTTTTCAATAAAATAAATTACATTATTAAAATAGTTGAGTTCAAGTTATATTTGATGTAATTGTAAGTACTTATACATTGTGTTCTTGTCTTTTTAAAATAAGCAATATTTTGATACCTCCAAAGTAAAATAATTGATAAGCAAATGAGAAATTAATTAACTTATTCACATATTTCATCTATATAGATTTGCTTGATGATACTAGCGCTAACTAATGACTTTTGGAAATCCAATTCAACTGACTGATCAAGTTCGACTCAAGCCTTTTCAATCGATTTTGTTGGTAGTTATGGTTGGTATTCTATTTGATTCCATAATGCTCGTTTGTCATTGGTTGGATGTCCAAAGTAGAGGGGAGCTTAACAAACATAACTGGTTGATCCAGTTCTTGACCCATATATCTTTGATGGCTATAATCTATTGCACTCAAAAGGATCTTGGTCGTGGTTTTTGAAGGCCATTTCGATGTTTGTGAGGCTAAAATCTTATCGTTGGATGTTAAGATATTTGTCGACAAATTCAATATTTGAACGTGCAATGAAAAGATCCACCCATGGAAACCCCTCTCCTTCCCTCATTGTCGATTGCCTTCGGCCATCTATGTACCTAATTGGTGGCTGGTGCCTGGTATGCAATAAGAATCGGCTGAGTTAGGATTTCAATTTAGGGAGACAAGATTTTAATTCCCCGGCCAGGGCGATCCACCTGTGGTGCTAGTTTTTAAGCAACAAGAGGTGGTAGAGTTAAGATTTCAATTTAGGAAGGCAAGATTTTAGTTTCTATCGGCGGGGCACTCCACCTGTGGTACCAGTTAATTTTTTGAACTTGAAGTTATCATTTTAGGTGGTAGGTGTAAGACAAATACCATTTTTTTTTTTGTAAGAAAAAAATGGTTAAGGGAGAGGGTGACCAGTGTGGCTTTCATACTTAGGAGTAAACATAGTAGTATTCTAATCGCTCCCAAGCAAGATCCCATATTCCTGGTCAGTTAAGTTAGGTTAACCATTTGGGATGTAGATAGGATATAAGGAATACCAACACACAACTAGTTGTTGAGGCTCGAACTCAAGTCCTGAAACTTGTTGGCCAAGTTTCTTACCCAAGGCCACCTGAATGTGTTCATGTTTTTCAATATTTTTTTTAGAAGCAAGAATTATGGTTTCTCCCAAGGTATGTAACTTGTAGTTCTCATTCCATTATTAATGCATCTTGCCAAGTCATTAACATGTAACTGACCAAGCTACTAAAACGATAATCAAGTAGTTTCACACTTCGATTATTAACTGCTTCTTATGGTCCCCTTGTGGGCTGTTTGATACTACTTTTCTTCTCTCTTCATAGCCAGTGACCTTTCAATAGAGTGAACAAACTAGCAATTATGTAATCCACATATAGCAAAGATCTGGTCCTTCTGAAGATGATGTACGTCTTAATATCCAGCTAAAGTCCTTTTCCTATAAAGATTTCCAGTTAATGGTTTTTGTCATTTTCTAACGAGGGTTTATCTATCCTCACTTATTTTTGTTACTATTCCCCATGCACATGCATATGGCAAGACTCAAGTTCAGGTTCTTCATATTATAATAAGGCCTGACCTTGAGCCAACTATATATATTCTTTAACATTTTTAACAATAATGATTGTTTTGAACCAGTCTTTCCATGTCATTCCATTGGAGAGGAGCCAAGAAAATGTTTAATTAAACAAACCATTTCGTCCATGTTATAGATTGTCCAAATCCAACGCAAAGACAATTATTGATCCGTGTGACTATCTCTAGATCCTAGAGTTATTCTCTTTCTAGTTGAGCCAAGAGCTCATTAATGCGAAGTATACCCACCTCAACGTCATGAGAAGCAAAATAATAATATCATTAGTATCTCTTCATAAGACTATGAGAGAGAGAGAGAGAGAGAGAGATTAGCTTTATAAAAAAAAAATGAAAAAAATTTACCTCAGCAGGTTTAATTACCTCTAAAATTGAAGATTGATAAACTATTCATGAATAGTTTTAATCAAATGAACTATTTAGGGTACGTTTGAGAACAATTTATTTAACTAAAATTAAAAACTTTTTGTTAAAAGTGTAGAAAAAAAATTTTAAAAAAAAACTTGTGGGGCCCAATAATCTATGGGCCAGGCCCATTTGCTCGTGGAGAGTCCAAAGGCCCAAGCCGAGGAGAGTTATGGCCCAAGCCCGATAAACACGGAGCATAAAACTGTTTTGGAATACAGCCGAGGACAGTTTAGTCCTCGGCAGATCCAAAATCCTACCGGAATAAAGGGGTAAAATTGGAATTGGACTAAATTTGAAAAGAGACCTAAAATATCTTGGGAAAATTACCCTTATGACCCTTCCCAGATAAGACTTTGCATCTAGCAGAGCCGTATTCTCCAGCCTTATCAATCATCCCCCACAATTCTGGGATTAGACTGATGGGACAAGTATCAGTCTTGGAAATGTTGACCCTATACGTGGACGAAGGACAGTGGACGTAGGCTAGTATAAAAGGAAAAATAAGGAACCTAGTGGGGGGGGCCGGGAAAAATGGTCAAAAAACCAGAGCCTCCCAGCCCACCTCCAGGAGAAAGACTCCATGGGTGAAGGAAAACTTAACCTTGTATGAACACCACGAAAAACCCACCGCCTGTCGATCAAGACCTAGCTTTCCAAACCCACGCTCTACAAATGATATTGTTTGGGCCTTTTTACGTGCGAACTCGACACCGTTACGGTCCGCCACGAATCGTGTCCTTACAATTGGCGCCGTCTGTGGGAAGGGCTTGTGTGTTGGTATAGGAAGTGGGTCGATAGAGTTTCTTCGTTATTTCTAACCGTTGGTTATAGAGTTCTAGTATAAAGCTCTGCTAGGGACTGCGTTTCTTGACTAGGGGCTTGGTTGAGGAGCTAACTCCCTTAAAACCAAGGTCCCCCGTAAAGAGCAAACTAGGCACTTGGTAGCGTTAATCGTATGGATAAACTCTAGGGGCTCGGCTGAGGAGCTAACTCCCCTAAAGCTAAGATCCCACACAAAGAGAAAATTAGGTTTTGGACAGAACCAAGGCATTGCATGGTCCACGGACTCAAGCCTCTGGGAAAACCAACTACCTGGATGTGGAAAACTAGGTTTTGGACAGAACTAAGGCATTGCATGATCCACGGACTCAAGCCTCTGGGGAAACCAACTACCTGGATGTGGAAAACTAGGTTTTGGACAGAACCAAGACATTGCATGGTCCATGGACTCAAGCCTCTGGGGAAACCAACTACCTGGATGTGGAAAACTAGGTTTTGGACAGAACCAAGGCATTGCATGGTCCACAGACTCAAGCCTCTGGGGAAACCAACTACCTGGATGTGGAAAACTAGGTTTTGGACAGAACCAAGGCATTGTATCGTCCTCGGACTCAAGCCTCTGGGGAAACCAACTACCTAGATGAGGAAAACTAAGTTTTGGACAGAACCAGGGCATTGCATAGTCCTCGGACTCAAGCCTATGGGGAAACCAACTACTTGGATGAGGAAAACTAGGTTTTGGACAGAACCAGGGCATTGCATAGTCCTCGGACTCAAGCCTATGGGGAAACCAACTACTTGGATGAGGAACCAACTATCTAAAAAAAAAACTATGGCCCATAAACCTCGAAATCCATCCGAAGAGAACTCCGCGTTAACAGATGGGTTAATACCTTGATTGCGCAGATTCCTCGGTCTACCCTCGGATCCCCAGTATCAAAGGGGTTGATGCGATACGGCGCAACATATTACCCAAAAGCACAACCAAAGTCCCTCGCTACTCGGCTACCCTCTCGGACGAATTATTTAGAGTTTATCGTTCTCGGACATCACTCTAGCATGCATCGCGCAGCACTCAGCGGTTATCCCGGTTAGTTCCAAGAGTTTAATTTATTGAGGTTTAACCTTGTTATGCTTGATAATATTTGTAAGTTTAAACTAGTAGGAATCTGTGTTAAGGCATTTTTCTGCCTGGAATATCATTAAGGGCAAGTTTATATTTAATATTCATGCATAAAGTAGTTGTTATGGAGAAGAAAGATATGTATAGAGAAATAGCCACATATTTTATTAAGACAAAGGAACAGTACAGTGTACGATAAAAAGCTGAAACAAGCTTACATTATAACTAATTACGCAAGCGAAAAGAAAAGAGACAATAGAATGAAAAAAAAAAAAAAAAAAAAAGGCGCAGATGAGAGATTGGCTATTGTTCCAAGATGTCGTCTAAGGAAACCATTCCTCGACGCTTCTACATGCCCATAACTCAGGCAACCAAAGAACCCAACTTGGGACCTGCACCGGTGAAGAAAAGGGACAGGGAACCTGACCTCAGGCTAACACCATCTACAGAAAAGGTGCAGGGAGCTGGAAGTTGGGGAGCCCTCGCAAAAACTCGCCTGCTACAAGGCAGACGGCGCTGATGGCGGAAATTCCTTCTTCTGACATACCAAAAATCTGGCATGACCAAAACCTGCTTCGGATTTTGACTAAAAGAGGGAGGAATACCATCTTCCTCCTGTCAAAACGGAGGACTGGCTTGAATCTGTGCCATCCTTGTCCATACCATATCACCTTAAGGATTCGATGCCTCTGAAGCGTGCGGAGACCTTTCATCCCCATCCACGCCTCAAGCATCTTGTTTTGAGGCAGTGGCACTAGAAAGAAAGATCGCGGATATGGAAGAAGTATGGTTCTGAAGGGAACAGGAGAGTTCATGTGCAAGTGAAGTGACCCCCTATCCTATTTATGCCCAGAAGTAGACCGGTGGCATTTAATTCACGCAGCGTCCCAAGGAACGCTACAGACAAAATGTCTCTGGCTCGATTTCCAACGTCGTCTGCAACCCTGAGGCTAAAGGAGTCTCAAGAAGCGCACCTCGAACACTGGGACGCCAAAAAGTACCGCGTGATCAAAGACTACGGAAATACCTCTTAATTTGCTGGCCTAGTAAATTCGCGGCCCAGGCCCGTTCAGCATAGGAGCCTAGGGACAGAACCAAGGCCTTGCATGGTCCTCGGACCCAAGCTTATGGGGAAACCAAGTACAAAAAATTATAAAAATTACAAGTTTTGGACAGAACCAAGGCCTTGCATGGTCCTCGGACCCAAGCCTATGGAGAAACCAAGTACAAAGAATTATAAAAATTACAAGTTTTGGACAGAACCAAGGTCTTGCATAGTCCTCGGACCCAAGCCTATGGGGAAACCAAGTACAAAGAATTATAATTATTACAAGTTTTGGACAGAACCAAGGCCTTGTATGGTCCTCAGACCCAAGCCAGTGGGGAAACCAAATACTTGGATAAGAAAAGGTTTGAATTTCGTAAGATGGGTTACTTGATAAAAATGTCAGGTCATTTCATCCACGGCTTAAACACCATAAAAGGTTAAGGTCAATAAAGGTGTAAGGAAGGTGGTGGAACGCTCCAGCATTTAGTCGTATAAGAAGGCTGTTCATTTGGTGGGTGATATACTTTCAAATGGTTATTCCTTACACGGCATCAAACCTTCGTTTTTCTTCTCGGCTAGCATGGGGTAAGTATTACTTTTCACTGGTCGGCCTTATTGTGCCAAGCATTTCTATTAAAATCATGGCGACATCTTTTTATTATCAAGTATTTTGGTCTTAGTCGTCATTGATTTAGATGCTATATTATGGTGCCGAGCAGCGTTTGTAAATTAAAAAAAAAAAAAGGCATAGAGACAAAACGTGCGAAATAAAATAACAACAATTTTTATTAATGCGAAAAATTATTACAACGTACAAAGAGGGGCTCAAACGAGCCTATACAAAATGTGAACTGCCTAAGCAACAATTACATCCGTAGTACAGATAAGTAAACTGTCAGGCGTCTTTTAAACTCGTCTTTAAAGTCTCTCCAATCTCTACCTCAATACTGCTCATATTACGATAAGAACCTTCTTTGGGAAAAAATGAAGGAGAAGGAAATAGTAAGGAAGAAATCAATGAAGAAGATGGAGGAGAGGAATGAGGAAGATGGAGGACATGAGTAAAGAAGGAGGAGAAGAAGAGAGAAGAGATGAAAAGAAAGAAAAGGAGTAAAAGAGGGAGAAGAGAAAGCACCAGAATGGATCTGGTGCTGGGAAGACTAAGAAAGGGAAGCGGAGAGGGCCACCAGTGAACGAAGAGAGGAAGAAGCAGAGACACTTAGTCCCTGCCTCGTCCTTGACTCCTAACACACTGGAGCCATATTAGGTATGCTCGTAAGAGAGCGGTTGGTTACGATGATGGGAATTCTCGACTCAGTCACGCCGAAAGTTGGACATGATGAATCCCTGCTTCGGATTTTGGCTGAAAGGAAGGTGAGACAAATCTTAAGTCTCCGCCACCCTTGCCCCGACCGAGCCATTTCGAGCTTTATTAGAACACGGTGCTTTGAGGAGGGATTTGGTTCCTTCATCACTCGTTATAGTAAACGTATTTTGATGTGGGTAATAACAATTAGGTTAAATGAACCCTAGGGGAGGCCAAGTATTTCAAATCTCAGAAGGATGAAAAGGGATTCTTTACAAAAACAATAACCTCCTCCCTTCCTTCTTATATAGAGGGTGGAGCGGGAGACATTTAATAGGTTCAGATCTCCAAAGGAATCTGCCAACACAAACATGCCGGTTCCATTTCTCCACCCCATCAAAACAAACCGCCGAATTAAAGTAGTCTCGTAAATAGTGATCATTAAAAGCGCGTTTTGGATACCCAAACGATAAGAACGCATCAAGCGCGAAATCAAAAAACTGTCTCATAGACCGGTGCATTTCTTGGACAGATGAAGAGCCGCCAGCATTATTAATAGGTCAAATTGATTGGGCCGTAGGAAGAGGTTCGGCATCACCAAAACCCCCCTTTCCAACCAAGAGGTTGGACAGCCGGGTTTTGAGGGGCTATTGTGGGGCCCAATAATCTATGGGCCAGACCCATTTGCTCGTGGAGAGTCCGAAGGCCCAAGCCGAGGAGAGTTATGGCCCAAGCTCGATAAACAGGGAGCACAAAACTGTTTTGGAATACAGCTGAGGACAGTTCAATCCTCGGCAGATCCAAAATCCTACCGGAATAAAGGGGTAAAATTGGAATTGGACTAAACTTGAAAAGAGACCTAAAATATCTTGGGAAAGTTACCCTTATGACCCTTCCCAGATAAGACTCTGCATCTAGCAGAGCCGTATTCTCCAGCCTTATCAATCATCCCCCACAATTTTGGGATTAGACTGATGGGACAAGTATCAGTCTTGGAAATGTTGACCCTATACGTGGACGAAGGACAGTGGATGCAGGCTAGTATAAAAGGAAAAATAAGGAACCTAGTGGGGGGGCCGGGAAAAATGGTCAAAAAACCAGAGCCTCCCAGCCCACCTCTAGGAGAAAGACTCCATGGGTGAAGGAAAACTTAACCTTGTATGAACACCACGAAAAATCCACCGCCTGTCGATCAAGGCCTAGCCTTCCAAACCCACGCTCTACAAATGATATTGTTTGGGCCTTTTTACGTGCGAACCTGACACCGTTACGGTCCGCCACGAATCGTGTCCTTACAAAACTAAATAGTATAATGAGACTTATGATATTAAAAAGTGTAGTAAGATCCATGAATAGTAACAAAAATAAGTTAAAATTGCAAATAAGCTGAAAATTTCAGCCAATCCCAAACGAATACTTAATAAACCGAAAATCTTAATATTACACATTCATTATTTGGCACTCCACATACACGCAATTTTAAAATCATGTGTTTAAAACATGATTTCAGTTCATGTAGTAGTATGTGAGTGTATAATTACCTTTATCTTTAATAAACTTTTAACTAATAAAATTCCCCCCAAGAATTGTTGCAATCTTGATGTTTTGATTATGACATATGGCGAGGTGTCACCTACTTCTCTCCACATCAACAAAAACATGGCAGTCCAGGTCACAAACGTCCAGCAGCATGTGCCTCAATTTGCTCCTAAAAACGACACAATGAGACATGACATAGCTCTTAAAGAGTGCATGTGCAATCAATCGACAAAATTGATCGAGCGTCATAATGACATCAAAATACATGCTTTCTACGTCAACACTCCTCTCTTTTTCTTTTTTTCTTTTTTTTTTTTTTTTTTTTTTTTTTTTTTTTTTTTTTTTTTTTTTTTCAATAACATCGATCTTAATGAGATTAACCTCCATTGCAATGGTAGGGATTTTCTGAAACAGTTTTATATATATCCTTTCTTGGATACAGAGTATATATGTGATTGGTCTTAATCTCTATGTGATCCATTAGATTTTGAGTTCAATAAATCTCTTAGCTAGTAACTTAGGGTGACCAATGTTTTATATCTTATCTAGCAACAATATTAAGGTTCTATTATACCATGGTTTAAAAAAAATTTACCAAAAAAAAAGCTTAAAATTTAAATCCACTTCCAACATCTATTTTGTTCTTTTTTTTTTCTTTTTTTTTTTAAAATTTTTATGAGAGAGAGAGAGAGAGAGAGATTGAATAGTATTATTAAGCCACAAAACTATTAAACATATTAATAAGTAGATAGTAATAACACCCTTGTTTAGAAAAAAAAAAGTTTAACATGCTTTTAGGTCCATTAAAAATATATCTTTAAACAGCAATAACAGTATAACATATAAGAGAGTGGGCAACTACAAAATCAGTGATACTTTGGACACATCTTTTTTTTTCTTTTTCTTTTTTTCCATAATTGCTAAAGTAGGTGACACGATACTTTTTCTTCACATCTTACTGTCTACCTTCAACAATTGTAAAATTTGTTACCGAAAAAAAAAGGATTAGGAATTTAACCTATTTTCTAGACCTTAAGAGATACGAAGATGAAGTAAAAAATTGTGTAAAAAAGCATTTAGATGACACAAAGATTTAAATTGTTTAACCATATATGCCTACAACCCTACATTTACAAAGTTTCAACAATTGTAAAATTTGATATGAAAAAAAAAAAAAAAAAAAAAGTGTGTTAGGAATTTAACCTGCTTTCTAGACCTTAGGAGAAACAAAGATAGAGGGAAAAATTATGTAAAACAAAAATTACATGACACAGATTTAAGTTGCAACAAATCCTAATTCTGCAAAAAAAAAAAAAAAAAAAAAAAAAAAAAAAAAAAAAAAACCTCGAACTGTCATTTCAAAAGGAGATAGAAATTTTTCACTAAGAAAATCTCATTTTAAATCGTAACGATTTGTTTGGTCATAAATCGGATCAAACACAAAAACAGGCCGAATATAGCCTAACAAAGACAAAGAATCCATAACATTATTGCCACAAAATAGAATAGCATCTAGCCGAACTGGGGAATGATAATGATATATATTCCTGTAGTGTAACATTGTGGGAAAAAGTAGTTTCACAGCAACGACAATATAATAGACTGTTTGATTAATATAAGATCCGAAGCATCAAAATCATGTCGTGTAGTCAACTGGGGATTGATAATGAAAAATTATGTACGCACCACGCGTGTTCTCATGTTTCACGTCTTTAATATGTTCCTTATCATGATGCCCACGTATTATTTGACATTATTATGGTGATCTCTCTCTTTTTTGACAAGCATATTTTATAGTTCATAAATGTTACGTTTTTTTTTTTTTTTTTTTTTTAATGGCCGGACTATGAAAGCAGAATTTTCTTTCCTTTCCTTACCTTAATGATCCCCCAACTTGAATTATCGATTTAGTTTCAGTTAATGTAATTGGTAAAATATTTTGTTGTTGAAAAATAGATTTAAAGTATACTAAAAACAAATTGATGACTTGACTTAATGATAAAAGTAGTTATTATAGAGTGGACGCTATAAATTTAAAATAATATATTTTTAAAGAACAAAAAACACCTGGAAGGATTGAGACAAGATTCAATTTCATTGTATAAATTTATTTTCTTTTTGAGATGTATTTCGATGATTTTCTTATAATTTACAGAGACGTGAAACCAAGTTTGTAATTGTTATATGTTGATGTTGCTGTCAGTATTTTATTATAACCTGTATATAGGAGGGTTTTTTTTTCTTTTCTTTTTTTCTTTTTCTTGATTGCTTATTATAAGTTAAATAGCCAAAAAAAAAAAAAAAATGTAAAAATGTGTACAAATTTTAGAATAACGATTGTGTATAGCCTTCTCTTCCATTTTCTTTGTATACCAGGATACATATTAGTAGTTTCATATTTAGAGCTTATAATTAAAGCCAAAGGCCTTAAAGAAAAACACGTTTTTTGTGTGTCTACCTCTCATATGTATCATTTGATTTTAAATTGCTGATGAACCTTTCTAGTGCACAGTACATTAAAAAAATAAAAATAAATAAAAACCCTATTATTATTCATGTGGTCAGCTTTGGTTCAACAATGCTACAAGTAGTTGGATCTACTTTTTAGTACATAGTTTCTCATCACATCACATGAAACACATGTTTGGTCTAAGTTAGTACTAAAAAAATCATAGAAACAAATCCTACCATATTTATCTCAGTTGGACTGATAGTTAATTTGTTAAAGTTAGAAGCAAGCATTATAATCATCCTTTGAAAAAGAATAAGGCAAATGAACTCAATGCTGGATACAAAGTGTTCAAAAGTTAAAAAGAGAATGCTTTGAAAAGGACTGAGGTCCACATGACTTACATGAGAGGCAGAAGTACAATCATGCATCCCCTTTGTGGAACAACATTGGGATATACCCACAAAACACTCGGTAATGCTAAAGATTTGAATAATAACATGGGATTGAGATGAGACAGATTCAATTCTTTTATCAAATTCATGGTTTGGAATCTGCTTTGATGACAAAGGGACCCAGTCATGTTGATTATTCTGTTCCTGCCGACACTATTTTGGGCCAGTTTTCTTATTTCCAAAGTACGCAACTGTTTATTTAAGATTGGATAAAAAGAATAACAAAAAATGAAAACAACGGGCAAAGGAAGAGAGGGACTTAATCATGATATAATCAGAAACTGTTGCAAATATACAAATTAATGGTCTCACTCTTACATGTGTAATTCTGGGACCAACTCTCAACTTGACCTCAACAATACTCAACCTATTTGGTGGTGATACAAACTGTGCTTATCTAAGATACAAAACCACACTCAAGCAAGAATACAAGAACAAAATACGAACTTGACCCTTTGTTCTTGCATGTAAATTACAATGAACCAAATTAAAAAACCAAGAAAATAATGACATTGAATAACCTAAAAGAATGACTTTGATTTAGAGAACATGAATAAAAAGTATGGAAAGAATTTATGTGGACATTTTAAGAATAATGAACTTAATTTTATTCAACCGGTTGATAGATGTACCTGTGGTACCTCCAAACCAAACACCTTCAACTATTGCCAAAAGGAGTGTTGCTGCTGCATGCCAGATTGGCTGGCATTTTTATTTTCCCTTTTATTGTGATCTTGCCATTATCCTCTAGCTCATTTGTTCACCAATTAGATCAAGACCCACAAGGAGGAAGGAGATACCTTGAAATAATAGGAAGTAGAAATGCACTCCTTGTGCTGATAGAAGGCTCCTAACTGCAGCGGTTAGCAGTAAGAAAGCCAGTGCAAGCTCCTTCTTAAATATCTTATTCATTTTCCTGACAGGAGGCTTTGGAGCAGCTTCTTGATGCTCTTTTAACTTGTTGAGCTCAGAGAGTCCACTATCAGAAACTCCTCTATGAAGTTGTGGGTAATTCATAGCCTTTGATTCCCTCTCTTCAGCAGCTAAAAGGTCAGGTTCTGATGACCGGCCTGCTTTCTTGGTGACAACCCATTCATAAGAGCTCCCCAGTTGGAATAGCCCAGATATCATAGCATTGAATTTTATAACTGACATTGTATTCTCAAACAGAAGATAAGGGACAATGAAGGGAAAGTATCTTGGGGCAGGGAGAATGCTCATGAATGACATGATTACGGGCACATAACAAATAACCCATGCAGGTAGCTCAGCTTCTGGGACAAACATGGTCAAAGGAAGAATTATGCAAAACAATGTGAAAGAATAGAATGGGAGGATTAGTTTCCTAAGAAGAAAGAATAGTAGTATTAAGTTTGCTTTCTTCCAGAATGCAATCTGCAAAATTGTGAAATTTAGTATACTATAAGAATTTTACCATTGTAAAGGAAAAAAAAATCATAGAAGGAAAAAAAAAAAAGAATTGGAGAGCAAGAACTACCTTGGAAGTTATGATCGCAGGAAGGCACAAACGGAACAGTTGCATCGGACCAGAGTGCCAACGGTGTTGCTGTTTTCTGTAAGCTTCATAAGACTCCGGAAGTTCACAAAGGACCTGAAAATGAGTTTTTAAAATTTAAGGCATCATCAAATTTGTAAAATTGTA
Organism: Quercus lobata; assembly: GCF_001633185.2. Lineage (NCBI taxonomy): Eukaryota > Viridiplantae > Streptophyta > Magnoliopsida > Fagales > Fagaceae > Quercus > Quercus lobata. The sequence continues at coordinate 83,247,792 of NC_044908.1, forward strand.
AAATGAAAGGGAGAAAAAGCTTTGACTTCAATAGCAATATTGAATGTGTTACAGTGAGAAACATGAATACTTATGAAATCCCAAAGTAATCATGAATTTATGTCTTTAGAAATTTTTACTTTCTCAGCTTAAAACCTCCACGTTCCTAATTGTCATCATGATTGCAGGATAACCAAAAGGTAATGGAAATTATGTGCTTAGCTTGAATTGTAGAGAAGCACAGAACTGTATAATCCGGCGTTACCTTCACATCATCAAGGAAGATGAATTTCCAACCATTGAGATGGGCACGGACTGCTATATCCATATCCTCCACGGTTGTCCGCTCAAGCCAGCCTCCAGATTCCTCTAGTGCTTTGATTCTCCAAACTCCAGCAGTACCATTGAAGCCAAAGAAATTAAGGTAGACCCCATTAACCTGCTGCTCCACCTCAAAGTGGAAGCACATATTAACATTTTGGAGGCGTGTCAACAAGTTTTCATCCCTGTTCACAAAGGCCCACCTAGCCTGAACCAAACCCAGCTCGGGAGTATTCTGCAAACAAGTGATAGAAACAAATTAGTCCCATGAAAAAAAAGGCTAAAAACTAGCAAGAGTGAACTAAATGAGTTTCAGACACCTTAAAATGTGGAACTGTCTGCTTAAGGAAATCCGGATTTGGTTGAAAATCAGCATCAAAGATTGCAACAAATTCATAATCCTTCACATAATCACAATTCATTGCAGACTTGAGATTCCCTGCTTTGTAACCCGTTCTAACCAATCGATGCCTGTAGATAATGTTGACACCCTTTTGGCTCCACTTGGAGACCTCTCCCTTAATTAGCCATTGTATGTTCTCATCATCAGAGTCATCCAGAACTTGGATCAGAATTCTGTCTTTAGGCCAATCAAGTTGGCAGACTGCTGAAATAGATTGTTCATATACCTAAAGGTGTTGATAACAAAGTTATTATCACTAACATTGTGAATAGCCTGTGGAAATTAGTACAGCAGTTTTTATAACTTCATACCATTTTCTACAATTAATGATGATTCAGTCAAACATAAGGGTGCCAAAATGTAATAAATTGAACTAAAAACGAGTTTATATAATTGAAAAACAATACTTGTCACAAGTAGGTCATACAGAACACATACATCAGGAAGCATTGAGACACATACCTCTCTCTCATTACACATAGGAATTTGAACAAGAACCATGGGATAATTGCATCCCGAACCTTCCAAATCGTCTGACTTGAATGGATCCCCTTCAATCCTTGGCTTAATCTTCTTGAACTTGATCCAGAAGCAGCCTAAACACTGCAACATACGGTCTGCAGACTGGATTATGAAGAGAGCAACACAATAGCTAGAGAGAAATTGAATTGGAGGCGCAATATAATCAGCACGAATCTTCAACCACGCAACGTAGATCATGTTAAACCATCCTTGTATCTCCGAAGTTTGCGGGATATGCAAATTATGGTTCTGGAAATAATGCCAACCTTTCAAGTGGGCAACCACTTCAACTGCTAGAAATGTCAAGGCCATCACTAAGAATGCTAGAATGATCCTAAACAAGAATCTTCCTTTATTCGATTTCTCATTCTCCATTGTAACTCCCTGGCCAAATATCAATCTATTCTTAATGACACCAAGCAATGTCCAAAGACCATTTCCGAGCCACGCAATGGAACCGACAGCTCGATGTGCCTTTAGAAGCAAAACCCATGTAAATTGTTTTGCATTCTTTCCCCTATCCTTATCAACCCGTTGGAATGCAGCCTCAGAACCATTCATATCTAGTACAGAGTAATTGTGGTTCTCCATGGCTGCTACTTACTACTACTGGATCACCCTTCCTTTTACTCTTTTTTTGGCTAACTAACTACAATAATCTATTAATGGAGCCATATTTACCTCTCAAGTGTACAGAATTCAGACACAAGTACACAAACAACTCCATTAAAACAAAGCACACAAAGTCCACTATACAAGAACCAGTACCTTAAAACCTTAGCATTTTTAACAATTCTACAAAACCCAGATCCAATATTGAGAAACTCAAGTACACAGTTCCCAGCCTAACCACAAAGAAACAGAATTTCCAATCAAAATCTGAACTTTTTCAAAACCCAGAAGCCAAAATGGGAGAACTCACAAAACTCATGAGGACCGGCCACAAAGAATCAGATCCACCACTCAACTAATGAAGAGAAACCCAGTTCAAGCCTCAGCATTCCGCACCAAATGATGCAGAAATGGAACAAAAAGCCAGAGAGAGGAGCCAGAGTGTGGGGTTCTTCTTGCTAGTTTGCTACTTGCTACTTGCTACTATAAAAAGGCTTAACAAATTACAAGCTACCCCAACACGAGAATAACCATAATGGGAAAACTAATCTTATTTCCTTTTTTTAACATGGTCATTATTTTTAGTCAACTGATTAAGATTCAACTAACTGAAACCAGTTCTCATTATAAAAAACAACTGAAACGGTTTCACTTAAATAAGTGTCTTTGTTGGTAGTTTTACACCGGCTTCTTGCTCTTTGTCTCACATTTTAATATCATATAAATAAATTAGTTTTATAAAAAATAGTAGGTATACGAGTAAAATCTCACATTAAATACTGATAAACAGAATAAGTATTTAATATAACATATTTAAATTCGTACTTTTTTTAGATTAAATGATGTCTATATATATTATCTTAAATACTCAAGATGTCTCTTTAAAGTATTATCTACATAACAAGTGATAACAGTTAGTAGGACTTATTTATGACATTGGAATTCATATAAAGATAGAGACAAGGTGATTGTTGAATACTCACGTGTGATTGTGTGAGCTCCTCCCATATTGAATACTAACGGGAAGAAGTTGTCAAAGGGAATTCCATTCCTATTCTCATTTCAACTTTCAAGTCAAAATATTGGCATGATTTTCATTGGATAGGATAAAAGGTGAAAGAAAAAGTTGTAGTAAAACTAAACAATATAGATAGGCAAATTTGTTTTTTTATATTATCATAGATAGCAAGAAGATAAAGTTTACAAATTGAAAACAGAATACCAATCCATCTGAGAAAGGAAGAGAACAGTCCTTTTTTTTAAAATAGAAAACAGTCCATATTCTTAGAGAAATAGAAATCTGATTTTTGGATTTTGGAATTGTATTGGAGTTGCAGAATGATGGAGATGAGGTCAGCAGTAAGAAGAGAAAAGATTACTAAAATAATATAAAATTAATTGTTTTATAGTAATAATACAAAAATGACAAGGAGAAAGAGGGATAGAATGGCCATAAACAATGCTGATCCCTAGTCACCATATTGGCCTCGATTTAAGTCACAAACTCCAAAATTTAAGCTGATTCGGTGGTCAATCCTCTGTCATCGATTTAAGTGATTTTCAGTCAAATAGTTGAGCAAATCTAAGAATGAATAATCTGGCATTTTTTGTGGATGCTGCAAACTTTGAAAAGTGGAGTAAAATAACATGTTGATGTGAAAGTGGGAGATAGTTAATTTTAGTTTATTATATAAGATAATTGTAAAAAAAATATGTTATCTTAAAATTACTCTAATATAACGTGGCATCATTTATTTTTTTCTGAAATCTCTTTTTATTTTACAAATAATAATAATAATAATAATAATTTTAAAAAAAAAAAGAAGAAGAAGGAGGAGGGTTAAATATTAATTGCTCCAATTCATCGTAAACTATAGCCTATGGGTTAAAGTTACTTGTATTTTGTACCTCAAATTAGGAAAATTTGAAATCATTATTCCAATTATAACAAAACATGCAAATGACACCCTATTACTTGTGTCATTAGTTGACTCTTTAACTTTAGGTAAAACTAGCCTCAAGCGCGTGCAATGAGATTTTTTTTTAGGAAAAAAAACTTATATTTTTATTTTATTTATATAATTTTTATTTTGAGAATTTATTTTATAAGTGGATAAAGCAATTTTTTTTTTTTTTATAAAGCAATTTGAAAATCAATAGGAGAGTGACCTTATTTCTTAGGCAATATTTTAGTGTGAGTTAGAGTTGCATTTTTACCAAATTGTCTTTTAGTTTTGTCTCTACTTAAACATAGAGGTATAGTGATATTTTTTAACTAAAAAATGAGGAATCCAAACAAGAGGAAACCCCTTAAATAATAGTATAGATAACTCAAAAGTAATTTATGCATACCATCTCATTATAAGCTTCTATTGTTCAAAACAAAGAAATCATATCATATCATATCATATACTATATAATAAAAGTTGGGCTTTGATGCTGTAGTTGTGCCAAGTGGCTTCATCAAATTACAAAATTTTAAAAAAAAAATTTAGATTTGAAAAAAATATATAATTTTTCTTCTCCTATAATCTCTAAATTGATAAAAATCTTAATTTGATTATTACAATCCAAATTCTTCATATAATCCATCTCATCATTATTCTTCTTTTTTATCCCCCAATTTTTTATTTCTACGGTTTGTCAATTTCTTCTTCTTCTTCTTTTTTAATTTTTTTTTTTAAATATTTAGATAAACACAATTTTTTATAGATTTTTTTAAAAAATAGATATAATTTTCTTTTCTTATCTTTTTCTCCTATAATTTCTAAGTTGATAAAAACTTTTAATTTGAAATCACTTCTTTGGATAAAGTTTGATACACACAAAAACTTAATAATTTAATATCAACTTAACTTCTTCTCATCCATTAATATATATATATATATATATATATATATATGTATATATATATATATATATATATTCTTCTTTTTCCCCCCAATTTTTGATTTCTATGGTTTGTCAATTTGTTCTTTATATATATATATATTATTATTCTTTTTTTTCCCCCATTTTTTGATTCCTACGGTTTGTCAATTTGTTCTTCTTTTCTTTTTCTTTTTAATATTTAGATAAACACAATTAAAAAAGAAAAAATAATTAAATAATTGATACAACTTAATTACCTATAATACATATTTTAAAGTTACATTATCTCTTTCTTTTAATCAAATATCATCTTCTTAATGGGATTTTATATAGTAGAGTTTAACTGGAACTCTACTTCTCTTACAAGTACATGTGAAAATAGCACTATTTAAAGTAGATTAGTTATTGGATTTTGATATCATGATATGTAAATCAATTCCATTGCTACAAGGGAATGTAGTTAATTTTTTTTTTTTTTGTTTTTTTTTTGCGAGATGGAAATGTAGTCATTTTTTTTTTTTTTTTGAAGCGGAAAATGTAGTCATTTAGATCTAGCTTATAAATTAAATTGCGAGAAGGAAGTATCAATTTCACACTTTCATTCTATATATACGGCATGCTGCAGTCCCTCTCTTCAATTTTTTCCTTATTTACAAGGTAAATTTCTATCTTCCTCAATCTAAAAGCTACGATAATGTTTGTTTATAATTTAATAGAACAAAGTTTATTGAAAGTCTAGGCTCTACAAAACTCACAAATTTGGATTGTGGGGTTTTTATTTATTTATTCTGAAGGTGTTGAATCCGTTGATTATTGATGTGCTTGAATATGGTTCTTGAGATTTTCTTAAATTTTGTTACGTGTAGTGTATTATAATAAAAAAAGCAACAACTTTTTTTTTTTAATTACTACACTACAGACTTTAATGCATCTTTAATTGTAGAAATTTTTTTAGATTTTTAGATTTAAAAAATATATATAATTTTTCTTCTCCTATAATTTCTAAGTTGATAAAAAATTTAATTTAATTACAATCCAAATTCTTCATCTAATCCATTTAACAAACAAGTTTAAGTTTAAGTAAGACTCTTATTTTATTTGTTCTTATCGACTTATTTGGATAAAGTAACAATAAGTATTGTATTAATTTTTTTATAAAGTAACAATTTTACTTTTAGTCTAATTTAAACGTTAATTGTTGTTGTTGTTGTTGTTTTTTTTTTTTTTTTTTTTTTTTTTGTGTGTGGATCCGTGTTGATGGTAGTGGTAGTGGTCCTCCAAGGAAAATAATAACACTGAATGATGCCTGGACCTATCTCATGGAAGTGAAGGAAACGTTTCAAGACAAAAGAGAGAAATATGACTGTTCCTTAAGGTCATCATAGATTTTAAGGCTCAAAGGTACACTCATTGCATTTATGCAGTTTTTGTCTTGGAATAATGGAACATTGCATCTAAAAACCCAATGGATTGTGCCATTTTTTTCTACCTGCAGAATTGGCAATGTTGACGTCACGATCAGAGTGAAGGAATTATTTGAAGGGCATAATAACTTGATTTCTGGATTTAACATCTTCTTGCCAAAGAAGTATTAAATAGCCCTTGAGGATGATGAGGCTAGTCCACAAACTAAAAGAAGGTTTAAGTTGAACAAATTGACAAACCGTAGAAATCTAAAGTTGGGGGGAAAAAAAAGAAGAAGAATGATGAGATGGATTATATGAAGAATTTGGATCTTAATAATCAAATTAAGATTTTTATCAACTTAGAGATTATAGGAGAAGAAAAAAAAAAAAATATATATATATATATATATATTTATATATTTAAATCTAAAAATCTAAAAAAAATTCTACAATTTAGTGAAGTCACTTGGCGCAACCATAGTGTCTAAGCCTAACTTTTATTATATAGTATATGATATGATATGATATGATATGATATGATATATATATATATATATATATATGCATTTCTTTTTTTTTTTTGAGAAACAGGTAAGGAATTGTATTAATGAAAATCAAACTGAAAAACATCCTCTAAATCACGTGGTAGATCTTCCAACCACACATCAAAATCAACAGATACAACTGCTCTATGAGCGAGAGCATGAGCAAGCTTATTACCCTCTCTCTTAACATGACAAAAACTACAATTAACATTAGATACTAAACTATGAAGGGTCATACTAACGAGTGCCCTTAGGGCACTTGTTAACAATCCATTTTAGGAAAGTTTTGACATCATTTTTATGGGAAATGAAAAAAGCTGTCGAAATATTAATTATTTTTTTTCTTTTCCCATAAAAACTTTCTTTAACTAGATTTTTAACCAATGTCCTAAGGACACTCGTTAGCATTTCCCAACTATGAATACCAGCAATAACATTTCCAAACATAGTCCTAGAAGGCTTGGCCGCAATAATAGCTTGGATGACCCGTAAGGAATCACCCTCCACCACCATGGATTGAAGACAAAGCTCTTTGGCAAAGACAATTGCTCTACTAGCAGCTAAAGCCTCCACTACGTCCTTAGAACTCGGGTGCCTAATTTTTTGACTCAAAGCACCAATGATTAAACTCGCCGAATCCCTAATAACCACCCATTGACCTAGACATGCCTGCTCCTCAAATAAAGCACCATCAAAGTTAATTTTATATATACCAGAGGCCGGAGTTTTCCACTGAGTATCACCATTTCAAACAACCACCCGAGGAACCTTTTTATGCACATCATGAAACTCATTCAACAGATCAGAAGCACGATGACACACCTCCCCAATGCCCTATACCTTTTGTCACACCCTAACCCTGTTCCGACGCTCCCAAATGCACCACGCAACCATGGCGAAGAGCTCCATCAGCCTAGGAGAAACTTCCTTACGCAAAAAAAGGAATCTCTTTGAACGCATAAAAGAAACCGCTGATCAGACATCCAAATGGCTTTCACCAAATCACATAACCACAAAGCATTTAATAATACCTTAGTTTCACACAATATGAATTTATTATATAACTTAAAATTAAAATATTTAATTATTTTTATTATATGTTCTATTATTTAATTTTAAGTAAATTAATAAAAAAAACTATTTACATGTGAATTTTGATAAAGTCGTGCATCGCATGGGCATAATACTAATTATATATAATAAAAGTTGGGGTTAAACGCCGTGGTTGTGCCACGTGGCTTCACCAAATTGCAGAAATTTTTTTTAAATTTTAGATTTTTAAAGAACTAAAAAAGAATAGTATACTACCAGGATTCTAATTCATTCTTATCATTAAATAAAATTAGATTAACATTATTTTTTTATTTGTTAGGATATATTTCTTAAATTAAGGGATAATATTTAACATACAAAAATTTAATTTAGATAATATTTATCATCTAAATTTTCAAAATTTATTTCTACTCTAATTAAAAGTCTATTTTAAAAAATTTCTAAATTTAAATCTCATCCCACGTTTTTGTTGTTTCTATTTTCCTCAAGTTGCAACTTAAATTTTATTTATTTATTGTTAAATTAATATTATTTTATCAGAATATCAAGTTACAAAACTTGATTATTAAGGGATAAACAAAATCCAAATTCTACAAGAGGTGATTAATATAAATTTATCCCAAGAAATAGTATATATCTCTATTAATTTGATAATCTTTATCCATGCCAAAAAACAGTATATATCTCCATTAATTTGATAATTTCTACGTTGATGACATTTCTAACCAAAAAAAAAAAAAAAATCTATCAAAATAAAAAGTTTGAGAAACAGCCTCCAAAGGAATACAAGAGGTTCGACTTGAAGAAGCTTTCATACGAGGAAAGAAAGGCCAAATTGATTGAGAGATTGAATGCTTTTAACTCCGTAGCCGATGATGATGAGGATGATGAGTGAAAGTGGTGTTGGATTCAGTGCTTAATATTTGTTGATTATCTATGATATATTTTGTTTTTTTGTCAGCACAACTGAGAACCTAGCCGTGTTTTTCTTTTTGTTAAATTTGTCATTTTTGCAGGTTGTCTTTCATCATCTAGATGTTTAACTATATATGAATTTTTACATCATTTATATAAAAAAAATATATCGACCACGTTCTCTTTCTCTCTTTTTTTATTTTTATTTTTTATTAGCATTACATTGATTCTTTTTCCCAAAGATGAGGTTTCCATTGCTACTATGGACAGGTACGTATCTCATGCAAGCATATATGAACTTAAATTGCCTTTCAATATTTTGAATGCTTTATTATTTTGCTAGATGTGATTAGGCTCAAAAGTATATGCTTCATTATTTTTCTAGATCATTTAAATACACTAAAACTAAGTTAATAGGATTTATTTTATATAATTTATCAAACAAAATGAAATAAATTTTGTCAAGTATGATTTATTTATCTTGTTCTGTTTTTACTTTTTACTTTTATTTTGAATATCAACATTTATTTACGTAAAATGTGCATAGAATTATGTATCCGTTTGCAACATTAATTAATATTTTTTTTTGCTAATTATTAGTATAATTTTCTATTCCCAACAAATTCTTCATTAATCTTTTTACATTTTTGGTTTTAAATTGCAAATTTTTGGACCATCATTATTAAATATGTTTTTTTTTCCTTGCGATTATGGAACTTATTTGACTAAAGTAGTAAAATCAAAATGGAAATGATAGCTCTTTATGAAAAAAATTTTATTTTAAAGCCTGGTATTAAATGGTCATAGACTCATAAGCAATTTTACAATCTATATGGTTCAATTTTTTTCTTGATTTTGTTTTACAGGTTTGTCATAAAAGATTCCAAGCATCCTAAGAAAGGTGTGTAATCTATATGTAGAGCTCTACAAATTTTTTTTTTTTTTTTTTTTCATTTACATGCATGTAGTGTGTCTCTTACAATTCAAACTATTCATTTTCTTTTTATTTCTCAACTAAATTTTGTATTATATAAATTTATGTATAAAATTGTGCAATGTATAGGAAGCAAAAATTATGATAGGTTCTATAATTAGAACAAATTAAAGGTTATTATTCTTCGAATAGTTCTATCTCTTAAAAGTGGCCAATTTTTATAATACTATGTCTAAAGATTTTAATAAAGAACAATGACGAAGAAGAACAAGGATACTCTAAAAACATAGTCTACAAATAACTATTCAAAGATTTTCCAAAGGAAAAAAAATACTTCTAACAGTTTTTAATCATTGATATTATTTTTAACAATAATTCAAGTCACTAACAAATTTGTACTTATTTTGTTATAATAATTATTAAAATATATAATTATTTATACATATATTTTATAAGTTTTTTCATAAAACTGTGCAACGTACGGGCCTATAACTAGTTACTAGAGAATTTGCACCTAAAATTATTTTTAAAAAAGTTACAGCTTATTGTTGGAAATTTTGTGGATTGATTAAATGAAGAATAGAATGATTTTCAAATCAGATACTAAGTTATTAAAAAAAGGATCCAACTAAAGAGTAATTAGTTCTTTAATATAGAAATTAGCCTTGCAAATAAACCATACACGTTGGCAAGAGGAAATGGGCTTTTGCCATTTTTTTTTTTTAAAATTAGCACAATGTCCTTGTTTTGAAACTATTAAGTACTGTGTTCCTATTTTTGAAACTTGATTTTAACAAAATCAAGTTCTGTATAAAATTCGATATTCTCAAAATCGAGTTATATGTAAATTTTTAAGTGAAACTCGATTTTGCTAAAGTCGAGTTTCACTTAAATTTAAAAAAAAAAAAAAAAAAAATTAAGTGCAAAATATGCATAGGACTCGACATTACAAATGTCGAATTCCACCTGTAACTCAATCTTTTAAAAGTCGAGTTTTAAAACAGGAACACAATACTGAATTGTTTCAAAATAGAAACATTGTGCTAGATTTTTTACGAAATAAGGGCAAAAGCCCATTTTCCCCCACATCAGCATATATGTTGTTTACTTTGTACTTTTATCATAGCTTTTTTTTAAAAAAAAAAAAAAAAAAAAAAATCTTTTTGAACCCAAATATCATTGTCGTCAATTGTCAGGGAAAATGGACATTTCTCCATAATTTTCAAACTATGCAATAAAATTCCCTATTTTGAAATTATTTAGTAAAATGCCCCTGTTTTTTAAACTCGATTTTAACAAAATTGAGTTCTCTGTAAAACTTGATATCCTTAAAATCGAGTTCTATATATTTTTTAAGTGGAACTCGACGTTATCAATGTCGAGTTTCACTTAAAATTTTCAAAAAAAATTAAGTAGCAAAATATGCATAGAACTCAACATTGCTAATGTCGAGTTCCAACTATAACTTGATTTTGTTAAAATTGAGTTTTAAAAATAGGAACATTTTGCTAAATAGTTTCAAAATAAGGGTATTTTGCTAAATAGTTTGTAAATTATATGAGCAAATGCCCATTTTCCTCGTTAATTGTCATTGGATTTGAGTCGGTACTTTGCTAGTGAATAGTTGTGGCTTGTGGAAAATGTATCACCCAAATTCCCGATCAAACATGACCATCAAAGAGTTGAAAAGTGATGTTAATGTTAGAATTTTTGTATGATTTTATAGTCCTTAGCTATTGGTACTTACAACTTATTTAAAGGACTATAAAGTCACAAAATATATTTGGGGAAATCAAGAGAGTTGGTTCATGGATGATCATCATGAACAATGGACAGTGACAAATCCGTCACATTATGGATAGCTAATATGTATATCAAGCATTCAAATTCGTTACCCATAGTTTTCCACATCATTGTCATCACTACAAACGGCAGTGGTTTTCACTCATCGTGCCTCTCTCTTTGTTGGGTTGTGTATATGAATCAATGTTGGTTTTTGGGTTGTGTATATGGTATTAGTGTACATGTTTTAGAAGGTGTTATGCACCCAAACTCATCTGATTTAAGGATCAGCCTCCATTTATATCACTAAACGCATGTTCAAATAATAATAGAATTAAGTTGGATCCCTCCTAATGCATATAGGAAATTAAGAAAAATTAAATCAAGCATATTGGTCACACATATCACACAATAAAGGATGGATTGATATATATATATATATAATCCAACTTAAAATTAAACTCCCGCGTAACATTAGTTTTGGGCCTAAAATGCCCTAATAAATATAACTTTAAGAGTCAAATATACAACGGTATAAATTAGCTAATACAATACCCTTGAATAATATTAATACAATCAATTATCCAAAAAGAAAATATTAATTCAATCTCAAGGCAACATTTACACTTTTAAAACAAGAGACACATTCCATATAGCAAGTATAGCTCTTGCACCAACTTTTAGATTTCATCGGTTGAACCAAAATTCACAACACCCTAAAAATGTGAAACACAACCCAATAAATAAAGTGAATAAAGATGAACATAAGATATGCTTCCAGTAAAACAAGTAGATAACAGAATATATAAAACATGATTTTTTTTTTTTTTTTTTTTGGAGAAGAATAAAACATGATGTTTAATGCATAAAAAGGCAAACATGACAATATAAAAGATTATCTCTAAGAGAAAAATAAATAAAAGCTTATTATATCTGTAAAACTACTAAGCATACTTATTAAATAACCAAAGTCATCCATTAATCATTTGTAGCAAGGTGTTTTCCATGATAACTTAAAACATTTAGATTTGATATATTCTAAAAATCCAAAAATAAATCAAACCCATCCTAAGTCCATTTAGACAAGTCACGTAACTCATTAAAAAGTCATATGACTAAAACCACATATAAATAGTCTCTTCAATGGTCACATAGTAGATTAGAGGAAAATAGTTTCAAATAAGTTGGAAGTTAAACTTTTTCCTAATAAAAATACCATCACTTGTGTGACTAACTTCTATATCATACCTCATTCTAAAGATGGATGGTTAACCATAACCATAAACATAGGTGAGTAATCATAAATTTGTATATGAAAATATTGAATAGGTTAGATTACAAATTAAATCTTATAACTTTATCTAACGTTCAATTCGACTCTCTAACTTCACTTACATCCAATTCAATCTTTAAAGTTTTATATTCATTCAATTTAGTCATCTCCTTAGTCTCTATCAGAAATGTACTGTTAGTGACCTCCAAAATGAGGCCAAAATGGCCCATTAGCATTAATTTTTGAAATATTTAGCAACAGAGCACTGTTTCGGAAATAATTAGGGAAATACCACCTTTTCGGGCCCTATAGTGGCGTTTTCCTGCAAAATTTTTTTATAAGTCCCATAACAAGTTCAAGGGGCCCTATAGTGGCGTTTTTAAGCCCTATAGTGACGTTTTTGGGCCCTATAGCGGCGTTTTCCTGCAAAATTTTTTTACAAGTCCCATAACAGGTTAAGGGGCCCTATTGTGGCGTTTTTAAGCCCTATAGTGACGTTTTTGGGCCCTATAGCGGCGTTTTCCTGCAAAAATTTTTTTATAAGTCCCCATAACAGGTTCAAGGGGCCCTATAGTGGCGTTTTTTAAGCCCTATAGTGACGTTTTCGGGCCCTATAGCGGCGTTTTCGGAAAAAGTGGTATTTCCCTAATTATTTCCGAAACAGTGCTCTGTTGCTAAATATTTCAAAAATTAATGCTAATGGGCCATTTTGGCCCCAAAATGATGTAGTTTCATTCTTTTAGAGGCGTTATTTACACTAAATCACCAAAAACAAATCCATTATTAAAGAAACCAAAAACTAGGTTATATTTGGACTTAGTATTATATAATTGGATTAAAATTTTTTTACGCATTATAGATTTCTTGATGCTGTTAAAATGATGATTTAGCTAGCCTTTTAAAAATTTGCCACTATGAATTTGAAATAATTTTATACCCGGTAATTTCAAATTCTCGTATTAATAAATTTTAATATATCTTTAGGAATCCTTGCTTAAGAACTTTTTTTTAAAAAATATTTCCATTGCAAATTTGCAATTATAGTCTACATTTATATTATATCTCACTTGATAATTAAAATTTATACTATACACGTTTCTTTATTTTTTTTTAACATTTTCCTACTTAATTTTTGTTTTTTATAATATTACATTGTTGAACTAAAATTTTAACTCTTTTACTGGCATTCTATAACAAATTAAAGGCAAAATTATAAATTTTACACTCTAACTTTGACCAAAATTCAATTAAGGCTTTTTATTTCATTTTATCCAATTCAAACCTTTAAATTTCAAATTTATTCAATTAAGAAATTTTTCTTCCCTTAGTCTCTATTAATAATGCTTCGTTAAGTTTCAAATTTTGGGTGATTTTATTTTCAATAAAAAAAATTAAAAAATTAAAAATTATTATTTTTTATTAAAAAAAGAGAAAATATAAAAAAGGACTTATTTAAATATAAAATAAATGGAGAAAATAAAAAGAGAGTCCATTGTTGGTAAGCCTAATGTTCTTTCTCTCTCACACATTGACCTTTATTCACTTGCTTTTAGCGTATTTGTAAAGATGTGTGCATTAACATATTTGCAACAAGTTTTTGTTGCATAAGATACTCCCTTCACCAACATAATAACATGGTATATTTTAACTTGTGGAACCCAATAATTAAGAAGGTACTTTCAAGTTTCAACTTGACGAACCATCAAGCCATTCCCATGCTTTATTTCTAATACATGCACAAGTTTTAAATAATAAGCATATTCTTTGGCAATAACCAGCTGCTTCCCATCGTACAAAATTATTTGACTAATTAATATCATCATGAGCATATTCTTTGGCAATTCCCTAATGCTTCCATTGTAGAAATTTGTTTAATTTTGTCAATTCCCAACTGCTTCTTTTGGCTTTATTAAGAAGCTTCCTCAACTTGTTATATATCTTCTTTTTCTCTCTTTTATAATTTTTTTTTTTTTTAAACTCATATACTTTTAAGCCTACCCCAGTCCTCTGTTGCTTAAAATTTTGTGTATACCTAATGCAAGAATTTAATGGACTAATAGGCATATGATAATCCACTAAAATATAGAATTCTTGCTAGTTAAGCATATATAACTAAGATTTTAAAGAAATTTAAGTACATGCTACATTGTCATCATTAATTTGTCTGCTTAGCATGTGAGAGTTAGGACCATCCCATTTATTATTAGGAAATACCTACCACCTTTGTTATTTGGAAAGGCAATGAGTCGAGTTTAGGATGAAGTGTTTTTGAGATGACAGAATACAATAAATATATATTAAGTGGAGAAGAAGAATTTAAATCCTAAACGTTTAGAAATGTTAAAATGTTATTTGTGGTTTTTATTTCTACTATGCATCTTGGGCCTTGGCAATGTAATAAATTAACTAACTAAGCTTGAAATATGCATCTTGCTCCTATTAATTGTGATTATCCACATTATTTTATTTCTATAAAAGGAGAATCATTATTTTAACTTGTACTAATTAATAAAAATGATATGTAAAATAAAAATAAATAAATAATATAATTGAAATTAATAATACAGTGTATAGTAAAAATGAGAAAATAAAAATCACATTTAAGTTATGTGGCCGATAATGAAACTGATTTTTAAATTTCCATATACATTATGTTAATTTTTATAAAACTTTTGTTATATAATTATTTAACTTACACCAAGTTATGTTAATATATATACACGTATGAACATGTTTGGATACCCATGATATATTAGCAATTGTCCTAAACCTAATAAGGTTTAGGCTTAGAGAAAATAATGATTCACTTAACTAATAGTTTAAAATGCAGAATCTGTTTCTAAAAAAAAAAAAATCTTCTCTTATCCTTAAAATCTAAAATCTTCATGTATATAGATTTAGTCACAAATTATTTTAGTACCATAGCCATTACTGGCTAAAGTTTGTTGACACCCATATTATGATTAATAAATTCTCACCTTTTATAGGAATAAAATTTTGTGTGCATTAGTATTTTTCCAGCTATGAGAACAACAAAATCTAACAATATTTTCACAATAAGCTTGTTTTGAGTGGGGTCAAATCTAAAGTATTCTTATTTTATTTTATTTTCACTTGTAGAGAACTAACATTTGTGAAAATGTTGTGAGAATTCATTTGAATTGTGTTAGGGATAACAAATTCCCCACGAACATTTTCACATCTAACTTACATAATATTCAATATTTCTAGAACCATATTATTTCTCACAACTATTATATGTGACTGATTGTGAGTTGTGAAGAAAAAATGTTGATTTCATGTGAAAATAACAAATAACCTATCACAGCCTACCATATATAATATGTATGGTAAAGATTGTAACCCTAAAAACAACTCCATAGTCCATAGTATGTATGGTAAAGATTGTAACCCTAAAAACAACTCCATAGTCCATAGTATTTGAAAGATTATAGATTGGCTCATCACTACCCATAAAGAAAAACACAATATTGGGACTCATCACTACCAAAAAAGAAAAATGCAATCTTGGGGTGCCATAACAAAATCTAGTGGGCTAGGCCCTTTTGCCTTGTTACGTGGGATTCAACTACAACCTTAGTCAAGCCCAAACAACAGGAAAATTATTGTTATACTCAAGGAGTAAACTCCCTCTCCTTCTCAAAGTGGGTGGGTACCAACCATAATGGGGCTTGCCACTCTGTGAGATAAGGAGCATACTCTCTAAGCATGTAGTAATCACCCCAAATAGACGTGGCAAAACGGGCGGGCCAGGTCGGGTCAATTGGGTTTGCTAGTCAAACGGGTCACAAGTCAAAATGGGTCAATCGAGTTGCGGGTCGGGTCGGGTCGGGTTTACCCGTATTTTTCAAACAAGGCTTTTTTTTTTCTTTTTTTTCAATTACAAAAACAATTCAATGACAACATGTTTAGAGAGAATGGATAAAATCAATTAAGCAAATGAATTGCACTTAATGCCACTTGTTAATATCCTTCCAATTCTAATAGTTTTAAGCATGAGAAAAATTATTTATAGTCATAAATTCATTGTGGAAAAAGTTTTCAATGTTAATAGTTTATTGTCAAAATGCATATAATTACAAGTTTACATCTTCAAAAAGAGATAGATCTTAAAACAAACAAAACAAGCCAGTAAAGTAGCAAGTTATCGATTTTCTTAAGTGCACATGTTCTTGTTGCATTTAAAATAATAGTAAAGTTAGATTACTTAGAAAGATAAACTAAACAAAAAAAAAAAAAAATTAAATAAACATAACATATTAAGTAAAGAAAAATAAGTAAATATTTTATAAGAATTACACTTCAATCTCAATCTACTCAACGTTGGTAGCAGATTCAGCACTGCAAATATTCATACTTGCAAATTGTAGCTCAAGTTGGCTAATTTTGTCAGCATCTTCATCTACAATACAATATTTTAATATAACTTAATGTACCATAAAAGCAAATCAATAAATAATTAAAATTGTATAATCATGACTATAAAAAATTAAATTACATTCAAATCCATATAGCCAACTTTTAATACACAACGTAGGTTCCACATTCTCAGATAAAAGACGTGATTGATACGGAGTAAGAATTTTTGTCCTAGTGCTAAAACTTGATTCAGAAGCAACAGTGGTTATCAGAATGCTCATGAGATTCTGTGCGCAAGAGAAAGACTGAAAGAGTAGAGAAACTGGGAAAGGAAGCTTTGTGGGTTTCACTGGTTTGGTTTGACTCAACTTTTAGCTTTTCCGTTTGTGGCTTTGGTCCTTTAGAGTTTGGACAATGCACTACAACTCAGTTGAATCCTGAATGAAATATATATATATATATATATATTTTTTTTTTTAATGGTTGTCTTGACTGATGAGTGATGACTCTTGACAGCCTTGGCCCTTGTGTAATGTGTTGTAGGCAATTGGCATTGGCACACACAGAAGCTAGGCTAGCTAGCTCTTATTGGTACTTTTGATGATTTTTTTTTGCTTGGTGGTACTTTTGATGAATTAAATAGTCATTCCCTATAATATATTAATTATTAGTTTTGGTACTTTGTGCTTTATACACCTAGTATCGTAACGTAATTAAAATATTTTTTTAGCAAATTTTTTTAATGGGTCGAGTCACGGGTTATCCGGGTCGGTCGAGTTGACCCGCAAAAAATCAGGTCGGGTCACGGGTCAATCCGTTTTTGATTTGTGTCAAAAAATTGAGTTCGAGTCAGGTATTTTTCGGGTCAGATCAGAAAATTCTGACCTATATTGCCATGTCTAACCCCAAACAACATATCTCACTTTTCAATGTTGGGTTTAGCGTTTGAGACTTGTTTGTTCATTCAAACTAAAAAAGACAAACAAAAGGGTAAGCTTAGTTCAGAGGGAGAGATAAGAAGAGAGCAACATTGGCATCAAGCTTGTTTGAGATTAATTTATGAGTAATGCTATGGATACAAACTATTTTAAAATATTTTTACAAAATGTTGATGTGGCCAATCTCTTATTGGTTGTCATCTAGGCCGTCCACTATTAATATCACTTTTTCATTTACTACTAATCACTTACCATATCAGCAGTTTGTAAAATTTCTGTAAAATAGTTTGTATCTCTAGCATTATTCTTAATTTATCACATGTATTCCCCTCTTTCTTTGTAACTAGAATTTAAATGATTTTGTTGTATGAATTGGGATTTGAGAAGATTAGTATTTTTAATTGATCCTGAGCTATTCTTTAGTTAGAGTTAGAAGAGTCAGTTCACAGCCATGGCTTTAACTAATTCTATTGGATGAGGATAGTCAGATTTTTTAGATAATAATCTTTATGACTTTGAGATTAGTATGATGGAAAATATCTTTCAAAATTGAAGTTTCCAGACTTTGATTCCAAATTTAAATTGCGTTTTGAATTTATACTTTGCTTTGAAAGGAAATAAATCAAGAGGGTGGAATAAATTCAGATTACGTTTCCTTTTTTGAGATTAAAGATAGAAAATTCAGGTTACATTTCCTAAATGAGTTGAGTCATTATCATTAATGAATTTAATGTCAAAGGTTTTCTCTTAAAAGTTAAATTTGATCTTGAATAAAATTTGACAAGTGATAATAGTGTCATAAATATTGAGATTTGGTCAAGTTTTCAAATTGGAAAGAGATTTAGTGATTTGATCAAATTTTAAAATTGGAAAAAGATTTAGTGCTTGCCATTTTGTTTGTTTTTTGAGTTTCTAATGATCAAATAAATCAATCACCGTAGGTGGTGAAGAAAAAACGACAAATTTATGTAAAAGTGATAGATTGACAAACAACCTATCATAGTCTGAATAGTTGTGGTAAATAATAATAATAATATGGTAAAGATTGTGATACTAGAAACAACTCCATAGATACCTTTTGCTACTAAAGAAAAAATAAAATTCTATATCATTTGAAAGATTAATAAATTAGGCCCATCACTACCAAAAAGAATCTGGTGGGCAGGACCCTTTGCCTTGTTACGTGGATTTCATCTATAACCTTAGCCAAGCCCAAACAACGTAGCTCACTTTTTAGCTTATATATTGCACTGTCTGTGTTGGGTTTAGAGTTTGAGAAACAATGGCATCAACCTCAGCAGCAGTCCCGTTTTGGAGATCAGCCGGTATCACATATGTCGCATACTCAAACGTATGCGCTAATCTTTTGAGAAATTGCTTGAAGGAGCCACACAAGAGTGAAGCACTCACACGGGAGAAGGTCCATTTCTCTCGATCCAACTGGACCGATGGCAAGCCCCAGAAGCCCAGTAAGATTTTTCTCTCTCACCTATCTCTCTCTTTTCTTTTTTCTTTTTTTTTTTTTTTTTTCCTTAATCTAATCTTTATAGTTTATATATTCAATCTATTTCATAACATTAAGCTGTGTATTATTGATGAAATGAGGGTTTGATGTAGATATTGAATATCGTATGTAATTCTTAAGGGCTCTGTTTGGTTCTTTAAAATGATTTTGTTGTTATTTTTAGGGACATTTTGGTACATGTGTTTAATGTCATGTTTTTAGTTTTTAAACAACATTAGTCGCTAACTCATGCGATGCACGAAAAAATTATTGACTATGAAAATAAACTAACAATGAATGAAGAATTTAAGTTATCGTTTATGCAATGTTGTTGACAGTGCTAAATGGCCTTAAAAATCTGAGAGAAACCCATGGAATGGATTTGAAATTTGTTCACAAAGAAAGAAAACCTTACGTGAAAAAATATATTAAATTAGTATAAATAAAAAAATTAACTAAAATAGTCCAATTTAAAAGGTTTCAAAATAATAATAGTCCAATTCAAAATATAAATAAATATATTAAATTAGTACAAATAGAAAAATTAATTAAAATAGACCAATTTAATATAGAGACATATATTTCTTTATATATTATTGGTCAAAATTTATATAATTTTTTAAAGATGTTTTAACTAATATATCAATACCAGACCCAAATCTTTACCCAATAATATTAATAACAACTATATTTTCTAGAATATTACAATTATATTATGAACCTAAAAATAATGAAAAGAAAAATGAAAAAGAGGAAGAATAGGTTGACAAAAAATAGAAGAGAGAAACATGACATGCATATTACATGGTAGAATGGAGGATCTCAAAATTGAAATGAAATGTGGTTTGGTGTTCTGGTAAAGAAAGAGGTTTCAAGATTTTGAGTTGATTTAAATAGACCAAAAGCTACGCTTAAACCCAAACCCAACTAAAAGTTAAGCTTAAGCCCAAATCCAAAACAAAATTTTTCCTACCAATTTCATCCTATATTCCCTCCCCCGTACTTGCCAATTGTCACGTTAACTTCTCATCAAAGCCAAACAATCTTTATTTTATTTACATTTTCTTCTCTCTCTCCAAAGTCCAACCGCACATTCATTCACTCTTTATTTTTACTTCTTCCTTTTGTTTGTTTCCTTCTTCCTTCTGCAACACCGTAACTCCCACCAGTTGTTATCACCTTCGATTTGTTCTTCTCAGTTCTCAAGCATGCGTTTCCTGTTGCAAATCCAAGTTCATAGTTTCCTTTTTATCAATTTTTTCTTTTATTTTTTTCTCCCATCTCCCTTCTTCCCCAAGATTTCACTCTCAAGGTATGAAAAATTTTCAGTATTCACATTTCGGCCTGACCGGAATGGAACTATATTCAAAACATTGGTCCACGCCGTGTCGGAGAAGCAAAAAAAAAGAAAAGAAAAGACACCGCTCAGACACATCGACGTCTGTTTTGAGGAAGCATTCTTCTTCCTTTACTTCTTCAAGACATCGATCGACCTCTGTTTTGAGGAAGAAGATGTCTATTGGTTTATGGGTATGGTGGGTTTTGATTGAGGAATTTGTAGGTATGGTGTCTTTAGATGCTTTGCTATTGGTTTGCCGTGGGTCTAATCGTTGGAGGAGCTAGTAGGGAGGAGCATAGAGGAGCGTTAGGTTTGGGGAGCTGGTAGAGGGAGAGAAGGCAGGGAATTTTGGAGAAAGAGAAGGCAGAGCATCGGGGTCGGGTTTTAGAAAGTTTTACTATGTTTTTTTTCTTTTTTTTTTAATATTGTGTTGATGTGGAAAATTGTGGGAGCTTCAAAAGTTTCGATTTTATATGTATATATAGATTACACGTATTTCCATATATCTTTTTCACCCACACATATTTTCAAAAAAACTGAAAACTGTTGTTTAAACACACGTACCAAACGGGCTCTTAGGGGTTTGATTTAACATTTAGTTTCTTGTATTATTGATGGAAATGAGGTTTTGATGTATATTTTGTTGTTTATTTTTAGTCTCTTTAGATAATGTGGTCAAACAAAAAATTGATAATAGGAAAAGCATTAGTTTAAGATTGTTAGGGACTAAAAATGATCACTTTAAATTTCATGAATTAAAATCGGTCATGACCTAAATTTTAGAGTTTAAAATAACAGCTTTTAGCCCCCCTGGATATCTTGGCCAAACTAAAACCTAATATACATTATCAATCCATGCTAAAGGGATTGCTTTAAGTTTGTTTGGGACTAAAATCAATCAATTTTGGTATTTTAGGGACTAAAAGCGGTCCTTGTAAACTTTAGGGTTTAAATTCACTTAGCCAACAGTATTTGGGTTAGGTAAATATTTAGGTCAGGTGAGACCAAGATTTTTTGAGGTGTAGGTAATAAAGTTGACAAAAGAATCCAAAATTTGAAACCAAAGGTTTATCTTGAGCTGGTCTAGATGTACTTATTTAATTGCTTTCTTTTGCTTATATGCAGCGAATTATGAATTGTTTTCTTTCATCCACTACTAATTTAGACCAATTCCAAAGCTGGGGATAATTTAAGGGTGCAGTTAGTGCGGAGGAAATATCTGTGTAATGGTATATTTCATGTTAAGCTCTCTAGTTTTAGTTTGTGGGCAGGGAAAATTATTTGAAAGCATGTTATCTTCTCTTGAAGGTGACAGTAACAATATTTAAGTTTGAGCTGATAAATAGTGCTTTCCTTGTTACGCATTTGAAAATGTTGATAGGGATAGTATTGCCTGATGACTGAACGCGGTTGGCTGGTTAATTTCTTTCCTTTTTAGAACATGTTTTTCCAAGTTTTTAATTTTGGTGTAAATGTGTACATTAGCACACCTAGGAGGATCAAGGAAAATTTGATGAGTATTTGCAACATCTAAGCCTTGTTTCTTTTAGTCGAGGCGGCATCTCGTAAATGGGATATTGGCTGTTTAACGCCAAGCATTTGCTCCAGTGACTTCACATTTGACCCCATTTAAATTCTTGATATTAATTTATATGCTGCTCTGTTCTGCTAAATTTTCTGATAAAACATTCTTATCTTCTTCTTATCAGCCCTCCGTTCAGACACGCCAGAAGACTGATTTGTGGATTGTGTTGCTTATACTTGGTTTCAGAGGAAATCTAAATGGGATGCTCCCTACTTTTTAAGTGATTTCTTGGTTTCAGTGTTTAATAATATCATCTACCATGGACATTCCATGTAGAGAAATGATCATCCTTCTGCTTGTGTTGCAAAGCTTGTATTCGGACACTTCTAACTTTTTCAACTTTATATCTCATTTTTCTTCTTGGAAGGGAGAGAGGAACCTATCCTTTAGGAGTCATCCTTTGTGATAGGTAGTGATTTGTGCAACTATCTATCAAAGTCTAGCTCTTGCACCAACCTTTAGATTTCATCAATTGAAGCAAAAGTCACAACACCCTAAAAATGTGAAACACAAACCAGTAAATAAAGTGAATAAAGTTGAACATGGAAGATAGGGCCAGTATGGTTTCAAAAAATGGTGTATCCACTTTTCTAAGAGCACTTACTTTCACATTTGGTAGTATTTAGTAAGTTGCTTTGAATACATAATTTGGATATAGAATACATCATTTTTGAGTTTGGTCATTGTTTTCTATTTTTTTTTTTAAAGTAACTTTTCTTATTCACACACATCACATCACTAAAAAAAAAAAAACATTTTGTTTTCACAATATTTACGAATATGTAATTGTATTCGTATTTATACAAAACAAAAACGCTAAAAAGTTGTATTCATTTTTTGTATTCAAATCTAACTCTGAAAATGAAAACAAAAAAAAGTGTTTTTTTTTTTTTCAACTAACCAAATAGGCCCTATGCTTCTTGTTTTAACATGGAAGATATGCTTCCAATAAAACAAGTAGATAATCTAATATATAAAAGGACAAAATTTAGTTACAAAATTGGTTATAATTTTATATTACAAACTCATTTAATAAAATAATATTACTGCATATTTTGAAAATCTAACCGTTGAATTGCATGTTCTTTACGCTCTTAATACATATGTCAAATTTTGTATCAATTGAATATTATTTATTATATAATCTATAAACTTATATTTTATATATAATTTAAAATTACAAAAACTTGTAATTTAAATATTTATCGATGACATAACTATTGATCTTTAATTTTCTTGAAATTTTGCAAACATGAAGGATATAAAAAGAAAATTTAATCTAATGGTGGATTTGTTAAAATTCATCTCCAATAAAAAGATATTGAATGAATTTGTAGCTTAAAATTACAATCAATTTTATAGCTATACTTTGTCCTATATAAAACATGATGTTTAATGCATAAAAGGCAAACAAGACAAACTCATTTAATAAAATAATATTACTGCATATTTTGAAAATCTAACCGTTGAATTGCATGTTCTTTACGCTCTTAATACATATGTCAAATTTTGTGTTAATTGGATATTATTTATTATATAATCTATAAACTTATATTTTATATATAATTTAAAATTACAAAAACTTGCAATTTAAATATTTATTGATGACATAACTATTGATCTTTAATTTTCTTGAAATTTTGCAAACATGAATGATATAAAAAGAAAATGTAATCTAATGGTGGATTTGTCAAAATTCATCTCCAATAAAAAGATATTGAATGAATTTGTAGCTTAAAATTACAACCTATTTTATAGCTAAACTTTGTCCTATATAAAACATGATGTTTAATGCATAAAAGGCAAACAAGACAATACAAAAACTTATCTCTAGAAGAAAAAACGTAAAACCTAATTATTTTTGTAAAACTACCAAGCATACTTATTAAATAGTCAAAGTCATCCATTAATCATGTGTAGCAAGGTGTTTTTCATTATATATAACTTAAAGCATATAGATTTGATATATTCTAAAAATTAGAAAATACATTAAAAAAAAAAAAAAAAAAAAAAAAAAAAAAAAAAACTTAAACTTCAAGTTAAGAGTCTCGTTGAAGAAAAAATTTCTATTATGCATGCATATATCTTGCTCCTATTAATAATGATTCATCCACATTATTTTATTTCTATAAAAGGAGATCTTTTGGCCTTGCAATCTTAAAACTTTTAAAATGTTTAATGGAATGAGGAGGTTGAAAAGGAAATGCTCAAAATTTGAAACTTTCCGATGAAGCAAACAAAAAATCTGAACACCCAATTCGAAATCCAAATTGTGGAAAAGGGAAAATCATGAAAAACAAACCTTTGGATCGTGGCTCACAGCGGCTCCGATTTGTTTCCAAGCTCCGGCGAACTCTTCTTCTTCAAAATCGTTCTGCTCCGGCGATCTGTGTGGCGGTGGTGGAGGTTCGGCGTGAAGGAAGAGAGGAAGCAGAGGAATGGCGTGAACCGGCGATCTGTGTGGCAGTGGTGGAGGTTCGGCGTGAAGGAAGAGAGGAAGCAGAGCAAATGGCATGAACCGGCGAGCGTGCGAGCAGGTTGTGGAGGTTCGGCATGAAGGAGGTTTTTTGTGAGCGTGAAGGAGGTTGTGAAGGAAGCTGTGTGTGTGCGTGAAGGTTTTTTGTGGGAGACTTTTTTTTTTTGGCTGTGTGGAGGTTTTTTTTGACGTGGTGAGGTCTCATTGGCGTGGCGTAAAACCAAACGCCACACCCGGACCTAATGTTTTCTCATAAAAAAATGATTTCTTAGTCATGACAAGACATTTAATTTAAAGATAAAAGAATAAATCAACTCGATTATGTTAAAATATAATACTTCAAATGGAAGTGAATGAGTGAAAACACAGCACTTCAATCAGTAGCTAGCCCTTTAGATCCGTCGAAAACACCCAACTCCTATATTAATTAAAGATTTCCTCCCTTTCCAAACTCCAAAGGGTCCAATTATTTGTTTGAAAAAAAATTAATATTTATTCTTCTAAATTCTGTTTGAAAGAGTACAACACTCTTTGTTTTAGGTTAAATTTGGATTTAGTATTATATAATTGGATTCAAAAAAAATTTACGCATTATAGATTTCTTGAT
The DNA here is from genome assembly GCF_001633185.2 of Quercus lobata. Lineage (NCBI taxonomy): Eukaryota > Viridiplantae > Streptophyta > Magnoliopsida > Fagales > Fagaceae > Quercus > Quercus lobata. The sequence continues at coordinate 83,273,237 of NC_044908.1, forward strand.
GCTATTAAAATGATGATTTAGCCTTTTAAAAATTTGGCACTATGAATTTGACAAATAACACAAACAAGAGTCATATTCTCATAAACAAAGTCATAAACTATAAAGATTAGCTAGATTAAGAAAAAAGAGAGAAAAATCTTACTTGGAGAGAGAGAAATGGACCTTCTCGCAAGGGAGTGCTTCTGTCTTATGAGGCTCTTTCAAGCAGTTCCTCACAGATTCGCGCAAATGTTTGAGTATGTTATATATGTCATCCCAAACATATGCACGAATCTAGAATGCGATTGGATTGGGATGTAAACTTCTGCGTTTGTGTTTTGTTTGGTTTTTTTTTTTTTTTTTTTTTTTCACACGTTTTTGAGCGTTTTGAGTGTTGCGGTTACTGTTCATGCACTGTTCCATGAACAGTAGCCGCAAACTTTGACTTTTCAAATTTTTTTGGACCAATCACAGCACATCGTGCACTGTTCACGGACCCACAAATTTCAATTTTCAGCAACTTTTTCATTAAAAATAGGTCCCACGATACTATTCACACATTTAAAAATTATTTCACTACAGTGTTTTTCAATTTTCAGTTTCAGTTTTCAGTTTTCAACTGTATCCAAACGGACCCTAGTGACAAATTTGCTTGAAAGCCTCAAAAGGACGAATCTGGTAAGAAATTTTTGTTATTTTTATTCTTCACCTTACCTCTACCTCTTCGTGTGTGTGTGTATATATATATATATATATATATATATATATGCATATTCACATTCAATTCGACCTCCTCATTCCATTAAACATTTTAAAAGTTTTAAAAGATTGCGTTACCTACCTAAAAGGCCGGAAGATCTCCTTTTATAGATATATGCATGCATAATAAAAAAAATTTCTTCAACGTGACTCTTAAATTGAAGTTTCCAGACTTTGATTCCAAATTTAAATTCCGTTTTGAATTTAAACTTTGCTTTCGAAGGAAATAAATCAATAGGGTGGAATAAATTCAGATTACATTTCCTTTTTTGAGATTAAAGATAGAAAATTCAGATTATATTTCCTAAATGGTTGAGTCATTATCATTAATGAATTTAATGCCAAAAGATTTTCTCTTAAAAGTTAAATTTGAACTTGATGAATAAAATTTGACAAGTGATAATAGTATCATAAATATTGAGATTTGGTCAAGTTTCCAACTTGGAAAGAGATTTATGTGACATTTGGTACGGGATAATGTTTTAGAATTCTTAGGAATGTTTAAAGATTCCCTTGTTTGGTTGCAAATCTTACTAGGGAATCAAATACCAGGGAAATTTGGATACCCCTTTGAGTATAAATGTGAATTCCCTTTAAAACAAGTGGATGTTAAGATTTCCAAGCTTAAAGGAAATTGTATTTTTTTATAAATTGACAATTTTAACATTTTTTTCCTTATCATTTAAGCAATTGAGATAAAATATTTTTTTAAAAAAATCATCAATATCTTTTCCTTTGTCTTTATCTCTTCCTGCCAAAACAACATTATCTCTTCTAGCCAAAACAACATAAACAAGATAGACAAATTTGTTGATATATTCATATTTTCTTCTTTTAGACTATATTTTTAATGAATTTGTCATAATTTATAGTTTATATTTTGTTTTTCACTATTTATTTAGAGGAAGATTATTATTATTATTATTTTTAAAAGACATATATTGAATTTGCAAATCTAAGGATAAAACGGGAAAAATAAATAATTTCGTTAAGATACCTAAGAATATATCATACATTATAATCTCACATTCCTAGGAATCTTATTAGATTTTCAATTAAACCAAATGTAGAAATAGTTACATTCTTAGGCATTCAGATAGCAAGACATCACATTTCTAGGAATCTAAATGCCAAGAGTAATGTGGATTCCCTTGTACTAAACGTCTCATTAGTGATTTGAGCAAGTTTTTAATTTGGAAAAAGATTTGGTATCAATGCCAATGTTATAGAAAATAACTCAAAAATAACAAAAGACCCAACAGCCACAAAAAAAAAAAAAAAAAAAAAAAAAAAAAAAAAAAAAAAAAGCTTGCCATTTTGTTTGTTTTTTGAGTTTTTAATGATGAAATAAGTCAATCATTATAGGTGGTGAAGAAAAAATGACGAATTCATCTGAAAGTGATAGATTGACAAACAAACTATCATAGTCTGGATAGTTGTGGTGGGAAATAATATAGTAAAGATTGTGATCCTATAAACAACTCCATAGCTAACTTTTGCTATTTATAAAATAAGGAAAAAAATAAAAAATAAAATAAAATAACTCCATATGGCATTTGAAAGATTAATAAATTAGGCCCATCACTACCAAAAAGAAAAACACAATATTGGGGGCCATCACTGAATCTGGTGGGCTGGACCCTTTGACTTGTTACGTGGGTTTCAAATATAACCTCAGCCAAGCCCAAACAACGTAGCTCACTTTTTAGCTTATATACTACATCGTCTGTGTTGGTTTAGAAACCAAAGACGCAAACAATAGGGTAAGTTGAGAGAGAAGAAGAAGAAGAGAGCAACAAAACAATGGCGTCAACATCAGCAGTATCATTCTGGAGAGCTTCTGGAATGACGTATATAACGTATTCTAATATATGCGCCAATCTAGTAAGAAAATGCTTAAAACAGCCACACAAGAGTGAAGCACTCGAGAGAGAGAAAATGTATTTCTCTCTCTCCAAGTGGACCGATGGCAAGCCCCAGAAGCCCAGTAAGATTTCTCTATCTCTCTCCCTCTCTCTTTCTCTCTCACCCATCTCTTTATTTATTAATCTAATCTCTTTTTTCACTTCAGATCTGATCTTGTTTCATAACTTTCAACCGCGTGTTATTGATGGAAATGAGAGTATGATGTCAATTTTGATTTTGTTGTTGTTTTTAGTGGTCCCTAACGTTTAGCACATGGGTGATTTTAGTTTTAAAGTGATTGATTTTATTAGTAAAATTGCGGAATTAAAATGGGTCATGAGCTAAAGTTTAGATTTTGATCAATTTAAGTATTTTAGGGACTAAATGTGGTCACTTTGAAGTTTATTAGGGACAAATGGGATCACTAACTTCAGGAATTAAAATCGGTCATGAGCTAAATTTTAGAGTTTAAAATGACAGCGTCTAGTCCCTTGGATATCTTGGCCAAACTAAAACGTAATATACATTATCAATCCATGGTAAAGGATTGCCTTAAGGTGGCGTATTGTTTACCCTGATGTATTGTTTGCCTTAAGGTGGCGTATTGTTTGCCCTGATGGATTGCCTTAATGTAATCTTAATACAAGAATATCACATTAAATTGTTTAGGACGGTGTTAAGATTAAAATGATGAAATATATTTTATAGTTTTAAATTATAGTAACATTAGAAAAAATAAAATAAATCATAAATCTTAATTTCACGTTATTGTAATGTCCATCTATTCAAGGTATATCATAACGAATCAAATGCCCTCTAAATTTTTTTGGGACTAAAATCAATCAATTTCGGTATTTTAGAGACTAAAAGCGGGGCTTTAAACTTCAGCGTTTAAATTCACTTAACCCAACAGTATTTGGGTTAGGTAAATAAATAGGATAGGTAAGAACTAAGAACAAGATTTTAAGAGGTGTACAAAATAAAGTTGGCAAAAGAATCCAAAATTTGAAACTAAAGCTTTATCTTGAGCTGGTCTAGATGTACTTATTTGATTGCTTTCTTTCGCTTATATACAGCGAATTATGAATTGTTTTCTTTCATCCACTACTAATTCATGATAAATTAGACCAACTTCAAAGCTGTGGATAATTTAAGGGTGCAATTAGTGAGGAGGAAATATCTGAATAATATTTGAAAGCATGTTGTCTTCTCTTGAAGGTGACAGTAACAATATTTAAGTTTGAGCTGATAAATGGTGCTTTCCTTGTTACGCATTTGAAAATGTTGATAGGGATAGGAATTGGATTGCCTGATGACTAACATGGTTGGCTGGTTAATTTCTTCCTTTTTTAGAATATGTTTTCCAAGTTTTTGATTTTGGTGTAAATATGTACATTAGCACACTTAGGAGGATCAAGGTAAATTTGAAAAGTAGGTGCAACATTTAAGCCTTGTTTCTTTCAGTCGAGGCGGCATCTCGTAAATGGCATATTGGCTGTTTAACGCCAATCTTTTGCTCCAGTGACTTCACATTTGATCCCATTTTAATTCTTGATATTAATTTATATGCTGCCCTGTTCTGCTAAACTTTCTGATAAAACATTCTTATCTTCTTCTTATCAGCCCTCCGTTCGGACACACCACAAGACTGATTTCTGGATTGGGTTCTACTGTCGTGGGGTTTGTGGATTGGGTTATACTTGGACCATTTTGGTTTTAACATTTTATTGCTTTTGTAATAATGTAACTTGCATTAGTCTAATGCAATACTTTGCTTATCTTTCTAATGGAAATCTAAACTCCCTACTTTTTAAGTGAATTCTTTGTTTCAGTGTTTAATAATATCATCTACCCTGGACATTCCATGTAGAGAAATGATCATCCTTCTGCCTGTGTTACAAAGTTTGTATTCCAACACTTCAAACTTGTTCAACTTCTTGAGGAACCTATCCTCTAGGAGGTTATCCTTTGTGATAGGTAGTGATTTATGCAACTATCCTCTCAGCTCCTGCACCAACCTTTAGATTTCATCAATTGAAGCAAAAGTCACAACACCCCAAAAATGTGAATCACAATCCAGTAAATAAAGTGGATAAAGATGAACATTGAAGATAAGCTTCCAGTAAAACAAGTAGATAATCTAATATATAAAAACATGATGTTTAATGCATGAAAGGCAAACAAGACAATATAAATACTTATCTCTAAAAGAAAAAACATAAAACCTAATTATTTTTGTAAAACTATTAAGCATACATATTAAATAGCCAAAGTTATCCATTAATCATGTGTAGCAAGGTGTTTTCAATTATAACTTAAACCATATAGATTTGATATATTCTAAAAAATCAGAAAATACATCAAATCCATCCTAAGTCCATTTATTGGATTCTAACAAAAAAAAAAAAAAAAAAGGTCCATTTATTGAAGTTGGGTTAAATCAGTATGTCCACCATGAGTGCAATTTAGGCTATTACATCATTCCTGAACTATTCATCAAATTTGCAATAAAGACAAAATTTAGCTACAAAAACAGTTGTAGCCTAAGACTACAAACTGCTCTAATAAACTGACAAGTGTAAAAAATGGCACGTGCATTGCACATGATTACTTAAGTAAATTGAACCCAACTAACCCTAGTTAACTACAACACACATTAAAAAAAAAAAAATTAAAAAGTAAAAACTTAAAAACCTCTCTCTCTCTCTCTCTCTCAGCTATAACCTAGAAGCCCAGTTCCCACTAGCCACCCTAGACCTTCTTCTCCCTCCACCTCTGGTCACCCCAAACTATCCTTTGTCTCCACCACCGGCCTACCCAAACCACCTCTATCTCCACCATCAAAGCCACCTCTTGTACGCCGCTTCACCGGTCAAAACTTAATTTCCCTTTTTCCTCGATAACCATGATTTCTTCAAGAATTGAAGAGGATTTGCTAGCTTTATTTATTTATTTATAATTTAAGTTTTGTTAGGTTTCAATTTGATTCCTCATTAGCTCTCACTTTCTTCAATTAGGTCAAGAATGACTTGAGTCTTAGACCCACTATCACGAATTACTGTATTATTGCTTATATTTTGACTTGGTTTAGAAAATTCTATCAAGCCACGAACTTTTTTGTTTGAATTTATAGAAATGGCTAAGGTTGTTCACCACATGATGACGATGTTTTTGAAAGTTTGAATACTAGATTAAGCAAAAACAAAATTTCCTTTGCAAAAATAATTAAATCAAGCTTTCTTCATGTTGCGATCTGTAAAATTTTTAGTTTCCATAAAATCTTCTCTAATCTATATATATATATATATATATATATATATATAGACACACACACACACACACATTAATAGGTAAAACTGAGAGAAAATTCAATTAGATTTTAAATTGAATTTCAATTATTGTCTAATTTTGCGTCACATGTCTTATTTAAAGTTTTTTTAATTTTTGTTCTAGGTAAATTAATGAGATGCAAAAGACGAATGGTCTAATATAAATAAATTATCAAAAACTCAATAAACAAAAAAAGAAAAAACAAAGAGTAAACTCATGTGTATATCCAAAAACAATTAAAATAAAAAATAAATAAGAGAGAGAGAGAGAGAGAGAGAGAGAGAGAGTATAATTTGAATCTATATATGTGTGTAATTGTAATTTTTTTAATTGTACTGTGCATATGCATGGGTTATACACTAGTTATGCTATAATATATGTATAACATTCTTCAAAACTATCTTATATAAAACATTATCATATTATTCGTGTATCGTAGGGGCAATTTACTAGTTATAATCTAAATTGAATTTTAGTTGGAATTTAGTTGTGCGCCATGTGTCCTATTTAATTTTAATTTTTGTATCAAGTGAATTATTGGGTGTAAAAATCAAAAAGTTCAAATCCAATTAGATTCTAAATTAGATTTCAATTGGAGTCCAATTTTGCGTCACGTCCATCTAATCTATATATTACTAAAAACTGAAGCGTAGTATTTAATGTTGTTACGCTCACATTAAGCCACGTCAGCAACCATGTCATTTCCATCTTCTTTCCTAAATTTATCCTACAATTTTTAAATAATTTTTATCAGTTTTAAAATACTAATAAAACTAAAATTATTTCTTGTCTATCTCCACCATAAATCCCACTTCTTTTCAATTTAATTCCACTAGCCCACCTCTTCTAAATTAAATTCTAACTTAAAGCCCAACCCAAACCTTCTAAACTGAAAACCCTTTGAAAATCACAGTTACAACCTCTTGAATTTCCTTCCCTATTGTTTCTCACGTGTGACTTCCCCTTCCCCACATTCTAACTGCAGACTTCTTACACAAAACATGTTCCTTCCCCTTCCCTACCTTCTAACGGCAGCCTCTCTGTCTTCCATACTCTTTTTCTCATAGTTTATAAATACTGATAGAAGCTAGATACTTCATTTCAGGTATCTCTAAATCCCAGTTTGTTTTCTACTCTATTCTTTTTGCTTGATTGCTTGATGTTTTTATTCCCTTCTTACATTTTGTTACTGCCTACTGGCTCTTGAGTGTTGTAGCTAAAACAATTTTTTGTGTTTGTGTTAATGTAGATTTAATGGATTTGGTTATATACTTATATTTTGGTCGGACTGATATTGAATTAGGTGTTTGGGTTAAATTTGATTTTGATTAAGGAATATGGGTAAGAATGCTTTAAGTTTGGGGTATTCGAGTTAAACTAGGAATTGGGTTTTTATTTTTTTCTCTTTTCTTTCTTAAATCTAAACATGGGATGTGGAGTGTTTTTTTATTTTTTATTTTTTTGGGTGGGAATGTTTCTTTTTGATCTATACATGGGAGTGTATTTCCATGCATTGGAGTGTTCTTTTTATAATCTAAACGTGGGAGTGTAGAATTGTGGCTGTGTGGGAGAGCCTTTTTTTTTTTGGTTTTAATCTAAATGTGGTAGTGTTTTTGGTTTTAGCCTAGGTTGGCATTTACATTGTTTGAGGATTCTACCTCTCAAACCATTTACAAGGTTTAGTTTGGCATTTAAAATGTTTGAGTATAGGCCATATACACTCTTTTTGACATGCCGTGAAATCAGTGATTGAGACAGATCAAGTTTTAGGGACTAAGACAGTTTCATTGGTGAGACACTATGTTGTTTTCACTTAATGGGTTTTGGCCAGGATCATATAGACGTCGGGTAGACGATACGGTGTGTTGACTTTTCTTTTTGATATTTCTATCACTCTTGCTCTGCCTTAGCATGCCGTTTGGTTTCATCGGGATTGCTCTGCATTGCTTTTTTGTTTAATTGCGTTGCTTTGTGTTGCTTTTGCTTTTTTTCCATTTACTTTCTACAATTCTCACGTTACCCCATGTGTGGGTTCACTCCCTTTTGTTTTGTATTTGATTGATGGGGCATTATAAAGTTAGGATAATAATTTTAATTACTTTGAATATCCATTGTTTGGTGAGAGAGATACTATTTATTTATAATAATTATATTAATTTTAGTTTATCACTGTACAATGGTTTTTGATTTGTGGCTTAGCCAAATTTATAGAAATTATTGTATTAATGGCTTAGCCAATTTTATATAAATTATTGTATACTTTAATCAAACATGCTGCATAAAAAATAAGTAAATAAAGAAAATTCACAACTCCAAGAAAAACTCAGTGATGACAAAATTTTTGCTCTAAGAAAATTGACTATTAACGAAAATTCTATTACTCTACTATTTGAGAATGCTGAAATCAATCTAAACTATTGAAGTAAAAAATGAAAGAAGAGACAAAAAAGAAGAAAAAAATCCAACTGCTCACACAAATGAGTTCTGTTTAAACTCTACTAACAGATGGATGAAAAGGAATTAGAATCAATGTGTTTAGAATATGCAACTACAACCAAAAGACAAACCAAAAAAAAAGAAAAAAATTGACACAATGTTTTAAACAAGGAGATGTCAGTAATGTTTAATATGAGTTAACTAATTAAATATTTCGAACCTCAAATGCACTAATATGTGTATGTTTGAGTACACGTAAATAATATAAACCCCATTTTGAATTCCATAAAAATACTATATAGAAATAATATTTTTTATTATTTTTAATTTTCTTTATATTAGACTTTGACTAAGAAGATTAATGAAAAGGTTGGGTAATGGAGTTATTCTTAGAAAGAGTATGTAAATCAACTGTTTATCTGTATATTTAGCTATCTGATTCCATGAAATTTCAAGTTAAATGAGTCACAAGTGAAAGGAAAAGAGTTGAAAATATATGATAAATTTAAGAAACAAAGAAGACAAGAAATAGAGAGAATATACCTCTGCTTGGAAGAATTTCATTGTTTGCTTTTACCTCTTTGGGTGGTAAAGTAGATAGGTCGGTAAATAATGGTATAGACCCATATGTTTTCCGTCTCAATGGCGAAAATTATCATAGGATTGGGTCACTTCTTCCTATTGAAGGGGAAAAACCTACATTCGCTTATCTCTATAACTATGATACAGATAATGAAATAGGACATAGAATTGATGCAATGGTAACAAGAAATATAAGAAAAATGATGTAGATCCTAATATTGTTGTTGGATTATTGGAAATGTTAGATAATTGTAATGAATTGGTGAAAGCATTTTGTGCATGATAAATCTCTCTCTCCCTCTTCCTCTTAAATTTGCTTATTTTATAGAGTTTATCCAGAAAGGTTTTTTTTTTTTTTTTAATGAAAGAATTTTGATTTTGTTAATTTTTAAATTTTGAGCAAGTTACTGGGGTTTTAGTACATACATTTTGCAATTAGAATATTATTTCAAATTTGGTGAATTTTGGGGAATGTAATAGAGTAGAAATTTTATAAACTTTTACTATCTAGGAAGCCAACTTGAGTCTTACAAGAAAGCCATGAACAACTTAAGTCCAACATGTAGGCCATGAACATCTAGGTAGTTTGTTGGCATGTTTTTGTTTCAATTCTTTTCCTTCCCCTAATATAGCTTTGTCGTTTTATTTGTTAGTTGAAATTGAAATAACACAATTTTCTTATTCTAGATGAAATTGTTTATGGATTTTTATTTTATGTATAGATTTCAATGCAACTAACATCAATTCTGGTTCTTACTGTTTTGATGTTAAGGATTCAGTGACAAACTTATTTTGTTTTTGTACTATTGTTTTACTTGTGGGAAAAATTTGATGAGTTTGCTATATTTGTGTTTTGTAGTTCAAATTGATTTATTGGATGTGAATGGTGATGTAGGGGGACTTAGACGAAGATAATGAGTTACCTGTCTTCTATCTCAAGGTTTTTGTTTTTCCTTTATATTAAGCTGTAAATGCTTAACATTTTCTTTGAAATCTTATATAATCATAGGCTCAACATAATATATTCAAAGAAACTCCTATTAATTATTTTTTTACTTAGTTATTGAATCAAACATGCGTCCAAAATTTGTTTTAAATGGAAATAATTCAACTGATGATTATTTACCTTTTTGTTTCTAGACTAAAGATGAATGTTTACATTAAATTGTGTATCTGATGGTGCACTCCCACACATAGATTAAGTGGAAGAAAACCATAAACTGGAGTTCTATGAAGTTCTTGAAAACTTGCCTCAAGTTATTATTAGGAGGTCTATGACGATTGTATGTAACCTATTATAGAACATGGTGGAAAAATTGAATCTAAAGGAGAGAGGAACCAACAAATGTCTCAAAGGCTATTAGTGCATGTTAACAAGTTTGGGGTTTGATGGTGCCATAGGAGTTTCAGTGGAAGTCTTCTCTCAGTTGCTAAGCTGTCAATGATATGACAAAATGGGTCAGAATTTTTTGGCCCAACCTGAACCCGACCCGATCCGAACCCGTTTTGCCACGTCTACCAACATTGAGTAGATTGAGATTGAGATGTAATTCTTATAAAATATTTACTTATTCTTCTTTACTTAATATGTTATATACTCCATTATAGTTTGTCATTCTTTACTTGTCACCTTCATTTTATCTTCCTACTTTAAACAAATCGAAGATTATACCAAGATTAGCTTTTAGAAAGCTGGAACAAGAGTTGCACCAAATTTGGGTTTCAAGTGTTTAGTGGTAATTGGTAAGTGGTAACAATATCACTAGTGAGAATCTAATCACAATTAAGGAACTTAGAAACAATTGACAGATTGCATCTATTTCAAAAAAAAACCTTGTTTGAAAAATACGGGTCAACTCGACTCGTCCTGCAACCTAACTCGACCCGCAACCGATTGACCCAACCTTGAACTCGACCCGCCTCACCCATCTTTCCACGTCTAGCTTTCATGTATGTAAATTAGGCTACTTATTGAAAAAAAAAATTGTGAATTAAGCTAGATATTGAAAGTTCTTGCTAAATGCTATAGTTACTAAAAGCTATGTTTAGCTACTAAACTACTTGAGATGTTCCTTAAAATTTTGGGATATAAGTTAATAAGAAATGTCTTTTATATTATGTTTTCAGATACAATTTTTATTCAACTTTGATGTTGGTTTTTATTGCCTTTTAGATTTTAATGAGAAATAGGAACAAAGAATTTGTATTTTAATTTGCGTGTTTTTGTGTATGCATATCCACATTCCCGCACACAATATATACACTATCAACTTATATAGTTGCATGGCTAGATGGTTTAGCAAATACCTATTAGTCTTAAATGGAGTTTTGCATTTTAATAAAATATAATGAATTCAAAGTGGAAATTTGTTAGATAGCACCAATTGTGTTTTCAACTAATTGAATTTTCAAGAAACATTTGACATTTTTTTTAATGAATTAGTTTATATAACGTGCCTCATTAAATATATCAATCTTCAAATATTTAGAAACAAATTATAAGTAGCATGTAACTTTGCAATATAAACAAAACATTAGAATTGCATATCTCTTTTCCAACTACAAAATGTACCAATAATGAGAAACAATATTTGAAAGGAGATTTATTTGTAAAATAATTGTGCTTGCCAAAGGAGGAGTAAAGCTTCATAAATTTACTTTTATAAGTCTGGAATGAAGTATTTTTAAAGGTTATGATTTTGGATTCATCAAACTTGCAACATTTAACCATTTAAACTTGTTGTTTAAGTACATGAATATTAGGAATTAATCTTATAGCTTTCATCAATCTAGAGGAAGATGAATTAAAAAAAAAATCTTGAACATTTTTTTGAATTTTCCTATGCATCGCATGGGTTAACGATTGTTTTTTTTTTTTTTTAAATTTTTATGGCAAGTAAATTATTGGGTGCAGAAACCAAAGATTCTAAATCCAATTAAATTCTAAATTACACACACACACACACATATATATGTATTTATGTATATATATATAATGAGAAATCATTACATATTTTAAAAATCTATGGTTTAAAACACTAATAAGTTCCTTGTGCAATGCACAAATAATTTTGTGATATTTTATGTAAGATGATTTTGGATTATTTTGTACATATATTATAAAGAAAAAGTAAAGTAAATTAGAGTAAAGAAATATATACATTTTTAGATATTAAAAAATAATTTAGTAACTTTACTGTATATTTATAGCATTCTCAATGTAAAATTAAAAAAAAATCATGATACTAAAGATAAATGCTAACGGGACCATGAAAATCAACTAATTTAAGTTGTGTTCACATATTTCATACCATGAAATGAAAGTATGCTCAACACTCTCACCGTATTCTATTCATCGATAGTGCGACATTAAGACATGATGTGGACAAGTATGTATTCATGTATCTTATTAATGATTTGAAATTAAATCATGGTAGAATATGACTTTACATTACTCACCAAATATTCTCTCTACTTATATACCAAAAACAAAAACTATTCAACCAAATTACCAAAACCTTAATCATATTTAAGTCTCTAATTTTAAAAAGAAAAAAGAAAAAAAATTACACGTAAGGGTTTCGACGTCTTGATCATGGTTTGAGGCTAGTATAACGGAGGTGGTGACCCTTCGTATTCCTCTTTATCTTTCTTTCAAATGTTTTTGAAAGCTCACTTAGTGTGTAAAACACTAATGAATGTTCAGACCCATAAATTCAAATTTTCCAATACAAAGCTTATATTCAAACAATTGATGTGCGGAATGATAAATATAAGCAGTACCCAAATAAGCAAAACACTCTAAACCATAATTAATCACGAACACAGCAGCAATTAAGAGGAATTGAGTAGAGAAGAGAGAAGCAAACATAAAGATAACACCGAGATGTGTTATCTAAGAGGAAACTGAAGAACTTGGAGAAAAGCCTCTTCGCTTCCCTCCAAGTGGTAAAATGATTCACTAGAAAATTAGTTGGGATACATGAATAGCAATAGACCCTCCAAGCCTAATTTACTCGATACACCTAAACCTTCCAAGCTTCTTGCTCCTACAAGTTTATGCCGAATCGTGTATTCTCTAACTTTCTGGATCTCGCAATAAGCTCCATATTGCATCCGCCATCCTTGGCATCTTCCAATGCTTCCTAAGTTCCAAAAACGCTCTCAACACTTTGAATGGTATGGGTAGTGTTTAGGTACAAACCTCCTTTCAATGGGTATAATAATGGGAGAGGGAAGGAGAAGAGACTACAAAGATTTATCTCTAAGAATGAGTAACTCTCTCTCTAATAAGATGGGTATGTTGTAGAAACCTCTCTTAGGGTTTTTCTCTTAATAAGTTTCTTGCCATTTTTGTGGGTAATGAGGGTATATATAATATAAGTGATGGGCAAATAGGTCAACTCAAAAATCCTCTAACCAGTGGAATTCGCAGATCACTCGTGGGTTGCCTGAGTCGCGAAAATAGCTAGCACATGACTCTTCAACTTCCACAGCTGGCACTTGACTCTTCAACTTCTAACATGTGCTCCTCATATGACTTTTAGCTGTCTTGATCAAATCTCTATCATTCAATACTAAACCCATTAAAGATAAATCCTATAAAAATACAAGGAAACAAATTTATGCAATTACAACACTTTTTGTCATGGAACAAGCCAACACTAATGTTATGGGAAAAATCATAAATTAACAACCTCCCCCTTTGGCTATTCTGTGATAAAACACCCTAAAACAGATTCTAGACTTAAATGTGAGTTTGGGAACAATGGTAGAACTCACTCAAATCTAAATCTAGAAGTTGTGATGAACTTGGAACAAAATACCTGTAACCTGAAACACTTGTACAAAATACATTAGACCCTCAAGGTATAGCAAGTAATAAAATGAGAAGTATAATGTAACAAGTAAATAGCAATCAAGTAAACATGATGTGAAACATATAAGCAACTTAATCATACATCAAAACAGTCATAATGAAATGACTACAATGATCACAAAGCAAAGTAAATAATCATCCGAACATGTATTTAATGAAACACAATAGCATAAGGATGTATGCATGTCCAACACACAAACACAATACAATGAGAACAACAAAACATAGATATTAAACATAACTCAAAGCACCATAAAGAAATAAGTAAACAAATATAAAGAAGAACAAACAAAACAAAGTTTTCTTATTAACATAATGTCTTCTCTCCTTTGGTATATGCATCTCCCCTATGGAATATCTCTTCTCCTATAAATGTACACAAGAAATATAATTTCTCCCTCCTAAGAATGTGCACAAGAGTCACATAGAAATGACAAAACTCTCCGGTATACTACTCTAGAGTATACTCTCTCCCTTTTTGACACGAATAGACATGCTAGGATGAAGAAACAAGATATAGACCAATGCATGACAAGGTTTGTGCAAGAGTTGGCTATGTGCAATGTATGACCAAAGTATGGAAAATGCACATGTGGTGTAAGGTGTATTAAATACACAACCAATGATCCAAACATGTTCCTAATGAGGAAACATGAGAAACCCCAAAGTTTGGTACTCATTGAAGTCCAAACAAGTGAGAAAATGCCTAAGAGGCATTTTATCAAACACTTAGCGTGCACACTATGAACAACAATGTGAAATAATGCATGAACATCATGAAATCCACCCTTAAAACATGCTCTTTTTGCCACAAGGGGCCAACATCCAAAACAAATCATCAAAAGAAATTAATTCCATAAAAAAAAAAATTGACACACATTAAGTTTTTCCAACCCTTATGATGAAAATCTCAACCAAGAGCACAAAAACTCTCCTAAACATAATCTAAGAATCAAAATCAATTAAAAGAGTTTAGAATTACCTTAGAGATGTTAATGGAATGAAAAATTATTCAAATTGGTTGGGTTTTGATGTAAAAATATTGAAAGAGGAGTTTTAGAAAGGATGAGAGAAGTTTAAAACAGGTTTTCCACAAAAAGCCCTTTAAAAAGCTGATTCTGGACGTTTGGCGACTGGGTGAGTCACGAGATGAGTTGCCAGTGAGTCGCGAAAGCCTCTGGATGAACTCACGACTCGCGAGTGGGTCGCCAAAACTCACTACTTGCAAATGAGTTGCCAAAAATTCTAACACCTATTTTTCAACACAAAAATGCTTAAAACAATGAAAAACAAAGTAAGCACAAAACATGAACACAAAAAGTGATAAAAATCACTTCCAAATACATATAAAATGATCAAAACTCTTTTTAGTTTGATGAAACATGTAGTTGAGCACATATACAACACATTTAATTAAGTACAATCGAACAAATGAATAAGACATTCACTGTACATTAGGCATGTGTATTGTGTATGTGTATCAAATGTAGAATAGTCCTTAGTCTAGAGTGAAGTTTCAATGATCAATTCAATTAAGTCATACACAACTAGTACTAAGTCAAGTGGTCTATCTCAATTATAAAAATGAACATATATGACCTCCCACAAGAAGATGATTACATATCTTTGAAACTTTTCATTTGACTTCTTACTTTTGATCTTTACATCTCTTTTAAAAATCGATACCTAAAATTTTTGATATTTCAATTTGATAAGTAAGTCTTTGGCTTTTGGGCACTATACATTTCAATACATGTCGTTTTCCCTTTTTCCTAGTTGAATGCTAATATTTGCAATGATTTTTTCAGCTCATTGTCTCTTTTTGAGATTTGACATTGGTTGAGCTCTTAAGTAAAAAAAAATAAAATAAATGAGTGGGAAGAGATATAGGCACAAGTCTATGCATGTATCAAGATCAACAAAATTATTGACTAATCAATCATGACAAGTTTGAAGATCGATTACAACTATCACACATAGATGTCAAGGTCTTTCCCACAAAGATAGATGTGCATACATAACAAGCTAAGCTCATAAATGCACTAAGCCATTTGTACGAAGGTACTAGGCCAAACACAAATGTGATATGTGCTCAAACATATACGATCAAACTTTTTGAATTTTTCACTTTTTATTTGGTTTTGGATTTTTTACTCGCACAAAACTAAAACATAAAAGGAAGATAAAAAACAAAAACGATACATACAAATAGATGCAAGATGCACAAATGCATGAATATATAGCATCTAATGCATGAGGAGTCCTATAAAGATTAAAAGAATTAGATCAAGGACTAAAAGAGTAAAAGCTCAACCATAGGAACCCTTTTTCATCCAAATGGAATGATTGTTTGGAGTGTCTCATGAGAAGTAAGATGAGAGTTGGAAGAATGAGAACCAGAGATACACATAGACAAACAGGTAAGAACATCAAAAATTTTCTTCAACAACTTACCATTTTTCCCCAAAACTGGTTTTGCTTCCATAGGCCATAGCGCAATTTTCAAGAAGCTCAAGTTTCTCTTTTCTTTTGATTCTTTTAAGAGCTTGAAACTTAGAGCAGTGAGGTCTAAGATGACCAAAGGCACCACAATGATGACAAACAATGTGTTTAAGTCCACTACGCTTTTTAGGAAGGGATCTCGCAACATAGTTTTGTTCTCTCTTCAACTTAGGACATTCAGGTCTTATATAACTAATCACACCACAATGGTGACAAATTGGAACAAACTTAGATCCATCTAAAACCTTAGGTTGAGACGTAAATGGAGGTTTTGACTTAAGAGCCTTTCTATACACCTTTTAATTTCTTTTGTGTGGAGGAATGTACACCGATTTGTCTTTTGAGGTAGAACATACAATAGGCACAAAATTGGATACCACAACATGATTGCAACAAATATTTTCATCCTTTTTAGCAATTGGTTCAATAATCAAACACTTGGCATGCATTTTAAGATATTAATTTTCACATTCTATCTTATCAACAAGTTTGTTAGACAAAACAAGTTTAGCATCCAAGTCCATATTCAAACATTCAAACTTTTTCAGTTTTTCAAGAAAATTTTCAACAAGGTTCTTATATTTTTCAACCAATTTCTTGGATTCATTGAGCTTAACAATCAAATCATCATTTTCACAAATGAACTTGCTTACATTCTTATGATTCTTCAAGAGTTTGATGTTTGGAATATCAACAACACCCAATGATTCAAGTAACATGTCACCACAATTATGAAGATAAACACTTATAGAAGCATTTTCATAAATACGTGGCATGCTACATTCATCATCAACCAAAACATGCATAGAATCATACAAAACACTATCCATGGCAAATAAACATAAGCAGTCAAGGATCACACTTAGGTATTTAAACCACAACAAGTGTACCTGCTCTGATAACAATTGAAAGCTCACATAGTGTATAAAACACTAGTAAATGTTTAAACCCTCAAATTCAAATTTTCCAATACAAAGCTTATATTCAAACAATTGATGTGTGAAATGATAAATATAAGCAATACCTAAATAGGCAAAATACTCAAAACCATAATTAATCATAAACACAGCAACAATTAAAAGGAATAGAGTATGGAAGAGAGAAGCAAACACAAAGATAATATCGAGATGTGTTATCAAAGAGGAAACCAAAGAACTCGACGAAAAATCTCTCCATCGCCCCTCTAAGTAGTAAAATGATCCACTAGAAAATCAACTGGAATACATGAATAGCAATAGACCCTCCAAGTCTAATCTACCCGATGCACCTAAGCCCTTCAAGCTTCTTGTTTCAACAAGGTTATACTAAACCATGTCTTCTCTAGTTTTCCGGATCTCACAATAAGCTTCATATTGCATCTGCTATCCTTGGCATCTTCCAATGCTTCCCAAGTTCCAAAAACATTCTCAACACTTTAAATGAGTATGGGTAGTGTTTGGGTACAAAAAATTTTACAATTGTGCTACAATACCCTCTTATATGTAAGAGTGTACTATAGCACAATTGTATAATTTTTAATTAATTTATTCTCTCTCCTCCCACACTTTGTCTCACACCTCCCACTTTGTGTCTTTCTCTTCGTGTCTCATTTCTTTCTCTGATTCTCTCTCTCTCCTTCAGTCTGCACTCCCACTCTTTGTCTCTCCGTCTCCCATTCTGTATCTCTCATAGTGTGCAATTGTAGCTTGTTTGTGGTGGAGATTAGAGGGACAAGATCGGTGGGTCATTGCAGAGGTGGATGTGGCGAGGCAGAGGAGGGTTGTGGCAGAGGTGGGTGTGACGTGGCATAGGTGGGTTTCTTTTGTGTAAATTTTGATTTTTTTTTTTTTTTGGTAGGTCATATTTTGGATTTAGATTTAGCTATGGGTTTGATTTGATTTTTGGATTTTTTTATGGGTTCATGGTGGTGGAGTGGGGGGTTTCTGTGTGGTGGTGGGGGGGGGTTGTTATGGGTCATATGTGGGTTCATGGTGGTGAAGGTGGGGTGATAGGCCAAAAATGTATTGACCTCTTGTAATGAATTAATTGAGTAATTAGCCAAGTTCATTAACTAATCAAATTGACATGAAAATCGCGTGGTGGCACAAAAAAATCACCAATTAACTAAAGTATGCAATGAAAATTAAATTGATATGGTGATTTGTTTATGAATGGGGAAAACCTACACGGCAAAAACCCCACGGGGTGATTTTAAGGTCACTACTCCTGAGAATCCACTATTATCAAAACAAGCGATTAAAAGTAAATGAATCTCAATACCTTATACCAACCTACAGTTGAACTCTTACCCCAATACCCAATTGGACTTTCTGTAGTGACAATTTCTCCTTTTAATGCACAGCTTCTAGTACGTAACTAACCAATTATGCGGATCCCAATACGCGACTTGATCACCAACTTAAGAAGAATGTTGGCTGCAAAATTCTTCTATTCATCTCACGATGAAGATCATGAATTTGCTTGGTTATGAAACCCTATGGTGTAAAAACACAGCAGCTTCTTGAAGAGAATGAAGAACTAGGGCAAACTAGGTTTTCGGTTACACTCTTCTTCACACTTGTGCAATTGTGCTCTTGTGCAACTATACGTAACCTTTTACGGCCCTTAAAATAATCCTTATATATGTTTAGGGTTGTAAGAAAAGAAAGTCCAAACATATACCCATGGATTGGTTGAAAACAGAATTGAAAAATCTGTTTTTCATAAACCTTGACAGATACCCTATCTGTCGAGCAACTGTTGAGCCATGGGATTTAGATAGCTCTCTAAGCCTCGATAGATGCTAGCTGTCAAACTTTAATGAGTAGCACTTTCACACTTGATTCTTGGACAGACTTGCATGGCTTTAACACTTGAACTTGAAACCTTGTTTCTTAAAGTATTAAACACATCCTAGATCTGCCCAATTACAAGTAAAGTGCATTTTGTCAAAGGATTAGCCAATTATATAAAATAGTGACATATATTCCTATCATTGAAACACAAGTCCTAACATGGGGGGTTGCAATAGTGATGATGGTGGCATGGTCATGGGTTTCGGTGGCTGGGGTTTTGGGGGGTTTTTATTGATCCATGGGTTGTGTGTAGATCTGCAAGCAAGGAAAGGTAGTGTGGGTTCATCGTGGTGAAAATTTCACTATAAAAGAGGCCATGCGGTTATTGAAGGAGCCTCAAGAAAATGACATTGTGGATGGGTATGCTTAGGGGAAGCTTCTATATGTGCTTGAAGATTACTTTTGGTTTTCAACTGATAAAAATCAGTTCAGGTTTGTCCTTCGTGGTGGTGGTGGTATTAGGTGGTTGAAGTGGCAATAGAGGTGGTTTGGGTTTTGGGTTTTATTTGGGATTTGAGTTATGTTATTTTATTGTATAAATATATTATTTTAATGTATTGTATGATAAAATAAAAATTAGGATGTTGGGAATTATAAAATGGAATGATATAATAAATAAAGTAGTTTTTTTGAGATGGTATGATGATATATTGTTTAGAAACTGGATGCAAATGCTCTTATTGAAGAGATTTTCCATTTAGAAAGTGGGGATCACCCATTTAGATTTCCATTAGAAAGTAGGGATCATCCCATTTAAAAAGTAGGGATCATCCCATTTAGATTTACCATTAGACTGTAGAGATTTCCCATTTAGAAAGTAGGGATCATCCCATTTAAATTTCCATTAGAAAGATAAGCAATCACTTAAAATGTAGGGATCGATTCATGCCATTCAGATTTTCATTAGATAGAAAAACAATGTATTACAATAGACTAATGCAAGTTACATTATTACAAAAGCAATAAAATGCTAAAACCAAAATTGTCCAAGATTAAGCAACACAAACCCCACAAACAAAACAGTGGAATCCAATCCACAAATTAGTCTTCTGGCGTGAACGAACGGAGGGCTGATAAGAAGAAGATAAGAATGTGTTATCAGAAAATTTAGTTGAACAGAGCAGCATATAAATTAATATCAAGAATTAAATGGGATCAAATGTGAAGTCACTAGAGCAAATGATTGTCATTAAACAACCACTGTGCAACGTACGAGATGCCACCATGACTGAAAGAAACACGGCTTAGATGTTGCACATACTTTCAAATTTACCTGGATCCTCTTAAGTGTGCTAATTTACATATTTACACAATAATCTAACACTAGGAAGACATGTTCTAAAAAGCTACAAGTTAACCAAGCCAACCAAGTTGTTAGTAATCATGCAATCCTATCCCTAATCCCTATTAACATTTTCATATGAGTAACAAGGAAAACACCATTTATTAGATCAAAGGTATTTAAATATTGCTACTGTCACCTTCAAGAGAAGATAACGCACTTTCAAATAATTTTCCCTACCCAGAAACTAAAACTGGATAGCTTAACATGAAAGATACCATTATTCAGATATTTCCTCTGCACTAACGGGAGTAGGTCTAATTTATCATGAATTAGTAGTGGAAGAAAGAAAACAATTCATAATTCTCTGCATATAAGCAAAAGAAAGCAATTAAAAAAAGTACATCTAGGCCAGCCCAAGAAAAAAAAAAATTTAAAAATCAACGACAACAAATCAAAATTTACCAAATACTCGTGCCAAATGTTAAATCAAACCCCTAAAATAACAGCAAAATCATTTTACGGAACCAAACAAAGCCCTTTAGAATTAAAAACGATATTCAATATCTACATCAAACCCTCATTTCCATCAATAATACACAGCTTAACGTTATGAAATAGGCTGAATATATAAACTATAAAGATTAGATTAAGAAAAACAAGAGATCGGTAAGAGAGGAAAATCGTACCGGGCTTCTGGGGCTTGCCATTGACCCACTTGGAGGGAGAAATGGACCTTCTCGGAGTAAGTGCCTCGATCTTGTCACTATTGCAGTTCCTCAACTGATTAGAGCATATGTTTGAGTATGCAATCTGTGGATACCAGCTGATCTCCAAAAGGCCGAAACAGCCATTAGAGTAACACATATGACAAGACCGAAGCACTCACACGCGAGAAGGTCCATTTTTCTCTCTCCTGAAAGAGGCTCACAAGAGTGACAAGACCAAACGTATGCGCTAATATATATATCTATATCTATATAAATATATGCATATTACATTTAATTCGACCTCCTCATTCCATTAAACATTTTAAAAGTTTTATAAGATTGCCTTACCTACCTAAAAAGGCCAAAAGATCTCCTTTTATGGAAATAAAATAATGTGGATGAATCATTATTAATAGGTGCAAGTTATATGCATGCATAATAGAAAATTTGTCTTCAACGTGACTCTTAACTTGAAGTTCAAGTTTTATTTTATATTATTTTTATGTATTTTCTGATTTTTAGAATATGTGAAATCTATATGTTTTAAGATATATAAAATGAAAAACACCTTGCAACACATAATTAATGGATGACTTTGGCTATTTAATAAGTATGCTTAGTAGTTTTACAAATATAATTAGCTTATATGTTTTTTCTTTTAGAGATAAGTTTTTACAATGTCTTGTTTTCCTTTTATGCATTAAACGTCACGTTTTATAAATTCGATTTTCTACTTGTTTTATTGGAAGCATATCTTCCATCGTTCCATGTTCATCATTATCCATTTTATTTACTGGTTTGTCACTTGTGTTTCACATTTTTAGGGTGTTGTTACTTTTGGTTCAATTATTGAAATTTAAAGGTTGGTGCAAGAGCTACACTTGCTATATGGAATGTGTCTCTCATTTTAAAAGTTCTGTTGCCTTGAGGTTGTATTAATATTATTCGA
The DNA here is from genome assembly GCF_001633185.2 of Quercus lobata. Taxonomy (NCBI): domain Eukaryota; kingdom Viridiplantae; phylum Streptophyta; class Magnoliopsida; order Fagales; family Fagaceae; genus Quercus; species Quercus lobata. The sequence continues at coordinate 83,295,384 of NC_044908.1, forward strand.
GGTATTTTATTAGCTAATTTAATTTATACCATTTTATATTTGAATCTTAAAGTTATATTTATTGGAGTATTTTAGGCCCAAAACTAATGTCACATAGGAGTTTAATCTTAAGTTGGATGATATATATATATATATATATATATATTACCATGTGATATGTGTGTTAATATGCTTAATTAAAAATTTTTTTCCTATCTGCATTACTAGGAGGGATCCAACTTAGTCATGTTATTATTTGAACATATATGAGTTTAGTGATATAAGTGGGCTGATCCTTGAATTTAATGGGTTTGGGTGCGTACCACCATCTAAATGTGTACCCTAACGCCTGACAGGTTAATATGAAAATCTACACAAGGGTCAAAGTTGATTAGACCTATATATAATCAAGTGATAACTCCTTTCTCCACTCTAAACTTGAGTTAGTGGCATCTTCCTAGACCCATGTTTAGAAGAAGAAGAAGAACACGCATTCTCAAGGTGAAATCCAGGATCTCTTTTTATAAAAACCATAGTTCATATTCTTAAGATGGAATTCAGAATCTGTTTAAAAAAAAAAAAAAATAGTTTTCTTTTTTTATCTCTCTTGAACTATAATGTACGTAAAAACTGATTGAGAGACCATACTTCTTGAGCACCACGTGTAATTGGGGTGAAGATTGAAGGTCTTCTCAATTTTTGTTCGTGAATTTCACTACATCAAGGCATGCTTTCTATTCTTTGTTTTAGGATTCAAAGTTGTATGTTATCTCTCATAAATAAAGTAGATCCTTGTATTGCTTCCATTGTATATTTTGTACGAGATGCAAAACTACGTTTTCCAACATCAACAACTAGGTGCCATAAAAAACTGTTTGTTCATGTTAGAGCATTGGCATTGGTCCTTGCCAATGGTATTTGTTGGGGGATTTTAGCATCAAAGCACAAAACAAGCCCATTACTTTGGCTTCCAATTTTAAAATTTTTACAATTGTGCTACAGTACCCTCTTATATGTCAGAGTGTACTATAGCACAATTGTATAATTTTTAATTAATTTATTCTCTCTCCTCCCACTCTCTGTCTCACTCCTCCCACACTCTCTCTCTCTCTCTCCATGTCTCATTTCTTTCTCTAATTCTCTCTCTCTCTCTCTTTCTCTCTCTCTCTCACTCCTTCAATCTGCACTCCCACTCTCTATCTCTCCGTCTCCCATTCTCTATCTCTCTCAGTGTGCAATGGTAGCTTGTTTGTGGTGGAGATTGGAGTGGCGAGATCGGTGGGTCATGGCAGAGGTGGATGTGGCGAGGCAGAGGAGGGTTGTGGCAAAGGTGGGTGGGACGTGGTAGATGTGGGTTATGGCATAGATGGGTTTCTTTTGTGTAATTTTTTTTTTTTTTTGTTGGTCATCTTTTAGATTTAGATTTTGCTATGGGTTTGATTTGATTTTTGGATTTTTTTTGTGGGTTCATGGTGGTGAAGATGGGGGGTTGCCATGGTGATGGTGGTGGCATGGTCATGGGTTTCGGTGGCTGGGGTTTCTGGGGGTTTTGTTGATCCATGGTGTTAGGACATAAGTGAATCATGTAAGAGCATATGTCATTTAGAATTGACTAATCCTTTGACAAAATGCACTTTACTTGTAATTGGGTAAATCTAAGATATGTTTAGTACTTCAAGGAATAATAGTTCAAGTCTAAGTGTTAAAGCCATGCAAACTGTCCAAGAATCAAGTGAAGAAGCATTTTATTTTAAAGCTCGACAGCTAATTTGACAGATAACATCTATCGAGGTTTAAAAGAGATCTTTAGCCTAATGCTCGACAGCTGCTCGATAAATAACCTATCTATTGAGATTTACGAAAATCAATTTTTCAGATCTGATTTCATACAAATCTGTGTATACTTGTTTAGGCTTTTTTTTCTCACAATCTTAAACATATATAAGGATTATTTTAAGGGCCATCACAGCTAATGCAACTTAATGCAAAAAATTTTCACAAGCATATTGTGACCGAAAACATATGTCATGGTTCATCTTTCTCTTGAAAAAGCTGCTGCGTTTGTACGCCGTAGGGTTTTGTAACCAAGGAGTTTTGTGATCTTTATTGTGTTGATGAACTGAAGAACTTTGCAGCCAACATCCTTCTCAAGTTGGTGGTTAGTCACATACTTAGATCCCCGCATTGATTGGTTAGTCACATACTAGGAGTCGTGCATTGAAAAGGAGAGATTGTCACTATAGAACAAGTCCAATTGGGTATTGGGGTAAGAGTTCAACTGTAGGTTGGTATAAGGTACTGGGATTCCTTTACTTGTAACCGCTTGTTATGATAATAGTGGGTTCTTGGTAGTGGTGACCTTAAAATCATCCGGTGGGGTTTTTGCCTTGGAGGTTTTCTTCATTCGTAAACAAATCACCATGTCAACTTTATTTTCCACTGCATATTAATTAGTTGGTGATTTTTTTGTGCTACCACGCATCTTGCATGTTAATTCAATTAATTAATTAACTTGGCTAATTAATTGGTTAATTCACCATAAGGGGTCAATACATTCTTGGTCTGTCAAGTGGTATCAGAGCAGGCACACTCTGATTAGGGTTAATCTTTGTTGTATGATCCATTGACCCCTGTTGTCATAGATAGGGGACAATCGTTGATTATACCTCCTTTATTTGATGGCACTAACTATGCATACTAGAAATTACGCATGAGAGTTTTCTTGCAGTCATTAGATGAAAAAGTGTGTCAAGTTGTGGAGATGGGTTGGACCAAGCCAAAGGAAGTGCTAACCAATTGGGATGATGCTAAGATCAAGGTGGCTAACTTCATTAGTAGGACATTGAATGCTTTATTCAGTGTGGTCATGAATGAGGATTTTAGGAAGATATCCTCTACCAAAACTGCTAAGGAATCTATGAAGGAACCAAGGTTGTCAAAGATTCGAAGCTTCAGAGGCTTACTACAAGTTTTGAAGAGATCAAGCTTGAGAAGGATGAGTCGTTTAATGAGTTTTATGCCAAGCTCAAGGACATAGACATAGTGAACTCAGCCTTTAATCTTGGGGAAACCATTCCCGAACCCAAGATTGTCAAAAAGGTGCTCAGATTTCTACTCGAGAGATTTCATGCCAAGATCAACGCAATTGAAGAATCAAAGGATATTCACAAAATTCCATTGACTGAGCTGGTTGGCAATCTGCAGACCTATGAGTTAGGTTTGACAAGGATTGGGAAATCGAGTAAGGGAAAGAGCATGGCACTGAAGGCCAAGAGTAGTGATATAGATGAGTCTTCAAACGATGAAAATTCTAAAATGAAATCCTACATTACAAGGTGGTTTAAAAAGTTTATGAAAAATGTCAATGCTAAAGGATTTGATAAAGATCAAGCAGTCCAATTCATCTTAGTTCAAGAACCAAGACAAAGGAAGGAAGGATGCTAAGGATGGTGGTCAGTACACTGTTCCCTCAGGACCTAAGTGTTTTGGATGTCAAGGATTCGGATACATGAAACAAGAGTGCCCTACGTATCTCAAGACCATTAGAGCACTGAGATTTGAGAACAATATATTGGCTAAGAAGACCAAGAAGCTTGAGGTAGAGCTATTCCAAGTCAGAGCTCAGTTGGAAAGAACTTCAAGTGCAAAGCTTGACAAGATGCTCAGCTTTCAGAAATCTACTTCTAATTAAACCAGTTTAGGGCATAATTTCTCTTCTCCTAGTATTACTTCTTCTAGTACTACTGTGTTTGTTTTTCCTACTAATAATGTTGAATCTGAGAACAATGATGTCAAAACTACTTTAGCTAATGAGAACATAAACAAGGGTAAATCTATTTTAGGAGTATGTCCTAAGCTTGATAAGAAAGAGACTAAAAACCCTAGGGCTAAGAAGGGCAATACTCAAAAGTCTAAACAGAAGAAACAACATCTCTGTCATCACTATGGAGCAATTGGACATACTTGACCAAATTGCTATAAATGGTTAGCCACTCAATAGAGCAACAGTATGATCTTATCAAGAAATCAGAATCAGTTTCCATCCTCTTTTGCTCCTCTTAGAGATCTACTCAAAGCCTTAATGTTCCTTTCGAACTTAAACGGTTTCAATTCTTCCCCCCTCACCGCAGGATCAAGGATTTGCTAAACGGAAAGGTTCTTCCAAGGTGTGGAAGGAAAAAAGGCTCTAAGTGATTTAGTCACTTTTCTTTCTCTCCCTTTCTTGTTTTTTGAGTTTGCATTACTTGTGTGTTTTTCTTTCTTGTTTTGAGTCAGTTTAGTTTTATGCTTTGCTTTATTTAACATTTTTTGTTTGTTTGTTTCCAGTTTTTGCTTTATTTTTCTTTTCATAAAAATAAAAAAAAATTTGAAAAATCAAAAAATTAATAATACAAAAACAGTGTGTGTTTTGTGTACATTGGTACTTATGTACCTTGGATGGCCATTGAAATAAAGTTTTCTAAACTTTGTATCTTTTGTAACTTAGATGAGCATCTTTATGTACAACTAAGCAAGTGAGCTTTGTGGCTCGTGTGTGTGATGAGTAAGATTAAGTAAGTTTTTGTACTTAACACTCATATCACTCTTTTTGACGGGAAGAGCTAGAAAATACAAAGAGAAAGACATAAATAACCATCTCACCATTGTTGCTTGTCAATCATGAAATGACATCTGTACGCTTCGGCATAGCAAAAGTGCAATATCAAATGCTTAACATCATTGGGTATTTCTTTTCTCTCTCTTATATGCCCATGCATGGTATGCTTAAAAGAAAGGCGTAAATGCACTTTTAGTCCCTACATTTTTACTTTTTTCCATTTTGGTCCCTACATTTTAATTTTACCACTTTTAGTTCTTAAACCAATTAACGCAAGTTATTTTCGTCCTTTCTGTCAATCAACCGATGGAAATAGCTGAGGTGGCAGCCGAAGGAATTAAAATATTATAAAAAAATGTCACATCACCCATGACACATCAGCATATAAATTTTAAAAATATATATTAATTTTAACAAAATTAAAAAAACATAAAAATAAAATTTAAAACCAAAAAGTGGAAAGTAGAGTTTTCCGAAAATTTGTATACATTCTTCCACCAAAAATCAATTGTAAATTAAATAAAAAATGGGTGCTGTGTTCTTCCAAAAATATCAAAACCTAAACCATTAGTAAAAGGTGTTGGAGTGGCGGTGAAGGAGAGTTTTGTGGGGACGATTGAGGCGAGATCATCGTGGTCAAGGGGCTGAGGATTGCTAATCGGATTTTGGTGGGTTTGCTTGGTGGGTCTGGGCTGAGGATTGTGGTGGATCGGCGTGGTGGGCCGTGGGTTTCTAGCGGTGGAGATCGGTGAGTTCTTATGGGTTTTAGGCGATGGAGATCGGTGCGTTCTTGTGGGTTTCTGATAGTGGAGATCAGTTGGGTTTCTGGATTTCTAGATCCGTGTGTTGAGGTGGTGGGTTGTGGCCGGACCTTGATCATCTCAATGCCTCTGGCACCGTGGTTTTGCTCGTGAAGCCCTTTCTTTATTTGTTTTGCACCGAGGTTAGCCACAGCTGAACCACAATGGACCACAACCGCCACCAGTGATAGCAGTGGTTTACGGCTATGGTTTATTCACTTTCTTCTTCTTCTTCTTCTTTTTCTCTTGGGTTTGGGGATTTAGATTTGGTTGTTAAGATCAGATGTTGTTGCTGCATGTGCTTTGGTTTGGATCTTGATTTCAAATGTATTTGGATTTTGTGAATCAATGGGTATGGTGGATTTTGGTTTGAAATTTTCTTAGATTTTGTTGTTTGTGTTGCTGTGGGTGTAAATTTATGATTTGGGGTTTGCTTCAATATGTCTGATATGGTGTTATAATAATTTCCATGGAAGAAAAGAGCAATGAGATCTGGTTCAGCAAAAAAGAGCAACCAACGGAACTTTGAGTACTGTTCTTGTTATCTAGTTTTGTGTTCTTATGCTCTGGGTTCGTATTCTTGTGTTCTTATGATCTGGGTTCATGTTCTTGTGTTCCTATGATCTGGTTTCATCTTTTTGTTTATTTTTATTCAAATCTGATGTATTTTTATATTTTAAATTTTGTTAAAATTAATATATATTTTTTAAATTTATATGCTGATGTGTCATGGGTGATGTGGCATTTTTTTTATAATATTTTAATTCCTTCAGCTGCCACCTCAGCTATTTCTGTCGGTTGACTGATGGAAATGACGAAAATAACACGCGTTAATTGGTTTAGGGACTAAAAATGGTAAAATTAAAATGTAGGGACCAAAATAGAAAAAAGTCAAAATGTAGGGACTAAAAGTGCATTTATGCCTAAAAGAAAACATGCGAAGAAAAATAAAAGCAAAAAAATCAAAATGTTTTATATATGATTGCAAGCGTGTCTTCTAGGAGATATGGGAGTTATAGGATGCACCTCAAAAGTGATAGTCCCCATCAAGCAATTATGATCGTGTGTGAGTTAAAGTGATTTTCTCATATCTCAAATCGTCATAACATGTAGACACTTATGCAATCTTGCGATGTTTTTCACACACAACATGCAATATTCTTTACTACATTTGATACATGTGTAGGTACAATGTGATTTGGCTATCATAAGGAATGCATGTGTTAATGTATGCTCACTAAACTGTCTTGACTCGTTTTTGAAATATGAAATTGGTTAGACTTGTTGTGTGTGTGTATGTGTGTGTGTGTGTGTGTGTTTTGGATCTAAATGATTGTCATTTTTTTGTTAAGAGATGATTTTGAGAGTTTAAAATGTTGGTTAGATCTTTGGTTAAGAAAAATTGTTTTTAAGCAATCTCGACAGCTTCTTGATACCTCTCGACAGCTAGGCTATCATCGAGCCTCTTGATCTTCCGTTCTCGACAACTTTTATCGTAATTTTGATCCATCGTAGTTTTTGAGAATTTGTCTCGATAGCTTCTCGACAGCTTCTCAATACATCGAGAAAGTTTTTGTCTCCTCGATAGATGCTAGATAGCTTCTCGATCCATCGAAGTCACTTTGCTGTGGACACCTCTCGATAGCTCCTCGATAGTTGCATTTGCAAGATTTAGTGCTTGATAGCTTTTCAACACCTCTCGATCCATTGAGCTTCGTGTTTCTTTATGTAGCTCAACGCGATATTTTCTTTCATTTTCTCTGATCTCTCTCGATAGTTTCTGACCCTTCACCTTCCCAAACACTTTTCTCTCTCTCTAACCTCTTACCCAAGTGTTTTTTAGCCTAGATTGTTCTTCCCTTCACTGGTAAGATCTTATTTTCACTCTTTTTCATGCATTTCATTCATATAGATCTAGGTTTTTGGGTCTTTGAAAAATTTTGGGATTTTTCAAAATTGATAAGGTTTTTGCAAAATTTTTGGATTGGGTTTTGTTTAAATGATCTTATATGCTCATGCATTGCATCACATTTTCATTCTAACAATGATTCATGCATTTTAGATGTGTGTTTACTATGTTAAAATCATGTGTGCTGGTAGGATTGGATTGGGCTAAGCCCATGATGTTTTTATTTTTGCATGTCACATGTTCATGCATTTTGCATGCATACATACCTTTTATTCTCTATCTTATTGATATTGATTTGTGCTTGGGACTTTTCTACTTGTCTCTCTCTCCCTTTCTCTCTTTCTTTCTGTTAGTTTGCTCTATGGCACCAAAGAAGAGCAAGTCTACTCCGTCTCGAAACCCTCTTCGTTCCGAGGAATCTACTTCTGATTCTACCTCCTTTCATGTTTGGTTCCGTGATGAGAAATTCAGTTAGGACTTCTTGAAAAACTTTTCTTGATGCGGCATTCATTCGGAACGCCAAGTCGTCCTTTCAGATTTTTTCGATACTGAACTTACCATTGTCATCTACAGTAGGGGTTGGGAGTCACTTTGTGACATCCCGGTCACTTGTCCCTCCATGATCATATAGGAGTTATACTCCAATATGCACGGATTCAATTACTCTATACGTCATTTTATCACTGGCGTTCAAGGTACGCGCATTATCATCACTCCAAATCTTATATCTGAGGTGCTACACATTCCGAGGGTAGTGCATCCTGACTACCTTGGCTGTAATCGTCTTAGGACTATGTCCAAAGACGAACTCATGTCTCTATTCTGTGAGGCACCATCTTCTTAGGGTGGACTTCAAAACACCACTTGCTCGGCCTTTGCTAAAGGTCCGAGATTCCTAAATATGGTGATGACATTTGCCTTACATCCCTTGTCTCACTATAATTCGATTACTGAGTCTTGTGCTCGATTTTTGTTATCCCTACTTAAGGGACTCACCATAGATTTTTCCTCTCATTTCATACTTTCCCTTATAGATGTCTATAAGGATACGACGACCCATGATAAGTTTATTTTTCCTTCTACTATCATGCGGATTCTTAGCCATTTTTCTGTCTCCTATCCTGAGTCTACACATTTTTTTGTCTTGTCTGCCATAAATGTAGCGACCGTTAGACGGAGCGAGGCCCAGCTTCGACCGAAGCGACCACAAATTGAGATGGCAACTCCTTCAACTTCTTCCGCTCCATTCACTTCCGCTTCTTCTTCTGTGGGTGGAGTGACTTTTGAGGCCATCATGGCATAGCTTGTGCGCATGGATGCTCGCCTTGACACTCTGTTGACACCCTATTTTGCAACCCGCATTTAACCTCACATGGAGGGTAAAATGGTAATTTCACCTTGAAAATATGCATCTTGATTTTGATCATTAAATCCTTAATCTCATTTCACCAAAATGATCTTGATGTTGTAACGATCAAATCGATTAGTCATGAACCCTAATTGGACCATCAAATTGAAAGTTATCATCAAATCAAGTTTTAATGATTGAGATGTACTATCACAAATTGAGTCCGACTATATGTGATTATGAACAATTGATTTCAATTGGTTATAAGTATAATCAATTTGAGATCGATGATGTGTCATAATTTGATTGGTTATGACTACATTTTATGGTAGGGTTGCACACACCTAATTAACTAGATAGTTAAACATTAATTATTCAATGAGTAATTTGTGAAATTATCTTTTAATTAGAGTAAATTTGGAACCAATTAAGTCTGAAATGGGAGTGATTGGAGCCATTTAAAGTTAATTGGTAGCTAATTTGGAATTTATTAATGTTAATTGTGCTGAAACCATTTTATAACAAATAACCTTTACTCACCATTTCATCAATATCTCTCATGATATTTTGAATCTGTGAATGAGATTAATTTTCCCAGAAACTAGATATCCGAGGCTTTAATTCGAGCATAAGAATGAGACAATTCTTATCAGAATTGAGTCAGATATGATTTTTTGAAGTTGGCTTTACAGGCTGTTACAGCAGCTACGAGAAAACCGAACTTTGCTTGCTCCTCACTCTCATCAATCTCCACATTTAATGCACCAGATTTTCCCAAAGGCTAAAATGAGGTCTAGGTTCATGATTCTTTGTCAACCCTCATTAAATTTCATTCCATTCATATTTCGTCCACTACTACTATATAAAACCCCCCTCTCCTTCATTCCAAGAAAAAAAAAAAAAAAAAAAAAAAAAAAAAAAAAAAAAACCCCCTCCTCTCTTCTCTTCTCTTCTCTTAAGTTCTAGTGAAGTTGAGTAGTCTTATCATATCTTGGTCTTCCTGAGACTCAAGGTATTGAGTGAGACTCACTCTTCCTCTCCTAGCTCATCTTTTTCTCCACCTTTAGAATCTCCATCAAGAGTCCCCTCCTCCAACATCTGGATTTTGCATGAAGGTATAATCCCCTTCCCTAACTATTTGTTTATGTTGCCATGATAAGAATTTAAGATTAAAGCATGATAATTCTCTTGAATATGTTTGAATGTTCTTAATTGTTCTTATGTGTTCTTCACATATTCTTGGTTTTTTATCACATGTTCGTGCATATCACTATATTTAATCTTAAATCCATATCAAAAATATGAAAAACATATTTGTTTAATAATTCTTTCAAATCCTTGAATCTAGGTTATCACCATTCACACACATTCACTAGAATTTATTTTTCAATCCAAATACAATACTTAATAAATTGAATTAGGTTTTATCACATGCACACTCATTAAATTCAACATGTAAATTGATTGATAACATATTGGATGATGTGATATGAATGTTGGCCACCATAGTTTAGAAAATCGGTTTCACCGGGTAAGGTGGGTGCCTAACACCTTCCCACCTTGTAATATAGTCTCCGAGCTTAAATCAAAGGTTAGTAGATCAAATGCTTATCCATGTAATTTTCTATTTTTAGATTGTAACTAAGAAATAAAGTTATGTACTTTATCTTAGATTGTATCTAGGACCAAAACTATGTAATTTTCCTATGATCAATGTAAATTCAATTACAAATTAATAAGATGAGGAATTTTTCAATTTTGGTTTTCTTATTTATTCCAATAATTAAATAAGTGGCGACTCCATTGTAAGACCCTTAATCTAAAGGGGAAAATATAACTAGTCGGACCTCTATTTTGAGAGGCAATAACAGGACTCCACCCATTCACGTGGGTTTGGCCCAACATCTTATAAAGAACGGGTCGGGGGCGCGGTCTCTCACACACTCTCAGTGATGAGTTGTGTCAGGTGAACACCCTTGTTGGTCGTATCGCACAACAACAAGCTGTCATGGGTGGTTTCACTGCTTCTTCATCTCCATCTCCACAAGCTTCAAAGGATAAGAGTGATGATGATGGCTCCGGTGGTGGTGATGCTGATAAGGATGAGGCTTCTAGCTCTTCCAATGACGAGGAGATAACTGCTTCTTAGTGATTTACCCTTTGTCATTCATGACAAAAAGGAGGAGTAGTTTTATGTATGAGAATAGTCATGTACTTAGAGGGAGAGTTAGTATATAGGAAATATTTTTGTTAGGGGGAGTGTTTTTCTTTCTTTTCTTTTTCTTTTTTTTTTTTTTTTTTTATGAGGGATGTAGTAAGGATTTTTTTTTTTTTTTTTTTTTTGTATCTTTTTCTTTTCTTTCTATTTTAGATACATTGTTCTTACTTTGTGATAGCAAACCTTGTACTCATTTATATATATTGAGGTTGTTATTACATTCTTTCACCTATCTCTTCATGTACTGTTTCTTTTCTCTCTTTATACACATGCTTCTTATTTACTATATGCAATCTTTTATTTTTATTTCACACTAAGATGCCGTGATGAGTTTTGTTTAAAGTATTTCAAAAATACAGGTTGTGAAAGTCTTTCTTACCATGAACTCTCTTCTTGCAAAAATTTTCAAAAGTTTGTGTTAGGATAGATTATATTGTATTCAACAAGTGAGTATGAGTTGAGTGATTTATGACTTCTCTTATATGTTCATTTGTTTGTTGTGGTTTTGTCACGGATTGCCAAAGGGGGAGATTGTTAGGACATATGTAAACCATGTTAAGAACATATGTCATTTAAAATTGGCTAATCCTTTGACAAAACGCACTTTACTTGTAATAGATCTAGGATGTGTTTAATGCTTCAAGGAACAAGAGATCAAGTCCAAGTGTTAAAGCCATACAAATCTATCCAAGAATCAAGTGAAGAAGTGTTATATTTTAAAGCTCAACAAATAGCATCTATCAAGGTTTAAAAGGGATCTTCAGCCCGATGCTTGACAGCAGCTCGATAGATAACCTATCTATCGAGATTTACGAAAATCAGTTTTTCAGATCTAATTTCACTCAAATCTGTGTATACTTATTTAGACTTTCTTTTCTCACAATCCTAAACATATATAAGAATTATTTTAAGGGCCGTCACACTAATGCAACTTGATGCAAAAGTTTTTCACAAGCATATTGTGAACAGAGACATATGCCCCAATTCATCGTTCTCCTGAAGAAGTTGTTGTGTTTGTACGCCATAGGATTTTGTAACCAAGGAGTTTCGTGATCTTCATCGTGTTGATGAATTGAAGAACTTTGCAGCCAACATCCTTCTCAAGTTGGTGGTTAGTCACGTACTTGAATCTATACATCGATTGGTTAGTCATGTACTGGGAACTGTGCATTGAAAATGAGAGATTATCACTACAAAACAAGTCCAATAGGGTATTGGAATAAGGGTTCAACTGTAGGTTGGTATAAGATACTGGGATTCCTTTACTTGTAACCGTTTATTGTGATAATAGTGGATTCTCAGGAATGGTGACCTTAAATTCACCCGATGGGGTCTTCGCCTTAGAGGTTTTCCTCATTCATAAACAAATTACCGTGTCAACTTTATTTTCCACTGCATATTAACTTAGTTAGTGATTTGTTTGTGCTACCACACGTCTTGCATGTTAATTCAATTAATTAATTAATTTAGCTAATTAATTGGTTAATTTATCACAAGGGGTCAATACATTCTTGGCCTATCACATGGGTTATGTGCAGATCTGCAAACAAGGAGGTTGTGTGGGTTCATGGCAGTGAAAATTTCACTGTAAAAGAGGCCAAGAGGTTATTGAAGGAGCTTCAAGAAAATGACATTATGGATGGGCATGCTTAGGGGAAGCTTCTATATGTGCTTGAAGATGACTTTTGGTTTTCAACTGATAAAAATCAATTTGGGTACTAAACTTTGGAGATAAAAATCGGTTTAGGTTTGTCCTTCGTGGTGGTGGTGGTATCAGGTGGTTGAAGTGGCAGTAGTGATGGTTTGGGTTTTAGGTTTTATTTGGGATTTGAGTTATGTTATTGTATAGATAAATTATTTTAATGTGTTGTATGATAAAATAAAAGTTGGGATATTGGGTATTATAAAATAGAATGGTATACTAAATAAAGTAGTTTCTTTGAGATGGTATGATGGTATATTGTTTAGAAATTGGATGCTAATGCTCTTATTGAAGAGATTTCCCATTCAGAAAGTGGGGATCACCCATTTAGATTTCCATTAGAAAGTAGGGATCATCCCACTTAGATATCCCATTTAAAAAGTATGGATCATCCCATTTAGATTTCCCAATAAAAAGTTGAGATTTCCCATTTAGAAAGTAGGGATCATCCCATTCTAAGGAAAAAATTGGCCTTTGCCCTTTTTTTAAAAACAATTCAGCATTTTGCCCTCTTTTCCAAATTAATTAGGGAAATGCCTCTCTTTTGAAACTCAATTTTCTCAAAATCGAGTTAAGCCCTATAGTGACGTTTTAAGGAGCCTATAGTGACGTTTTAATGAGCCTATAGTGGCGTTTTGTAACTCGAGCTCCATGAACTCAAGTTATAGGTAAAAAAAAAAAAAGGAAAAACTTGCATTGAACTCGAGTTTATGAAGATCGAGTTATAAAACGCTACTATATGTCCTTAAAATGTCACTATAGGCTCCTTAAAACGCCACTATAAGCCTCCAGATTTTTTTTTTTTTAACTCAATTTTGAGAAAGTTGAGTTTCAAAAGAGGGGCATTTCCCTAATTAGTTTGGGAAATTGAGCAAAATGCTGGATTGTTTTTTTAAAAAGGGCAAAGGCCAATTTTGTCCTTAAATTTCCATTAGAAAGATAAGCAATCACTTAAAATGTAGGGATCAATTCATCCCATTCAGATTTTCATTAGATAGATAAACAATGTATTACAATAGACTAATGCAAGTTACATTATTACAAAAGCAATAAAATGCTAAAACCAAAATGGTCCAAGTTTAAGCAACACAAACCCCACGAACAAAACAGTGGAACCCAATCCACAAATCAGTCTTCTAGCGTGTCCAAACGGAGGGCTGATAATAAGAAGATAAGAATGTGTTATCAGAAAATTTAGTTGAACAGGGCAGCATATAAATTAATATCAAGAATGAAATGGGATCAAATGTGTAGTCACTAGAGCAAATGATTGGCATTAAACAACCGCTATGAGATGCCACCATGACTGAAAGAAACACGGCTTAGATGTTGCACATACTTTCAAATTTACCTGGATCCTCTTAAGTGTGCTAATTTACATATTTACACAATAATCTAACACTAGGAAGACATGTTCTAAAAAGCTACAAGTTAACCAAGCCAACCAAGTTGCCAGTAATCATGCAATCCTATCCCTAATCCCTATCAACATTTTCATATGAGTAACAAGGAAAACACCATTTATTAGATCAAAGGTATATAAATATTGTTACTGTCACCTTCAAGAGAAGATAACATGCTTTCAAATAATTTTCCCTGCCCATAAACTAAAACTGGATAGCTTAACATGAAAGATACCATTATTCAGATATTTCCTCTGCACTAACTGGAGTAGGTCTAATTTATCATGAATTAGTAGTGGATGAAAGAAAAAAAAATTCATAATTCTCTGCATATAAGCAAAAGAAAGCAATTAAAAAAGTACATCTAGGCCAGCCCAAGAAAAAAAAATAATAATAAAAAAACAACAACAGAAACAAATCAAAATTTACATCAAATACTCATGTGCCAAATGTTAAATTAAACCCCTAAACTAACAACAAAATCATTTTACAAAACCAAACAGAGCCCTTTAGAATTAAATACGATATTCAATGTCTACATCAAACCCTCATTTCCATCAATAATACACAACTTTTTTTTTTTTTTTGAGAAATAATAATACACAACTTAATGTTATGAAATAGGTTGAATATATAACTATAAAGATTAGATTAAGTAAAACAAGAGAGATCGGTAAGAGAGAAAAATCTTACCAGGCTTCTGGGGCTTGCCATCGGCCCACTTGGAGAGAGAAATGGACCTTCTCGGAGAAAGTGCCCCGGTCTTGTCACTATTGCAATTCCTCAACGGATTAGGGCATACGTTTGGGTATGCAATCTATGGATACCAGCTGATCTCCAAAAGGCCGAAACAACCTTTTGAGTAACACATATGACAAGGCCGAAGCACTCACTCGCGAGAAGGTCCATTTTTCTCTCTCCTGAAAGAGGCTCACAAGAGTGACAAAACCAAATGTATGCATATATATATATATATATATATATACATGCATATTCACATTTAATTCGACCTCCTCATTCCATTAAACATTTTAAAAGTTTTATAAGATTTCGTTACCTACCTAAAAAGGCCAAAAGATCTCCTTTTATAGAAATAAAATAATGTGGATGAAGCATTGTAAATAGGAGCAAGATATATGCATGCATGATAGAAATTTTTCTTCAACGTAACTCTTAACTTGAAGTTTAAGGTTTTTTTTTTTTTTTTTTTTTCTATGTATTTTCTGATTTTTAGAATATATCATATCTATATGTTTTAAGTTATATATAATGAAAAACACCTTGCTACACGTGATTAATGGATGACTTGTGGCTATTTAATAAGTGTGCTTAGTAGTTTTACAAATATAATTAGCTTTTATGTTTTTTCTTTTATAGATAAGTTTTTATATTGTCTTGTTTGCCTTTTATGCATTAAACATCATATTTTATAAATTCGATTTTCTACTTGTTTATTGGAAGCATATCTTCCATGTTCATCTTTTATCCATTTTATTTACTGGATTGTGTTTCACATTTTTAGGGTGTCTTTAGTTTTGGTTCAATTGATGAAATCTAAAGGAGGTTGGTGCAAGAGCTACACTTACTATACGGAATGTGTCTCTCATTTTAAAAGTTGTGTTGCCTTGAGATTGTACTAGGGTATTTTATTAGCTAATTTTATACCGTTGTATATTTGAATCTTAAAGTTATGTTTATTAGGGTATTTTAGGCCCAAAACTAATGTCACCTGGGAGTTTAATCTTAATTTGGATGATATCTATATCAATACATCCTTTGCTGTTTGATATGTGTGGCCAATATGCTTGATTTAATTTTTGTTTCCTATAGCGTTAGGAGGGATTGAACTTAATTTTATTATTATTTAAACATGATTTTAGTGATATAAATGGAGGCTGATCCTTGAATTAGACAAGTCTCAGTGCGTAACACCTTCTAAAAGGGAGGCACGATGAGTGAAAACCATCGCCGTTGGTAGCGATGACAATGACATGGAGAACCATGGGTAACAAATTTGAATGTCTGATATACATATTAATTATCTATAATGTGAAAGGTCTTATCACTGTCTACTATTCATGAACCAACTCCTTGATTTTCCCAAATGTCTTTTGTGACTTTATAGTCCTTTAAATAATTAGTAACTACCAACAGTTATGGACTAGAAAATCATGCAAAAATAGTAATATCAAGTTTTGACCAAAATTTAACTTGCTTACTTGTGGTTTCATTTTCGACACTATGCCCACATGTGGTTCATTCCGTCATTGCTCCGCAACCCACCTCCCCATTTGCCGTTACTCTAATACATTTATCCCAAAATCAGATAACAAAATAGATCAAACACTCCATTCCCCAAAACACACTTTCTCTCACGCTTGCTCACCCATTCAAAACATTCATGCTACATTGATACCCACCTGATTTATTAAACCAAAGAATCATCTGGGTTTTGATCGTGCAAGGAAACCGAAGAAGAATGAGACCCACGAATTCTGGGTTTTGATGGTTACCAACCCGTGATTTTTTGTTAACATTTTGGGTCTTGATCCGTTAGGGCTTTTGTATCTATGGTGGACCAGTAGTTAATTTTTTGGTTGTAAAGCTATATGCATGGGGCTTGAAGACAACAATGCATGGCTGGTTGTTGGGACAGCTATTGGGAATGGTTGATGTGGCAGATTATGACATTATATCTGTATTTAATTAATGTGTATTGACACAGGAGTATGTCTTGTGCTTGTCTATGCTTTTGGTGGATAATGTTTTTTTACATGTACAATTGGTCTCATAGCATAACTGAGTTTTGCTGTCAAAGTATGAGAATAATCATAGAGAATTTGTTGGCTATATGCTGGATAAAATTCTCATGCCTGATTGGCTCTATAATTAAATTATGTGGGGATTTCAAGCTCTACATGAGGGCAAAGATATGGATTAGGATAATTTACAACTTACTCCCCTGTATTTTGGTTGAAATATATATATATTTAAATGAAAAATCTCTCTTATCCTTAAAATCTAAAGTCCTCGTGTATGTAGATATATTCATAAATTATTTTAGTACCATAGCCATTATTGACTAAAGTTTGACACCCATATCATGACTAATGAATTCTCGCCTTTTATAGGAATTAAATTTTGCGTGCCTTAGCATATTTCCCACAATGAAAAAGTTAATGTGAACAATAAAATTTTATAATATTTTCACAATAAACTTGTTTTGAATTGTGTGACATTTTTGAAAATGTTGTGTGAGTTCATTGCAATTCTGCTAGGGATATCGAATTCTTCACAAACATTTTCACATCTCATTCACATAACATTCAATAATTCTATAATTACATCATTTCTCACAACTATTTTATGAGAGCGATTGTGAGTAGTGAAGAAAAAATAGCAAATTCATGTGAAAGTGACGAACAATCTATCACAGTGTGTCATATAAAATAGTTGTAGTAAATTTTGTGAAAAAGTTTTATTTATTTATTTTTTTTTATACAAGATAGAATTCTACTCTAACCTAATCTAAGTGTATATGTGTATGAAACTTCATCCTAGATACTTAAATTCCGACCCTTACCTCTCACCCCTCATAAGTATTTGTACTTGTGAAGTGATCATCATACCAAAGATGCGATTATGTTTTGTAAAAAAGATTTTGATAGTAGAAACAATGTGAAAGATTAATAGTACCCATCAATACAAAAAAGAAAAACAAAATATTATGGCCCATCACATAATCTAGTAAGCTGGGCCCTTTGCCTTGTTACGTGGGTTAGTATGGCCTTAGCCAAGCCCAAACAACATAGCTCACTTTTTATCTTATATATTACGCTGTCTGTGTTGGGTTTAGAGTTTGAGACTTGTTTGGTCATTTACAAACTAAATACACAAACAAGAGGGTAAGCTTTGTTCACAGAGAGATCAACAATGGCGTCGCAAACCGCAGCAGTACCGTTCTGGAGAGCTGCAGGGATGACCTATATAACATATTCAAACATATGCGCGAATCTTGTGAGAAATTGCTTGAAAGAGCCTCACAAGACCGAAGCACTCACAAGAGAGAAGGTCCATTTCTCTCTCTCGAAGTGGACCGATGGCAAGCCCCAGAAGCCCAGTATGATTTCTCTCTCTCTCTCTCTCACCCATATCTCCTTTTTCTTGATCGAATCTCTTATTTTCACTACAGATCTGATCTTGTTTCATAGCTTTCAGCTGTGTTTTATTGATGGAAATGAGGGTTTGATTTAGATTTTGATTCTGTTGTTGTCTTTAGTGGTCCCTAACATTTAGCCCATGAGCGGTTTTAGTTTTAAAGTGATTGATTTTAGTCTAATAATAGGTTTAAACTTCAGGAATTAAAATGGGTCATGAGCTAAAGTTTAGATTTTGATCAATTTAAGCATTTTAGGGATTAAATGTGGTCACGTTGAAGTTAATTAGGGGATAAAATTAAAAGGGATCACTTTAAACTTCAGGAATTAAAATGGGTCATGTGCTAAAGTTTAGATTTTAAAGTGATAGTTTTAGTCCCTTTTAGATATCTTGGCCAAATTAAAACCTAATACATTATCACTCCAGGGGAAAGGGATAGCTTTAAGTTTGTTTGGGACTCAAATTGATCAGTTTCAGAATTTTCGGGACTAAAAGTGGTCACTTTAAACTTCAGGGTTTAAAACCTAACAGTGTGTTTTGGCCTTTCTTAATGTAAATTTAGTCCCTTGAGTATTGTGGAAAGTAAATAATCTTATTTTATATCCAATTTAGGTCTTTGACAACTTCAAAGGTTTTTTTTTTTGGGTGTGCAGATTTTTGTTTTCTATAACATGGGTGTTTCTATAATTAATTTGTGAGGTTCCTGTACTGATGATATATTGGGTACACTTTTGTCTCTTATGATAATGTATAAATAGTAGCTGTTGTATACTAAGGATGTGTAGGCTCTCTGTTAGGGTTGTTAGTTGTGTGGGCTCATTGAGGAGACCCTTGTTGGCAGAATGGTAGTGATTTGCTTGTTTGTTTGTTTGTTTTTTTTTGGTATATTATATATAAATATATAGATATGATATAGGATTTGAATGTATGGCATCTACTTCATGATGATTGATCTTAATTGGTAAAATCTCTCGTTATTGAATAAGGGTCCTAGGACTGGTTTAGGAAGTAATGGGATGTTGTAATAGAAGTGATTAATGCATCGATGAGTTGTTTGTGACTTTGTTTTTGAGTATATGACTTGTTTGTTAAAAAACTCATATGATATTCATAAAGATATTAAAATAGGAGAGTGATGCCTATGAGATGAAATGCCTTCTGAATCCTGATTTTTGGTCTCGCTGGAGGTATTACATAATCTATTTTGCTTCTCTACAATTAATCTTTGTGAATAAGTACAAGAGCAAAAAGAGAGCAAATAATTGAAGAAAAAGAAGATGAATTCTCTCATCTGAATACCCTATTGTTTGCAAATTTAACTATAGTTATAAAACTATCCTCTTCTTCTTCTTCCTCTTTTTTGTGTGTGTGTGTGTATACTTTATTTGTTATTCTATAAAGTTCTCAAGCAAAGGAAATTCATTGAACTAAACAAATTAGATGTTGAATGAAGCATTCTGTATGTTCCAGATGATGGTACTAACATAACCATTGTTTTAATGTTACCATTTTTTCTTTAAATTATTGACTATTAGGTATAGATATGTTGGAGAACTTCAATGCTTTTACTTCTGCCACTTCTTTTTCTGTTTCTGTCCCTAGTCCTCTCTCTCTCTCTCTCTCTCTCTCTCTCTCTTCCATAATTTTCCATATTATACATATCAACTAATTATTCCTAGGACATGGATTATTTTCAAATGCTGTCTTTCATGACAACTAGTTTTGTCAGATTTGTTCTGATTAATCTTACTATCATAATCATATGCTGCATTTTATTTCCTGGTATTATTCCTAGGACATGGATTGTCTTTCATGATAACTAGTCTTGTCTGAATTGCTTTTATTAATCTTACTGAGTTACTGTTATATGCAGCATTTTTTTCCTGTTTTGCATACACATATCATTTTGGTAAGAAACATAGTTTATGTGATGTTTAGTCAGGGTTGTTGGTTGAAAATGAATTACTTGGTGGTTTTTATTATCTTGTTGTCCTAATGAAGCACTTAAAATTAAAAACTATTCACTATTTGAGAAATTGAAATTGAAAATTTATTTGGTGGTTGCTTTTATTTGCAATGCTTATGCATGGTTTAAACAGTTGGGTTTCTTTTTAATCCATTATTGCATCCTCTGGAGGAATCAGACTAGGTGGTCCTATTTCTCCACATCTTTTTTATAATTTGCGGGGAAACTTTGACTTCCTTGTTAATGGTTAACAAAACTAATACAAGTGTGGTTTCCTATTACTATAAAATTAGTAGATCTAGTAATAATTTTAGTCAATGGTTGTTTGCTGATGATTTTCTTTTCTTTTTTATATGAGTAAACATTTCATTAATAAATAAAAAATGAAGCTACCTGAGTACCATGGAATGTGTAGGCAGAGCTACAAACTGTAAAAAAAGTTAAGAAAAAGAAGAAATAAAAAGTACTACAAAGGATTAGTGAAGACTTAGAGAATCTAAATACTCCAGTGAAAGATGGGGAAATAGCGGATGTGAAATGGTTGTGGGAGGATCTCTATGAAACTAAGATTTGGTTTAGGGAGGTAGATAAATTGGTGTGGATCCCTTCAGAAAAAAATGGGTTTCCAGGTGAAGCCCTACTACAATGCATTGTGGGGATGGCACAGACTTCCCCTGGAAAAGCATATGGAAAGTTTGTCCGGCTGAGGGTGGCTTTCCTTTCTTGGTGTGTGGCATTGGGGAGGGTATTGACTGTGGACAATTTGAGGAAGCTGTCAATCTAGAAATTCTTAATGTTATTCGTAGAACCTTGGGCCTGTGGCTTAATTTTGATAATTCTTTTGTTTCTTTCCCGAAGAATGTCCTTACTCATCAACTGGTCAACAAGCTATCAAGCTGCTATTGGGATTTCCTAGGTATTAGAAAAGGCCAATAATAAATTCTTGGGTAGTTGAGGTAAGAGTAATATTTTTAGAGAAGTAGGTAATATAGTTGACAAAAGGATCCAAAATTTAAAACAAAAGCCTTATCTAGAGTTGGTTGAAATGTACTTATTAAAATGCTTTCTTTTGCTTGTATGCAGCATTTTACGAATTGTTTTCTTTTATCCACTACAAATTCATGATAATTAGACCAACTCCAAAGATGGGGATAATTTAAGGGTGCAGTTAGTGCAGAGGATAGCATCTTTCATGTTAAACTATCTAGATTTAGTTTGTGGACAGGGTAAATTATTTGAATGCATGTTATCTTCTCTTTAAGGGGACAGTAACAATATTTACCTTTGAGCTAGTAAATGGTGCTTTTCTTGTTACTCATATGAAAATGTTGATACGGATTAGGGATAGGATTACATGATTACTGAGAACTTGGTTGGCTGCTTGATTTGCACCTTTTTAGAATACATCTTCCAAGTATTAGATTATTGTGTAAATAGGTACATTAGCACACTTAAGAGGATCAAGGTAAATTTGAAAATTATGTGCAACATCTAAGCCTTGTTTCTTTTGGTCAAGGGGGCATCTCCTAGTGGCTGTTTAACGCCAATCATTTGCTCTAGTGACTTCACATTTGATCCCATTTAAATTCTTGATATTAATTTATATGCTGCCCTGTTCTACTAAATTATTTGATAAAATATTCTTATCTTCTTCTTATCAGCCCTCCGTTCGGACACGCCAGAAGACTGATTTGTGGATTGGGTTCTACAGTTTTTGTTCATGGGGTTTGTGATGCTTAAACTTGGACCATTTTGGTTTTTGCATTTTATTGCTCTTGTAATAATGTAACTTGCATTAGTCTATTGCAATACGTTGCTTATCATTCTAATGGAAATCTAAATGGGATGCTCCCTACTTTTTAAGTGATTGCTTGGTTTCAGTGTTTAATAATATCATCTACCCTGAGTATTTCAGGCACTTTACATGTAGAGAAATGATCATCCTTCTGACTGTGTTACAAATTTTACTCTAATATTGACCTTGCAATGATTATCCTTTGTGATAGGTAGTGATTTGTGCAACCATTCTCTCAAAGAATTATGTTCTTAGAGTTCGTGGGAGAGTTTACCTAAGAAATCTAACTCTTTGAATTTAGATATTTTTTTCAATGTTAATATGAATTTTGCCAAAATCTTTGATAGGAATTGTCCAAAGTACTATTATTTCAACTATCGTTTTTACAGCCAGCTATTATTCCAGTTTCTCTGGTTAGCCAAAATTTCCAAAATAAAGGGTTTGTGATTTTTACGATCCTGTTTGTGTATGGATTCAAGCCATAACTTATTTGTATTCAAAACCTAAAATGTTTGTACTATTTTCTTAATGCAATTATTAAGGGTCTAAAGGATAAAACTTTGATATAATATCTTAGGAGTTGTACTTCAGGTTCATTGAAAATCAATATTTTATCTTATGAGTATTTTTGATAAACTATCTTATATTATGAGTTAGATTAAGAAATCATGTAACATCGTATCAAAGAAAAAAAAAATCCTATTCTTGTTGCTTCCAATTCCTGTGGCATAAAACAGGTTGAAGAAAGCGCAACCAAACACTTCCCTCATGTCGTTCAGAAAAAATATATTTTAAAAAAAAAAAAATCCACTTTTGTGTCTGCAGATTTATCCAAATCCACTTTTCTTTAATTGTTTCTTCTTTTCTGTTTTCTTTAATTGGGATTTGATAGTTCTAGTTCAAATTGATTGACACAGAAGTTGCTTTCAAGAAAACAAGATCTTTTAATTATTTCACACTTACACATTTTTTTTTTTTTTTGGAAGGGTTTTATTAATGTTTCGCTAGCTTAAATTACTCATTTGGTTAAACATCACTATATAAGCATTAGAGCATCTGATTTAAATTATCAAGCCATAGTCCTTAGGAATCAAAGTATTGGCCTTAACTACCCATCCCTACAAATTAGTTATATTGGGCTCCTATCCTAGCCCACTCTTAGCAGGTTGGGCCTAGTTTTAAGATCCGCCTCCTGCATTTACCATGATTTAAAAGATCTAGAGAGGTGGGATATTATCAGGAGTAATGAGCAGTAGTTGGAAGTTGAGAGGAAGATCTAAAAGATTAATGTTGATTTGAGAGAAAGTTAAGTAGATTTAAGAGAGAGAGTAGTTGGAAGTTGAGAGGAAGATCTAAAAGATTAATGTTGATTTGAGAGAGTTAAGTAGATTTAAGAGAGAGAGAGAGAGAGAGAGAGAGAGAGGTGAGATGTTGATTTGGTACAGATTTGAGGAGAATATTTGATAGAGAAATCTTGTTTAATGCATGAGAGAGAGAGAGAGCAGTTGTGTTTTGTTGAATCAATTGACTATGTGTAGGTCCCAATGTTTTCACAATATTTACAATTATACCATTCAGAATTGTAACTTAAATGTTGAATACACCTCCTTATGGCTTCTCTAAATACATGTTTTAAGCTACTAATATTGAGTACTGCAATATAAATATCCTTGTGAGAGTTTCCCTACCAAACAACTTATTCCAAAGTGGGCCCCACGATTTTTAGCATTTAAATCACACAAAAGAGTCTTCAAATGGCCTTACCAAACAGGCCCTTAGTTATATGCTCCTATGAATTCAAAATTTGTAATTAAACAAAGTCAAAATCAAACAAAGAACTATATAATCTATCAAATTAAAACTATTTAGCTAATAACCTTGTAGTTCAATTGACACATTTTAGTATTTCCAATGGAAATATTTAAGGTTCAAATCTTACACTCATAACAATTGATGTATTAAAAAAATAAATAAACAATTAACTGCTTAAATAAATAACTTAAAAGAGTAATTGAAATGGTCTCAAATCCAAGTTTGAAATCCACGACTCTAATATTTTAAAATAAAAAATATTTTGATAGCTACAATATGAAGATAAGTGGAGCTTTTTGTCGATAACTGAATTAAAAACTTTAACTAATAAAAAGGCCTTTTCCTCTCTTGTTTTATCTTATTTTATTTTTGCTTCTATATATGGGAGAGAGAGATCACTGTCTGATCCAAAATAAAAATAATGGCTTGTAACTTGGAGAAAATATACCTTGCATTGAATGCATATTTCCTTCCTCTCACATAGTGATGGACCCCACGTGTAGAGTCCACCTGTGATGCATGTTTCCTCCCTACGTGAGAGGAAGGACCTCTATAACTTGGGGATTTCTCACTTTGATCAACAAGATTAATGGAAAGCAAAACAAATCATCACATGCAATTTGAAAAATTATTGCAGAAGGTACTTTTCTACTCTACTCTTTTTTGCTTGCGTATCTAACATCAAATTAAATCTCTCATGCGCTAGAAGCATGAGACCTGCCTCTCACAGGCAAGTGGGCTCCACATGAGAGGCAGGTGGGCCCCACATGTATGGGATCCACTTGTTTGTGAGAGGCAGATCTCATGCACTTGGCACATGAAATACCACCTCCTAACATCATGCGAAGGTTAGTACACACATGGGTGCATGTACGAGTGATATGATGTCCACGGCCCACCCAAAATAAATACGCACATTTCATTGCGTACATGGGTTCGTTAGACTTATGTGATATGACAAACAAAAACATCATTAATACACACATCCACATCCAGTGCTGGAGCCGCGAAGCCACATTGGGACCAAAGGTTTTGTCCCAAGCCCTCCCATTATATTTTAAAAAAAAATCTTATAAATTATAATAACTCATCTAAATTTTTTTTTGATACATTCTACGTGACATATAAAATATAATAAATCATTCTTAATTTGATAAAGATATATAATATATAAAATAATTTAGTGTTTGATTGGTTACTTGATTATATTCTTTTTATGCATGGAATGATTTTTTGTCTAAATATTTTGAGTCGTTAACCTGTTAGTATTTTTCTAATCTTAATCATATTATAGTTAATAGGTTTTTGCTAATTGGATAGTTACAATGATTAATGAGATATTTGAATACTAGATATTTTTATTAGAAACACAAAAAGATATCAACTAGTAGAATTATAAAGTTTTTGACTATTATACCAAAATAAGAAATTATAATAATAACATAAATTTCTCATAAAATTTGAAACTCTGAACACTCCCAAAACATGTTTTCTATCAATTCTTCATAGAGCTGTAGTCCACAATCCACATATGTGTTCTATCGTAGGTGGGAATAGAAGCATGCGCACACAAACAAACAAGAAATACCTCCCAACTCTCCCAAATATGCTTTCAAAAAGTTTATTTACTTGTACTATAAACTATAACTTTAAATAATAAATTATCTTATTCTAAATAATCTAGTTTAATTATTAATATGTTGCTTTAAAGTAGGGATGTTTGTGGTGCGGTGCGGTACGATACGATTTTGGGTCATTTTTAGCACTGCACTTTGTAGTGTGGTTAACCAAAAACATAATTGCATTGCACCTTATTTTTGCGATTACATGTTCGGTGTAGTGTAGTTTAGAGTTTAGTCAAAACCATAATCGCATCACACCTCATTTTTGCAGTCACATGTGCGATGCTGTGTATAAGATGCGGTTTGAACAATTTAAAGCTGTTATATTTTCAAATTTTGGGCTTTTTCTACCCAGCCCAAAACTAATTTTTCCTTTGTTTTGGGTAAAGTTTAAAACTATTGAGCTAGTTTTTCTTTATTTTGAATTGGCTTCCCTAATCAACACTTGTTAGGGTTATTAAACTATTAATAATATATTTAATATTAAAAAATATATATATTAATATATAAAGAGTGTGCGGTACTTTTTTATTATAAAACTGCAAACTATATTGTGTTATGCAGTGTGATGCACTGTTACCTGCAGTGTGGTGAAGTTATGTCATTTTGTAGATGGTTTTGGTGTAATTTTTGCGGTTTGTGCGGTTTGATGAACACCCCTACTTTAAGAAAATAAATTGACTGCAAATAAGTTGGTCACAGTTTCTTGCTAATGGTTTATTTGTTAAACTTGAAAGTTAGTTAAAGTAATCTATAAATTTAAAATACTTTGTATAAATAAATAAAAATTAAAAAAATACTTTATCATCAAAAATAAATAAATAAATAAAAATTTAAAAAATTAAAATTACTCTCCTAAGTTTGCTAGTTAAATTGCATCATGCTTCATGCACTCTCACATCACCTCAACTCTTCTTCTTGCATCTATAAATTCACTCATGCTCCCATTTCCCTTGTAAACATATCAAGCATATTTTCATTACATGCTCTCTCTCTCTCTCTCTCTCTCTCTCTCAATAGCACGCATTATCATGGATATGCATACAGAGATAAAAGACTTCATGGTGACTGTGAGCAAGAAAGAGGTGGTGGTGGCAGCATAATTTCCAAATCAAGAGCATTGGCTACCACTATCTAACTTGATTTTCTAGTTACCGAGTTATGTATGTATACAAGAGCATTTTTTTATTGGAAAAAGCCATGTCTGCTTTGCCAACGTGGCACATAGCTCATACTAACTCGACTATATGACCATCGAGTTTTTTAGTAACTCGCTCATAGGGTAATTGAGTTTTATATGAAAATCGAGCCTTACATTATCAAGTTTCAAAATATGGACATATTCCTATATAGTTTGAGAAATGAGAGAAAACATTGGAAATTTTTGGTGAAAGAGGCAAAACCCCATTTTGGCCTTCAAAGATTGCAAAAGTTTGGCATAATATATATAGAATGACCCAAGGCTGGCTCGATAACTTTGGAGGCCTTCGGAAAAAATTTTAAGTGAAATCTTTTTTATATTTAAATAGTAATTAAATAATATTAATTTAAATTTTTTATTCTTATTTAAAATCTATTTTTTATTTTTATTTCTTACGTGATTTAATAAATTAGTATTACTAAAATATAAATAAGTTGATATTAGTGTGCAAGCACTATCTTGCGTTTGTGTTTGCGTTTTTTTTTTTTTTTTTAAGCGCGTTTCAGTGTTACCAATGCACTTTCAGTGAGTCTCGTGCACTGTTAATGGGACCCACAAATCTCTTTTTTCAACAAAAATATCATTACAAATACGTCCCACGATACTATTCACATATTTAAAAATTATTTTGCTACAATATTTTCAATTTTCAGTAAAATAAACAGTATTTAAACATACTCATAATATACATCAAATTATTAATTGGTATAATAACTAATAATAATGGATAAAGTAAAAACTTACATAAAATATATATATATATATATATATATATATTAATTTGAGTGGGTATACATTTGGTGTGCCCCGTGTGGGTGGATTCGGGAGTTTATAGCTGTGTTGGTGGGAGCCTAAAATTGTTTTCCACTTTTTTTAGATTATAAAATATTATATACTCAACAACTGCACTGTGCCTGTGCAGTGCTAAGGAATAAGTCCTGTCATTTTATCAAGTAGCAAGCTTTAACCAAAAAAATATCAAGTATCAAGCTTTGTGCAGTGTGTATTGTCACTGTGCAGTGGCATCAGTGCTGTGGAGTGTGAGCAGACTGTGCAAGTGTAAGAGCAAACTCAGCGTGTTGTCCTTGCCCTTTCAATTAAGTAGATTAAAAAACATAACTTAAAATGAATGACTGAGCTTATAGAAAAAGATCAAGAATTAAGACTCAACGTGTTGTTCTTGTCCTATCAATCAAGTAGATTAAAAAATATAACTTAGAATGAATGCTTATATAAAAAAAGAAATCAAGGATCAAGACGAAGAAAAAAGAAAGGATATAGATAGAGAGGCAGAGAGATAGAAAGATGAGAGATTTTTTCTTTTGATTTAGAAATTTATAATATCTATTTTAGTATATTTTAAGATAATTATGTTGTATTATTAATAAATTTGTCCAGTATTAATTTTGATTTTAGCATATTTTAAGAATGAGTTAATAAATTTGTCTCTTAAAATTTAATTTTATTAGCTAAAATTTAGCTATTTTTGTTTTTTCCTATTTAATCTTTTGCATTTTAGGATACAATGAGGTTTTTTTTAATGTATTTTACTAACCAATAAAAGGACAAAAATATTTTTTTTGTAATTAAAATATATAGATAAATATTGCACACACACACACATATATATATATTTTCAAGTGAGGGCCTTCTTTTATTTAGAAGTCTTAAACAATTATATCAATTGTATCTATGGTTCAACCGGCCTTAGAATGACCACCGAAAACAATGCATACGTATACTCGAATGGTACACCTAGGAGATGATATGATAACTATTTGGTTTACCAAAGTTTTGGCAACTTCACATTGTAGATGATGTGATAACCATACTTATATCAGATGTTTTATTGCCAAATAAATTATATGTAGCAACGGGTAGCTATGGTCGTGAATATGCATATTACTTATTATAAATGAATTATCGCTACAAGATTGTAAATTTTTAGAAAAATTGCAATTATATTGATTATAAAATTAGATCGTATTTTGCATTGACACACTAATGAGTTCCTCACAGTTCTACTCTAGCTACTCTTTTTGGGTTGCGTACCTAACATCGTGGAAGGTAGGTTTCATCAATTTGCCAAACCAAAACATCTTTCGTACACACATGGGTGCATATGTACGAGTCTCATGAGGTCCACCCAAAAGAACTCTATTGCATAAAGTAGTTCACACCATAAAAAGATAAATCTTAAATATTTTATTTTTAATCTCCTTTTCATTGTGATAGAATATTATTACAGAAGGTACTCTTCTACAGATTTACTCTACTCTTTTTAGCTTGCATACCTAACATCATGGAAGGTAGCTTTCATCAATTTCCCAAACCAAAACATCTTTTGTACATACATGGGTGCATGTACGAGTGACATGAGGTCCACCTAAAAGAAATACTCACGTTTCATTGCTTACATGTTTTCATTAGACTGATGTGATGTGACAAACAAAAACATTGTTAATACGCACATTAATGGCTCATGGCGGAGCCATGGGGACCAAAGGTTTTGTACTAAGTCCTCCCTCTTTTTTTTTCTTTTTTTTTTTTAATATAAAAATCTTGTAAATTATAATAACTCATCTAATATTTTTTTGGTTACATTCTACATGACATATAAAATATAATAAATCATTCCTAATTTGATAAATATATATAATATATAAAATAATTTAATGTTTGATTGATTACTTGATTATATTTTTTATGCATAGAATGATTGTTTGTTTATATGTTTTGAATCGATATAGTAATTTTCTAATCATAATCATATTATATTTAATAGGTTTTTTCTAATTAAATAGTTATACAATAAGTAATGGGAGATTTGAATACTAAATATTTCTATTGGAAACACAAAAAGATATTAACTAGTAGAGCTATAAAGTTTTCGACTATTATACCAAAATAAGAAATTATAATAATAACATAAGTCTCTCATAAAATTTGAAACTCTAAATACACCCAAAACATGTTTTCTATCAATTCTTCACAGAGCTGGAGTCCACTGCCAACATATATGTTCTACCATAGGTGGGGATAGCAGCGCGCGCACACAAACAACAAAAAATACCTCCCAACTCTCTCAAGTATACTTTTGAACAGTTTATTTACTTGTAATATAAACCGTAACTTTAAACAATAAATTATCTTATTCTAAATAAGCCAGTTTAATTATTAATATGTTCTTTCTCAAAAAAAAAAAAATAATAATAATAATATGTCACTTTAAAGCAAATAAATTGACGGCAAATAAGTAGGTCATAGTTTCTTGCTAATGATTTATTTGTTGAAACTTGAAAGTTAGTTAAAATAATCTATAAATTAAAAAATGCTCTGTATAAATAAATAAAAATTTCAAAAAATTAAAATTACTCTCTTAAGTCTGCTGGTTAAAATTGCATCATGCTTCATGCACTCTCACACCACCCTAACTCTTCTTCTTGCACCTATAAATTCACTCTTGCTCCCATTTCCCGTGTAAACATATTAAGCATATTTTCATTTACTCTCTCTCACAATAGCACACATTGGGTGAGTTTGGTTCAACTTTTTGAAATTGGATTTTTTGAAAAAGTAGGATTTTTAAAAAGTGCGGTATGAAATTGGGCTTTTTGAAAAAAACTAAGTGTTTAGTAAAAGTTGTTAAAAAGTGTTTTTTGAAAAAGCTGAGTATTTGGCTAACACTTATAAAAGTGGAGGTTTGAGTTGTAAATTACCAAAAAGGACAAGATATATATATATATATATATATAAAAGAGAATTCTTTGTTTTAATTATCTCTCTTAATGCAAGTTATGGACACAACATTTTTACAAAAATTTCACAATAAAGTTTATATGACAAGTTGTTAATAGTAGATAAAAAAATAATAATGTCACTAATAGGTCCAAATGAGAACCAATAACAACTTACTGTGTAAAATTTATTATGAGATTGTTATAAAAATATTGTGTCAATAACACTATTTTTTTTTTCTAAAGAAAATAGTACTAATTTAAAAAGTCCAAAGATACAATAAAATGTGACAATATTTTCACGATACAATTTTTTTTTAGTTGTGGTCAATCCTAGTCTAATAAAAGACAAGAGTCTGTTTGGTAAAGGAGTTATAAAAATATTGTGTCAATAACACTATTTTTTTTTCTAAAGAAAATAGCACTAATTTAAAAAGTCCAAAGATACAATAAAATGTGACAATATTTTCACGATACAATTTGTTTTTAGTTGTGGTCAATCCTAGTCTAATAAAAGACAAGGGTCTGTTTGGTAAAGGAGTTTGAGTAATGTTGCTTGAATGTTTTTGATATACATGTAAGTGAAAAAGTATATTAAAATATATGTAAAATTGTTTAAAATGTGAAAATGTAGGTTAGAAGTTGCACACCAAACAGGCCACCTCAACTGTTTTGAAACTTATATGATAATTTATTGTGTCCTAATAAAGTCGTAATTTTTATTTTATAAATTTCCTTGCATGGACACGTATGCCACTCTACCTTTTACTTTTATTTATTTTTCTTTTTTTTTTTTTTCTTTTTTTTTTCTCAACCACATGTTTCCTTTCACCCTTATCTTCTTCCACCTTTATATTCTCCCATACTTAACTTCTTTCTGCTTCTCATTTTCTCTAATTTCATTAAAAATCAATTAAGGTGAGTTCTGTAGCAGAGCAGTACGGAAAGAACCTTTACAACAGTACGGAAAGGCTTGTTCTGGTAGCAGCACATGGAGGACTTTTGTAGCAGTACAGTAGTCAACTTGGTAATTTAACACTGTCTACAACGGTAATATTGATAAAACCTATTAGTTTTTACAAAAGATCCCAAAGAGCTGCCCACTGCCACAGGCCCACAGTCCTCTTCCTTCAGAATTTCAAAACGCAGCTTTTAGCTAAAGTTGCTTTTAAAATCTAACCATTTTTTTGGGTTTCAAAAAGCGTTTTTTGACTTCTGAAATTGCAAACAAACGGGCACATTATCATGGATATGCATACAAAGAGAAGAGACTTCATGGTGACTGTGAGCAAGAAAGAGGTGGTGGTGGCAGCAGAATTTCCAAATCAAGAGCATTGGTTACCACTATCTAATCTAGACATGTGTCTTGTGCCTCCATTGGATTTTACTCTCTACTTTTGTTATACGAAGCCAACCTGTGGAGACAACTGGACATTTGTGTCAAAGGTTAAAGTTCTAAAGAAGGCATTGGCAAAAGCTTTGGTTCCATACTACGCTCTTGCTGGCGAGATAGTTCCAAACTCTGTGGGTGAACCTGAGATTCTTTGCAACAACCGTGGGGTAGACTTCATTGAAGGTTTTGCAGATATAGAACTTCAAAACCTCAACTTGTATAGAGCTGATGAGACCATTGGCTGCAAACTTGTACCCAAGAAGAAGAATGGCATGCTGGCTGTTCAGGTTTGTAGAAGAACACTGGCCCTGGAGATTTGAGGCTATCCTAGAATACATTAATTATTTGATCTTTTCTGATCATATGGTAGTAGTTTTTTCTACTGTAACTAATGTTTGTGCTTGCAGGATGCAGGAAACTAAAAATTAAAGCAACTTTGTTTTGAATAAATTTTATTTAAAAAAAAAAAACATATATATATATAGCAACTTTGTTTTGAAACAATTTTTTTTTTTTAAGTTTTATATATATATATATATATTACAAACAAGAGTATCTAAACTTATTTGAGTATAACTATTTTCTTGGGTGGAAGTCTCTCCCACCCCCTCCTCCTGCGTCTCACTCTCAGCAAGTCATTACAAAGAAAAATTGCTTGAGGGCAACCCCAAAATGTTAGTAAGATGTTTTGAAATTAGGATCTCATGAATATCATCATAACACCTTAGGAAACACTTACTGTTGATAGATCAAATGATATTAATCTAAAACTTAGAGAAACTCAAAAGTATTTTAGATTATAAAAAATACGTTGTAAGTTTTTTTTTGGTTAAATCCAAATTACACCATTTAAGTTGGATAAATTGTCATTTTTGTCCTCAAAAATTTTTTATTATTATTTTTTTATCATTTTAGTTCCTAAACTTTAATAGATATGTCAAGTCTATCATCTTATACATTTATGTCCATAAAATTATTATTAAGTTCAATAAAATGACGTCGTATTACATATGTAAAAACTGAATTTTATTTATTGATGGAATAATCAATCTTGACAAGAATATTAAAATGTAAAAATTAAATGACAAAGAAAAAACTTTAAGGATGAAAAGTCACAACTAAATGGGTATACTGCTTGATTGTAGGGTTTTCCCCCTATTTTTTTGGTTAGTCTTTTGCTAAACTAATGCCATGAAACCTACTTGTAGGTTACTGAGTTCAAATGTGGTGGACTTATGGTGGCATGCACTTTTGGCCATAAAATAATGGACGGATATTCGGCCAGCATGTTTGTTATCTCATGGGCCGAGATTGCTCAATCTAAACCTCTCTCTTCACTACCAACATTCTGCCGATCATTGCTCAATCCTCGAATCCCCGGTTCCTTTGATTCTTCGCTTGAAAACTTGTACATCCCTATCACATCGTTCCACTCAATCAAAGAGCCAAACCTGGGTGGCAATAACTTTGTTAGCCGCACGTACATTGTCAAAGCCAACATTATAAACCAAATCCAATCACTAGCAAGCACCAATGAATGCAAAAGGACTAAGGTTGAGTGTTTCAGTGCATTCCTATGGAAAATTATTGCCAAACGTGGTACGGCTGACAAAAATATATCCAAACTGGGCCTTCTTGTTGATGGAAGGACAAGAATTGGCAGTGGAGACGAAGAGAAAACAAAGATATTGGCTTCTTACTTTGGAAACCTGTGGTCCCTTCCTTATGGAAGCAAGACCGTAGATGATCTTATTGACAAACCATTGAGTTGGGTAGCAAATGAAGTTCATGGAATTGGGGAAAGTGCAATGACGTCTGAGCATTTCTTGGGTTTGTTAGATTGGGCGGCGGCTCATCGTTCAGTTCCCAGTTTGCCAAAGATATATGCCTATGGGAGCAGAGAAGGTCCAGCTCTTGTGGTTTCATCTCTTTTGAGGCTTCCATTATCAAAGGTGCAGTTTGGATGGGGAAGACCAACATGTGTGTCATGCTATTTCCCATGGGGTGGAGATGCTGGGTATGTGCTGCCAATTCAAAGCCCTTCTGGAAATGGCGATTGGGTCGTGTACATGTACATCTTGAAAGAGGAATTGGAATTGATCGAACGTGAAGCTGGTCATATGTTTAGGCCTTTGACTTTGGGATACTTCAATGAATTTGAACAAGAACCTCTCGTTAGATCAAAAATGTGACTGTTTGATCATGTTCACCAGTTATAGTATATTATGCAAACGTGTCATGTATTGATTTAGAATAAGTTTATGCATTTGTACAACTATATATGATTAGGAATAAAAACCAACCTAAATGATAATAAAAAAAAAGACCATGAATGTTATATTATGTTCATCTGTTAGAGGCTCTTTTAGATATGAATAAGTCTTTTTTTTTCTTCTTTTATATATATATATATATATATATATATATATATCAAGTTCCCACTTCTTTTTTAGATATGAATAAGTCTTTTTTTTTTTAATATCAAGTTCCCACTTCTTTTTAATAGCAAGGATAACCTCAAATATAGCCCATGTGAATTTTGATAAGTTGGCTAATATAGATTTATAAGCGGTGAAATTGTAATATTTTTACTGATAATATTTAACTTCAAACATGTTTGGAGCCATGAGCTCCTCCAATAACATATAAAAAGATGACATTAATTTTAGTCATGTGCAACACACATATGCTAAAAATCCACGGATAGAACTCACCATTGAAAACCAATTTGTAAGGGGATGGTGTCGAAGAGCTTATTAATATATGGGCAAACTTATACTTAATTCATGTAGGATACTAGGATCATAACGTACCACCACACTCCATAGCTATCATCCACGACGGCTCACTCTAGCGATACTGACCTGATGGTAGCCCTTTCACTTTTGGTTGGTTCCACTCACCTATCAGTTATTTTAATTTAGCCTTTCGGTTGCCCCTTTCGAGATCCAACTACAAAGCCGTAACTCATTTGATCCTATACTTAATGAGTTACGTCCGATTACTCGACATAGTGGTTGGCTTGATAGCAAATGTTAAACCCATGGGTAGAACTCACCCTTGAAAACCGGCTTGCAAGGGAAGAGGGTGCCCAGAGTTTATTAACACATAATTATACTTATACTTAATTCATGGAGGACACTAGGATCGTAACAACTTAACTCACTTTAAGTTAGTTATGTGCATTACATATGATGAGATAAATATCATAAAAATACATAAAGAAAATAAATTAAAAAATATTTGTTCTTTTTTCTCAATTTTGAAACGTAATAATAATTTTTTCTATTTTTTTATTTTATTAAACGTCTTTCTTCTTTATTATTTTTAAACATTTATTTTAGTGGTTTGAATCTCTAAAAGAAATTAATAAAGTAATTTTTTTTTTTCCAAATAAAATTTGATATAACATTTTAAAGACTAAAATCGCTCATGAATTTATATTTAGGGACTAATAGTGTATTTTAGATATTCACTTCTCCCAAATGAACAAGGCTACATGTATATTGCTATATATTTCCTTTCAAACCCTCTACTCCACTCATCCTTTTGGTAATAACAAGGTACAAACTTCCCCAATAATCGTGGTCTGGACCCATTTAACCTGCTTTAGACATTAAAAGTTAAAACACTTCTTTTGTTTTACTTGACCTCATAATGTTGAGCTATATAAACACAAATTTAGGCATCATTATTCTAATATACCACCATATATTAAGACGATTTAAAAAGTTATTTATCACTTCAAAAAAATGACAAAAATATCCTTAATCTAATTAGATAGTCTTATTCCTAAAAAATAAAAAAAAATGAGGTTAAGATCGTAAGTCAACAAAATTAAAAAACATAAAACTACAAGGGAAATCTCTCTTTAACTTCCCACAAGACGAGAAAGTATATCTTGTTTAAGGAGTTCTAACTCAACGTCTAGTTGGTGTTTCTAGGCCCAATTAAAAATTGACGTATGTTAAAAAAACACATCACATACACCCAAAATTAAAAAGACAAAATTGACCTTGAAAATTTTTCAAAGCTCTGCCATTAAGAGCATTAGTATTTGTGGGGTTAAATTGTTAAAATGCTATTTTTAGTACTACAAACTACAAAAACTGTGCTACATTGGTGGTGCTAAAGCCAAACAAGACACCATATGCAATTTAAAAAATTATTGCATAAGGTATACTTCTACTCTACTCTATTTTGCTTGTGTACCTAGCACCATGTGAAGGTAGCTTTCATCAACTTGGCAGACCAAAGCATCTTTAGTACACACATGGGTGCATGTACGAGTGATATGAGGTCCATGGTCCATCCAAAATAAATACTCACATGTCATTGCTTATGTGTGTTCATTAGACTGATGTGATATGACAAACAAAAGTATCATTAATACGCACATTTAATGGCGGAGCCACATTGGGACCAAAGGTTTTGTCCCAAGCTCTCCCATTATAAATATATATATATATATTTTTTTTTTTTTTAAATCTTGTAAATTATAATAACTCATCTAAATTTTTTTATACATTCTACTTGAAATATAAAATATAATAAATCATTCTTAATTTGATAAAGACATATAATATATAAAATAATTTAGTTTATGATTGGTTACTTGATTATATTCTTTTATGCATAGAATGATTGTTTGTCTAAATATTTTGAATAGTTAACCTATTAGTAATTTTCTAATCTTAATAATATTATACTTAATAGGTTTTTGCTAATTGGATAGTTACAATGAGTAATGAGAGATTTGAATACTAGATATTTCTATTAGAAACACAAAAATGTATCAACCAATAGAGTTATAAAGTTTTTGATTATTATACCAAAATAAGAATTATAATAATAACATAAATTTCTCATAAAATTTGAAACTCTGAACACACCCAAAACATGTGTTCTATCAATTCTTCATATAGCTGTACACTTTGTTTGTTTAAGCAATGATGTTTTTTAGAATATGAGTTATTTTGCAAAAAACTTTTTCTATAAAACTGTCCCATTTTCATATGTTTGGTAACAATCTTAAATGTGTTGAAAATTGTCTCTCATCTTCTCTTGTTTAGCTTGCTGTAAAATAGAATTGTTTTCCAAGAAAAAAAAAAAGTAGCGGAAAATAATTTCTAAAAATAAACTATATTTTTTTATGTTGAGTAAATATAGTTTTCCTTTTGACTCATTTTTTCTGATACTACCAAACACTGGAAAATACGAAAAACTATCTTTACACAATGTGGGTGTGGGTGGCAGTGGGTATGGGTTTATTGTTTGTTCACAGGGAGTGGGTGGTAGGGCGGTGGTGGTTGTTCATAGGGAGGTGATGGGTAGGGGTTTGTTAGTTTTTGTTGGTGGCAATTTACAGTAGTTGTTCACACTTCATAGGGAGAGAAAGAGAGAGGGGTAAAATAAAGAAAGAAAAAGAATATTTAAATAAATTGCTAAAAAAAATAGAACCATTGATGTTAGGTGTATTGTAAAATGTGTTGTTAAAATAGATAAAGTAGTTTTTTGAATTGTTAAAAGTTAAATTTTTTAGGACCAACAATGTGGATGCTCTAAGAGATTTCAACCAATCTCATGGGAGGTGCACCAAACATACCTTAAAGTTCATATTTAAAATTCCATCTATAGTACTATAATTAAAATAGAAAAAAAAAAGAATTTTTAAAGAACGAAAAAGAAAAAGAAAAAGAAAAAAATAGAAGAAGATTGACTCATTCGTGGTCTGTCCATATTAATTCCTTCTACTTGTGTTACAAAGTTTACTCTAAAATATTAACCTTGCAATGATCATGTGGGGAAAAGTTTGTATTCCAAAAATTCTAACTTGTTCAACTTATATCTCATTTTTCTTCTTGGAAGGCAAGAGGAACTTACTTGGAGTTATCATTTGTGATATAGGTAGTGATTTGTGCAATCAAAGAATTACGATCTTAGAGTTCTTGGGAGAGTTTAACCGAAGAAATCTAATTCTTGGAATTTAGATATTTTTTCAATGTTAATATGATTTTCGCCAAAATATTTGAAAGTAATTGTCCAAACTACTATTATTTTAACTATCGTTTTTACACTTTAAAAAAAAAAAAAAAAAAAAAACTATCGTTTTTACAGCTAGCTATTATTCCAGTTTCTCTAATTAGCCACAATTTCCAAATAAAGGGTTTTTACTATCCTGTTTGTGTTTGGATTCAAGCCCCAGCCTGACCTATTTGTATTCAAAACCTAAAATGCTTTTACTCTTTTCTTAATGCAATTATTAAGGGTCTAAAGAATAAAACTTTGATATAATATCTTGAAGTTGTACTTCAGGTTCTTTGAAAATCAGTATTTTATCTTATATTATGAGTTTTTTTTTTTTTAATAAACTATCTTATATTATGAGTTTGATTAAGAAATTATGTAGCATCGTACCAAAGAAAAAAAAAATCCTATTCTTGTTGCTTCCAATTCAAAAGACATAAAACAGGTTGAAAAAAGTGCAACCAATTACTTCCCACATGTCGTTCAGAAAAAAAAAATAATAATAACAAATTCCACTTTTGTGTCTATAGATTTATCCAAAAAAAAAAAGAGACTTCCAAAAATATGCACCATCCTTGAAACCACAAAATGAGCCCAAATTTTTAAGTAAGCTTAAATTGGTTAGGCAAATGATTTAGTACTTTCTAAATTTAAAGGAATTCAATAAATGATACATTTAATTAATAAATATTAATTTTATTTAGGTGTATTTAGCGCGCAAAATTTTCACTTTTGTTAGAATTGGAGGAAGTGATTGTAATTAGTAATATCTCCCTTTTCTTTTTGTTGGAGAGACTACTTCTTATTTGGAATCTATGACTAATATTACCTACATCCTGACATTTTTAAAAGCAATTATCACAAGTGTAAGATCACACTACAACAAAATGTATTTTCAGTGACGAAAAAATTCGTCACTAAAAGTTCAGTTTTTCGTCACTAAGAACCTTTAGTGACGAAATTGGACTTTTAGTGAGGAAACTCATTTCGTCACTGTAGCCCCGTCACTAAAAGTCCTGGTGACGAAAAATTTCGTCACTAAAAGTCCGATTTGATTTTTTTTTTTTTAACTTTTAGTGACGAAAACATTTCGTCACTAAATGTTTTCCTCACTAAAAACACTATTTAGTGACAAAAATATTTCGTCACTAAAAACACTTTGGTTTACTAAATCATATTTAGTGACGAATAATTTCGTCACTAAAACTATGTTTGGGTACATATAGTGACGAAAAAATTCGTCACTAAAACTATTTTTAAGAAAATTCAGGCACATATAGTGACGAAAATTTTCGTCACTAAAACCATTTCTTACAAAATTCTGCTACATTTAGTGACAAAATATTTCGTCACTGAAACAATTTTTTTTTGCTATATTTGTGACGGAAAAATTCGTCGCTAAAACTTATTTTATGTTTTTGTTTTTTCATGGCTTTGATATTAACCTATAAACTGTCATTACATTATTAAAACTTCACATTTGAATAACACATTTATTTCAACAACACATTTATAAAAAAATGATCCATACATTCCACAAGTAAAAAATAAAATAAGTATCCAATTCAAACTCCTTCCATACAATAATTGTTTGTAACACATACAATAACACAAGATGTTTTATAACAATACAAAAAGTGTAGAATAATATAACTAGGACCAACAAAAGATGTCCTCAAATGTCTTCAAGTAAGGCCAAAAATAAATGCCCTAAAAGCCACCAATATGAAATCTGCACAAATATAAAAACAATACTACATTAAAATCATAAAGTAAAAACATTAACTATGTTATAAGAAACATTTCTAACAATGCATTAAGAGTAGCCACGTACCAATGAATTCTAACATTTCTAACATCCACCATCATGTGCCTTACCTATTGTCATCCAACTTTTATCCATATTTGACTACAATTGCAAGGTGAATGTTACTTTAGCAAAATAAGGACAACTCATGCATAATGTATTCTAACATCTAAGCCTATAAACTACTTAGATAAAGCCATATCACATTCATGAATGCACAAGTCTACATTAATATAACCCACCACAATACCAATTCTCAACAAAACAATATATAATGCTTATAAGAATTTAATAAGAAATTACTTACTATGCTTAAGCAAGCACACACCTCAACCAAAGAAATCAAAAGTGACCACAAACAAAGAATGAGTTGCCTACCAAAAAAAAAAAAAAAAAGTTACTATGCTTGTAAGTTGCTAGTACTAATGATGATTTGCAGACAATTTTTTTTTCACTAAACTAGACTTGTATCCATTCTCAATACTCATTATCACTTCATTTAGCTTCCTATTTCACCCAAACCCAGACCCAATTCATATTCATAATTAAATGGTGCACAACTAAAAAAATTGGCTAAATTACCAATCCTTTTAGGTGTACAGAATTAAAGAAAGAAGTTAGGTTTATATAGATACTTGATCACTTTCACAAACAAGTGCCAGATAAATTAGAAAGATATAATTACGTGAAAATCAATATATATACATATATATATATATATATATATATATTTTCAAACTTTGAGACCCAAGTCAACAAATGAGCAAAAGTAGACTAGCATATCTTCTTTTCACTTTATGGAGAAAAGGTCTCTCTTCTGACAAACCTCAATAATATATTAACAATTGTTTTTATATATTTAAGAACTTAGATATTAATAATTTTTTTTTAAAAAAAAATCACATACTAGAAACCACATATCAAAGACTCCAAATTCTATTTCAACGTAGCTGATTGGCAAGACTTTGTCAAATGGGTATACGTTAACCTTAATTGCTAAACACCTAGAAGAATATTCGAAGGAATAATACCAAAGAAAGGGGCTGCTGCCCTTTGTCTCTTTTTTTTTTTTTTTTTTTTTGATAGTCAAACATATCACTGATAAGGACCAAAGTCCATTGCAATTACATCATTTTGAATTTGGAGTTCAATAACAGGGGGAGTATCCTCCACCAAAATATTACAATCATCAACAAACAAAGCATTCCTAGCAAGAGAGTGTGCAGCCCCATTGATGTTTCTCCTAACGTGCTCAGCCCTCCACGCCTTGAAATGACTTAGGCACCACCTAGAGCCTTCAACAATCTTTTGGATAGCTAAGGCAGGAACAACATTCCCTTTAAGTGCATTCATCACTACTTGAGAGTCCCCTTCCACCACTACCTCCTTCAAACCCAAGTCCCACGCGAAGAGAATACCAATTTCAGCAGCTTTTGCTTCAGCTGCCCTTTGTCTCTTGACTTTCCTAAAGGTGACCCACCCACACCGCAAGATCCTTTTAATTTGTTCAGCTACGATTGTCAATGAAACAATTAAGCCTCTATCTTATTGGTAGGTATGTACACACCCACCAAAACAAAACTCAAAAGAGTAAAAAAAAAAAAAACCCCTTAGAAACTCTCTGTGTGTTTTATAAGTAAAATGCAATTGTAGTTGAAGTTTGAGCATGAGGTGGGCCAC
Source organism: Quercus lobata (assembly GCF_001633185.2). Classification (NCBI taxonomy): domain Eukaryota; kingdom Viridiplantae; phylum Streptophyta; class Magnoliopsida; order Fagales; family Fagaceae; genus Quercus; species Quercus lobata. The sequence continues at coordinate 83,336,538 of NC_044908.1, forward strand.
CACCCTATATTGTATATGTTTTTTGGCTCTGCTTTTCTTGTTTTATATATATATACTCTTGTTTTGAATATAAAATTCTTAATAAGAAAGATGGTTTCTTTGTGAGCTGCAGAATTATTTTAGAAGTAAATTATTTTTAGAGTTTTAAGTATGCTTTATTTAAGGGCAAGGTTTTTGTACACTATTCTAATATACAGGATAAGATACAAGATTAATACGTAATTATTATTGTACATGGGTGGTGTTTGTACAGTATTTAAGGCATTGGAGTATTGACTTTAAGCCAAACTTTTTATTTAATTCTCTCTTTTAAATTATTTAATAATAAAAATACTTAAAATTTGATATTTTAATATGAGGGAATTTTATTTTTCTTAGATATAGTTTTTATAAATAGTTATATTTCAAAAATCTTAAAGAAAAAGAAGTGCGGTAGTGTACCTAATGAATACTTATTGGGGAAAAAACAGAAGAAAAGAAAGTAGGACTAAAATACTTGTTATTACTCATTAGAAAACATCATCATTGTTTTGTTCCATGCTCTTTTAAGTACACGTAGTATGCCTACCTATGAAAAAACAGCACATACTTAAAAAATTACATTCATTATATTAGGAAAAAAAAAAGGTTCTCCAATTGGGTTTTTAATATTTTAATTGGGTTTTTTCAACCTCAAATCTCGAAGGCCACACTCTAGTCCCTACTACTCCTTAGTAATGAACCAAGCCAATATAAAGCTCAACTCTCCCTACCCTTCTTGATTTCTGTCCCAAACCATAAAGGAAAAACTCACCAACACCAGGTTGGTCTGAGATATTGTTGATACGTGGGGTGGCCTATTTTTTTTTTTTTTTCCACTTAAATTTCTTAAAACTAATGCTTGTATCTGTACTAAGTCATTGAATTCTAGCTTAGCCACTGTGTCGTTGGTGAAAATCAGTCATGGGTATGTAATTTAAACTGGTATGTAGAAAAAGATGTGAGATTGCAAGGCATCCACTTGAGCTTAAATACACTTGATAAGTTATTTTCTCCTTTTAAAATAATAATTGATGAAAGGGAAAGTTGAGAATAAAAGATGGAATTTGGAAATGACAATTTGAGTAAATACTTGGCTACTGCAATCTATTACTACAGCAACAACAAAGTCCAACCAATGAATTGGTATAGTGCCTAACAATGAGGTAAACTGAAGATTAAATGGGTTTCGGTCTTCAAATATAGTTTATCCTAAATGAACCATTGAACTACAACTATTAAGCATTCTTTTAAGTTCTCAAACAAAGTCCAAACAGTCAACTCAGCATTACCCTTAATTATTGATTACACACAGAAACACAAAGATACAGAGCTGCAACTGCATTAACTTCTCTCACAACACAAAATGCCCAAAAATAAATAACTAAAACCAATACCATTAAATAGATAAAATAAATAAAAATAAATAAATAAAAACCCATATACCATTAAATACCATTAAATCTAAATCTAAAACCCACCCCAAAAAAACCCAAAAAGGAAAGGTTGTGCTATATGGATTGGGAAGTGGTGTTACCAAAGTTTATGCCAACGATACAGTGCCAAGTGGAGCCATGCTTTTTATCAAACTCTTTCTTTATATGCTCTGCAACGTCTTTCTCCACACTATGCTTCTCAAATGCCTAATCCAAAACCAAAAACAAAAATACATTCTCACATACCAAAACTTCAATTTCCCACCTAAAAAAAAACACGGAACTTAAGGCTGATAAAATAGGCTTACAGAGGAGTGAGCAATTGAGAGAACTTTACCTGTCTCTCTTAGAAGATGAAACCAACCAACAACAACAAGCCAAGAGGCCTTCTGCAGCATTGACACCAGAGGATCTCGACGGCGGCGACGAAGGGTGAGCTCGACGGCGGCGGCAAAGGAGCTCAACGGCGGCGGCAAAGGTAGCTCGGCGGCGGCAGCAATGAACGGCGAAGAGAGTGAGAGTGAACGATGGAGAGAGAGAGAGGGCGAGAAAAAAATGTTAGGGTTTCATCTAAAAAACTGAAACGGCATATTAATACCAACACCTTTAGCGATGAATTCCAGTTTCGTCACAGTAGGTGTCAAATTTTTGTTACGATTTTTAGTGACGACTTCCAGATTTCGTCGCTAAAGAACACTTTTAGAGACGAATTTTGATTTCGTCACAAAACTGTAAACCTTGATTATTTTTAGCGACGAAAAACATTCGTCGCTAATTCTTCCTTTTAGTGACGAAATTATTTTCGTCTCTAATACTATTCACAACAACACCTACAGTGACGAACTGTTTCGTCACTAAAAATTTCAACTTTTAGCGACGAAATATTTCGTCACTATAGATGAATTAAGTTTGCGCCAAGTTTTTTCTCGTTGGCGCCCATATTTCAGATCAACAATAGCGACGAAAATTACTTTTCGTCGTTAAATGTTATATTTTTTTTCCATTATTAGCGACGAAATACATATTTCGTCGCTAAATCTATATTTTTAGTGACGAAAAATATTTCCTCACTAATTTTCGTCACTAAAAATACATTTTGTTGTAGTGTCAACATTATCAAATAAATTTGATATATTTTTTTAATCTTTTATTACATTTTCAATTAATCTAATTATTATTTTACGCTCATTAAGCTATTTGATAATGTCTAGCTTTCTAAAAAAATCTCAATTTTTTGTTTTTTGTAAATATAATTATATTTTTTCAAAATTTATATATATTTTTCCAACTTTTGGTAACCCAAAATAAAATATATAAAAGAAAAAGTTCTTCAGCCAAAATCTAGTGCAAATTCAGAGATAAACTTAACTAGAGTCAAAATCTCAGCGGTACTGGTAAATTATAACATTTAAAAGTTACTATTTTGTAGGTTCTAGTTAATTTAATTAATAAAATTTATAATACTTAGATAAAAAATTTAGTGTTCAGTTTTTATCTATATCAAAAATCGATTATTAACATAAAGCTATCTTTACAAAATAAACAGTTACTACTTACTGATTAAGAAAGAAAAGAAGAAGTAATACTAGTAGACTAGTAGTAGAGTTGAGGAAATCAAAGGTAAAAAAAAAAAAAAAATCTAAAATGGATTCAGATTAGACCCAACTGGAGCCGAGTCGTGCTGCCTTGCTCAACAAGATGGTTCTTTTTCTTTTTTCTTTTTCCTTTTCCCTCTTAATCTCTGTTTGGTTGCTCGGATAACAAAATCGAATCGGAATTGACTTTCTCTAACAATGAAATTCTATCATTTTCCTTTTGTTTACTTCAGTTTAGGTTTTAATAGCTACAATTTGAATTGCAGTAGTCATTTTATGGATTTTAGTTTGTCAGGTTTCGATTTCAAGGTTCTGTACTTGAAACAAAATTATTGAAGTAGAATTTAGAAGTTCGTGTTTGCGAAATTTTCTCTAGCATTGGCAGTTTTCATGAAAATTGTGTTAGAAAGAGTTCTTTGGCATGTTGATTTTCGGCGTTGTTGTGAAGCTATTTGTGATCAGAGAATGGAACTGAATATGATCTAAGTTTAAACTTCAGGGTTTAAAATCACTCATGAGCTAAGGGCTTAAAACCCAACAGTGTTTTTTGGCCTTTTTTTTAATGTAAATAGTCCCTTGAGCATTGAGGAAAGTAAATATTCTTGTGTTATATCCAATTTAGGTCTTTGGCAACTTCAAAGTTTTTTATATTTTTGGGTGTGCAGATTTTAGTTTTCTATAACAGGGATGCTTCTATAATTAATTTGTGAGGTTTCTGTGTTGATGATATATTTTGGGTACACTTTTGTCTCCTATGAGAATGTATAAATAGTAGCTGTTGTATGTACTAAGGATGTGTAGGCTCTCTGTTAGGGTTGTTAGTTGTGTGGGCTCATTGAGGAGACCCTTGTTGGTGGAACGGTAGTGATTTGCTCGTTTGTTTGTTTTTGGTACACTATATATAAAGATATAGATATGATATAGGATTTGAATGTATGGCGTCTGCTTCATGATGATTGATCTTAATTGATAAAATCTCGTTATTGAATAAGGGTCCTAGGAGTGGTTTAGGAAGTAATGGGATGTTGTAATAGAAGTTATTAATGTATCAATAAGTTGTTTGTGACTTTGTTTTTGAGAATATGACTTGTTTGTTAAAAAAATCATATGATATTCATAAAAGATATTAGAATGGGGGAGTGATGCCTATGAGATGTAATGCTTCCTGAATCCTGATTTTTGGTCGTGTTTGAGGTATTACATAATCTTATTTGCTTCTCTACAATTAATCTTTTTGAATAAGTACAAGAGAAAAAAGAAAGCAAATAATTGAAGTAAAAGAAGATGAATTTTCACATCTGAATACCCTATTGTTTGCAAATTTAACTATAGTTAAAGAACTATCTTCTTCTTCTTCCCCTTTTTTTTGCGTATGTGTGTGTATACCTTATTTGTTATTCTATAAAGTTCTCAAGCAAAGGAAATTCATTGAACAAAACAAATTATATTTTATTTGTTATTCTATAAAGTTCTCAAGCAAAGGAAATTCATTGAACAAAACAAATTATATTTTATTTGTTATTCTATAAAGTTCTCAAGCAAAGGAAATTCATTGAACAAAACAAATTAGATGTTGAATGAAGCATTCTGTATGTTCCAGATGATGGTACTAACATAACCATTGTTTTAATGTTACCATTTTTTCTTTAAATTATTGAATATTGGATATAACGTCTGTTGGAGAACTTCAATGCTTATACTTCTGCCACTTTTTTTTTTTTATAGTTTCTGTTATCTGTTTTTGTCCCTAGTCCTTTGTCCTGCATCTCTCTCTCTCTCTTCTGTAATTTTCCATATTATACATGTCAACGAATTATTCCTAGGACATGGATTTTTTTCAATTGCTGTCTTTCATGACAACTAGTTTTGTCAGATTTGCTCTGATTAATCTTACTAACATAATCATATGCTGCATTTTATTTCCTGGTATTATTCCTAGGACATGGATTGTCTTTCATGACAACTAGTCTTATCAGAATTGCTTCGATTAATCTTACTATCATATGCTGCATTTTTTTCCTGTTTTGCATACACACATCATTTTGATAAGAAACATAGTTTATATGATCTTTAGTCGGGGTTGTTGGTTGAGAAATGAATTACTTGGTGGTTTTTATTATCATGTTGTTCTAATGGAGCACTTAAAATTAAAAACTATTCATGATTTGAGAGATTGGAAGTGGAAATTTATTTGTGTTTGCTTTTATTTGCAATGCTTATGCATGATTTAAACAGTTGGGTTTCTTTTAAATCCATTATATCATCCTCTAGAGGAATCAAACTAGCTGGTCCTATATCTCCACATCTTTTTTATAATTTGCAGGGAAACTTTGAATTCCCTGTTAATGGTTAACAAAAATAAAACAAGTGTGGTTTCCTATTACTATAAAATTAGTAGATCTAGTAATAAGTTTAGTCATTGGTTGTTTGCAGATGATTGCCTTCTTTTTTTTTTTTCTTCTTTTTTAATGAGTAAATATTTCATTAATAAAAAAGAAAAAAAAAAAAAAAAATGAAGCTACCTGAGTACCATGGAATGTTTAGGCAGAGCTAAAAACTGTAAAAACGTTAAGAAAAAGAAGAAATAAAAAGTACTACAAAGGATTAGTGAAGACTTAGAGAATCTAAATACTCCAGTGCAAGATTGGGAAATAGCAGATATGACACGGTTGTGGGAGGATCTCTATGAAACTAAGATTTGGTTTAGGGAGGTAGATAAATTGGTGTGGATCCCTTCAAAAAAAAAAAAAGGGTGTCCAGGTTAAGACCTACTACAATGCATTGTGGGGGGTGGCACAGATTTCCCCTGGAAACGCATATGGAAAGTTTGTCCAGCTGAGGGTGGCTTTCTTTTTTTGGTGCGTGGCACTGGGGAGGGTATTGACTGTGGACAATTTGAGGAAGCTGTCATTCTAGATATTCTTAATGTCATTTGTAGAACCTTTGGCCTGTGGATTAATTTTGATAATTCTTTTTGTTTCTTTCCTGAAGAATGTCCTAATTCATCAACTGATCAACAAGCTGTCAAGATGCTATTTGAGATTTCCTAGGTATTATAAAAGGCCGATAATAAATTCTTGGGTAGTTGAGGTAAGTGTAATATTTTTAGAGATGTAGGCAATAAAGTTGACAAAAGAATCCAAAATTTGAAACTAAAGCCTTACCTAGAGCTGGTTGAAATGTACTTATTAAAATGCTTCTTTTGCTTGTATGCAACATATTACGAATTGTTTTCTTTTATCCACTACAAATTCATGGTAAATTAGACCAACTCCAAAGATGGGGATAATTTAAGGGTGCAGTTAGTGTGGAGGATAGTATCTTTCTTGTTAAGCTATCTAGATTTAGTTTGTGGGCAGTGTAAATTATTTGAAAGCATGTTATCTTCTTTTTAAGGTGACAGTACCAATATTTACCTTTGAGCTAAAAATGGTGCTTTTCTTGTTACTCATATGAAAATGTTGATAGGTATTATGGATAGGATTGCATGATTACTGACAACTTGGTTGGCTGGTTTATTTGTAGCTTTTTAGAACACGTCTTCCAAGTGTTAGATTATTGTGTAAATAGGTACATTAGCACACTTCAGAGGATCAAGGTAAATTTGAAAATTATGTTCAACATCTAAGCCTTGTTTCTTCTGGTCAAGGAGGCATCTCCTAGTGGCTGTTTAACGCCAATCATTTGCTCTAGTGACTTCACATTTGATCTCATTTAAATTCTTGATATTTATTTTCTGATAAGATATTCTTATCTTCTTCTTGTCAGCTATCCGTTCGGACATGCATGCCAGATCGAAGACTGATTTGCGGATTGGGTTCTACAGTTTTTGTTCGTGGGGTTTGTGATGCTTAGACTTGGACCATTATGGTTTTGCATTTTATTGCTATTGTAATAATGTAACCTGCATTAGTCCTTCCACACGGGACTCCCGGATCACTATGGCCGACTTTATCTTTCTAATGGAAATCTAAATGGGATGCTCCCTACTTTTTAAGTGATTGCTTGGTTTCAGTGTTTAATAATATCATCTACCCTGGACATTCCTTGTAGAGATATGATCATCCTTCTGCTTGTGTTACAAAGTTTACTCTAATATTAACCTTGCAATGATTATCTTTTGTGATAGGTAGTGATTTCACTGATTTGTGCAACTATTCTCTCAAAGAATTACGATCTTAGGGTTCGTGGGAGAGTTTACTCTAAGAAATCATTTTTCTTTTTTTTAGAAGAATTTACCCTAAGAAATCTAATTCTTGGAATTTAGATATTTTTTTCAATGTTAATATGATTTTTGCCAAAAACTTCGATAGGAATTGTCCAAACTGCTATATTTCAACTATCGTTTTTACAGCTAACTATCATTCCAGTTTCTCCAGCTAGCCACAATTTCCAAATAAAGTGGTTGGATTCAAGCCCTAACCTATTTGTATTCAAAACCTAAAATGATTTTACTATTTTCTTAATGCAATTATTAAGGATCTAAATGATAAAACTTTGATATAATATCTTAGGAGTTGTACTTCACGTTCATTAAAAATTAATATTTTATCTTATATTATGAGTTTTTTTTTTGGATTAAGTATCTTATATTATGAGTTTTTTTTTATAAAATATCTTATATTATGAGTTTTAATTTTATAAACTAGCGTATCAAAGGAAAAAAAAAAAAATCCTATTCTTGTTGCTTCCAATTCCAAAGACATAAAACAAGTTGAAGAAAGTGCAACCACCAAACACTTCCCACATGTCGTTCAAAGAAAAAAAAAATATATATATATATATATATATATCATATTATATATTATATAATAAAAGTTGGGTTTAGAAGTTATGGTTATGCCAAGTAGTTTCATTAAATTATAGAAAATTTTTAAAATTTTTAGATTTTAAGAAAAATATATATAATTTTTTTCTCCTATAATTTCTAAATTAATAAAAATCTTAATTTGATTACAATCCAAATTCTTCATTTAATCCATCTAATCTTTATTTTTTTACATGTAGTGTGTGGGGGAGGATTTTGTTCCACGCCCCGCAAGCTGTTTGTCCTCTTTGGAGAGCCAAGCTTGCAAGGTTTTGTTCTCAATACCGAGTGTGGGGTTTGGGATTTTTGGGGTGTTTTGACCCTGTGACACCCTAATCCCACATTGGCAAGAGATGCGCCCCACTCATGGTTTATAAGCCCTTGGAGCGACCATGAGTGTACCCCAAAAATCCAAAACCCCACACTCGGTACTGAGAACAAAACCTTGCGGGCTTGGCTCTCCAAAGAGGACAAACAGCTTGCCGGGCGTGGAACAAAATCCTCCCCACATAGTGTATTATAAAAAATAAAAAAATAACAAAAAAAAATTAAAAAAAAAACAAAACAAAAAAACAGCAACTTTCTTATTGTAGTAATTTTTAGATTAAAAAAAAAAACATTTTATTTGTTTTTATTAATTTTTTTTTGGATAAATTAATAATAAGTGTTTTAACAAAACATGTAACCAACAATAAGTGTTTTCTAAAATAAAAAATAACAAAAAAAATAAAAAAAAAAAACAAAAAAAAAACAGCAACTTTCTTATTGTAGTAATTTTTAGATTTAAAAAAAAACATTTTATTTGTTTTTATTAATTTTTTTTTTGGATAAATTAATAATAAGTGTTTTAACAAAACATGTAACCAACAATAAGTGTTTTCTAAAATTTCAAAAAGAGATTAAATTTAGTTGGTTGGTCTATCTAAAATGTTATAAACAAAGCCTAAAATCAATAGGATAGAATTACCTATAAAAAAAAAAAGGATAGAAGTTCAATAAATAAAAAAATACATAAAGTAAAGCAAATAAGATAGAATTAAATTTTTTTTTAAAAAAAGATAGAATTGAATATGTGGGGCCTGATAATTCGTGGTCCAGGCCCATTCTACGTTTAGGCCCAAGGCCTAAGCCGAAGAGAGCTGTTGCCGAGGACGCCTAATGAAAGCCCAAGAAGGGCATGAGGACATGGCCGAGGACGATCCTATGCTCAGCACCTCACAAAACACCTGGAGAAAAGGGGACAAACTCGGTACAGGGGCAGGGCAAGGGAAAAAACCACCAACACAGTAATACATAATCCTGCATCTGACAAGCCCATACTCCAAACCATGCCCTTATACTTTTTCAACAACCCCCAACCACTCTAGGTATGGGTTGGTTGGACAGACCTGCACCCCAGAAAGTAAAACTGACACGTAGACACAAAAAGGGAAATGAACACTAGTATAAAAGGGAAAGGAAACAAAGAAAAGGGGGGGGGGGGTGGACCCCCTAGGAGGAGGGAAGATCCCTGCAAAAGGGAGAAAAGGAAGGATACAAGGCTCCTTGGATACTGTCCGAGGACTTAAGTCCTACAACCCGTACTAATGGAGAGCTTGGTTAGTCAAACCAAGTTCGTCCATACATACGCTTCTGTGGAACCCACGACTAAACCGCTCACCTGTGCCCAAGGCCATGTCTTACGAGCCCACTCTCTACAAATCATATTGTTAGGGTCCTTTACATACGAGCCCAACGTCATTCTTGGGCCGTTAACAATCGTGTCCCTACAGAATACTATTGTGTATTTTTTCTTAATTTTTTTAAGTTCCTTTTTTTTGGATAAGTATGCATTTTATGTCATCTTTTTCCTAAAAATCAATTAACAAAAAAAAGCAGTATTTGATTTACAACTATAACAGTTATGTCTATCTAAAATGTTATCAACAAAGTCTAAAATCAATAGGATAGAATTACCTGTATATAAAAAAGGATAGAATTTAAATAAAAAAGAGAGATAAAAATACGTAAAAGAAAAAAAAGATAGAATTTAAATACTGTATATCAAACTATCTTTTTTTAATATTGTATATCAAGAAGAAATTTAAATTAAAATCCAATACCATAAAAATTAAGTTGGATAAATATCAAACAACATGATTTTTACAGTATAACAGAAACAAAAAAACTATAATTAATGTTAACAACTTGATTTTTATGGTATACATCTCTTTCAATTTTTTAGATAAATACAAAAACTTAATTGTTGTTAACTTTTGTTTAAGTTACATATGATTCTTAATTAAACTATGCATTACATGGGCATAACACTAGTGTGTGTGTATATATATATAATCCACTTTTGTGTCTGCAGATTTATCCAAAATCCAAATCCATTTTTCTTTAATTGTGTTTTCTTTTCTGTTTTTCATTAATTGGGATTTGATAGTTCTAGACTCTAGTTCAAATTCATTAACACAGAAGTTGCTTTCAAGAAAACAAGATCTTTTAATTATTTCACACTAACGTTTTACTAATGTTTCACTAGCTTAAATTACTCATATGGTTAAACATCACTATACAAGCATAAAAGCATCTGATCCAATGCTTATATATGCATTAGATCAGATAATCTAATTTAATCGGTATATTATTTTTCACTCTTTCAAAATTATTGCTATTTTATTTAATATAATATTTTTAATGCTTTCTGATAACGTTACTAGGGAAATCTTTTTACTCTTTACTACTTTCAATAATCCTTACTGTTCTTATCCAGTTTTTTCTTGGGTTTTTACCTCTCTTGTTTTAACTTTTAAGTGAGGAGCACTCAAAAGCATAGCGTTGAATCATTCAGGACCCATTTGGTAAGAATATTGCAGTTTTGGTTTTCAAAACAATGTGATAATTGTGATTTAAAAAGTGTACTAAAACACGTTTTTTGAGTACTCATAATGCAAAAAATCACACGTGATGGTGAGATTGTTGAGTTACACGTATGAGTGAAGTCCCACATTGAATAAAGATGAGAAGAATGAATAGTTAATATAACATAATTAAGCTTATACCCATTGGGTTTAGTAATTTTGGGTTAAAATGTATCTTTATATGTTATATTAAATATTTAATGAAGCTCCCCAAATGATTATCCCCTAACAAGCACAATTTCCAAATCAAGAGCATTGGCTACCACTATCTAATCTAGACATGTGTCTTGGGCTTCCATTGGATTTTAGTCTCTTCTTTTGTTATACGAAGCCAACTTGTGGAGACAACTGGACATTTGTGTCAAAGGTTGAGGTTTTAAAGAAGACCTTAGCAGAAGCTTTGGTTACATACTACGCTCTTGCTGGTGAGATAGTTCCAAACTCCATGGGTAAACCTGAGATTCTTTGCAATAACCGTGGGGTAGACTTCATTGAAGGTTTTGCAGATATAGAACTTCAAAACCTCAACTTGTATAGAGCTGATGAGACCATTGGTTGCAAACTAGTACCGAAGAAGAAGAATGACATCATGATGGCTGTTCAGGTTTGTAAAAGAACACTGGCCTTGGAGATTTGAGACTATCCTAGAAGACATTAATTATTTGATCTTATCTGATCATATGGTAGTATTTTTTTTCTACTGTAACTAATGTCTGTGCTTGCAGGATGCAGGAAACTAAAAATTAAGCAATTTTGTTTAGAAACTCTTTTTTTTTTTTTTTTTTATTAATTATTATTATTTTTATATACCTTTGAGCTAGTAAATGGTGCTTTTCCTGTTACTCATATGAAAATGTTGACAGGGATTAGGGATAGGATTGCATGAGTAATGACAACTTGGTTGGCTGGTTAATTTGTAGCTTTTTTATAACACGTCTTCCAAGTGTTAGCTAGATTATTGTGTAAATAGGTACATTAGCACACTTAAGAGGATCAAGGTAAATTTGAAAATTATATGCAACATCTAAGCCTTGTTTCGTTCGGTCAAGGAGGCATCTCTTAGTGGCTGTTTAATGCCAATCATTTGCTCTAGTGACTTCACATTTGATCCCATTTAAATTCTTGATATTAATTTATCTGCTGCCCTATTCCACTAAATTTTCTGATAAGATATTCTTATCTTCTTCTTGTCAGCCCTCCATTCGGACACGCCAGAAGATTGATTTGTGGATTGGGTTCTACAGTTTTTGTTCGTGGGGTTTGTGATGCTTAAACTTGGACCATTTTGGTTTTTGCATTTTATTGCTCTTGTAATAATGTAACCTGCATTAGTCTATTGCAATATATTGCTTATCTTTCTAATGGAAGTCTAAATGGGATGCTTCCTACATTTTAAGTGATTTTTGAATGAAAGGTGCTACGTCCGCAACATTTTTACAACAAATCAGAGATGGTTAGTTATTATTGGTTTAAAAAACTCAATAATTCATAGTGTTTAATAATATCATCTACCCTTAGTATCTCAGGCACTTTCCATATAGAGAAATGATCATCCTTCTGCTTGTGTTACAAAGTTTACTCTAATATTAACCTTGCAAAGATCATGTGGGGAAAAGTTTGTATTCTGAAACTTCTATCTTGTTGAACTTATATCTCATTTTTCTTCTTGGAAGGCAGGAGGAATCTACTCAGAGTTGTCCTTTGTGATTTGTACAACGATTCTCTCAAAGAATTACGATCTTAGAGTTCTTGGGAGAGTTTACCCTAAGAAATCTCATTCTTGGAATTTAGATATTTTTTCAATGTTAATATGATTTTGGCCAAAATCTTTGAAAGAAATTGTCCAAACTACTATTATTTCAACTATGGTTTTTACAGCTAGCTATTATTCCAGTTTCTCTAGTTAGCCACATTTTCCAAATAAAGAAATCAATATTTTTTTATCCTTGTGTTTGGATTCAAGCCCTAACCTATTTGTACTCAAGACCTAAATGTTTTTATTGTTTTCTTAATACAATTATTAAGGGCCTAAAGGATAAAACTTCGATATAATATCTTTGGAGTTGTACTTCAGTTCATTGGAAATCAATATTTTATCTTATATTATGAGTTTTTTTTTTTTTTTAATTTTTTTATAAACTATTTGATATTATGAGATGAAGAAATCATGTAACATCGTATCAAAGAAAAAATAATCCTATTCTTGTTGCTTCCAATTTCAAAGACATAAAACAGGTTGAAGAAAGTGCAACCAAACACTTCCCACATGTCGTTCAGAAAAGGAAAAAAAAAATCCACTTTTGTGTCTGCAGATTTATCTAAATACTTTTTAATTGTTTCTTCTTTTCCGTTTTGTTTAATTAGGATTGATTTGATAGTTCTAGTTCAAATTCATTGGTACAGAAGTTGCTTTCAAGAAAACAAGATCTTTTAATTAATTCACACTTACACTATTTTTTTTTAAAGGGTTTTACTAATGTCTCACTAGCTTAAATTACTCATAACATCACTACATAAGAATTAGAGCATCTGATCTAATGCTTATATAAGCATTAGATTAGATAATCTAATTTAATCGGTATATTATTTCTCACTCTTTCAGAATTATTGCTATTTTATTTAATATAATATTTTTAATGCTTTCTGATAAGATTACTAGGGAAATCTTTTTACAATTTACTGCTTTCAACAATCCTTACTGTTCTTATCCAGTTTATTCTTGGGTTTTTTCCTCTCTTGTTTTATCTTTTAAGTGAGGAGCACTCAAAATCATAGCGTTGAATCATTTAGGAACCGTTTGGTAAGAGTATTTTAGCTTTGGCTTTCAAAACAACATAAAAATTGTGATTTATAAAGTGTACTAAAACATGTCTTTTGAGTACTCATAATACAAAAAAAAAACGTATTGAGTAACATATTTTTGTAACATTCTTTTAAAACTAAAAACATAAAATTTGATGTTTGGTATGAGTATTTTTTATATAGAAAAAGTGTGCAATGTACGGACATGAATAGTGTAAAATAATTTATTTTATTGAAGAGAGAAACTCCCTCTTGAATACCAACTTCTACTATAACTTTTTTTGTTCTCTTTGTTTCCTACTTCCTCTCCTCCCATCTCCTCATTGTATCCTCTCTTCATTGCCAATATATATATAGAATTATTCCTATAGATGGTCAACTATAATTTAACTTAGGATACAATCTATCATGATCTATTTATTGGCGTGGTGTGATATAATTGTCACTGTGGGGGGAAAGGAAGCTCGAAGAGAAGGAACCATCAACAAGATCTACCCGAGGTATAATTAGGCCCAACTGTTCATCAGATTAGGCCTAGCCAATCCAGGCAACCTAAGTACTTGGTAGATTAGGAAAGCTGAAGGTTACGGCTCGCCCTAGGAGTCTAAGTAACAACTGCTCCTCGAGAGACAAGAGAAAGGCCACTAGAGTTGAGTTTGAAAGGCCGAGGAGGACCATGATGAAGCACAAACAAACAAAGAATACCTCCCAACTCTCCCAAGTATGCTTTTGAATAATTTATTTACTTGTAATATAAACTATAACTTTAAACAATAAATTATCTTATTCTAAATAAGCCAATTTAATTATTAATATGTCACTTTAAACTTTATAGTAAATAAATTGATTGCAAAAAAGTTGGTCATAATTTCTTGCTAATGGTTTATTTGTTGAAACTTGAAAGTTAGTTAAAGTTGTGGGGGGAACCCCCAACACACCAGGAGCACCAAGAAAAACTCATCGGATTCTGCTGAGGACTAATCCTCTCTGTTAAACTTGGCCCATGGGAAATACCTTGAAGGCCGTCATTCACACACCAAAGCCCAGTTCTGTAACCCACCCTCTACAAATTCATTGTCTAGGGATCCTTGGGCCGGAACCACCTACCTGTTGGGCTTGGACCCCGAGTCGGGACCCTACAATTGGCGCCGTCTGTGGGGAGAGCTGGAGCGTTAGCAAGTGCAACGACCAATCACATCGGGGTCAAGCTCCTGCCACCAGGAGTCCATCAGAAAGACCGTTGTGGCGGTGGTACAGGCTACACAAAAACCTCACCCTTATCTCCCAAGACACATCGTCGTTGTCGTCACTCAGCCTCCACCCAGGCCCATACTTCGAAGCGTTGATTACGCGGGAAGGGTTGTTAAGTGAAACGTGGTCCTAGGGGCTTTTGACATCAGACACTTGCCCCGGGCACCTGACAAGGGGCTAACTCTCGAGGGCCTAGTAGTCCAGTCTGTTGAATCCCCTACGGAGAGAGAAGTTGATAGCCTAAGCCCAAGTGCTAGACAGAACTAAGGCCTTGTATGGTCCTCGGACTCAAGCCTATGGGGAAACTAGGCACATTGAAAACAAAGCCCAAGTGCTAGACAGAACCAAGGCCTTGTATGGTCCTCGGACTCAAGCCTATGGGGAAACTAGGCACATTGAAAACAAATCCCAAGTGCTAGACAGAACCAAGGCCTTGTATGGTCCTCGGACTCAAGCTTATGGGGAAACTAGGCACATTGAAAACAAAACCTAAGTGCTAGACAGAACCAAGACCTTGTATGGTCCTCGGACTCAAGCCTATGGGAAAACTACACTGAAAACAAAGCCCAAGTGCTAGACAGAACCAAAGCCTTGTATGGTCCTCGGACTCAAGCTTATGGGGAAACTAGGCACATTGAAAACAAAGCCCAAGTGCTAGACAGAATCAAGACCTTGTATGGTTCTCGAACTCAAGCCTATGAGAAAACTACACTGAAAACAAAGCCCAAGTGCTAGACAGAACCAAGGCCTTGTATGGTCCTCGGACTCAAGCTTATGGGGAAACTAGGCACATTGAAAATAAAGCCCAAGTGCTAGACAGAACCAAGGCCTTATATGGTCCTCGGACTCAAGCCTATGGGGAAACTACACTGAAAACAAAGCCCAAGTGCTAGACAGAACCAAGGCCTTGTATGATCCTCGGACTCAAGCCTATTGGGAAACTAGGCACATTGAAAACAAAGCCTAAGTGCTGGACGGAACCAGGGTATTGCATGGTCCTCGGACCATATACCTAAAACAAGTTAAAGCTACGAATATCATCGGAAACTAGGGAAAGGACCCTAATGCCCGGCGACCCCTTCAGACAGTTAATTTCAAATTGCACGTCCTTAGGCGGTTACTCCGTTCGCAACACGAAGCGTGCGGTTGTTATCCTGGTTAGTCCTGTATGGTTAACTTATTTAAAATCGGCACTGTTGTGCTCGTCGATTTCAATAAATAACTCTACCGACGAGGTCATCGGTTCTAAAGAAAAAACACCAGTACATCCATTTACACGATAATTATTGCAGAAGATAATTATTGCATAAGAGAAAGGATACGTAAAATGCGATAAAATCATCTTTTATTAGATAAAGAGACGGTACATTATACATAAAAGGGCTTAGACAAGCCTGAAATCATAAGCTAACTGAAAATAAAAAATTATAACATAAAAAATACACGGGGACAATAGACCCTTCAATTCTGCTCTAACAACGACTAGGCAAGTCTGGGTGGCTCTAGTGATGGAAGAGAAGAAGAAGCAGAGGCACCTGGGTGGCGCTAGTGATGGAAGAGAAGAAGAAGCGGAGGCACCCAGGTGGCGCCAGTGATGGAAGAGAGGAAGAAGCAGGGACGCCAAATCCCCGTACCAGCTCTGATAGCAATCGAGCAAGTATCATATTAGCAACAATTAAGCGGGAGCGAATGGTACCGGCGATGGGAAATCTCAGTGCTGTCGCACCAAAAATCTGATGCGACATCCACCTGCTTCAGATTTTGGCTGAAGGAAAAAGAGGTTCCTTTCTTGCCCTATCGAGGAGAAGGAAGGACTTGAGCCTTTGTGTCCCTTGTCCTGACCGAGCCATTCTAAATCTTGGAGATACCCAAGGCTTCTGAATGGGATTTTGTTCCCTCACCCTCATCCCAACCATGATTATTTCGCTCCCAAAATCTCAGTCACTCTTGTATTAGGGACTTTGGGAACATTTGAGGAGATAGAAATCTGAAAATTCAAGACTCTGCAAATAAGGATGGACTATCTCTCACTGCGCGTCTTATATAGAGGACGAATCTGGAGGCAATCAATTTGCTCTGAAACCCTAGGAAGGAATTTCAAACGAGATTAATCTCATTCGAATTCCAAAGTAGCCTTCAGCCGTTGGATTTATGTCACCTCGTGAAAGAGCCCTAATTAAAGCGCGCCTCGTGTATCGAAACGACAGAGATGTAGTTGGGATAGATTAAAAGAATATCCCATAGCCAGGAACGCGCCTCGAGCAAATGAAGAGACTCTGGCATTAATGGAGGGCAAGGCTTAGGAAATCGTGACAGAGGCCCGATGTCACCAAATCCCTCCTGTCCGTCCGAGGAGCTGAACAGTAGGATTTTGAGGAGCTATTGTGGGGGGAACCCCCAACACACCGGGAGCACCAAGAAAAACTCCTCGGATTCTGCCGAAGACTAATCCTCTCTGTTAAACTTGGCCCATGGGAAATACCTTGATGGTCGTCATTCACACACCAAAACCCAGTTTTGTAACCCACCCTCTACAAATTCATTGTCTAGGTCTCCTTGGGCCGGAACCACCTACCTGTTGGGCCTGGACCCCGAGTCGAGACCTTACAAAAGTAATTTATAAATTTTAAAATACTTTGTATAAATAAATCAAAATATTAAAATTACTATCCTAAGTCTCCTAGTTAGAATTGCATTATGCTTCATGCACTCTCACACCACCACAACTCGTCTTCTTGCACCTATAAATTCACTCTTGCTCCCATTTCCCTTGTAAACATATCAAGCAACAACTCGTCTTCACCTATAAATTCACTCTTGCTCCCATCTCATATCAAGCAATTTTCATCTCTCTCTCTCTCTCTCTCTCTCTCTCTCTCTCTCTCTCTCTCTCTCTCTCTCTCTCTCTCTCTCTCTCTCTCTCTCTCTCTCTCTCTCTCTCTCTCTCTCTCAATAGCACACATTATCATCGATATGCATACAGAGATAAGAGACTTCATGGTGACTGTGAGCAAGAAAGAGGTGGTGGTGGCAGCACAACGTAACTCACTTGAAGTTAGTTATCTGAATTACATATGATGAGATAAATATCATAAAAATACATAAAGAAAATAAATTAAAAATATTTGTGCTTTTTTCTCAATTTTGAAACATAATAATAATTTTTTCTATTTTTTATTTATTAAAAGTCTTTCTTCTTTATTATTTTTAAACATTTGTTTCATTGGTTTGAATCTCTAAAAGAAACTAATATAGTAAGTGTTTTTTTCTTTTCAAATAAACTTTGATATAACATTTTAAAGACTAAAATCACTCATGAATTTATATTTAGGGAGTAATAGCTTATTTTGTATATTCACTTCTCCCAAATGAACTGAGACAAAACTGACCTTGAAATTTTTCAAAGCTCTGCCGTTAAGAGCATTAGTATTTGTGATGTTAAATTGCTAAAATGCTATTTTTAGCACCACAAACTACAAAAATTGTGCTACATTGGTGGTGCTAAAGCCAAACAAGACATCATATGCAATTTGGAAAATTATTGCAAAAGGTACCCTTCTACTCTACTCTTTTTTGCTTGCGTACCTAGCATCATGTGAAGGTAGCTTTCATCAACTTTGCAAACCAAAGCATCTTTAGTACACACATGGTGCATGTATTAGTGATATGAGGTGCATAGTCCACCCAAAATAAATACTCACATTTCATGGCTTACATATTCACTGGACTGATGTGATATGACAAACAAAAGCATCCTCAATACACGCATCCAACAGCGGAGCCACATTGGGACCAAAGGTTTTGTCCCAAGCTCTCCCAATATATATATATATATATATATATATATATAAATCTTGTAAATTATAATAACTCATCTAAATTTTTTTTAATACATTCTACATGAAATATAAACTATAATAAATCATTCTTAATTTGATAAAGACATATAATATATAAAATAATTTAGTTTATGATTGGTTACTTGATTATATTCTTTTATGCATAGAATGATTGTTTGTCTAAATATTTTGAATAGTTAACCTGTTAGTAATTTTCTAATCTTAATCATATTATACTTAATAGGTTTTTGCTAAATGGATAGTTACAATGAGTAATGAGAGATTTGAATACTAGATATTTCTATATATTGGAAACACAAAAAGATATCAACCAGTAGTAGAGTTATAAAGTTTTTGACTATTATACCAAAATAAGAAATTATAATAATAACATAAATTTCTCATAAAATTTGAAACTCGGAACACACCTCAAAACATGTGTTCTATCAATTCTTCATAGAGCTGTATGCTTTGTTTGTTTTAGCAATGATGTTTTTTAGAAAATGAGTTATTCTGCAAAATAACATTTTCTATAAAACTGTCCCATTTTCATATGTTTGCTAGCAATCTTAAATAAGTTGAAAAATAACATCTCAACCTCCCTTGTTTAGCTTGCTGTGAGATAGAATTGTTTTCCAAAAAAAAATGTGGAAAACAATCTCTAAAAATAAACCATATTTTTTATATTAAGTAAAGATAGTTTTCTTTAGACTCATTTTTTCTGATGCTACCAAACATTGGAAAATATGGAAAATTATCTTTGCACAATGTTTTTCACTGAAACAAATAGAGCGGTAATCCACTATCCAAATATGTGTTCTACCGTAGGTAGGGATAGTAGCACTCGCACACAAACAAACAAAGAATACCTCACAACTTTCCTAAGTCTGCTTTTGAACAGTTTATTTACTTGTAATATAAACTCTAAATTTAAAAAATAAACTATCTTATTCTAAATAAGCCAGTTTAATTGTTAATATGTCACTTTAAAGTCAATAAATTGAAGGCAAATAAGAAGGTTACAATTTCTTGCTAATGTTTTATTGTTGAAACTTGAAACTTAGTTAAAGTAATATATAAATTTAAAATAATTTTTATAAAAAAAAAAAATCAAAAAATTAAAATTACTATCCCAAGTTTGTTGGTTAAAATTGCATCATGCTTCATGCACTCTCACACCACCCCAACTCTTCTTCTTGCACCTATAAATTCACTCTTGTTCCCATTTCCCTTGTAAACATATCAAGCAATTTTCATTTACATGCACTCTCGCTCCCTCTCTCACACACACAATAGCACACATTTTCATGGATATGCATGCAAAGATAAGAGACTTCATGGTGACTGTGAGCAAGAAAGAGGTGGTGGTGGTAGCACAACGTAACTCACTTTAAGTTAGTTATATGCATTACATATGATGAGATAAATATCATAAAAATACATAAAAAAATAAATTAAAAATATTTGTGCTTTTTTCTCAATTTTGAAACATAATAATTATTTTTTCTATTTTTTATTTATTAAAAGTCTTTCTTCTTTGTGATTTTTAAACATTTGTTTTATTGGTTTGAATCTCTAATAACAACGTAACTCACTTTAAGTTAGCTATGTGCATTATATATGATGAGATAAATCTCATAAAAATACATAAAGAAAATAAATTAAAAATATTTGTGTTTTTTTTTCTCAATTTTGAAACATAATAATATTTTTTTCTATTTTTATTTATTCAAAGTCTTTCTTCTTTATTATTTTTAAACATTTGTTTTAATGGTTTGAATCTCTAAAAGAAACTAATATAGTAAGTGTTTTTTTCTTTTAACAAATAAACTTTGATATAACATTTTAAAGACTAAAATCACTCATGAATTTATATTTAGGGAGTAATAGCGTATTTTGTATATTCACTTCTCCCAAATGAACTGAGACAAAATTGACCTTGAAATTTTTCAAAGCTCTGCCGTTAAGAGCATTAGTATTTGTGATGTTAAATTGCTAAAGTGCTATTTTTAGCACCACAAACTACAAAAATTGTGCTACATTGGTGGTGCTAAAGCCAAACAAGACATCACATGCAATTTGGAAAATTATTGCAGAAGGTACCCTTCTACTCTACTCTTTTTTGCTTGCGTACCTAGCATCATGTGAAGGTAGCTTTCATCAACTTTGCAAACCAAAGCACCTTTAGTACACACAAGGTGCATGTATTAGTGATATGAGGTGCATCTTTAGTACACACATGGTGCATGTATTAGTGATATGAGGTGCATCTTTAGTACACACGTGGTGCATGTATTAGTGATATGAGGTGCATGTACCAGTGATATGAGGTCCATAGTCCACCCAAAATAAATACTCACATTTCATTGCTTACATGTAATCATTGGACTGATGTGATATGACAAACAAAAGCATCCTTAATACACGCACCCAACAGCGGAGTCACATTGGGACCAAAGGTTTTGTCCCAAGCTCTCCCATTATATATATCTTGTAAATTATAATAACTCATCTAAATTTTTTTTAATACATTCTACATGAAATATAAAATATGATAAATCATTCTTAATTTGATAAAGACATATATTATATAAAATAATTTAGTTAATGATTGGTTACTTGATTATATTCTTTTATGCATAGAATGATTGTTTGTCTAAATATTTTGAATAGTTAACGTATTAGTAATTTTCTAATCTTAATCATATTATACTTTATAGGTTTTTGCTAAATGGATAGTTACAATGAGTAATGAGATATTTGAATACTAGATATTTCTATTGGAAACACAAAAAGATATCAACCAGTAGTAGAGTTATAAAGTTTTGACTATTATACCAAAATAAGAAATTATAATAATAACATAAATTTCTCATAAAATTTGAAACTCTGAACACACTCCAAAACATGTGTTCTGTCAATTCTTCATAGAACTGTATGCTTTGTTTGTTTCAGCAATGATGTTATTTAGAAAATGAGTTATTTTGCGAAAAAACATTTTCTATAAAACTGTCCCATTTTCATATGTTTGCTAGCAATCTTAAATAATGCTCTGTTTGTTTTGGTATTAACGTTTTCTAAAAAATAATTCATTTTTCAGAGGGCATTTTCTGAAAAACTATCTTATTTTCTGGTGTTTGGTAACAATCTTGAAAATGAGTTTGAGAATGTTTTATGTTGTTTGGTATCTACAGTTTTTATAACATTTCTTGTATAATATGGGTATTGTGTAAAACCACCTAATGTAATCAATATAAATAAATAAATAAAACTAAGAATGAATTTGGTTTTCAAACTAAAATTTTGACAATGGATACAATTAAAATTAGCTATCCAAATTTCATGATCTCAAATACTCATCTTACTCATGTATATGAATAGTAACGTACATAATATATTTAAACCATACTTCTCATAATTCAAAATAACTATTATAACCTTAAGTTCCATTTTAAATAGTTCAAAATGCCACATAGGCCAAATAGTTTTACTGGCAAACTAATCCAATACAAATATTTTGATAAATATACAAAAATTGTTATAGAACGGTTGACTGATTTGTGAGGAGAAGAAAAAAATAAAAACCTTATTAAAGAACATTGTTATAAAGGGGAGAAGAAATAGGGATAAAAAAGAGAAGAGAGAGAAATCTATGAGAAGAGTAGAGGCCAAAGGGGGTGATAGTGAGGATGTGAGAAGAGAGAAAAAATAAAAGAAGGAGAAGAAGTGAGAGTGTTTATTATGAGAAAGGCTGAATGAGCGAAAGAAAATGTTTTTTCCTAGGTTAGAAGAAAATAACATTTATAGGAGCTATGCACTGTGTGAGAGAGAGATTGTTTTCCAATTTTTTTTTTTTTTTTGGAAAACAACATATAGAAAATATGCCTTATTTTTATAAGAGTTTTCCATTGACTAAATATAGTTTTCCGTTGACCAATATTTTTTACACTACCAAACACTGGAAAATGTGGAAAACTATCTTTATAGAAGGTTTTCCAGTGAAACAAACAGAGCGTAAGTTGAAAAATAGTCTCTTAACTTCCCTTCTTTTACTTGCTGTGAGATAAAATTGTTTTCCCAAAAAAAAAAAAAAAAGTGGAAAACAATTTCTAAAAATAAACCATATCTTTTATGTTGAGTAAAGATAGTTTTCTTTTGACTAATTTTTTTGATGCTACCAAATACTGAAAAATATGAAAAACTATCTTTGCACAATGTTTTTCATTGAAACAAACAAAGCGGTAGTCCACTATCCACATATGTGTTCTACCGTAGGTGGGGATAGTAGTGCGCACACACAAACAAACCAAGACTACCTCCCAACTTTCTTAAGTATGCTTTTGAACAGTTTATTTACTTGTACTATAAACTGTAAATTTAAAAAATGAATTATCTTATTCTAAATAAGCCAGTTTAATTGTTAATATGTCACTTTAAAGTTAATAAATTGAAGGCAAACAAGTAGGTTACAATTTCTTGCTAATGTTTTATTGTTAAAACTTGAAACTTAGTTAAGGTAATATATAAATTTAAAATAATTTTTATAAATAAAAAAATTCAAAAAATTAAAATTACTCTCCTAAGTCTATTGGTTAAAATTGCATCATGCTTCATGCACTCTCACATCACCCCAACTCTTCTTCTTGCACCTATAAATTCACTCTTGTTCCCATTTCCCTTGTAATCATATCAAGCATATTCTCATTTACACGAACTCTCTTACTTTCTCTCTCACACACAATAGCACATATTATCATAGATATGCATAAAGAGATAAGAGACTTCACGGTGACTGTGAGCAAGAAAGAGGTGGTGGTGGCAGCACAGTTTCCAAATCAAGAGCATTGGTTACCACTATCTAATCTAGACATGTGTCTTGTGCCTCCATTGGATTTTAGTCTCTACTTTTGTTATACGAAGCCAACCTGTGGAGACAACTGGACATTTGTGTCAAAGGTTGAAGTTCTAAAGAAGGCATTGGCAAAAGCTTTGGTTCCATACTACGCTCTTGCTAGTTCCAAACTCTGTGGGTGAACCTGAGATTCTTTGCAACAACCGTGGGGTAGACTTCATTGAAGGTTTTGCAGATATAGAACTTCAAAACCTCAACTTGTATAGAGCTGATGAGACCATTGGCTGCAAACTTGTACCCAAGAAGAAGAATGGCATGCTGGCTGTTCAGGTTTGTAGAAGAACACTGGCCCTGGAGATTTGAGGCTATCCTAGAATACATTAATTATTTGATCTTTTCTGATCATGGTAGTAGTTTTTTCTACTGTAACTAATGTTTGTGCTTGCAGGATGCAGGAAACTAAAAATTAAAGCAACTTTGTTTTGAATCAATTTTTAAAAAAATTTTATTTAATATATATATAGAAACTTTGTTTTGAAACAATTAATTTTTTTAACCCCCACCCCTCCTCCTCCCGCGTCTCACACATAACAAGTTATTGTAAGGAAAAATCTCTTGAAGGCAATCCCAAAATGTTAGTAAGATGTTTTGGAATTGGGATCTCATGAATATCATCATAACACCTTAGGAACCACTTACCGTTGATAGATCAAATGATATTAATCTAAAACTTAGAGGAACTCAAAAGTATTTTAGATTATAAAAAATAAATAGTAGATTTTATTTTTATTTTTTTGTTAAATCCAAATTACACCATTTAAGTTGGATAAATTGTCATTTTTGTCCTCAAAGTTTTTTATTTATTTTATTTTTTATTTTTATCATTTTAGTTCCTAAACTTTAATAGATATGTCAAGTCTATCATCTTTTTTTTTTTTTATCTTCTACATTTATGTCCATAAAATTATTATTAAGTTCAATAAAATGACGTCATAAAAACTTTAAGGATGAAAAGTCACAACTAAAGGGGTATACTGTTGATTGTAGGGTTTTCCCCCTATTTTTTTGGTTAGTCTTTTGCTAAACTTATGCCATGAAACCTCCTTGTAGGCTACTGGGTTCAAATGTGGTGAACTTATGGTGGCATGCACTTTTGGCCATAAAATAATGGACGGATACTCAGCCGGCATGTTTCTTATCTCATGGGCTGAGATTGCTCAATCTAAACCTTTCTCTTCACTACCAACATTCTGCCGATCATTGCTCAATCCTCGAAACCACGGTTCCTTTGATTCTTCGCTTGAAAACTTGTACATCCCTATCACATCGTTCCACCCAACCAAAGAGCCAAACCTCAATAACTTTGTTAGCCGCATGTACATTGTCAAAGCCAACATTATCAACCAAATCCAATCACTAGCCAGCACCAATGAATGCAAAAGGACTAAAGTTGAGTGTTTCAGTGCACTCCTATGGAAAATTATTGCCAAACGTGGTACGGCTGACAAAAATATATCCAAACTGGGCTTTCTTGTTGATGGAAGGACAAGAATTGGCTGTGGAGACAAAGAGAAAACAAAGATATTGGCTTCTTACTTTGGAAATTTGGTCCCTTCCCTATGGAAGCAAGACCGTAGATGATCTTATTGACAAACCATTGAGTTGGGTAGCAAATGAAGTTCATGGAATTGTGGAAAGTGCAATCACGTCTGAGCATTTCTTGGGTTTGTTAGATTGGGCGGCGGCTCATCGTTTAGTTCCCAGTTTGCCAAAGATATATGCCTATGGGAGCAAAGAAGGTCCTGCTCTTGTGGTTTCATCTCTTTTGAGGCTTCCATTATCAAAGGTGCAGTTTGGATGGGGAAGACCAACATGTGTGTCATGCTATTTCCCATGGGGTGGAGATGCTGGGTTTGTGGTGCCAATGCAAAGCCCTTCTGGAAATGGTGATTGGGTCGTGTACATGTACATCTTGAAAGAGGAATTGGAATTGATCGAACGTGAAGCTGGTCATATGTTTAGGCCTTTGACTTTGGGATACTTAAATGAATTTGAACAAGAACCTCTCGTTAGATCAAAAATGTGACTGTTTGATCATGTTCACTAGTTATCTTATATTATATTATGCAAACGTGTCATGTATTGATTTAGAATAAATTTATGCATTCATATGTAACAATATATAACAACTATATATGATTATGAATATGAATAAAAAATATATGATTATGAATAAAAACCAACCTAAATGATAATAATAAAAAAGACCATGAATGTTATATTATGTTCATATGTTAGAGGCTGTTTTAGATATGAATAAGTCTTTATATATATATATATATATATATATATATCAAGTTCCTGCTTCTTTTTAATAGCAAGGATAACCTCAAGTTAGCCCATGTGAATTTTGATAAGTTGGCTAATATAGATTTATAAGTTGATAAGTTGGCTATTATAGATTTATTAGTGGTGAAATTGTAATATTTTTACGGACAATGTTTGACTTCAAACATGTTTGGAGCCATGGGTTCCTTTAATAACATATAAAAAGATGACATTAATTTTTGTCATGTGCAACACATGTATGCTAAAAATCCACAGATAGAACTCACCTCGGAAAACTGCTTAAAAGGGGATGGTGTCAAGAGCTTATTAATATATGGTTAAACTTATACTTAATCTATGTGAGATACTAGGATCATAACATACCACCACGCTCCGTAGTTTATGTCCACGACAGCTCACTCTAGCGACACTGACCCGATGATAGCCCTTTCTTTTTTGGTTGGTTCCACTCACTTATTAATTATTTTGATTTAGCCTCTTGGTTGCCCCTTTTGAGATCCGACCACAAAATCAAAACTCATTTGATCCCATACTCAATGAACTATGTCCAATTACTCGACATAGTGGTTAGCACTGATAACAAATGTTAAACCTATAGACCTTTGAAAACCAGCTTGCAAAGAAAGGGTGCTCAAGAGCTTATTAACACATGATTATACTTATACTTAATCCATGGAGAACACTAGGATCGTAACAACATAACTCACTTTAAGTTTGTTATGTGCATTACATATGATGAGATAAATATCATAAAAATACATAAAGAAAATAAATTAAAAATAGTTGTTCTTTTTTCTCAATTTTGAAACATAATAATAATTTTTTCTATTTTTTTTTTATTAAAAGTCTTTCTTCTTTATTATTTTTAAACATTTATTTTAGTGGTTTGAATCTCTAAAAGAAATTAATAAAGTAATTTTTTTTTTCAAATAAACTTTGATATAACAAGGCTACATGTGTATATTCACTTCTGCCAAATGAACGAGGCTACATGTGTATTGTTCTATATTTCCATTCAAACCCTTTACTCCACTCATCCTTTTGGTAATAACAAGGTACAAACTTCCTCAATGATCGTGGGCTGGACCCATTTGACCTTCTTTAGGCACTAAAACCCAACCCACCAATGTTGTGCTATATAAGTTTTTGAGGCTACACAACTTTACACATCATTATTCTAATATATCACTATATATTAAGAGGATTTAAAAAGTTAGTTATTACTTCAAAAAATGACAAATCTAATTAGAAAATCTTATTCCTAAAAAATAAAAATAAAATGAGGTTAAAATCGTAATTTAACAAAATTAAAAAAACATAAAACTTTTAGAGAAATCTCTCTTTAACTTCCCACTAGATGAGAAAGTATATCTTGTTTCAGGAGTACTAACTCAATGTCTAGTTGGTGTTTCTAGGCCCAATTAAAAATTGACATTTGTTAAAAAAACACACCAGCATATGCTCAAAATTAAAAAGACAAAATTGACCTTGAAAATTTTCAAAGCCCCGCCATTAAGAGCATTAGTATTGGTAGTGTTAAATTGCTAAAATGCTATTTTTAGCACCAGAAACTACAAAAATTGTGCTACATTGGTGGTCCTAAAGCTAAAAATTTTAGTGACAAAGTTATAGTAAACTGCCATCTTTGGCAGTTTACTATGGTAAAAAAGGTATAATTTTTTTTTTAATTCTTCTCTCTCTCTCTCTCTCTCTCTCTCTCTCTCTCTCTCTCTCTCTCTCTCTCTCTCTCTCTCTCTCTCTCTCTCTCTCTCTCTCTCTCTCTCTCTCTCTGTGTTGCCTCTTCGTTTGGGTTTAAGGTGGTGGTGGTGGGTGGATCAGTGTTGGGTGAATTGGTGTGGATCAGTGTAGGTCATTGTGGGTTCGTGGGTGGTGGGTCAGTGTGGTTGTGTTGATGGTAGGGTTTGTGGGTTGGTGTGACTCTGTTGGTGGTGGGTCGTTGGGGGTTTTGTGGTGGTGTTTGGTCTGGTTTTGGCTTGTGGCTGCAGTAGTGGTGGATGTGGGTGGCAGTGGGTATAGGTTTATTGGTTCGTCACAAGGAGTGGGTGGTAGGGCGATGGTGGTTGTTCATAGGGAGGCGGTGGGTATGGGTTTGTTAGTTTTTGTTGGTAGGGGTTGTGGGTGTGGCAGTTCACAATGGTTGTTCACACTTCACAGATAGAGGAAGAGAGAGAAAAAGATAGAGGAAAAATAAAGAAATAATAAAAAAAAGAATATTTAAATGAATTGCTAAAAAAAATAGAACCATTAATGTTAAGTGTATTATAAAGTGTGGTGTTAAAATAGAGAAAGTAGTTTTTTGAGTTGCTAAAAGTTAAATTTTTTAAGACCAACAATGCGGATGCTCTAAGAGATTTCAACCAACCTCATGGGAGGTGCACCAAACACACTTTAAAGTTCATATTTAAAATTCCATCTATACTGTAATTAAAATAGATAAAAAAAAAATTAAAAGAGAAAAGAAAAAGGAAAAAAAAAGAAACAGAAAGATTGTCTCATTCATGGTCTGTCCGTATTAATTTCTTCTACTTGTGTTACAAAGTTTACTCTAATATTAACCTTGCAATGTGGGGAAAAGTTTGTATTCCAAAGTTTCTAACTTGTTCAACTTATATCTCATTTTTCTTCTTGGAAGGTAGGAGGAACCTACTTGGAGTTATCCTTTGTGATTTGTGCAACTATTCTCTCAAAGAATTACGATCTTAGAGTTCTTGGGATCGAGAGTTTACCCTAAGAAATCTAATTCTTGTAATTTAGATATTTTTTCAATGTTAATATGATTTTCGCCAAAATCTTTGAAAGGAATTGTCCAAACTACTATTATTTCAACTACCGTTTTTACAGCTAGCTATTATTCTAGTTTCTCTAGTTAGCCACAGTTCCCAAATGAAGGGTTGTGATTTTTACGATCCTGTTTGTGTTTGGATTAATGCCCTAATTTTTTTTTTTAGAATGATTCAAGCCCTAACTTATTTGTATTCAAAACCTAAAATGTTTCTACTGTTTCCTTAATGCAATTATTAAGGTGTAAAGGAATTTTTTTTTTTTTTTTGAGAAACAAACACAAACACAAGAGAGAGAGAAAGGGTTCTAACACAAAAAATAAAACTTTGATATAATATCTTAGGTGATGTGCTTCAGGTTCTTTGAAAAATCAATATTTTATCTTATATTTTGAGTTAGATTAAGAAATCATGTAACATTGTATCAAAGAAAAAAAAAAATCCTATTCTTGTTGCTTCCAATTCCAAAGACATAAAACAAGTTGAAGAAAGTGCAGCCAAACACTTCCCACACGTAGTTCAAAAAAAAAAAAAAATTCCACTTTTGTGTGTGCAGATTTATCCAAAGCCACCCTCCCCCTCTTTCTATGTTAAACAATTACTTAACTTAGAAGTAAGAAGTAATTTTGGCAGCTGCCAGATGAGATTTCAACCAACCTCATGGGAGGTGCAACAAACACACCTTAAAGTTCATATTTAAAATTCCATCTATACTATAAAATAGGAAAAAAAAAAAGAAAAGAAAAGAAAAGAAAGAATGACTCATTCATACCCATTATACATGTCTAATAAGACAGGTCATTAGCACCTTTGTTGTTGTTGTTGTTGTTGTTTTCTCCTATTTTTTTTTTTTTTGTTTGGGACTCATGGAATATATATTCTTGCAAACAAACTTGAGAGCAATTGACCGGAAAGCCAGCTAGATCTTAGAACATAGATATTTTCTTGATTAATAAGGCTATTATTTCTCAATCATTTGCACTCTCTATGGTCAATATATTCTAGTCTTAACACAGGTTGTTTCATTAATCAAGCCTTTTTGTTCTACACGTCTCCGTCATGTCAAAGGCAATCTATTTTTACTTTCCATGTTGTAAACTTGTAATGAGAGACGCAGACTAGGCGTTGAATTTTGTGCAATCATGTGTTATTGTCAAATTTGGTCTAAAACTGGTTCAAAGATGTGTGTTTGAAAAATTGAAAACCACAACTAGAGTTAGTTCAAAGACTTCCAAAAATATGCGCAAGAGCCCAAATGATTTAGTACTTTCTAAATTTAAAGGAATTCAATAAATGATACATTTAGTTAATAAATATTAATTTTAAGGTATATTTTAGAGGAAGCGATCGTAATTAGTAATATTTCCCCCTTTTTTTTTTGTTGGAGAGACTAATTCTTATTTTGGAATCTATGACTAATCATACCTAGTCTTGATATCTTTTAAAAGCAATTATCACAAGTTCAAGGGTAAGAATCAACATCATCAAATAAAATTTGATATATTTTTTTAATCTTTTATTACATTTTCAATTAATCTAATTATTATTTTTAGCTCATTAAGCTATTTGATAATGTCTAGCTTTCTAAAAAAAACCTCAATATTTTTGTTATTGTAAATATAATTACATTTTTTCAAAATTTATATTTATTTTTTTCCAACTATTGGTAACCAAAAAAAAAAAGTTAAATTCATAGATAAACTTAGCTAAAGTCAAAATCCCTCCATTTTAGTAAATTACAACACTTAACCGTTACTACTTGTGAATTTCAATTAACTTAATTGATAAAGTTTTTGATACTTAGATAAAAAATTTAAATTTCAATCTCCGTTTATATCAAAAATCAATTAATATTTTGATCTGATAATATCATATCACTGCGAGTAAGTTAAAACTTTTTAAAAAATAAAATAAAATCACTATTTTACTACTTAAAAAAAACAGAAAGGGAAAGACGAAAGAAAAGAGAGAAGTATGACTTTTTTTTTTTTTTTTGAAAAGGGAGAAGTAAGACTAGTAGACTAGTAGCAGAGTAGAGGAAATAAAAGGTAAAAAATCTAAAATGGATTCAGAATAGACCCAACTGGAGCCGAGTCGTGTGCTGCCTTGCTCTTCCTCCTTCTTCGCCATCTCTCTCACCTGAGCTTTTTTGCTTTTCTTCCAGATATTTTTTTTCCTTAAGTCCATATTTACCCTCGGATCCACCACCCAGTCCTTTCGTGTATATATATATATTTCTCGCCGATCCTCGATCTGATACTTTCAGTTATCCAAATCGGAGAGAGAGAGAGAGAGAGAATGTCTTCGGCGAAGACGGCGCGGCATAGAGGCTCGTCGGCGACGGCGTCGAAGGAGAACGGCGCGAAGGTTGAAGAAGGTCTCAGCGTCTTCAAGTCCGATAAATTCGACGCCGATGTTTTCGTCCAGTCTCGTTGCTCTCTCAACGAGAAGGTTCTTTTTCTTTTTCCTTTTTCCTCTTAATCTCTGTTTGCTTGATCGGATAACGAAATCGAATCGGAATTGACTTTCTCTAACAATGAAATTCTATCATTTTCCTTTTGTTTACTTCAGTTTAGGTTTCAACAGCTACAATTAGAATTGCAGTTCTGATTTTATGGATTTTAGCTTGTTAGGTTTCGATTTCAAGGCTCTGTACTTGGAAGCAAAATTATACAAGTAGAATTTAGAAGTTCATCTTTGCGAAATTTTCTCTAGCATTGGCAATTTTCATGAAAATTGTGTTTAAAAAGAGTTCTTTGGCATGTTGATTTTTGGCGTTGTTGTGAAGCTATTTGTGATTAGAGAATGGAACTGAATATGATCTTATCTTATACACACAAGATCGATATTTGTGTATCCGTCGCTGTTTTGGCCTCATCTTCACATTCCAATTCAAGTGAACAAGCTAGATGAACTTAAATTTAGTAGTCTCCCATATAGATTTTCGGCACAATCTGCATTGTTCGGTTGAAAATTTCATATTGATTGTCTTCTGCCTGTGTGTATGACTGGTACAATGCATTTGTCAAAGCATTGAGCATTTGCTTATCGCCTTTGGATTAGACATGCATTTTTTTACTTCATTTTATACATCTATCAATAAGTCTACGGAAACAACTTTGTTGACATGGTGTATTGTGATTGGTGCATAATAAAAGCAGTGTCATGGTGGACCTAGGTGAAAGTGATGTTGCTCTAACTATAACAGGCCATGTTGATAGTTATGAAAAAAAAAAATTTTAATTTTGATAAGTAAATAGTTTTGAAACAAAGTTGTGTTCCTAGCATTATGTGTTTTTTTTGGGTTTCATCATAGACTATACTAAAAGGAAAGAATGGGACCAAGCTTCTTAAAGATCTGTATTATGCTCTGTATGGAAATCTGATAATAGAACTTCCATTTTGAAATAAAATTGCTTCTTTTACGCTAGAAGGGCGTTTGATTGGCTTTTTTTTTTTTCCAAATAGGGATTGACTTGTAATTTAAGAGAACTGAATCATGTGGGATTCAACACTAGAAATTGCAATGGCACATGTTATTTTGGTAACCCTCATAGCTCTGCCCCTACTTGGATGGCTTGGGGTTTCAAAATTTATCCTTAGTTAGGTTTACCTTGGCTTTGATTTTTGGTTTGTGAAATTTAAAGAAAAATGTTATAGTAAAAAATTTTATTTTTTTCCTACACATGGTTAGACATAATATAACAACTATAGCCTATGTCTAGAAAATCTAGACAGCACCTTTAAATGTTTTTAACTTCAGAAAAATCTAAATGAAACTAATAGAACGATATAGTTATGCCAGACTTAAGTTCCAAGGTTCGCATTGTGGTTGGACTTTTTATTTATTTATTTAATTTTATATTTCTTTGTGCTTGCATTCGCTTTCTTAATTCTCTTGAAGTCTGCATTAGTTAGTGAATGGTCCATATTAATTCCTTTGTAGGTGATTAATCTAAATGATGTTTGTTACTAGGCATATACAATAATCAACATGCGCAACAAATTTTGCTGTTATTAAGCTTCTTTTTATCAAACCTGATGCCACATTCTAAGATAACTTGACTTTTTTCATTTAAGATAATAAGTGCAATCTCTTATTATAAATATCTGCTGCTATTCATAGGAATTAAAGCAATTATGTTCAAACCTTATGGATCTGAAAAAGGCTTCTGCTGAGGAAATGCGGAGAAGTGTCTATGCTAATTATGCAGCGTTTATACGGTGAGTTGTTATTTAATTGTTTTCTAGAAATCATGAAGATGTCTCTAATTGATTTCGTTAAATGCATTTTTCTGAGCTCTCTTGCTGAGTTGATTAACAATTTTTTTTTTTGTACATAGCATATTTTTTGTTTTGCACTTATCATTCTATTCACAAACATTTTCATTTCCTCAGTTAGATTTATCTTTATTTTTTAGTATTTCTCTTTTCAGTTAAGACCTTTCTCATGGTATATTTCATGTGTTTTAATTTGCAGGCGTAAACTCTCATGACTTATTTGGTGCTACCCCTAACACAAATGTACTCCATAATTGATGTCATTTCATGTAGTGGTCATTTGGATTTTCAAGTGTTATTAAATGAATCAAAAATAAGATTGAGAAACTAAGATATTTTAGAAAGAACCAGTGCACCATAAGAAATGTGGATGTTTTGAAACAAGTATCTTAAGGGGAAGGTTAGAGAATTCCAAAACTATTAAGGTTAATATTACTTTGTCTTATAGGGAGAGTTAGGATTAATGTTTTGAAATTTGTTATTTTTTTGGTTTCTTTAAGATTTTTCTTGAGTTACCCCTTGATAAATTTTCCTGTCCTTTTTGTTATGATTTAAATCTGAATCCCTAATTAGAAATCAGTAATGACTGTTTTATTATTGAGTGAGCATTTATTTGTCTGTTAATTAATCCATACTTCTTACAGCACATCAAAAGAGATATCAGATTTAGAAGGAGAGCTTTCTTCCATCAGAAATCTGCTATCTACTCAGGCTGCATTAATTCATGGTTTAGCCGAGGGAGTACACATTGATTCGTTATCTACCTCTGTTTCAGAAGGTTCTACAGTTAATGGTTTATTAATTTCTGAAGGTAGAGAACCTTCAGAACTGGAGAAATGGTTAATAGAATTTCCTGATCTCTTGGATGTTCTGTTAGCTGAGAGGAGAGTGGATGAAGCTTTGGCTGCTCTTGATGAAGGAGAGCGTGTAGCTTCTGAAGCAAAAGAAAAGAAAACTCTGACCCCAGCTGTACTCATGTCTCTACAGGCTTCTATTGTTGAACGTAGGCAAAAATTAGCTGATCAACTTGCTGAAGCTGCTTGCCAGCCTTCTACACGTGGTGGTGAACTTCGTTCAGCTATATCAGCTCTTAAAAAGCTTGGGGATGGCCCTCGTGCTCACAGTTTGCTACTTAATGCACATTTACAAAGATATCAATGTAATATGCAGAGCCTTCGCCCATCAAGCACCTCATACGGAGGAGCATATACTGCTGCTCTCTGCCAGCTGGTGTTCTCTGCTATTGCTCAAGCTGCAAGTGATTCGTCGGGCATTTTTGGTGAGGAACCAGCTTATTCTTCTGAGCTTGTGATGTGGGCTACAAAGCAAACGGAGGCTTTTGCTCGTCTTGTTAAACGACATGCATTAGCTTCATCAGCAGCTGCTGGAGGTTTAAGAGCTGCTGCAGAATGTGTTCAAATAGCATTAGGTCATTGTTCATTGTTAGAAGCTCGTGGCTTGGCACTTTGTCCTGTGCTTTTGAAACTATTTAGGCCTAGTGTTGAACAAGCACTTGATGCTAATTTAAAAAGAATTGAAGAGAGCACTGCTGCTCTGGCTGCTGCTGATGATTGGGTACTCACTTATCCTCCAACAACTACACGTCAATCTGGCAGGCCTTCAAGTGTATCCCTTGGTCCAACAGCATTTCAACATAAACTTACAAGTAGTGCTCATCGGTTCAATCTGATGGTCCAGGTGAACTAATGATTCCCAACTAGGTTCCAATTAATTTTTACATTGCATTGCTCTGTGTGTGTACATATCTGTGTGTGCATGCATAAACATGATTTTTATTTTATTTTTAGATAAGTAATTGACTTTTATTAAAACTGAAAAAAAAAAAAAAAAAAAAAAAAAAAAAAAAAAAAAAACTTGTACAAGAAGTATACATGTTTTAAGAAACGGAAAGATACAATAGAAGAAAGGAAAACTAAAGAAAAGAGTTAGCAAGATTTTTAATGTGCTATCTTTTTTTTGGGGGCGGGGGAGCAAGAATTTCATTGATCCTATGGTTTTATATATATATATTTTTAATAATTTGATGGAGGGATGGGGCTTCAATTTTATGGATTTAAGTTTTACTGTATCATCCACATGCTCTTACAGGATTTCTTCGAGGATGTTGGACCACTGCTAAGTATGCAGTTAGGAGGTCAAACATTGGAAGGTTTGTTTCAAGTGTTTAACTCATATGTGAGCATGCTCATAAAAGCATTACCAGGTTCAATGGAGGAAGAGGCAAACTATGAAGGTTCTGGAAATAAAATTGTCCGAATGGCTGAGACTGAAGCTCAGCAAATTGCATTGCTAGCAAATGCATCATTATTAGCAGATGAACTGCTCCCACGTGCGGCCATGAAACTTTCTCCACTTAGTCAGGCTACTTACAAGGATGATGCACGTAGAAGACCTTTAGATAGACAAAACCGTCAGCCTGAGCAAAGAGAATGGAAGAGGCGGCTTGTGAGCTCAGTTGACAGATTAAAAGATACATTTTGCCGTCAACATGCTCTAGATCTCATTTTTACAGAGGAAGGAGATAGCCATCTCACTGCAGACATGTACATAACTATGGATGTAAATGCGGATGAATTCGAGTGGTCTCCATCTCTAATATTCCAGGTGCTTTATTTGTGTTCTCTCAACCTCTTATCTCTGCTAGTCAACTGAAAGATAAATTTATATGGAAAAACTATAATTTTAAAGTCAGTAACCTCCTTTCTGATTTATTTCTCACTTATTGGGGCTGAACTGGGCCACTGGATCCTGATTAGGCTATGTCTTTGAAATTGGTAACATATACTACACTCTCTACTTGCAATCATATTTATGTTGTCCTTCTGTAAGTTCTTTTTCTATTTTTTGATAAGTCCTTCTCTAAGTTCTTATTTCCTATGATGTTAATATTTTATAACTTAAGTTTCAAAATCTTCAAATCTAAAATATAGGAATTTGCTAGAGTAACAACCTTCTCAATAAGTTGAACGGATTTATAGTGTCACAGTGATTGGTAATCATCTTTAAATTTATTTCTTGGCATGAAGAAATAGTTCATATTTTTGTTACCTACAGAGAAAAAGAAGGTGATTTGCATACCTTGAAACTTGAATCTTTATTTGTTCAGTTTTTAGGTTCTTTCATCATTAATTATGATCATACTGGTAATAAAAGTAACACTGTAGTACATCAACAGAAGGGCTTAGTTCCAGATTCAGAGTGATCGTATTTCTAATAAATCTTGTAACGCAATAACATTCCTGGGGAAAAAAAAAAAAAAATGAGCTTTCTTGCTTTGCTCTTGTAGTTGATTCTCATTTGGTAAAAGTTCTATTCAAGTTCTGCATTTGGGATTATGTTAGTGAAGGTCTGTGCGCATTTTGGTGGCGTGTAAGGTCTAGTTTGCTACATATGGAAAATATGTATATTAATATTAGTGAACCAACAGCTCCTTAACCCAAGTGTTTACTCATAATATGATAATAATTACCTACTCTAAAGGAGAACCATTATTATTTGATATACCTAAATTTTTGAGTTTATGCTTTGAATGTCTATGTAAATTGAGAAGTCTTCTAGTCTCTACTTGGTTTTTGGATTGAAAAATTTCTGATGTTACTTTGTTACAACCAGGAACTCTTTGCAAAATTGAATAGAATGGCTACCATAGCAGCAGATATGTTTGTTGGCAGGGAAAGATTTGCCACATTGCTATTAATGAGACTTACGGAAACTGTCATCTTGTGGCTTTCAGAAGACCAAAGCTTTTGGGATGATATTGAAGAAGGGCCAAAGCCTTTAGGTCCTCTTGGTTTACAACAGGTATATAAATCCCATGCCCATCCATGCCCTTTCAAACTTTCAATGTAAATGACTGTCTACATTTGATTAGGGGGGTCAATGTCCTCTACTCAAATGCATGTCCTCTCCTCTGAGAATAGAATGTTGGGTGACGTTGTGGGTTCAAGACCCACTGGTTATATGTTTAATTTACCCCCAAAAAAATGACATTTTATTAGGGGGACATAACTTAATTTGTAAAAAATGATATCTTCTGGGCTGTTCCTTTTCTTCCAGTGATTTAAGAGCTATTTCATACAAGTAAAGATGAAGATCTATTGTGTAAAAGAAACAAAGAAATCGGAAGAAAGCAGAGAAAAAAAGGGGCAGGGGTGGAAGAGAGAGAGAGAGAGAGAGAGAGAGAGAGAGGGTGTACATGCTGCTCCCTTGTGGCTGCTCCCCTTGTCCTCAGTCCCAATTTGAGCTCTTGGTGTGAGTTAACATGCACAGAACTAACTACTTTGTAAAGTGTGTATTTTGTTATACTGTCTCCACCTTTTTTATTAACAGTTTTCACAGCCTACTACTGCTTAGAATCCTTGCGGAATTACCAAATTTGTCAAATATTAACTGAAACGAGAAATCAGACCTCAATATTATTGCATTGTTTATGTTATACAAGGAAATGTTTCAATAATGAAAATGGGCAATTAAAATTTAGAGACTAATCATCATAAAATACACTAATAAAAAAAAAATCATAAATCACATGTTTGCAGTTTTATAGCCATGTCCTCTTGTCTTGATTTTGGGGAACTGCTTTGTACAGCACTCAACACTTGAATAATTAGCCTTCTATTTACTTGTTGTATCATGTGCAGTTCTATTTGGACATGAAGTTTGTCATATGTTTTGCTTCCCAAGGCCGCTACTTATCTCGGAATTTACATCGAGTCGTCAATGAGATCATATCAAAAGCCATGGCAGCATTTGCTGCAACAGGAATGGATCCATATAGGTAGGCTTAGACACATATATTACATACTCAAAATTTAGGGTAAAATTTCTATACCCCTTGGGGTTTTATCGTGTTGTATTGACTATTGAGCCCCGTTGGTTTTCAACTTCTTTTAGTCACATCCCTTGTAGTCCTTAATTATTGATAAAGTAATTAGCATTTGCTTATATTTCTGAAGAATATGTTGGTTACAGCCATTTCAATTTGTGGACCAGTAAAGGCATGTCATAATTGAGTTTTTTAAATAATATATATATTTACAAAAATTCCTTCCTCCATGGCCATGTTGTCATTGACTCCATGCATCCTTCTCAGCCACTTGCTAATCCTCTCAATCTCAACCATCTCAGCCAATGCCAGTCCCTATAGGACCTTCACCCTCTTCAACTCCTCATAATCCTTTTCCTTCAATCTACCTAATCATTCGTTATCATCTTCACTGAGATCAGCCAGTTCAACTCAAGACCGGCCAATGAACAAGCCTTCCCGTTAGAGATTTTTGTCTTCCCAGCCAATGAAACCCAGATTGAGTGGCACTGAAATGGAGTCCCTTTATTGTCTTCATCTGCTCTTTACAAACACCATTTTTGCCACTTCTTTTAGTGGAACCAGGACATTTGTTGAATGTTTTAATGTTGTGCTGTGGGCTGCAGTTTGATAAAGTTGCATTAGAGTATTTGACTTTCCTGAGGCTGATTGATTTTGTTGGCAGTGTGCTTCCGGAAGATGATTGGTTTAATGAAATCTGTCAAGACACAATTGAAAGATTGAGTGGAAAACCAAAAGTCGTCAATGGAGATCGGGATCTTAGCAGCCCAACTGCATCAGTTTCGGCACATTCAATTTCATCTGTGAGATCTCATGGGAGTTCCTAAAGTGCAGTCTTCTCATCTCCCCCTTGTAAATTAGACAGCAACAGATTCCATGGTGGATATGTTGGCAGGTACTTGTATTCATAGTAAGCTTTCTTCATTTACCTTCTTCCCCTGATTTTTGTTTGTCTTCTTTTTGTTCTCTTTTTTTTCAACTTTCTTTAGGTTGATGTTTGCATGGTAATGAGTCTAGTAATTCTTTTCATTGTCTTACTGAGCAAACATTTGAGTTTGTAAATGTTCATTCCATCATTTGATCCTGGATCCAAATTTTATATTATTCTTTTACAAATATGGGTGGAGTTCTTGTTCGTCCAAGCATTCAAGGTTGATGCATGCACAATATGAAGCATTTGTAATTAGCCTGAAGCCAATTCAATTTCCTTGTTGTCTACTGATCACTGAGGCCAGCAAGCTTTGCTAGCGAAATGAGCTTGAAAAATTCATTAAACCATTGCCTATAAGGTTAAAGGCCATCCTGCATGCACTATTAGACTCATGCAAAAAGTTGACAATGTTTATGAATCAGGCTAGTTGTTGAGCAGAATCTTTTGGTTCCCTTTCTAGCAAATTATTCTGTTAGAGAAGAAGAGATAATTCTATAGGGACTTGGAAATGATGGGAAAGATTGCTTACATTTTTGCTAGCTGGGTAGGATGTAGAGAAAGCTACTACTAGCTGATTCAGAGGAAAAGTTTCCACTAGATAAACGTGCTTTAAGTCCTTACACATAATTGAAAAAAAACCAGTGATATGACATGAACATTGGATCATAATTTTTAATACTAGGCATTCTCAGATAAAAGATGATTATAATTTATATGGAATGTGCAGAAACCTCAACTGCACAGGTCCATACAATAAACCTCTCTGTTGTGTGGTTAAGGTGTATCCTCTGAACTTCTGATCACTGGACCAAGGAAGGTCAGACCTTGGTGTGATGACCAATCAGCATCTCTCTTAGACTTTGTAGAAGTGGAAGTTTAGTTAATGGACAAAGTTTCTCTCCAGAGAACCCTTCAAACTCCCACAAAAAAATTAACATGTTCTTTACGTTCTTAACATACATGTCAAATTTTGTTCAAATCAGGTGTTAATTACCATTTGATTTATAAACATATTTTTTATACATAATTTAAGGTTACAAAAACCTGGAATTTAAACATTTAATTGATTATGTAATTATTGATCTTTGATTTTCTTGAAATTTTGCAAGCATGGAAAATATGATAAGAAAATGCAATTTTAACGGTGAATTTGTCAAATTCACATTCAATGAAAAGATAAAAAGAGTGTTTCAAAAAAAAAAAAAAAAAGATATAAAGAGAATTTGAAGGGTTTCTCTTCAAACTAATTTGGAAAGAACTTTGTTTTATGGTAATTAATGCTTGAATTAAATAAATAAAAACTTACAATGATACTCATATCTGCATGTGAGTTGTGGCTGGCCAGAATTCAGATTTTCTGCCAATATAGATCGTCTGGATGAATTGGGAAGAGAGTGGTCATCCTCAATAAAGCATCATTTCTGAAAGATGAACACCTTCTGTTGAAACCACACATGCACTGCTACCTGCTTAAATTGATGTAGGTTTTCTAACTCTCTAAGAAATTGTTAGATCATCAAATGAAGTAGTACCTCTGATATCACTTTTAAGAGCATACACAAATAAAAACCTTTCATGTTCCGCTGGAGAAAAGTTGTTGTTAATAGATGTATTTGCTAACCAATAACCTTTTGTTGACCTGTTCTTGCTCCCAAGTTTCGCCCTCTCTATCCATGCCTTTGCTTCGTGGCAACATTTTTCATGGCAAAAATATTGGCCATATTGGATTAGACTAGAGATTCCAATGTCCTACCGATCAGACATCGTTGATATTTTCCATCGATTATTCTATTAGTTATTTTTTCAAGAATTTTCGATATATCAACTGATAAATCTAATATATCACGATTATATATATTAGTTTTTTCTTCTTTAACTATTTTTGGCAAGATTTCTAATATTTTCTGATATATTAAGTATAAACCAATATATTCTGCACGATATAAAAAAATAATTTCCCATTTTCGATACCGTAATCTTGCCAAGATTTAAAACCGTACTTCCTCAACATTCCATTAAGTCATCAGTCATCAATGATCAATGATCTCAGTCAGACTATTTCAATCACCTGATCCAATCCGCTTTTGAAAACATTAAGAAAAAATTTAATCTTCGACATATCCTACCTACAAACTATTTTTTTTTTTTTTTAAAGAAATAATTACAACATGCTGTTAATTTCATAATTCGAACCATTTTCCTCCTAGATCTCAAGCATTTTGTACATGAAAGGTGCAAATTCAGCCACACCAACAAACTAATTCAGTGTTTTTTTTAAAAAAAAACTTTGCTAATATTAGGATAAGTTAAATTTATTTGAAAAAACAAATTTCCTTAGTCAACTAACGTGCAAATGCCAATGTCGGTTTGTATTTTTTTAAAACGACTTTTCCAACAGAAAAATTTAAAGTAAAACCGTTGAAGGGCCTTTTAACTAAAGGACAAGGTAGGATAATACCGCGTGCAATGAAATAATTATTGAGCTTACACAAGCCGACACCGTGATTAGATTTGCATATCCGGCCGCCGCAGGCACTAAAATAGAGCTTTATAATTTTATCTTTCTAACACAAGTGTCATCCACTCATCCCCACACTAGAAAAAATATCATGGAGCCCAAAAGGTCGATTTTGCACAGAACCCCGGTTGTGTTGATTAATTTCTTTTCTTCTTTTTTTGCCAAAAATATTAATTTCTTTTTTAGGGGTGTAAAGCAAAGGACAGGTGCAAGGGAATTGGACTTTTTAACCGAGAAAAAAAAAAAAAAAAAAAGCGGAAGTGGAGATATTAAACCATTTTCTTCGTTAGATATCTAGACAATAAACACTAAACTACAAAACTCTTAAATTTTAATAAGAAAATTAGACTTGAGTAGACAGAGAACTAGATCACTTCCTCTCAAAAAAAAAAAAAAAAAAGAACTAGATCACTTGTTATAAGATTAAACACCACCCAACATATGATTTGCGTAGCGAATTTAGCGCTCATTATTACGAGATTGCAGTCAAACAACACGATGTTGATCGATTTTCAACTTGCCAATCTCAACCATTTCCGATCCAATTAGCTATATAAAGGGAGATCTCGTCAATTCATACTTCATAGACTAGTTCAAAGTTCATACAGCTTTATTAAAGGGATAGACTCAATTTGAACGACTCAAAAGGACCCCCCACTCCACTCCCTTTCTATCTGTCACGCGTGCACACAAAAGCATAAAGGATATGTTACAAAAATAAGATTTACAGGTCAGACATTAAGAGAACGAATGATAAAAAAAAGCACCGAGTTCTAATCTTTAGAAAATGGAACACCACAACTAAACTATACCTTTCTCTCTGAAATGCTTATTTGGTCTCAACCTATATTCATTTGTTACACCAAAATGAAGGTTTCCTCCCAAAAAAAGGTAATAAATAACGCTTGTAAACTTGTAGACACAGAAATATTGGCAACCAGTAAGAAACAGGTAGAATAAAAGCTTTGTCCTAACGACTCTAAAAGCCTCAACCAGGTGTGTGTTTGACAGTAGTCCAGCCTAGTGATGTTACCTGATATAAGAGCAGCTGCAACACTTGACCTCCTCAAATGTTTGGAAGCTTTGTCATTTTGTACGCAAAATCCTGTATATAAATCACAGCATATAATTCCCAACATTCTTTTGAATAGTTATGCTTTTGAGTTGCTTGAATGTTGAATGTTAAGCATCATGAATAGATCTTCGCTTTAGCCAATGAACTAAGGACTGATTGAATATGTAGCAAAAGGTTAAAAAATGTGGTGGTGCTGGCGGTGATGGCAAATGGTAAAGGTGATGTAAGGGGAAACATGATTGATGGCATGAAGTTCCTAGATATTCCACATGTTCCATGAAATGATTCTCTGGTCACCTTTGATGGCAGGTTAAGTTAAATCAGTGAACCTAATATAGAAAAAATAGATAACACTGCTAGATGTCTATTTAGACAAGCATTCCTATTGTTGATGTACACAAAAGTTAATATGTGGAAAAGCACATAAATCCCACAAAAACACAGACAAATGCACCACTTCTACAAATGACAACAGTATCTGAGCCCCCCTATTACGTAATCCAGGCTTTTAAATGTGCTGCTGACAAATGCATGTCTTGGATAAGTTATAACATGGCCAAATGGTATGTTCATGATGCCACTACGTGCATTCATTCACATGAGGAGAGATGCTAATGTGATGACTTGATTATGAAATGGATGCATGCAACAGCTGCAAGATGCATCCTATCATGTAGTAGTTGTATTTGTCGGTGCATAAAGAACAGAGTACATCCCCTTCATGCTACTGGTAATTCATAGCTGGTGGAGCTCCGTTGGTGCCAGGTGCAGCCAGAGGGTAGCCAGAATCCTTCCTTTTCCCAAATGGGTTCTTCGAATATGTATATAGAAGTCAAGAAAATCACATACTTTTACATAATATATGCAGCAGCAGCAAAAAGTAACAGGCAAATGTGTAATCTACACCCGACGATAGCTTTTAAATTTTGTTACCTGTATTCTTTACTTATAAAGCTTTTAACATTAACCATATTAAGTCAAAGTACCTTTCAACCACATTAACTCCATTTTTTTTTTTTTGTCCCTAACAAGCAAACCAAATATAGTAATTTAAACTTAATTTATTGAGATTCAAATCTAGTTGCCTTCATTTTTCCTTAGATCTCTCTTTGGATGAAGGCAACTAATGGAAAAAAAAATGATAAAATAATTAAAAGGATGGAAAATAAAAAGGAATAAAGAAACATCAAATGCGGTAACAAGATGCTAAAAGGATATTGTATCCGCATGCCAACTGAACCAGAACTGGGGATAACAGCACCCTGCAAACTATGGTGTACATTGCTTGCACTATTTACATCCTGCATGAGTAATGTAGAACATCTTTTAAGCAAATATCATGCAACAACACAATGTGACTAAATATGGTTCTAGAAAATAACAAGAGGATCGATGCACAGAAGATAAAATTACTTACTTCAAACTCAATAAAGCAAACAGTATGTCTTTCCTGTCTCAGGACCTTCATTTGCTTAAAACCAGGTTGTCTACATGACCAAAAATAATGAAATTAAGCAGAAGATTCCAATGATTAAAATGGCAACTGTGATGTTATAGATACATTTCAACAGCTAATGGAATTGATGGGGATAAGTGATACATACGCACTAAAAAGTCCCCTCAATTCTTCCTCATTTATGTTCTCTCCCAAATTTCCAATGAATAGGGTATTGCATGGAGGGTTATCTTTTGCATTCTGTGGGAAAAATAAGAAATTAACAAATTAAAGTAGAAAGTTTAGGCCTCCTACAACATTTACTTACGACAAACACCCAAGTAAGGAAGCTATCATCAAAAGTAAATAGATCTAATGTGTGCGTGCATGTGTGCAGGTGCAGCCTTTAAAGAAAACATGTAAAACATGAAACTTTTTAAAAAGAAATTCACTGATAACATTACTGATTCTGCAACCAAATTCATTGAAAACTGAGTAAATGTAAATATGGAAGTTCCTTCCATTAGTTAACTTCATGAGTAGCCATTTGTTGTCTTTTTTTCCTTTTTTTGATAAGTAGTAGTCATTTGTTGTCTTGATACTAAATTAGTTTGGTTTTGTTTCCCTTCTAACATACAGCTGCAGATTTTGTTTTTCTACACGCACATGCACATAACATACAACTCTCATTGTA
The DNA here is from genome assembly GCF_001633185.2 of Quercus lobata. NCBI lineage: Eukaryota > Viridiplantae > Streptophyta > Magnoliopsida > Fagales > Fagaceae > Quercus > Quercus lobata. Next base: position 83,380,974 of record NC_044908.1, read on the forward strand.
TGAAACTCAAACTCTGAAAAATCCATGTTTTTTATATTCAAAAGTATGATACAACATCTTATACTTCTCACAAGAGAAAAAAGGGTTCCTGAATAGTTTCTATATATACTTGTATAAAAATACTTCAATTTTACTGAATTTGTTAATACTTTTCTTGCACTATAATCATTTATTATGTCAGCATCTACTACAAAGTTAAAAAATTTAAAATCCATGTATTGCTATTTATATTAAACATCAACATTTCATATTTTTATTTATATACTTGATTATTTTTTTTCCCTTTGGTCTACTAAGGTTTTTTTTTTTTTGGCTACAATTTAAATGAGTTAGATCCCATTATCAAACATATATATTGAAGTATGCATGCATGCGTGCACACACATGTTGATAGATAGATGGCACATTAAAAAATTCCAAGGGTCTTTTTTTTGGGGATAGATTCATGCACTGGGTTTTCAACCCATGACCTCACCCTCTATCTCATTATTGTGGAGGAGAAAGTGCCAATTGAGCTAGAGCTCATTTGTCAGTTACACCACTTAAAGATACAAATACTAGATTTTTCAATCAAAGAAAATCAAAATAATTTAAACTATGAAAGTATGGAAAAACTATTAATATATGGCCAATAAGATCTAGCTAAACTGGAACCTCCTCCACCACCCAGCACAAAAGGAGATTATTTTACCCAACACATGCCTGCAGGGGTGCCCATGCCATGCCCATGATGTGGCCTTGGCTGCCTGCTGCTGGCATGGCATCACTTGCTGCATTATACGGACGCACGTGTGACCAGCCATGGGCTGCTGATCAGGCTTGTATGGTTTAGGTTAAAGGGGAGAAATAAGTAAATCAAGTGCCTAGATAGATTGTCATCTCCTTTTTCTCACAGCCATCACAAAATGCTTCACCTAGAGAGAGCCTCTAGCCAACCTCAACAACCAGCAAACCACTCTCAAACCCAACATCACCTATGAGAGATCCTAGCAACTATAGTTTACGCCTGTGATCTAAACACAAACTAATTATTCATTAGTAGAACCATAAAATGCGGGAGTAATACCAATGAATCATCACATATAATACACAACGTAAGCAACAACTAAGATGGTGGAACTTAAAATCTAAAATTGCATCCATGATTTTACAATCACTTTAATAAGATACCATTTTTTGTTTTTTTTTTTTTTTTTTTTTTTTTTTTGTATAGGTAATTAGAGAACTATTATTAATGAGAAAAAATGGCAAGTACAAATTGTTCATGATGATGAACAACAAGAAACAGAAAAAAAAAACAGCAAAACAAAAGAGAGGGAAATCAGAAATATAATCTAAGGAAAAACATAAACTTTGAAAGAGACGGAATCAATAAAGCCCCAACAATGAGACCACTCAAAAAGACTACGCTGGAATAAAACCTTTAACTCATCCAACGTCTTCTCCATATTCTCAAAGGAGTGACGATTTCATTTCAACCAAACAATCCACATTAAGCACCCTAGAAACAAATTCCAAATATTCGAGTTATGCTTCCCATGCCACTAATGCCAACAAGATAACAATCCCGCCACCGATCTTGACATAACCCAATGAATACCAAAAGCATGAAGCATGAAGGTCCATAAGGTATGTGTAACAGGACAATGAAGTAGAAGATGGTCTACCGACTCCCCATCACAACAACACATACAACACCAATTTACCAAAGGGCGACCCCTAAGCATGAGATTATCCAACGTGAGAATCCGATTGTGAGCAGCTGTCCACAAGAAGAAAGCCACTCGCTTAGGAATCTTTGGTTTCCAAACACCCTTCCAAGGAAACAAAATATTCGGAGTACCCTGAATTGCTTGGTAATAAGATCGGGTGTCAAACTTACCATTACCTTTGAGCCGCCAACAAAGAATATCCCTCCTATCACCCTAAGGAATATGAGGTTGGATAAACTGAGGTAAAGAATAAGATGCAGCTAGTTCCCAATCTTCAAAAGCTCTATAAAACCTTAAATCCCACACTCTAAAATTACCTCCTTCCGGAATCCACAAAACCTCAGAGATGCAAGCATCTTTGGCAGCTGAACACACAGAGAGCTCAGGATAGAGGTCAAGGTAGAAATTCAGTTGATCTTCTAAATCAAAGATAAGCTGTAATAACCAATAGCCCTATTAGTGCCATATAGCTCCAGTCACCTTTTCCCCCAGGAAAAAATTTAGATCCTCACTAGAGTAACGCCTCTTTTTGGTAACCCCTAAGATTCAAAGAGAAATCAAAGGTCAAGGTAGCAATTCAGTTGATCTTCTAAATCAAAGATAAGCTGTAATAACCAATAGCCCTATCAGTGCCATATAGCTCCAGTCACCTTTTCCCCCAAGAAAAAAATTTAGATCCTCACTAGAGTAACGCCTCTTTTTGGTAACCCCTAAGATTCAAAGTCACTACCTTTAAAATTTTTTCCTACAGCCAGATGAACTTCATTCCAAGTGACTTTTTCTAACTTATGTTTACTTCAGAATGTCTTGCAAGTCTATGGTTTCAAGACTAATCATGTACAGAAGGAACATAACATTTCAGTCAAGACACAAGCAAACAATCACAACATATATGTTCAATGATTATTGACACTAAGTTCAGATATATCAGTATATTGCTAAGCATCAAGAGCACCCACAACAACTTATCAAATATCTGTACTGTAAAAACTCATCAAATTACAACCTGAAATGATTGTGTTGTGAGATACATATAGCAAGTTGAGGGCATCGATCATACATAAGTAGGGTATATGGAGAATAATTAGTTTACAAAAAATACTTAAAAACAGCAACTTCTCAAACAGAGGTGCAATTACAGAAACCAGGCACATAGGCATTACCTGAACAGGTACATAACTACTAGGTGCTGGCACAGGAGCAGGAGCAGGCATTGGTACTGGAGGAACAGGGTAGCCTCCATACGGATCATATGGAGGAGGAGGAGGTGGTGGAGCCATATATCTATGCCATAGGAGCAACATCAAGATGTGATCAAAAAAAGTAATATAAAAATTCTCAATGTAGCTTAAACCACATGCACAACTAGACTCTTCTCTAGAGCATATAACTTCCCTATGTTGTTAAATCTTTAGATACCTGATACTAAAGAAGATACAGAAGAGGAAGAAATGATTTTTTCTTACCCATGTGGCCCCCAAACATGTGCTGGAGGAGGAGGATGGAAAGGAGATGGACTTGTATAACCAGTGTGTGTATAATCACCCCCAGTTCGCAAGCGTTTACTTTGATCATATGGGCTTGAATCCGCAACTATTCCTACATAACAGTTCAGATTAGCATAGGGCATCACAATAAATGATAGAACCAAACTCTCAGCAGCCATTCCAAAACAAATTGAACCATTCAAACCCATTGATAGTCACAAGCAAGCTATTCAAGCAATACTAATACTTTATTTTATTTTCTTATTTCCTTTCTTCTTTCTCTCTTTTTTCTTTTCCAACTGATGCCAAAATAGCACACTAGTGACTCAACTCAACTCTTTTTCTAGATGCAAACGTGACACACTTGAAGAGGTCCTAATCACTGGAACATAATGTAGAAATTTTACGTAGTTCAGCAGCCACAAACAAGTCACAACCTATCATTAATCTTTACAGTTCTGTTCTAAAGGGATAAGTAAAGAAACCCTCTTTAAGAATTAGCCCTTTCAAATAATATCATTAATCTTCCATACCAAAAAAAAAATAGTTAATGCAATTTTCCCAGAGATGGTGTTGCAACCAAAAAAGATAATACATTGGAAATGGACACATCACCCCATCCTGTTGATTGTCGCGATTTGTTTGAAGCCATAATCAAAACGAGGAGGAATTTGATAGGCAAGCAGAGTCGCGAAGAAAATTTATATTGCCAACTTTCAATGCAATTTGAGTCACTTTTATTATAGACACCCTTGCTCTGCGAGTTGGCTTGTTATATTTTTTAAAATTTTTTTTTTTTCTCACATTTATCTCTCAAAAAATTTTGAAACATAAACCAAATAACAAAACAAAAAGAACGAAACTCTACTCGTATTTGATAGAAACCTAGGCCATTGGAAACCAAAGATTTCGAGTAGTGCCACAAACAAGCCACAACCTATCACTAATCTTTACAGCACTGTTCTAAAGGGATAAGTAAAGAAACCCTCTTTAAGAATTAGCCCTTTCAAATAATATCATTAATCTTCCATACCAAAAAAAAAAATAGTTAATGCAATTTTCCCAGAGATGGTGTTGCAACCAAAAAAGATAATACATTGAAAATGGACACACCGCCCCATCCTGTTGATTGTCACGATTTGTTCAAAGCCATAATCAAAACGAGGAGGAATTTGATAGGCAGGAAGAGTCGCGAAGAAAATTTATATTGCCAACTTTCAAAGCAATTTGCATCACTTTTATTATAGACACCCTTGCCTTGCGAGTTGGCTTTTTATATTTTTTAAAAATTTTTTTTTTTTTTCTCACATTTATCTCTCAAAAAATTTTGAAACATAAACCAAAAACAAAACAAAAAGAACAAAACTCTACTCGTATTTGATAGAAACCTAGGCCATTGGAAACCAAAGATTTCGAGTAGTGCCACAAACAAGTCACAACGTATCATTAATCTTTACAGAACTGTTCTAAAGGAATAAGTAAAGAAACCCTCTTTACGAATTAGCCCTTTCAAATAATATCATTTATCTTCCATACCAAGAAAAAATAGTTAATGCAATTTTCCCAGAGATGGTGTTGCAACCCAAAAAGATAATACATTGAAAATGGACACATCACCCCATCCTGTCGATTGTCGCGATTTTTTGTTCGAAGCCATAATCAAAACAAGGAGGAATTTGATAGGCAGGCCGAGTCGCGAAGAAAATTTATATTGCCAACTTTCAATGCAATTTGCGTCACTTTTATTATAGACACCCTTGCCTTGCGAGTTGGCTTTTTATATATATATATATATATATATATTTTTTTAATTCCATTTTTTTTTTCTCTCACATTTATCTCTCAAAAAAAAATTTGAAACATAAACCAAAAACAAAACAAAAAGAACAAAACTCTACTTGTATTTGATAGAAACCTAGACCATTGGAAACCAAAGATTTCGAGTAGGAGATGCAAAAGTGTTTTGTCCTCACACACACACACACACTATTTTGACTTTACCAGCTTCTAATCAAAACTCCTACACACACTTTCGAATTTCGATTTTACTGGTTCCAAGAAAAAATTCCTACACAAAATCACTCACACACACACACACACATTCGATATTACTAGTTTCCAATCAAAATTCCTAAACTCACTCACTCACTCACACACACAAAACTTCGATTTTATTAGTTTCCAATCAAAATTCCTACACACACAAATTCGATTCTACTAGTTTCCAATCAAAATTCCTACACACACACATATATATATGTAAAGATCCAACAATTCTTATACTCTCTATCCTCTAATCTAAGCTAATTTCACATATAACTGCAATAAAATAAAAGGCAAAAAATTAAGAAAAATCAAAGTGAGTTTGAGTTTCAATTTTCACCACCTCTTTTCACAAACAGATTCTTCTTCGCCATCTCCGTGTGCAACACCGACTTCGACTCCGCATCAAAAACCATCTCCTACACCATAAAAAATCAATCAAAATCCATAAATTCAATTCAAAATCCAAAAATTAAATTGAGATCAAACGGTCCAGACCTGAAGAGCATCTTTGGCGGCGAGAGCGAACTGAGCGTTGGAGAAGAGAGCGAATCCCATAGGCTTCTCGCCTTTGAAGTTAACCTGAGAAGCTTCGTAGCCAGGTAGCCATCTTAGAAGGTTTTGCAGCTCCCTCTCCTTCACGTCTTCGGGCAATCCCGTTATGAAGATCGTGCGGACCTCGTCTGAGGGAGCGATTGGCGGAGCGTGCGGAGGAGGAGCAGCGGCGGCCACCGCTGGAGGAGGCGGAGGAGGAGCTGCGGCGGCTGCCGGAGGCCATTGCTGGTGGTACGGATGGATGCCTGCACCTGCCATCTAGAAAGATCGCTAGATTTGGTTGCGAAAGTAAGATAAGGAGAGTATCAAATGCCCTACTACACAGTCACAGCCAACCAGATATAACAGATTTTTATTTATTACAGCAAATAAAAACAACCTCTATTGGTTTTTCCCTCGGTTTATTTATTTATTTATTTTTATGGATTTATTATTTATTGTTTTTTTTTTTTTTGCTTTGAATTTTATTTTATACAAATAATTATTAGGTGTTTTGGGAGTATTAATTTAGTTTTTATTGACAAATTTAAAAGTGTAATTTGTATTTTTGTGAAAATGAAATCAAATTTATGGAGTTTGTTACATAATTGCTTCAATTTTTTAACTTATTACACACTTATTTTTATTTTAAAAATAATAAATTATTACAAAACAAATTAACAACTTAAAACATTAAAAGATTTTTTTTTCTTATTTTTAGGTAACTTTTTTTTTTTTTTTTGGCTGAGCATAAGGTAATTTTTTTTTTAAGAAACAAACACAAGGGAAAATAGTGAATAAATTATTTTTCAAGTTGCTGAAAGTTTTTAACACTGAGATTTCATTTATGATTCACAAGGAAGGATTTTTGGTAGCTAGATAGATTACGGTATAGCTTATACAAATTAATGTTATATATTTTGGTTAATATATATTCAAAAAATGTTCTACTAAAAATTTTTAAACTATATCATTTACAATTTTAAAATTATATCACGCATGAAAAGTCGAAATTTAATCTAAAACAATAAAATATGGAATTTTATATAATTATATCTCCATAACTAATTGCTATAAACAAACATTTTGGAAGAAGAATTAATTATTACAACACTAAATTCTTTTCTTAACTTACCAAATTGATAACATGATACCAATTTTCTACCCTTTACTGCTGCTCTTGGATCATTGAGCATTAGCATTGATGGTGCTAAAAAGTTATATTGCTATTTTTAGCACTACCAAATGCAAAAGTAAGAATCCATTGGTGAAGCTATAGCCAAAATTTTTGACTTCTTTGCTATAGCTATTATTAGCTGTGCACTATAGCTCAAAGGTATAATGAAATAATGATATTTTATTTGCCTCTTCAATTAAATAATGTTTCATTGTTTCCTTCTTTTTTTCTTTCGTATAGTCTTCAACCTCTCCCCTTTTGTTTTTCCTCTCTTCCTCCAACCAATCCAAATCTTCCATAGAAGCTCACTCTCTCCTTTTTATTTTTTTCCCTCTCTTCCTTCGCTCGCCGCCGACCCATCAAATTTGCCCAGCCACCGACCCATCAAAGCTCTATGCTTGGTCAAGGCGACAGTAAAATGGTGCCATGATTGGCGATGGCAGGAAACTAGGTTCATGGGTTTTGGATTGCTAGGTTTGTGGGTTTCCAATATATATATATATATATATATATGTTGGTGTTTTTGGTTCTTCTTTGCATGGGTTTTCTGGTGTTTGATTTTTTTTGTGGGTTTGGTTGTGATTGTGGATTGTGGTTGAAATAGCAGTTTGGTGGCTGTGTTGGTGGTATTGGCTGTGTTGGGTTATGGTTGTGGCTGTGTTGGTGGTGTTTTGATTTTTTTTTTTTCTTGTCGTGGGTTGTGGTTGTCACATGGAGGTTGTTGCTGGTAAGTGGTGGTGGAGGTGGATGTGGCTGTCTGAAAGGTTTTTGTGGTTGATATATATATATATATATATATATATAATGAGTTCTTTATATTATTTTAATCAAACAGCTACATATATAGATCTATTGATGTTGAGTGTGTAAAGTTGAATTTATTCAACTATGTGTTGGCTTTATTCTGTGCCAAATTTGCTTGTAATTCAGCATTTAGAAATCCTGTATTTAGGTGGAAATAATGTAAGGGTTCTGTGTGAGAGAGTGTGAAGGATTGATCAAGTGTGTGCATCAAGAAACTTCTCACAACTGGACCTCGTGAATGACTCACAAGTGGTGACTTGCCAGAATCCAGCACACGTGTGGAGCATGCAGGAAGTTGAAGGGTCAGGACAACTGGATCATTATAGGATAAAAAGTACAGTCTGGTCATTTTGTTATCTAGTGACTGGAACTTGCGACTTGTCCCAGTCGCAAGTGACTCGCCAATACCCCCTGTTTTGCTGAAAAATTACTTTTCACATTCCTTCTCATACCCTACTATAAATACTCTTATACCCACGAAATGTAAAGAGCTTCTAGAGAGAATTTTGAGAGATAAACCCTAGAGAAAAATAAGACTGACTCATCCACAATCTTATACCTTTGAATCTCCAAATTCCTCTACTCTCATCCTCTCCATTGTCATACCCATGAGATGATCTTAAGTCAAACCCTTACCTCACCACATTTAGAGCGGTGAGAAGGTTCTTGGTGTATTGGGAAGTAGTTCAAGAGAGAACAAATTCATTTTGGTTGATGCAATGGTCTTATTGCGGGATCCGGTATGCTAAAAAAGACAAAGTTAGGCGTAACCCTGTTGGAGTAAGAAGCTTAGAGGGTTTAGGTGCATTGGGTAGATTAGGCTTGAATGGTCTATTGCTATTCATGTATCCCAATTAATTTTCTAGTGAATCATTTCACTGCTTGGAGGGTGGCGAAGGGGTTTTTTGTCAAGTTCTTCAATTTCCTCTTCAATAACACGTGCTGGTGTTATCTTGTATTTGCTTCTTTTTAACCCTTACTCTTTGCTTTTAAATACTGCTGCATTGTGATGAAATTATGGCTTAGAGTTAGTTGCTTGTTTGGGTATAGCTTATATTTATCATTCCACACATATATTATTTGGGTATAAGCTTGTGTTGGTATTTTTGTAATTGGGGGTCTAAACATTCACTAGTGTTTTACACGCTAGGTGAGCTTTCACTTGGTATCAGAGTGGGTACATTTTGACAGATTTTTATATCGTAAGTGTGATCCTTGACCCCTAGGATGGATAAGTCTCAATCCCTCGATGCACCTCACTTCTTTGATAGGAGTAATTACGCATTTTGGAAAGTGCGCATGCGTTCATTTTTGTGCTCTATTGATGAGAGTATGTGGATGTGAGAGACCGCCAAAATTGGGGGTGTCTCTCAAAAAATAGATTTAGGTACTTTTTAGGGCACCTCTCTTTTTGGAAGAAAAAAATATATATACAAATACATGATTGAATTGTTCCTTTTCATTGATTGAATAAAAAATTACATAATTAAAAATTGAAAATTACATGGCTTTGGGTCCTAGTTACATTCTACCCAAAATAAAAAATAAAAAATAAAGACAAGGCCTAGATCTACTTATCCAAAAACCTAAATTCGAAGGCTAGGTTATGGAATGGGAAGGCGTTAGACACCCATTTCGCCTAGACAGAGTCTGGTCTTCTAGACTCTTGTGACTAATGTACCTTTTTTATGCATGCTATGGATGATATGTTGAACATATGAAACAAAACTAAATCACACAAATTTTTTATGAATGAATCGTCTTCTCTTTTTTATTTTTTTTTTTATTTTTTAATTCAGATCTGTTTTAGTGATGATAAAAAAAAAAAATTGATTTTATTTTGGTTTAGAAAAAAATCAGACCTGTTTTTAAGAATCTAGAAAAATGGTTTTTGGAGATAAATATTCAGATCTATGTTTAAGAACTAAAAAAAAATGGTTTAAAAAAAAAAAATTTATGACAGAAAAACTAGATTTGTGTTTATATGTTAAAAAAAAAAATGGACAAGATTGTTTTAAGAAGAGAGTTTCACTCATAACATAAATTTATGCTATATGAATTAAAGAAAACAAAACAACCATAAACACAATCATGCTTAATCTTTTTCTTTGTTTCAAAATCTGCATATGTTAAAAAAATCAGATCTGTATCTAAAAAAGATACAAATCAGTTTTTGATTTGAGAAAAATTCATATCTGCATCTAATGAAGATGCAGGTCCATTTTTTATTGAAGAAAAATTCAGATCTACATTTAAGAAAGATGCAGATCCGTTTTTAATTAAGAAAAATTCAAATCTACATCTAAGAAAGATGCAGATCTATTTTTATTTCAAGAAAAATTCAAATCTACATCTAAGAAAGATGCAGATCTATTTTTATTTTAAGAAAAATAATTGGTTATGTGCAGATTATTGAATTTAAGAAAGAGATTATAACAATTACACATAAAAAATCAAGATAATCTAAGCAATGATTAACAATTCATATTATGGATAAAAAAAAGCATGCATTCACATAAAAAGAAAGGCATAAAGAAAAGGAATAGAGTGATTGAAAACAACCTCTTGCATAGAGCACTTCTTGTTCTTGAGAGGATGTTTTAGGGTTCAAAGAAATTTATTCAATTATCTTTGAAACCTAAAAACCCTAATTTTAGCAGCAAATATTAGAGAGGATCAGCAAATATCCGCAATTTGAGAGCTTCAAAACGTATGCCTCTCAGAATGAAAAAAAAAAAAGGTTGCTGGATTATGAGATCCAATCTCTATTTATAGAGGCTAGAAGACTCTAAAAAATAGCCCCAACATGTAGAATGTGAATCGAGACTCATCCTTCTGCGAAAAGATCGAAAAGGGTGTGCCTTATCGTCACCCGAAGGGAGTTGGGCCAAAACCCAAAAGAAAAGTTCCATTTGGCACTCCAAAAGTGCCGAATGGTGCTCTTGAATGCCGAACATACTTTTGTGTTTGAGTATGTTTTGGACTCTCTTTCTAGGGTTTTTTAATCCAGTCCTTGTACCTAAACGTGTTTTCATCCTTAGTCCACGATTTTTTTTTTTATCTCTTTTCTAGATAATTCAGACCTTATTAGGAACAATTATCTTGTGGATAAATTCTTTAAAATAAATCTTGATAAAGTTCAAATCATCCACAATATTATTGTTATCCAATCATCCCTTTTATTCCTATGCATGCACCCTTATTTTAAATACTAATTATCAACCAATCACAAAATTATTTAATTAATTTTAATTGTTTAACCAATCAAAATTAATTTAAACTAATCATGCGTGGTTGACTCTACTTAGACACAATACATGTTGAAAATGCAAACTTGATCATGCGATATCTTTCGATTTGATGGTCTGATTTGGAAACCAAGCACACCGTTGTGACCGTTAGAATCTCAAGATCATTTTTATGATATGCAATGAATGAACTGATGCATGTAATGCCAAAACAAACTAATGCATGTAATGCAAGGACAAATTAATGCATGTAATGCAATCATGAATTCTGGGGTACACAGATGGTTACTCTAGTTATTCTCCTTGATTAATGGCCTGTTTGGAAGTTAAAAAAGGGAGGGGGAGTAGAGTAGAGGGAGGGAGAATAATTCAATTACCTTGTTTGGAAATTTTTTAAGGAATGAGGGGGTGGGGTTTGGAGGGGTTTCAACCACCTCTAACCCCTCATTTTTAATTCCCCCAAATTGGAGAGATTTGGAGGGAGAGTAGAGTAGATAAATTATTGACTAGATAAATTTTCCAATTTACCCTTTCTAAATTAATAAAATTACAAACCGAGTATATAAAATAAATTCACATATTATTCACGTTATTTTCTCTTCAGTCTCAAATTTCTCTCAACTCTCTCAGCCTTGAAGACCCCTTTGCCTCTCTCTCACACGATTTCTTCCACACTTCACGCTGTCTCTCTCTCACACAACTTCTTCACAATCAATCGTCTCTCACACCTGGGTTTTTCTTTTAAAGGTAAACTCTGTTTTTCTTTTTGTTTCATGGGTTTCTTTTGAGTTGGATCAAATAACTATGTTCTTAAAATTGTGATTTTATTGGATAATTTCTTATTAATTGTGATTTTATGGGGTTAATAACATGTTATTTGTGGGTGGGTTTCGGATCTGATTGCTTTTTTTTTTTCCCCTTAAATTTTAAAGTTTCAAAGTATTGCTCATAAAGTGTTTGATAAAGTGCTTGAGTGAGTCTAGATTGTGAACTTGCATAAATTTGTATATTGTAGCTATATATGGATCGGTGTTTCTTGTTTATTTTTATCGGGTAATTTCTTGTGTTTTGTGAATGGGTTTCTGATTTGGGTAATTTATTGTTTTTTTGTGAATGGGTTTCTGATTTGGCTCCTCCTAAGCCCCAACCAAAATGGTACTCTCTTAGCTTTGTGATGTTCAAGTTTGAACTGGAAAATAGATCTGATTTATGTTTTTGGCATTTGGGTTTTTGGCATTCATGTTTGCTTTCATTTTTTCTTGTTGTTTGGTTGATGAGAAAATAATAAAGGAGATTTTTTTTTTTTTTTTTTTTGTTTATTTGTTGTTTATATGATGTTATTATGCTTACCCACATGCTGGTTTAGCTTGAATCTGATAATTTTTTCCTGTTTGGATATTATTATATCGTTTTTTTTTTTTGAAAATATTTGATTTGAAATCAGCTTAAGCAAACCAATTGAAACAGATGGTTTAAGTAGCTTAGAGGCTTTGAATCTATTAAAGATTTTCTGGGTTGTTTATATTTTGTTGGAATTTTTAATTTCTGAAGTAATATTAAAAGAAAATAGCTCAATCCTATTTGAACAATAGTATTATAGATGATTGTCTTCTTTTTACCCAGAAGACAATGGTTTAAGGTTTATATGTTTTGATGTGCGGTGATAGTGTGTATTGGAGTATAGGGCGGTTCTGTTTGTAATTGTATGGAGATCCTATAATTTTGGTCATGCTATGTTGGGTGGTAACTAAAGTTGTGATTCCGATTGGGTTGATATGAATAGGTTTAACCGATTTTTTGGGATGTGTACTTACTCAATTGGGAAACCATTGATTGAACAGACACAAAATGTGGCTTCAGAGATACTTAACAACAAAACTCCTCAGCAGAAATCCAGCAATGCGAACTGTGATTTATAGTTAATTCTGGATCGCCTTATTGATGGGAATTCTAATCTGAGTCAAAATAGTTCTTGCCCTGTGATTCAAGCCACTGACAAGGTGGTTATGCAGCCGCATTTGGATTTCTGAGAGCGCCGAGAAAGGGAGCTCAAGTTTACAGCTGCAGGTTGGAAGCGTGATTGTCAGGGGAAGTGATTTAGAGATGAAAATGTGAGCCAAAATTTTTTTTTTTTGGCATCGTTCTTGATACTGCTTGCTAGTACTAAATTTGACAAGGTGTATTGAGATTCTGAAGTTAACAAATAATTTTATTTTGGATTATACTATTTTGATTAAAGCAATTAATTAATTCTTTTTTTAATGATATTATTTTTCATGATGTCAAATGTAGTGATTTATGATATTATTGCTTGCAGGTTGAGTTTGACTCTGATGAAGATGATCCAAATGTATGCCTTGGATAAAAAATGGTCCTTAGAGATTGCATTTGGTTATTGCAGCAGACAAGGCCAGCCACTTAGGGTTAGCTATGTGTTTTAGGCAAAAAATGGTAGAGCAAAAAGGTTGGACCACAGTCACCCAGAGCATAAAAGCTGTTTTGGGGTGGAAATTTTGGATACAAGACCTCCTCCATGAGCCTGAGGTGCTACCAGTGTCCCTTGCCCACTTGATAGCACGCATGGGCTAGGCTCATGCAAAAGGTTTGAAAGGAACCGACCCATACCCTTCAAGCCACACTTCCTCAATTTCCCCCAATATATTGCATGGGCTTGGGCCATACTTAAAAGAATAAAATATAACATAATACATGAATTGAGTCCACAAGAAAGTTGGGCTTGTACAAAAATGTGTCGCAAAAATGGGTATCAACAACTATTAGCAAGATGAGTGCCAAAAAAGAAAGAAAAAGAAGAGAAAGGGAGAAGGGATAGGGGGCAATGAGAGAGATGCAGCTATAATTTTGTTCATAAGCATTGTAAAGCATAGTTACTAGAATAAAAACATAAGAAGAATTACAGATGGGAACCCCTCCATCCACAAGAAGGAAGCTCATCCAGTTGCTGAACAAAACTAGAATTACACACCCCCAGCAAAATCATTCCTACAACCCCCAGCAAGAATGAGGAGTACAAAAACAACGACAAAGAAACGTCCCCATATCGCTACAAGTAATAACAAACACCCTTGTCTTCTAGTCTTGCTGGGTGACATAATATTATACAATCTAAGACTAAACCCAAATTCACAATCTTGGATGGCCAATGCTGAATGCTTTATTTGTTAAGCAGCCAGCTTTTATTCTCATCTCACCAATGTAAAACCTCTTTGGGAGTCCCTGAAGAAGACGTCATTCTAACCAGAGAATCTCTTCTCTATCTAAGCATCATTGCTAATATCATTTATAGTTTGAGGAACACGAACTCTTCAATAGCAGGAATCTCCCCTATTTTTTTGAGGGCCTCTTTATCTGGTTTTTCATCCACACCAATTGCCATAATAGCCTTTTTCCTCCGGACTGTCCTTCCCACGCTCATAAAGCTCACATTCACATTATGCTCCCCTAGAATGTTTCCAACCTGGCCAATCATGCCGGGTTGATCCACCTGCCTGCATAAAATGAGGTTTCCTTCCAGGCTCACATCCACAGCAAAGGATCCTACACTTGTCAAGTGTGGTGTTCCATATTTCACTTTCCCCTCAATGCTTATATCTCCATTATCTGAAATACCACTTGCAAATTTAGACTCCACATTGGATATTTGCACCTGAATTGAATCAATAGGGAATTCGGGAGATGAGTCAACAACTATCCTTTCCTCACTTATGCGGAGGCCTTTCTCTTTGGCAGTAAAATCTGCATTGACCAAGTTAACAAAGGAGGATGATATTGGTTCAATTATGCCTTTTGTGATCATAGCCCGGAGAAGTCTTGTGTCCAGGTCATCAGGATCACGAGCAGATTTATAGACCACCTTTACAGATTTGATTCCACTCCCTCCAGCCACTAACTGTACAGCTAGCCTACCAAGCTTCTCAGCTAGCGCTACATAAGGTGACAACTCTGACAGAACCTGAGAACATGATATATTTAAGCTACCTTCCTTTGTGGGATACAATAATTTATTTGATCATGGAGACAATGTATAGATGATTGTTTACCTCAGGAGGGACCATGGGAGCATTTACAGCAGTAGCAGAAAGTTCCCCTTTCAATGCTCCCACTACAGCCTCTGCTATTTCAATAGCTACACCTTCCTGAATAATTGATGCAGACGATTTAATATATTGATGAATATTAGGTATTTAAGAAAGCAAGAATCAAAAGGGTTTGTGGATCATAAAGAAATAAAGTAAAAATAACATGCCTGTGCTTCCTTCGTGCTAGCTCCTAGGTGAGGTGTGACAGTGACATTCTCATGCTGCACTAACCTGCTATCCTTGGGTGGGGGCTCCTTTGTGAACACATCAAGTGCAGCCTGTTCCAAACCATTATAAAACTCAATATTTGATGCATACATCAAACAGACACCCAAAAACTTCACAAGTACCAATCTGTATATCTCTTGAATGTTGACATCCACAATAATAATCAAGAACTTAGCTGAGGCAATACAGCAACCCCATTGTCCCTTTAGAAAAGTTTAGTAATTGAAAGAGCATAGTGGTGGATGAGTACGACAAGCCTTGAGACAACATGATATTTGTACCTTGAGCTTATGGCAGAGATGCAGATTATGCTACTTTAAATTTAGAATGAGTGATTAAGTCTCCTTGATATGAATTGAACAAGCATACCTGAGCAACAATGCCACTATCAAGGGCCTTCACTAATGCATCTTCATCAATAACTCCACCTCTAGCAACATTAATGATGCGAACACCCTTCTTCATCTTCGCAAATGTTTCATCATTGAATACCTTTGAAGTAGCAGGAGTGAGAGGCATATGGAGAGAAATGAAATCTGCGGTGCCAATGGCCTGATCAAAAGACACCAACTCCACACCTAGAGCGCGTGCTCTGTCAGCTGGGGCGTATGGATCATGTGCAATAACATTCATACCCAACCCTTTAGCACGCCTTGCAACTTCAGACCCAACTTTCCCAAATCCCATTACAGCTAATGTCTTTCCAACTAAGGACACCCCAACATACTTGTTTCTTTGCCATTTTCCTGTTAAATCAAATTGCATCTAAGCCTTATGCTCATATTTTTTAACTCGAGGCAATAGCTAGCAATACAACATCAAAAGGAAATGGTAATGCATACTAAAATTATAAAGCACCAGTTAAAATTCATATTACGGGAACAACCATATCTTATGCATCTCAAATTCGCAGTTAAAACCATAAAGAATTCTATAAAAAGCCATAAATTCTCAGTCAAATTCTTTATCTTGACTATCAAATATGATTTTTGTTTTTTTACAGAATTATGTTTTGATTTTTTATCGCATTGTATCCAACAACTAAGTGGTTTCTCGAGTACAATTCCATTGTTTATGCATAACTTCTTACTGGAAAATTATAAAGAACCTTGTACTTTTCTTTGATATAAAAATAAATCAATGGTTGCATATAATCTGAGTGATGGGGCCAGAATAAGATACCCAATCTTTTTTTATTTTATATTTATTTTTTCAATAGTTGGATTCGAAAGTATATAATACCAAAACATGAGATCACTTGTCATTAACCTAAACTACAAATTTTTATATTTCTAGTTCAATTTTATATTATAATTTCAAATGCTGTAACCATGTTTTGCATGTGAGTCCACTTATTTGTGTGGTGGTCCAAAAAAGCATCCAATTAGTGACCAATTCTACTCTAGAAAGTGACGGATGAGAAAATTCATGTCACCAACTACCAATATTAAAGAGACTTGAAAAATACGAAAGCGGAAATTCGACCCAGCAAGTTGTGGTACTGTATTAGCCAATTCTTCAAACACAGACTAGTCTTTTACCCCATGGCCCATGTATATATAGTTCAGATTTCAGATCCATCCTATCACAGATACAAACACAGACATTTTACCTCGTGGATATTGAAAGTGATGGACCTCAATTATTCAGATCAATTATTGGTAAATTCAATTTTGGTCCTTTTAATTTTAAAAATTAAAACTTGGTCCCTGAAATTTGGAATAAATTCAATTTTGGTCCGTTAGTTAAATATGTTTGATTAGACGCTAGTCATATGAACTAAAAATGGAACTTTTCCCAAACTTTCATAAACCAAATTACCAAAAGCGTGACTTACCCAAAATAAAATCATACGATATTCTAAGTTCTTATCAACAGATCTGAGACAAATGATCAAAAATATGACCAATACAATTAATGATTCAAAGCTCCAATTTTAAACCTCAAAAGTATGAACCAAAAAGCAGGAAAAGACACCACTTATCTTATCAAAAAGCAGTTGGTGAAAATCATTAAAACATTTTTTTTAATTATAAAAAGTTTAAGCAGTTAAGAAATGATGAATATCGTACCAACTTTGATGGACGCATCAGCTTGTGCAACATTCCGTGCCATAGCGGCGAGCAAAGCGATGCCATGCTCAGCCGCGGCCACGGTGTTGGCAGTGGGAGCATTAACCACGAGACAGCCGAATTCCGTGGCGGCCTGCAGGTCCACATTGTCAATACCAACACCTGCACGTCCCACCACCTTCAACCGCCCATTCGACGCCTCGAAAACCTGTCTAGTCACCTTCGTACCACTCCTCACGATCAACGCGTCACATGAAGAGATCTTGGAGCAGAGCTGATCAGGAGAGAGGTCATACAAACATTCAACGTGGCCAAACTCACGTAAAACTTCGAGACCCTTTTCTCCAAGTTTCTCGGAGACCAATATTGTCGGTTTTGTCAAAGGGGGACCAAGATCTTGGGAGTAGTTCGAGGGGGCCGAGGTTGTTTCGGGAGACGTGTCTGTTTTGAGAACAACGTTGGTGACAGCAAAGGATTTGGAACGAGGATGAGAATTATTATGAGGTGGGTTTGATGAGAGTTTTAAGGAGATGGGTGTGGAGGTTGTGCTGTGGAGGAAGGAAAGAAGGGAAGATGGTTTTTGTGTTGAGTGTGGAGAAGGAGAGGAGGTGAGGGGAGAAGAGAAATTGGGTTTGAGAGAAGAAGAGGAAGCCATGGGAATTTGCTTTTGGCTCCTTGCCTTGTTCTCTCTCTGTGGGTTTGTATGTGTGTTAGTGACAAAGGGAGAGAGGTTCTACTGTCTGAAAGGGCCTTAGGATCTTATAATAGGATTTGACTGGCAATTTTGGATGGTTTTATCTGCAGTCACAAATAATTGAAAAAGAGGAGCTTTGCTTCTCAAAAAAAGAGAAAAAGTAAAAAGAAGAAGCGCTTTAACTAACTGAGTAAAGTTGTTTTTTTTTTTTTTTTTTTTTCACACGTTAGTAATCACCTACCTACCGAGTTATCATATTAACCGTGTGTAAAAATTGCTGTTAAATAATTTATAATTTTAGAGTTTTCCTAACTAGAATTAGATAGTGAGTAATATTCGGGAGACAATACATCTCAACATTTCTTTCCAAAATTGTAAACATTATTAACATTGTTTTTATATGGGTGAATCTATCACTAATATCATTTTTATGACGTATTAATGTCAATTTTTATGAAAATAATTATGTCTTTTTTTTTAAGATAATTTCAATTCATAGTGTCCACTTCTAATAATTAATCTTTGTTATCAAATCAAGATACTAATTGATTTTTTAATATAAGTAAAAATTGAACCCAGATTTTTTACTAAACGAAAAGTGACTTTAATTCTAGTATCCTAAACTTATCGATAAATAATTTGTGAGGTGTGCATTATTACCTAGGAAACTTTTATGGTTGTGTTTAACTTTTAAGGTTTAGCCCCAATGTTATAGTATCACTATTTTTTTGTTATTATTATTTTGAGTAAAGATGCAGGTATGATTATTAAGAGGCCATAGATGTGACGACTGAGTAGTCATCATGAATTTGCCTTTCGGGGATGCAAAATTATGCACCTGCCATGATAACATGTACAGAAATAAAGCAAATAAAAGGAATAATAAAAGTAAAAAAGAATGGGACAAACCATATCAAACTACAATATTAATTCTTAACATAATAATATGTTTATTTTCTTTGACTTGAGGTACAAAGGCAGTAACGAGTCTTGCACGTTTTCTTGCTTGACAAGGAGCCTAATCTTTAAATTCTTTGCTTGATTGAAAATTGGGTTGAAAAAAATTTCTCATATCTTATCAACAACTTATTCAATTGGAATTTTTCAACAAAATAAAACCATCTAATGTTAACAACAATAGAAATACAATGTTCATAATATTTTCATAACAATTTCGTAAGTTCGTAACTAATTCTAGATGGCAATAAGCTGTTATGGTGTGTTACTGGTAGGCAAAATAATAGTCTCAATGCTAGATCCAGATTAGAACCAGTCCGTATAACAGTAGTCAAACAATAATTCATTCAGCTTATTTAGTAATTAATTAATATTTCAACTATCTAGATACATGCTTATCCCCTACATATGTTATTCTCAGAGCAAATGAATGAAGTCCACAAATATGTATGCGGAAAAATGCTAGGGACCTGCCCCATCAGCTACAGAAAAATCACATTTATTTGCTCGCTGTGAAGTCTTATCATTATTGTTTGTGTGGAACCTATAGTCCTATATACTAATTAATACAGTGGTTGGACAAAAATGACTTATTGTGCTTCCTTTCACATGTCATGCCAGAATATTAATAACAGAGATAGTTACACTTCACTGTAGATTTTGTATGATGATCCTCATTAAAATATAGTCAAAGTTTTATTTATTTATTTATTTTTACATTCTAATAACATCTATGATTAAGTATAGTTATTTATAGATTAAGTACATTTATTTATTTTTTTAATACTTGTAAGTATACGAGTCAAAAAAAAAAAAAAAACTTGTAAGTATGAAGTATCTATTAGCTGACTATCTTCATCAATAATTTTGATCAATAAAATTATTAATAAATATTGTGGATACCCTGAAGGTTAATTTTTTTAAATAATTGGAAATCATAAAATATAAAATGGCATAACTTTTTTTTTAAAACGTTTCTTTTGTTTTTTTTCATAAAAAAAAAAAAAATTAAAAACAACAACAAAAAACAGCATGGGCCATTTTTTACCACATGTTCACATCGTGTTAGCTCTAGTGGATTGAAGACCTAGACCTAACCCTTACCCAAAACAAATTCTCCCATAAACTCAATTTTGTTTTGTTTTGTTTTTGTTTTTTTTTTTTTTTTTTTTTTTTTTTTTTTTTTTTTTTTTTTTTTTTAATGAATCCTATTAGCTCCATGAAACATGGAAGTCCTATTGGTTGCGAAAATTGGTAAATGTCATGTCGATGTGGACCATATCCAAGTCTGCTTGCCTTTTCCAAGTAGTTTCCTGGTCCAAATTGGATCCGAACTCGTTATTTGCCACTCTGGCACTGTGGGTTAATACCGGTACTTTCAAGTAATAATGAGGCAAACTAGAAGGTGATGGGCTCTTTTCAAGAAATAAAAATTTTATTATTATTATTTTTACAATAATAATAATAATAATAATAATAAATTCTTAAAATTATTTTGTAATTATAAAAACAAGGTCCAAATTTGGGGAAAAAGGTTTGCTCAAATTTACAGTTAATATAAAAAATTAGATTGATAAACATTTTTTATTCTTAGCAGGAGACAGAAAAAAATGGTAGGACCAACTTAATATATCATTGCTATGATTAGGGGTGTGCAGAAAACCCACCGACCCATCAAATCCGACCCAACTCAACCCGACCCGCCTGATTGGGTCGGTTTTTAAGGCTTGGTGGGTTGGGTTGGGTTACAAAAAAAATTTTTATGGCGGGTTGGGTTGGGTTTGGGTCATAAAATTACAAACCCGTCAAACCCAACCCGACCCACCCATA
Organism: Quercus lobata; assembly: GCF_001633185.2. NCBI lineage: Eukaryota > Viridiplantae > Streptophyta > Magnoliopsida > Fagales > Fagaceae > Quercus > Quercus lobata. The sequence goes on from NC_044908.1 coordinate 83,401,860, forward strand.
TTTAATATATATTTAAAATATATTTTTATATTTAATAATTTTTTTTAAAATCAATTGTAGGACACTTTTATATATATATATATATATATTTAAATATATATTATATATTTAATAATTAAAAAAAAACAGTTGTAGAACAGCATTTCCTTAGTTTCTCCTACTAATACTAATTTAATATATATATATAAAATATATTATATAATTAATAAATTTTTTTAAATAGCCAGTTCTTCCTATCCTATATAAAAGCCAATTAGTTCACACAAATCCTAATAAATTACTATTGTTGTTTAGTCATTAATGTTGTTTGCCTTTAAGGAGTTATATTGATACTAATCTTTAGGTTTTTTTAATATTTTAATATATTTTTTTCTACTCAATTTAATAATAATAAAAAAAATTTTCAAACCCATGGGTTCAACCCGACCCAACCCGACCCATGTGGGTTGGGTTGGGTTTTTTTTGACCCACCATGGTGGGTTGGGTCAAAAACTCCCCTCAATCCGACCCAACCCGACCCATGCACACCCCTAGCTATGATCATAGTTGTCAAAACGTGAATCGTATTGTGAATCGATTTTTGATTTTTTTGCATCGTGTATCGTATCGTATCGTATATCGTAAGATACACAAACACTTAAATTATAGATATACATATATAAATGGTATATTCATTATAAATTTTAAATATATTTAACTAATGACTAATTTATTCATCACTTATGTAATAATATTTAACAGGCTAACTAAATAAATCAACCTAGCATGTGTTTATAACATACACATTCAAATGGTTTAAATTTAAAAGTGATAATATATTACCAGTGATCAAAAAATAATAATTTATTTTCATCACATTGCCTAATAAACCCCATCTAAGTCAATGTTGTCATCATGTTTATCATTTTGCAAACTTATCTCTTCATGAAAATTTTCTTCATTGTCATTAACATTTACTATCTCTCCTTGTTCTTTTTATTTTAATAATTAAAAAAAAATTCTTCTTGGCATTCTAGTTTCTTGGACTTATAACAATAATGAAAAAAAAAAAAAAATATATATATATATATATATATATATATTGTCAATTAATATCTTATTCATAGTATAGAAAATAAATTTGCAAATATTAAAGTGAAGTATAAGTGGATACTGTGTAGTCTAAATTTTATAGGAAAAAGAAAGGGGAAAAAAACTTATGAATATGTTATTTTATTAGGCCAAATTAAGTAAACTAATAATTTTGTGTTAAAAACAAGTCTAACAACTTGTTAGATTCAAATAAAAGTACAAATTTTAACAAAAAATCTCATTTTAAAGCATTTTTCTATATATCGTACGATACGTTTGATTTTATGATACGATACGATTCATACGATACGCACATTGTATCGTACGATTCATAAACATTTACAATACGCCAATACGATACGTATCGTACGTATGATACTGACAACTATGGCTATGATACTATCCCAAAGTAATCGGAGAATCTAGTCAATCTACATTTAAATAAATAAATAAAAGATTGAATTGGTAAATGATATATGTTTATTCAAAATAATAACTTTGGCCATGTGCACCCCTAGTTTTATTGTGTTGCACCTATCTTTGTCCAGACTGTCCTAGAACTTGAAAAGTTTTTATTATCATTCTCTCCAAAATCTTCCACCCATCTTATTTCACTCCAAAACAAATACACCTTTAGGCTTTCTTGGGGCCATTCATGATTTAGGAATGGAAATTTTTATTATCATTTTTGAAATAATAATACAATGCGAAATCAATCATGCATATAATGCACATTCTAATCAATATGTGATTTACATGAAGAAATTAAACCCCCAAAATTGCTTTTATTTTCAGATTACTTATTGGATTTATGATGTGTGTTAAGTCATAATGGGCTGAAACTGAAATTTTAGTTCAGGATTTTTGTAGCTCGATCAATCGAGATGGATCTAGCCAGGAGTTGAAGATCATTAAATCTCGATTGATCGAGTAGAGTCGAGCAGGAGACGAGACCACTAGATCTTCATTGTTTTGAGAAAAAAATCTTGACGAGTCTTCTTGTATCTTCAACAAAGGTTTTCAACCCTATTCCAAACACTAAAAATTAAGACTCAAATAAATGAAAAAGGTGAGGTTTAGCTCAAATTTGCTAACACAACAACATTTGAACCTAATATGAAATATGAAAGCGCATCCCTTAAGGCCTAAAGCTGCAGTACCACCCTTATGGCCATTCCAATGTGTCACGAGAAACCATAGATCCACTATCCACAGTGATCTGGAAGAATCACCCCACCACCAACCTATCTTCGAATACCAAAACTTTTAGTTAGCATTGTGAACTTTAAAACCATAACTAAGGTGTAAAGCTCGACCAAATGGTCCCACTGTAAGCTTCCCAAAGCAAGTCCATATTCCCAAAGGCACATAATTAACTAAGGTTGGAAGTGTTCATCATCAGGAAATTGAAGTAAGCTCTAAAATAGGTCACTAGCCTTAAGCATGTTTCTAAAACCCATTTCTTTAAGCAAAAGCATTGCACAAGGATAAATATTACACCCCCGCAAATTGCAGGGCCCTGGCAAATCCAAAACACCAAAACATGATAGGATGCTCCCTAGATAGCTGATCCCATCACACTTTAAATTCCTAATGTAATCGAACAAGTAGGAATAATATCAATTAGATAAACCATTTTAATGCGGATTTTTGCAGATTCCTAACACCTTTGCACAAAAAAGAATCCCCGAATCTATGTCAAATTGTCAATAGTTCACAGATATTTTATTACTTAACTTAAAATATGAGATTTGATATTCTCTTAACCCTAGATTGATGATAATATCGATTAAACATTGGGTAGTCAATCATAGCTATAAAATCCTAGCTATATTTGTGTCAACTCAACATACTCAACCCATCATGAAATAATTTGCCAGAAATGTTGAGTGAACTAAAACCGGTATCGAATCTATCGATAGAATGCGAGAGAGAATTGTGAAAGTGTGATGACTTTAGGGGCTAACTGTTAGGATCTTATGTATTGTCATAGTTGTGGGTGTCATTTAATAATTGCTTTATTATAGCGGTTATAAGTGTAAGCTTGGATGTGCTTGTTATAGAGAAATTATTCGGTTATTTTTAAATATAGTTATTTAAAAATGAGTTGTTTAAAAAACTATTCATACACAAACAAAGTAAAAGGAATAATATTAATAAAAAAAAAAAGTAAAAGGAATAATAAAAATAAATAAATCCAAACTCACCTACCTACATACATAAGGTTGTGGATGACGACTTTGTTTTTTTTTTTTTTTTTTTCAATTAAATTCAGTTTTATTTGTTTAATAAAATGTCAAATACTGATAATTTTTGACAAAGCATCATCGTTTTAGATATTCAACATGCACAATATTATCGGACTTTGATGGAAGAGTCGTATGGATTTCATAGATGAAAATTTAATCTATAAAATTTATTACTTAAAAATGAAAATAACCATTAAAACCTAGTGGAATAAAACTATTTAAACCTAATTATGAATAACTGGACTAAAAGATTAAGATATCATATCAAATTAGTCGAATTAATAAAGTGCCGACAAGAAGCAAAGTTGGACAATTATAATAGTTGTGAAAGATTCGTGTTCATTTGCATGAAGGAATGAACGTAGACGGAAATCTGAGAAAAGGACAAGGCCACAACCCATAGGAAAAAAAAAAAAAAAAAAAAAAAATTTTAGTTTTTCTTGGTAAGAGGTATCGTATTTTCTTTCTTCTCTCACTTGGTAGGTTTTTTATTTTTTATTTTTTGTGGGGTTCACTACCACCTGATGGAATCAATAGGCCAAGTTAATAATAATTATTATAACAAAATAATTTTTAAAAAAAACCTGAGCCAAGGAACATGCCAATGCCTTGCTTTTCAAAAAATAAAGGACATTTTTTATTTTATTTTTAAAAATTTTTAGGACAGTAAGACCATATAGCTTTTAAATAATATGATTTGAGGTAATCAAACACCCTATAAAGTCTAGCCACAAACTTGGGATTTAATATTTTTCTGTACCATTGTAGTAATATTTAAAGGATAAGATCTAATAGAGTTAATATATTAAGAGTATTTGGGAAACATCCAAGAAGTAAGATGTGCTAAGAAATCATGCAATTTATATGCCTATATTAGTCCAGCATCATGTGGAAATGATTCAAAGTTTAAACAACAAAATATGTTTTGATTACATTTAGCTTAATTAATATAATCTCTTATAATCGAATAAGAGCAAGGACGGAGCCACGTTGGGGTTTGGGGGGGTCATGGCCGCCCCAACTTTTTGAATTCTCCATTGGAGCTAGTAAAAAAAAACTATAAATTGCTAAAATTACATGTAAATTTATTCACTGCACCACCCCCCCCCCCCAATTTTAAAATTGACTCTCTCAAAATTTAAAATTGGCATCTAAATTTTTTGAACTAGTCCTATAAATGTAAAATATTGGGAAAGTAATGTGAAAATATTGTGGATGTACCACTTTTCAAATTAAAGTGGTAAAAAAAAAACCAAAGAAAAAAAAAATGAATGAATCTGGTACAAAAAGCCTAACAAAAAAAAAAAAAAATCTCCATTGGCACATTGGTCAGCCCATAGCTCTCCAAATATTAGCAAAGCCCCAAATCTCCTTTTAACATATTCCAAATCCAAAAACAAAAAACAAAAACAAAACAAATTTGTATCATACAGTTATTTTGTCATTTTTGTGTGCATCCACGAATGTCGTTTCCTCGGCTCCAGGCTCCTGCTCCTGCTAAAATTAATTCCAATGGCAACCATTAGTATCTTTCTTTGTTTTTGCTATTATGTACTGTCATTCTTTTTTATTGCAAGTTATGTTTTGGGGGAAGATATAATAAAGCTACTGGCTAAATGTGTGGTTAAAAAGAAAGTAGCTTTTTATATGCTGTACAACACTTAAAAAATGTGGCGGAAGGTGAATTGATGTTTGTGTATTTGTTTATAATATATTATTATGTTATATATAAAAATGGTGTGGTTGAGTTTATAACTTAAATTATATATAATAATAATAATAATATAGTGTTGTATATACTGAGTGACGTATTTATATTTTGTATTATTATCTTGCTTCAAACTTTATTTGGTTAGCATTTTTTGATGTGTCTATTATATCTGAAGTTCGAATTTTTCTTTTCCCATTTTAAGTATCAAAATTATAAATAAATTAAAAAAAAACACTTGAATGACTCGTTTATAATTTATAAATGACTTGTTTTTAATTTTTATGACATAAATTACTTGCTTGGGGTCTTCCATTTAAATTAAAAATAAAAAAAATAAAAACTTTAAGAATTTTGTTACATTTAGCTTGGCCCTCCTACAAAGAGTTCCTGGCTCCGCTACTGAATAAGAAATTTAGAATTTAAATCCTACCTATACTAAAGGTCTTTTGACTTATAATAAAAAGTTATCATCATGAAACGGATGTAATAAGTTAAAATTTTATTGTATTTAATAAAACAGAAAAAGAGAGCAAAATACAAAAAATAAGAAGCTGATTGGTGACCTAATTTAAAAACAATATTTTTCAACTCAAAGGGAATAAAAAAATGGGTCCGTACAAATGGTTAATGTACTTCAATATGGTTAAGTATTAATGAAGTGGTTGATTCTTGAATTCCTATGTTGCTGACTTATATTTTAAATAAAGTAGTCAAGTATCATGATATTCCAAAGCCTATCACATCTAGAGATAAAATTTCCTAGTCATATTTGGAGGTGCTTATGGAAGAGAAATGGTACTAGGTTGCTTTACGGTAGTGGTTATCATCCACAAATTGATGAACAAACAAAAGTAGCTTTATTGTAAAATTTGTTTTCTAAGTAACTTTATTGGAAATATATATATATATATTTATTTATTTATTTATATTACACAAACTTATATACAATTGAAGAATCTGTTTGTATTTATCTCACGCCAATTCAAATGTCTTATTTTACCCTAAAAGACATACCTACTTCCTCAATTTGTAAGTTTATTTGTTTAAATTACCCTATTTTTAATAAATCAAAAAAGATTCTTGTTAGAAATCATGTCACCTATGTCTCCAACTCTTCATTCATAGCTAGTGGTCTTGTTCCTTTCAGTCCTCACCTTGGCTTACAACAAAAGTGGTTTTTGTAATGACCTACCAACCAAGCTTGAGATGGGTTTAACAGCATTTTGCATGTCTATAGCTTCTACTACGCTAGACATTACTTCATTCTTAGGGATAAGCTCAAATTATTAATAGTCAGGACAGGACATGATGGTATGTCTGCTGGTAATATTCTTTGCTATAACAGAGTTCTCAGTCTACTTTCAATTGGCATGGGCTACGTTCAAGAAGATGCCATAACATAAATACATGGTGATTTAAGGTTAGTTTTGATCTTAGAGATTGCTAATTAATTCCTCTCCTTCATTATTTAAGATCCAGATGGATCAGATACTTAGTTTAATAAACTCTTTTACACAATATTTGTCATTACATTTGTAATAAACGATTCATAATTCTGTTATTGGATTTTACGTTCTCTGCCAATCTTAAGTCATATATACAAAATAACATCATGTAACACTCCTTGTGTCCTGACTATTAATAACTTGGAAAATGACATTTGGAGTCAAGATAGGTTTAATACTAGAGTTTCTCCTATTTTTTTCTATTGAAGGATGTTCAAATTACTGTGTTGGTTTTGCAAAATGGTATGTATTCGAACTTAATATCATAAAGTTCATTCTTAATGGCTTGTTTGGAAGTTTAGAGAGTGAGGAGAGTAGAGGAGAGGAGAGTAGTGGGGAGGAGAGTAGAGGGGAATGATTCCCCTTCACCTTGTTTGGATGTTTTTAAAATTAGTAAGGGGGAAGGAAGTAATTAGTCTTTCCCCTTATTTTGATGTTTTAAAAATTAGGATAGAGAGGAGAGAAAATGATTAAAATAGACAAATTTACCCCTATTTGAAAATGGACTTACAACATTGGTCTATTACTAATTTAGAAAGCGTAAATTGGGAAATTTATCTAGTCAATAATTTATTTGCTCTACTCTCCCTCCAAATCTCTCCAATTTGGAGGAATTAAAAATGAGGGGTTAGAGGTGGTTGAAACCCCTCCAAACTCCTTCCTCTCATTCCTTAAAAAACTTCCAAACAAAGTAATTAAATTTCTCTCCCTCCCTCTACTCTACTCCCCATTCTTTTTTAAACTTCCAAACATGCCATAAATGTTTTCCGTTTGACTTCGCAAATGAAATTTCTAATAAAAAATATAATTTGTATCAAAAATTAAAATTCCATAATTATAAATCTTTTTTTTTGCTTAAATGTGTTTTATTCTTTTATATTTAAGTTTTTTTTTTTTTCCTTTTATTAGTAGTTTGATGAACTATTACTTACTATTTATTTTTATATATAATATAAAAGAGACCCAATAAAAAAAATGTCACGGGTATATAAAATTTTGAATTAATTTTTAAACATATTCTTTAAATAATGTTAACATAAACATAACTGTAGGTGCCTAATTTGTTACGATCCCAAGATAGTGTTGGGCTCGCACGAAAAGAGGCCCTCACAATATCATTTGTAGAGAGTGGGTTTCAAAGGTATGATCTTGGGCATAGATCAGCTGTTTAGTAGTAGTTCCTACGGGAAAATACTGCATGGGCGGGCTTGGTTTTTTCTAGCTAAACCCCTTTTCTTTTTTCTTTAAAGAGCCGTCCCCCCACCCCTAGAGCCTTCTTTTCTTCTCATTTTATACTGGTGTTCCATACCCCTTTTTTGCATCCACGTGTTGATTTTACTTTTGGGGTGCAGGCCTGTCCAGTCGACCCATACCTAGAGTGGTTGGGAGTTACTAAAAAAGCGCATGGGCATGGACATGGGCTTGTCAGACGCCGAATTTCGTATTACTGTGTTGGCTGCTTTTTCCCTGGCCCTGCCCCTACACTCAGTTTGCTCCTTTCTTTGGGCGTTTAGTGAAGTGCCGAGCAGAAGGTTGTCCTCGGCAATGGCTCTCCTCGGCTTGGGCCGCGGACCTTAAGATAGACTGGGCCTGGGCCGGGGCCACACTTTCTTCGGCCCCACAATAGTCCCTAAAAAGCCTGCTGCCCGACTTTTAGTTGGGGAGGAGGGTTTTGATAATGTTGGGCCTACATCATAGCCTACTCTGATTCTACACTCCATTAATATTTGCATTTTTCCATTTACACGGGGGACGTGTCAAATTAAGAGGCATTCCTTCACCCACTCACGCGGGGTCCTTTGACACCCCTACGCTCGAGGTGCTCCTTCACGAGGATCTTTAGATCCTACGGTCACGAATGGCGTTGGAACTTGAGCCCACTATTCCTTGTCTGTAGCATTCTTTGGAACTCTGTGTAAATTAAATATCTCCTCTTTTCCCTTTAAATAAGTAGGACAGTAGGTCACTCCTCTTACATACAAACCCATCAATTTTCTTCACAACCGTAACCCTTCAGCCATAATCACAGTCTCCATATTTAGCGCTTCCCACCCTTGGTGCAATATGCTTAAAGCACGTGTAGGGGTGAAGAAACTACGCCCTCCGCAGAGGCGCCGGGTCCCTCCGAGGCTCAAGGTGATGTGGTCTGGACAAGGTAGACACAGACTCAAGATGATCTTCCATTTTGGTAAGATGGGGATGATAACTCTCCCTCTTTTAGCCAAAATCCGAAGCAGGTACTGGCCGCGTCAGATTCTTGATGCGTCAGAAGTAAGGTTTTCCGCCATCAGCGCCGTCTGCTTTATTGCAGACGTGGTTATACGGAGGCTCCTCCACCTCCGGCTCTCTGCACCGTTTCTTCAAACGGTGTTAGCCTGAGGTCAGGTTCCTTGCACCTTTTCTTCAACGGTGTAGGCCCCAAATTGGGTTCTTTGGCTGCTTGAGTTATGGGCATGTAAAAGTGTCGAGGAATAGTTTTCTTAGACGACATCTTGGAACAGCAGCCAACCCCTCCTCTGTGCTTCTTCCTCGGCTTTCTCTTTATTCTCTTGTATATTTTCTTTTCGCTTACGTAGTTAGCTTTAGTATAAGCTTATTCCAGCTTTTCATTGTACATTGTACTGTTCCTTTGTCTTAATAAAAGATGAGTTTATTTCTTTCTAAATACTTTTCCTTTCGGCAGCCATTACTTTGTGAACAAGTACGCTTATGTATGTATTTTCCTTTAGTGATGTTTAAGGCAGGAAATTTTGAAACAGAACCTTACCAATCTGAACTTATCGGCATTATTAGGTATTATCAAATATAATAACGATAACTCCTAGTAAGTAAAACTCAGAAAACTAACCAAGAGAATGGCTTAATACCCCGTAACACAGGCACGGCGATCGTCCGAGAACGATAAATACAAAATATACCCTCCGAGGGGCTGCCGAGCAGCGAGGGGCTTTGACCATGTTTTAATAACACCTGGCCCTATAACAGTTGCACCAATTCCTTTGATATCGAGGATCCGAGGGTAGGCTGCGGATTTCAGTCGATCTAGGAATTAACCCATCTATCAATGGATAGCTTTCATCTGGGGTAGACTCTTAGGGCCGTATAACGTCCAGGCCGTGTCTACTCCCTGCAATTTTCATCTTAAGTAGTTGGTCTTCCCAGAGGCTCGAGTCCGAGGACCATCCAAGGCTTTGGTTCTGTCCAAAACTTGTACTTTTGCGTTCAAGTAGTTGGTTTCCCCAGAGGCTTGGGTCCGAGGACCATACAAGGCCTTGGTTCTGTCCAAAACTTGTACTTTTGCTTTTAAGTAGTTGGTTTCCCCAGAGGCTTAGGTCCGAGGACCATACAAGGCCTTAGTTCTGTCCAAAACTTGTACTTTTTCGTTCAAGTAGTTGGTTTCCCCAGAGGCTTGGGTCCGAGGACCATACAAGGCCTTGGTTCTGTCCAAAACTTGTACTTTTTCGCTCAAGTAGTTGGTTTCCCCAGAGGCTTGGGTCCGAGGACCATACAAGGCCTTGGTTCTGTCCAAAACTTGTACTTTTACTTCTAAGTAGTTGGTTTCCCCAGAGGCTTGGGTCCGAGGACCATACAAGGTCTTAGTTCTGTCCAAAACTTGTACTTTTTCGTTCAAGTAGTTGGTTTCCCCAGAGGCTTGGGTCCGAGGACCATACAAAGCCTTGGTTCTGTCCAAAACTTGTACTTTTTCGCTCAAGTAGTTGGTTTCCCCAGAGGCTTGGGTCCGAGGACCATACAAGGTCTTGGTTTTGTCCAAAACATATACTTTTGCTTCTAAGTAGTTGGTTTCCCCAGAGGTTTGGGTCCGAGGACCATACAAGGCCTTGGTTCTGTCCAAAACTTGTACTTTTTCGCTCAAGTAGTTGGTTTCCCCAGAGGCTTGGGTCTGAGGACCATACAAGGCCTTGGTTTTGTCCAAAACTTGTACTTTTGCTTCTAAGTAGTTGGTTTCTCCAGAGGCTTGGGTCCGAGGACTATACAAGACCTTGGTTCTGTCCAAAACTTGTACTTTTTACTTTTCTCATCTATGGGGCCTTGGCTTTAAGGGAATGAAATCCTCGACCGAGCCCCTTGAACCATCTGCATGGCTGACGCTATAAGTGTAGCCCCTAGTCAAGAATTATAGCCCCTATCGAAGCCTTACGCTAGAGCACTGTAAGTGGCTAGTAGAAACGACACGGGTACTGTCTCAAACCATCATCTATGCCAAGACACAAACCTCCCCACAGACGGCGCCAATTGTAGGTGCCCAATTTGTTATGATCCCAAGACAGCGTTGGGCTCGCACGAAAAGAGGCCTTCACAATATCATTTGTAGAGAGTGGGCTTCAAAGGTATGATCTTGGGCATAGATCAGCTGTTTAGTAGTAGTTCCTACGGGAAAATACTGCATGGGCGGGCTTGGTTTTTTCTAGCTAAACCCCTTTTCTTTTTTCTTTAAAGAGTCGTCCCCCCCCCCCCCTTAAAGCCTTCTTTCCTTCTCATTTTATACTGGTGTTCCATACCCCTTTTTTGCGTCCACGTGTTGATTTTACTTTTAGGGTGCAGGCCTGTCCAGTCGACCCATACCTAGAGTGGTTGGGAGTTGCTGGAAAAGCGCATGGGCATGGGCATGGGCATGGGCTTGTCAGACGCCGAATTCCGTATTACTGTGTTGGCTGCTTTTTCCCTGACCCTGCCCCTACACTCAGTTTGCTCCTTTCTTTGGGCGTTTAGTGAAGTGCCGAGCAGGAGGTCGTCCTCGGCAATGGCTCTCCTCGGCTTGGGCCGCGGACCTTAAGATATACTGGGTCTGGGCTGGGGCCACACTTTCTTCGGCCCCACAATAACCATAAACAAATGAAAATAAGCTTTTGACTTTTTTTTACCACTATATATATATATATATATATATATAAACATGAAAATAATTTTGTCAATATTTGAGATAATTAGGCTATTTATAAATTCAACTGTTAAGTATATAGCTAGCTAGCTAGAGATGTCTTCTCCTTTCTTTACAGGACACATATTTTTATTTTTTTATTTATAATTAATTAATTATTATTCTTTTTTTTTATTACAGAATATTATTAGAATGTTATAATTACTTTATTGTTACAAAATAAAGGTTAATTTTTGAAAAAGTCCTCTATTTGTCATAATGCAAAGAAATAAAATACCACAATTTAATAGTCCTAACACTATCTTTCTCAGGGACCTTTCGATTATTTTGGGCTCAACAACAATGCTATTTTTTTCTATCATGTTCTCTATTATTAGAATTGGTATGAGTTTCAATTGCATTTGCCTTGATAATTTAATAGTGTTTCGTATGCAGACCCACATTAATCCCAGAGATATTCTTAGAAGCGCACGCTTAGAGAATTGGTCTATATTTGCCGTTCTTAAACTTTTCATATGATCCATGTTCTCCTTATTAAAAATCTCTCTCTCTCTCTCTCTCTCTCTTAAAAAGACCGAAGAAAGGTTTAGCAATTAATTTTGGACAACATATTTCTTACACGAAGCCAATCCATCCAGAATCTAATTGTGCTAAAGAAGGCATCCAAAAAGCAAACATATGGGATCATTTTACATTTCATCCTCAAGAGGAAACAGTAAAGAATTGTTCTATACGATTAGGAATTTCATTAATTAAGGATATTAGAAAATTGCTTACTTGATTTAATCACAACGAATGACATGTCAAGCCTAAACTTTGCAATTAATTTAGCATATGCTTCTTAAATAATCAAACCTAAAGCAACACCTGAATTGATTAGCTGAGAATTTGTTGGAGAGCTAATCTTAGCTACATTGAAACTGACCAAAAAACAATTCTTCAAGACTTTAAAGCTTGAATGTCTGACTATGAGGCTGATAACATTAAACGAAAATATCATAAATATAAGCATAAATTTAAACAAGAACATACATGTTTTATCTTATTTTGTATAAACAAAAATTCATTATTTTTTTATTCAAATACAAGCATGAGAATATATGAAAATTATTCCATCAATATTTTTATTAACTAGGCTATTTACAAATCAATTTTAACCATAAGTTCAAGAGACACTTAAGTTTTAGTCTTTAATTACACTCTAAAAAATTTCAGTGTCTCACCAAATCATAGTGAACTATTATTTTATTAAAAAAAAAAAAAAAAAAAAGGAGGAGGGACGAAATTCAATGTTCTACTTACCGGTCACAAGACTTATAAAATGCTATTATTTTTGCTATTATATATTATTCGGTTCACATAAAGATTAAGATTCTCCTATAGATCAAGCAAAATCAACAAAATAATTCGTAATTCGATAATACTTCCTTTCCTTTTTCATTTACCCTCTCACTTGTGCCAATGGTAGTGCTTGTATATTTAGCATGGAAGGAATGACAAACCTTCCTACTATACAATTCATAATTTCATTATTAAATTTTAAGTTTTCTGCCAATCCTAGGGCATATAAACAAAATGACATATTATAGCGCTCCTTGTGCCATGGCTACTAGTAGTAGTAACTTGGAAAATGGCGTGAATTCTTATGATAGGATCAATATCAGTGTTTCTCCTAATTTTTTCTATTGAAGAGATATTCATAATTATCATGGTGGTTTTGCAAAATAGTACGTAGCTTAATATCATAAAATTTATTATTAAATGTTTGTTTTTTACTTCACAAATTAAATTTCTAATAAAATATACTTTGTATCACAAATTGAAATTCCATAGTTTCCAAGCCTTTGCGGGCTTATATGTGTTTTATTTTTTTACATTCAAATTTTAATTTTTACTAGTATTCTAATGAACTATTACTTACTATATAAATTTATATATAATTAAAAATCTGATAGTGTCACAAGTATATAAAATTTTGAATTATTTTCTGACCATATTATTTAAATAAAAATAATGTTAACATAAACAAAAGAAGATGCGTTTTGGAATTTTTTTTTTACCATTGAAAATATATTATTTTTTATTCAAAATTAAACATGAGAATAAGAAAATTATTCCATCAATATTTGAGTTACTTAGGCTATTTACGAATTAATTTTTTACCATAATTGTAAGAGATGCTTAAGGTTTTAGAGCTTTTAATCACTAAGAACGTGTTGCATCTCTTCTAAGTATATTGAAAGAGAAATGATCTGTCCATAATATTTTTACAACAAATCTTAAGTGGCAAGTTGTTACTGGCTATTATTGTTGGGGCAAAAAAATAATCTAAGTATTAAGTTTAAATTTGAACCAATAACAACTAACCACCTATGATTTGTTGTAAAAATGTTGTAGACGTAGCACCTCTCGTATTGAAACTATCATTTTTGAAGATGAATTAGTGTGTTAATTAATTATGTTTGTATGTATTTTGAATTTCTCTTGAGTTGTAAATTAATACACAACTAGCTTGTAACCCCATGCATATGTAAGGGTACTGTGCACATCGGAAATGAGGCTATTGGGCTTGACCTCACTTGGGCTCACAACTTACTTATAAGATGGGCTTAGGATTTCCTACTTTGAGTCATTCTCGGCATAAAGACTCAACGTAGTTTATCCTTTCTCTTTTTGGATCGATGTTTTGTTCTACTCTCTAACTTCTTCTTTTTTTGTGAACCTCTCAACCCCCTTTTTCCTCCCCCAACTTCTCATATTTATAGCTCTAAATTAGTGGAGAGATCATGATTACTGCCATAGTTAGTGCAATTGAAGGTCCAATATCATCTGTCGTAAGTGGATGTTTAGGTGAGAGTGGAGTGTGGCGAATGTGGCCTTGAAACTTGGTTCCAACTCAAGTGAATATACTCGGTAGTGATGTTTCCTGGAAACTGCCGAGCATGCTATGGTGTGTTCGGATTTCAGTCTTTCTTTATTATTCGGGCATTTCACGCCGAGCAATGATTAGGTGATGAGACTTGGACTTGTAGTTTGTGAGGGTAGAGTAAAAGGGATTGAGAGTGTAGGTCGTGTTGCTGGGCCTGAATCCAAGGCCCAATTGGGTTCAGGAACCTCGGTGCTGTATAATAGCCTCTCTTTGATTCATACCCAGCTACTAGGAAGAATCAAGGAACCGAAAAAGCATTCTCGTTTTGGGAGATGAACAAGTAGAAACTTGGGCGGTTATGGCGTCCCATTAATGCTCTCTCAAAAGATGTGCTATTCCGGGGCGCCAAGTTTAGTTGTCATTATTACCTGACGATTCATGAACCGAGGTGACGCGCGTGTCGGTTACCATTGGCATTCGTAGAGTTTTTTGTTAATCGTGCCTATTTATTACTGATTAATCGTCTCTCTATCCTCTTTGGCCTCTATAAATAGTTCTTCTCAGAACGTTCTTTCACTTTTTTACTCTCCTCTTCCTGAGCTTACTCTCTACCGAGCATCCATTTAAGCGCTTACTCACCAGTCTAGAGACCCTTCCTTCCTTAGAGTCCAAAGTAAGTTTTCTACCCCTTCCTTTTACTTCAGTTTCCTTCTTCGAGTTTCTTCCTACAATATTAGGCTTTGAAATGGGTTTCGCTTTTCTTCTAGATATCCCGGCATCTTTAGCCACCTTTAGGCAAAAGTTTGAGATTCCCAATGATGTGGAAGTAGCATATTGCCATGAGAGCGAAATTGCTCTCCACAGAGGGCACGGTACTGCTTTCTTCCCCTTTATGGCAATTCTAGAGGGTGGGGTCAGGTTTTCCGTAGACCCTCTTTTAGTCAACACACTTAGGTATTATGTGGAAGTGGCACAGCCCATAATACCTAAGTGTGTTGACTAAAAGAGGGTCTATTTGGATTTAGTTGAAGTTCTAAATTTCTTGTCTTGGAGGATATTTTGATTTTGCTTTCATAGGTCTCTTAATGATGTAGAGTAAATTTTATGGAAGTTAGTCATAATGTTGGAAATGATATTAGATGGGTTAACTTTATAATTGGAGTTTATGCCTTATGAATCAATTTGTTGAGAAAGTTTGGAAGTGGAAATATTATTATTGATGAGGTTAAATACTAGGCTTGCCTAATTAAGTGTTTATTTGGCAATTCCTAAATTTTTGCTAGATGCAATTTTAAACTTTATACTTATTGTGTTAGGTTTGCTTGATATTGTTGAGGTTCTAGCTAATCTCCTTTAGAGCTTGGAGAATTTAGGCTTTTTGCAGGTTGTAAGGTAAGTAGCTTTTAATGAGATTTTTGGAAAATAAATGTTGTTTTTGGGTCAAACACATTTTGGAAAATTATATATGGATATATGTTTTCTTAAAAGTATTGTGTTGTGACCCTATTATATATGAAAAGTGCATCATATTTGGTATTGCATTTAGGGAAATACAAGAATTGTTGATATGAAAAAATGAGCATCTTTTATTTAATCTTAGATAAAGAAATCATGGATTTTATGGTACATTATAAAATTTAAAGACGTTTATCTTGTCTTGTTTCGTGGGAAATTGATAGAAAATCTCTTGACAAGAATGAAGTTGAAAACCTTACAAACTTTGTGGAAGTTAGATTATTTAAGGTTTTTCTGAAATTACCTAGACATAAATTATGTGTTTCAAAGTATATGTAACCTATGAGTTTTATGTGGTTTTAACATCATGCCACGTGTGATTTCCCTGTGATCACCCGATTTGGTCTTCGTAGTCTTTTTGACAATGGAATCAAATCCAAGTCAGTGCCCTTTCACTTTGGATGACGCGTTCTTCCCCGCTGCCGATGGGGGGAAGAGGTTCCTTGATTGTGTGTAGGTGAGGTTGCTGCCCATGGGGCGAAGAGACCACATGCAAAAGAGGTCCTATTTGATGTGCTCTCTCTGCTACCTGTGGGGGGAGAGAAAAACCTTGAGGATATGGGTGAGGCTGCTGTCCATAGGGCCAAGAGTTTGCATACCAGAGAGGACAATATCATGCCAGTTGTGAATGAGTAGATCCCCTGACTGGTCTATGTGGTAGTATGGTATATTTGTGATAATTTATCTTATGTTAGATAGTAGGGCTTTGGAAATTATATTGTTAGTGCTCACAGATTATAGTATATTATTTCAAGGTATTTACTTTAAGAAACTTTGTGTTTCATTATTTAATCATTTTTGTCATATTATTATTATTGAAGATGAAACTTGCATTTCCCCCACCCCCATTAATTATGCTACTTACTGGGCTTTAACTCATTCCACCCTCTAACAGTTTTTTAGAGTAATTAGCTATACCTTGGATATGAAGCTTACTTCGTTGGTGATGATTGAAGTGCTATGTTAAATTTAGAGACTTTTGCGTTAAATGGTTGGTGACTCGATTTTGCTATGTCCAACGAGACTTTAATTAATTCTATTGGAGGTTGGTCACTTAAGGTTTGTTAGCCTTAGATGTGGTAGGCCTAGACTCGATATTAAGATTTCTTATTCTTGATAAGATTGTGACTTTGTGTAATCCAAGAGTTTTGTATTATATATTCATGTATTATGTGGAGGCATATGATTTTTAGCTATTGTTTGTAAATGTGTTATAGAGCTCTGACTTGTAATGTGGAGATTTATGGTTATATATTCTTATCCTGTGGAAATGAAAGGAAAATAAAGATCTCTTATAGTTTGATTTTCCAAAAAGGAAAAATCTACAAGTATCTTTGGGATGTGTTTCTCATGCTTTGGACCCCTTTGGGTTTGGGGCATGACACGTGGTCCAATTTGGCGTGTTTCAATCATGGCATTTCGTCTTTCAAGAAGGATGCCACGTGGTCTTTCCTGGCTGATCACGTCATTTCAGATGCCAACCTTCATTGCCTATAAATAGTAGAATTCCCCTTCTGCCCTTCGCATTTCAAAAATTTTCTTCCTTGACATTTGTCGTCTAGAGCCTCGTTTAAAAGTTCTTTTGCGTCTATAGACCTCTTCCGTCTAGAGCCAGGTATTCTCTTCATTCTCGTCTTTAGGTTTTCCTTTTAAGTTTTCTTCAAGATGTTTGAAACTGTCATCTCTTTGTCTAGTAATAGTATAGATAAGGCTATAAACAATTATCATGATTCAACTAGCTATAGTGGCTCCAGTAATAGCACTAGCAATAGTAGTAGTGGGGGGAACACCATGGATGAGGAGTACACGTCTAGTGTTCCTGGAGTTCCTATAGAAGTACTTCAGGAACAACTCAGGACAAGGGCATCTTCTGGGTCTTGAGCTGGCACTTCGACGAGTGTCCCTCCATCTAGTCCTTTAGACGAGATAGAAATAGTTTATAGTTGCGCTGTAGGTATCCCTTAAAAAACAAATGAACAGAGGCTCACCTCACTTAGGACTTGGTACCAGATTCCAAATGACCTTAACCCTAGGTTAGTCGTCCATAGGGAGTGGTGCTGCAACCCTCATTTTGGGATAGGCGTCTATGAGGCTTATCTTTAGGGAGACTTAGGTTACCCTTAAATGCCTTTGCTAGGGAATTACTTGTTAGGTTAGGTTTAGGGGTATGTCAATTTAACCCTAATACATGGAAACTGAATGTCTCTATGCAAGTTTTGTGAAGGGAAGTATTTGGAGGGGACTGTCCTCTTATTATGGATGAGTTCTTCTTCTGCTACAAACCCTCAAAAATTAACCAGTCCCTTGAGTTTTATCAATTTACAGCTAGGGGTACAGATTGTAGATTAATAAAATCCATTATCTCGTCTGATAGAAACGGAAAAACGGAGTTCTTCTTCATCTCTAGTTTTTGGGCTGGGAACCCAGTTAAGATTAGCAGGGATAAATTTACCCCTTACACTAGGGAATTAGGGAACCTTCGTCCTAAAGGTATGTTATTTTTATTTTTTATTTTTTTTAAAATTTTTTAGGTATTATTTTTATCTTTTGTTTGTAATTGTCTAATCCTTCTCTCTCTCTCTCTCTCTTTTTAGCTGTTGGATGACCATTTGTAAGCAAATTTTATCGTAATCGTGTCCACAAAGCTCGTATTTACGTCGACAAGAGTTTCCATTCATTGGTCACCCTTCAACGTCTTGCCGTGTAGGGACTCGGCCTTGAACCAATTGCTGAAGCCATTGCTCACGAGCTCATTATTCGTAGATGTGAGTTTTCTTTTTACTTGGAATTTATTTGAGTATTATTTGTGTTATACTTCTTGGCTTAACTTTAATCATCATTTAAAAAAAATAAAAAAATTTTGGGATGGCAACTATGAAAGAAAATAAGGGAAAAGAGGTGGTGAACGAGGCAAACAGGCCTGAAACTCAATCCCAACTTTGTCCTTCTGTTGGGGACAAAATGAAAACTTTATCCAAGATGCTTGACTTGGGAAACCTTCCCAGTCATCGAGGAAAGAAGGCGAAGCATGGGTCGTCCAAACCAGGAGTTGTCAAGCCTAGTCTCCCTACGACTCAACCGTCCGTCCAAATTTTTGATGTAGACTCGTCTACCCCCGTTGAGATTACTCCGTCCAAGGCCACTGCGCCTGCCTCGTCCCAGCCTTCTCAAAGGATTCCTATGAATCTTGTTGAAAACGAGTATTTGGCTTGGGAACACTCTGAGAAGGTTGCGTCTGATGAAGACATAGCTGCCTATTATGACATGTCTTTAAAAGATTTTGAACATTTTGGTGTTCATAATCTTTTTAAGGTATGCAATTTCATTCTTGCCTCGTCTTTGTCATTTCACGCTTTTCTTGTCTAAAACCATTATTTTTATCACTTCTTATAGGCAATGTCAAAGTTCATCGCAACGTCCAAGCAAGCCACAGAATTGGACAAGACAAGGATTTTGCTTGAGACGAGGATTCAAGAGGTGAAGGATGACTGCAAGGGCTAGGTTGAAGTGGCAGCCAAGGCTACAAACGAGGCCAAAGAAACGCAAAACCTTGTCGAAGAGCTGAAGGCTGACATCGTCGAAAAGGACCCTTGTCTTGATCATCTTCAAAAGAAAAATGATGAGCTGAGCACCCTTCTTCAGAAAGCCAAAGAGGATGTTGTTATGGAGTTCAAAGCTTCCAAACAGTATACTGATCTTTTAGATGCAAATTATGCTGCTGGCTTCGAAGATTTTCGTATGGACGTTGAGGAACGCTTCCCAAAAGTTGACTTCAGTTCCATCAAGCTCAATATTGGTGCTACTAGCTCCCTCCTCCAAACAAGCTTTGAAGATGTCAACATTGAAGACGATGCCACTACCCACCCTACTCAGGACGATCCCACCTCTGGAGATAACCCTTAATGAAGGATGTTTGAAATATATCATCTTTGTAATATTTTTTTTATGAGGTCCATTATTTTGGACCATTTAGATTTATCAAAGTACATTTCTCTCGGGTATATAAAATTTTGAA
This sequence comes from Quercus lobata, assembly GCF_001633185.2. Classification (NCBI taxonomy): domain Eukaryota; kingdom Viridiplantae; phylum Streptophyta; class Magnoliopsida; order Fagales; family Fagaceae; genus Quercus; species Quercus lobata. Next base: position 83,421,695 of record NC_044908.1, read on the forward strand.
TTTTTAAACATATTCCTTAAATAATGTTAATATAAACATAAACATAAAAAAATGGAAATATATTTTTGACTTTTTTTTACCTGTGTGTGTATGTATATTTTTTTTTTTTTTTTTTTTTTTTTTTTTTTTTTTTTTTGAGAAGGTGTGTATTTATATTCAAATTTAAACATGAAAATATGAAAATTATTTTTCAATATTAGAGACACTTAGCTTTTTTATAAATTCAACCATTAAGCATAGCTAGCTAGAGATGCCCTCTTCTTCTTTTTTCAAAACAAGTATTTTTATATATTTATATTTAATTAATTAATTAGTAGTCATTTATAATTAATTATAGAATATTATTGGAATATTATAATGACTTTATTGTTACCAAATCAGGGTTAATTTCTGAAAATGTCATCTCTTTGACATAAAGCACAAAAATAAAATATCACAATTTGAGGGTATGTACTGACACTATCATTCTCAAAGACCTTTCAATTATTTTGGATTCAACAACAATGTTGTATTTTACTATCATGTTCTCTGTAATTAAAATTGGAAGGGGGTTTAGTTGTGTTTAATTTAATAGTTTAATAGTTTTTTGTGTGTAGACCTGCATTAGTTATAAAGAAATTTCCAGTGAAGGAGCTTATCAGATGCTTGTTGAAGATTGTGTGCTTTCACATATAGTCTTCTTATAATTAAAATTCTCTCACTCTCTCTTTCTCTCACTCTCTCTAGAAAGATTGAAAGAAGGTTTTGCAACTCATTTAGTGCTCGTTTGTTTCCACATTTTGAGCCCAAAAAGGGCTTTTTGAAAAAAGCCAAACCTAAAATTGTGTTTGGTTAAGCCCAAAAACGCGGACAAACGCGGAAATTTTTATGGACCTCTAAGGGTCCATAAATGAAAACGCGCACTGCGCGTTTTGGATGGGTTACCGTTGCTATAATAGAATTATGGAAATACCCATTCAATTATTCAGTTCTCTCACGCCCCTCATCTCATCTCTGCTCTCCCTTTGCACGACGCCTCCCATCTCTTCTTTCTACTTTGCTCTACCCTCTTCGTAAGTCTCTCTGCTCTGTCTTTTTTCTTCGTCTTCCTTTTCTTCTTCCTCTTCTTCTTCTTTCTTTCTGTCTTTCCGCGTGTTTATGGTTGTTTGGCCGTGGGTTTGGGTATCGCTATTTCTGTAGTTTTGGATTGCGGTTTGTGTTATGGGTAATGATTTTTCTGTGTGTTCTTTGGGTTGATTTCTCATGGGTATGGGTTGTTTTGATTTGGACCGAACCTGGGTTGATTCTCATGGGTCTGGGTTGGTTTTGATTTCTCTATTCTTTGGTTGATTTCTCATGGATCTGGGTTTTGATTTCTCAGGTACCAAAAACACTGATCTGCTACCAAAAACCACCAGGTACCAACACTGATCTGATTTTTTTTTTTTTTTTTTTAGCAAGTGTGGGAAATTTTTTTTCAGATCTTGCTATGAATGGGTATTGTTCCTTTAATTGTTTAGTTATTTGTTTTTGTTGATTGGAATTTACGGTGGTTTGAATCTTGCTATGAATGGTTTGTAGACTTGTAGCTCATAATTCTAATAGAAAAAAGAAAAAAGTTTGGGTTTGGGGTCTGAAAATTAGAGGAGAAAATTATCGTTGAAAGCTTCAGTTTTTCCATCATCATTGTGAAAATTATCTTAGCTATTATAGTATAATTTATGTATAAGCCTATTTGTTTAGGAAACTAGATACTTTTGATGTAAAAAACTAAGGTTGTGATTGTTTAGTTTAGAGCTAGAATTGCGAACCTAGTTTGATATGCTGCATCCTTGCACAGACTTAAGTGATTCACTCTTAAGAAATGTTTTGAAAGTTATGCTTGGATTTGTTTTATGTGTTATAGCAAAGCAGCACTGCTTTGAACTGTATGATATGGATGCGTGCTTCGATGACTCTTAGGTTAATTGCTGTATTGCAAGGGTTGCTTTTGTTGCAGTTGAAGTTCCAGTGGTTTCTGTTATTAAGGTTTAGAAAGGCCAATTTAATGAAGAAATGTCACATCCAACACTTATATTTAATTTGTTTATTTTCATGAATTTCAATTAGCTTAATTAATATAGAATTTTTTTGCCTTTGAATAAAGGACAAGAAATTGAGTTCAATCCGACCTTACCCGCTGCTTCCATGGATTAGATCCGGGTTCAATAGTTTTCTTCACAAGTACGTCAGAGACATTTTCGAAAACTTTTTCATTTAATTATTTGTCGTTCCAACGAGAGAAGGCCTGGTTACTAGATTTTGAAGGATTGACGCTGTGATTGGTCTTTTTGAGTAAGTGAGTGTGAGAGATAATTAACTTATAAATATATTTTGGACAAAACAAATAATCTAAGGTAAAGTCTCCTTTAAGGCCTTTTAAATTTTAATTCTCTAATGAAATAGTATGTATGTTTAATGTGGCAGATAACCGAACCTAACCTAGAGCTGGGTAAGGGTATAGCCTAATCCTTGTGCACTAGTGCAAATTTGGCCGGCTAAATTTAATCTATAGGTTTATAGAAATGAATTTGATTGGGCAGTTCAAATTCCAATCTCTTGTTCTCACTGTCACCTGGCTTTATTTGTTTCATGTTTGTGTAAAAATTTCACCTTAATTACTTGAGTTTTGATAAATGAAATAATTAAGGAGTTATATCTTGACCCATTTTCTAATCCAAGCAATATCTAGCTAGCAAGCACCTATCTCCAATTGTCATGTCTCAGAGAGAACAAAGCCTAGTGTGGCAATGAATTGAAGACAGAACTCAGCTTTAACAACCAAGTTACAACTGGCTATTATTATTATTATTATTATTATTATTATACATATCTCAACAGATGTTTATTACATTTGCCTACTTCTCATATTGCCTTTAATTATGTCACGAACTATGGTTTGAGCAAGTCTCTGCATCTCCTAATTATATATCTTGTGCTTCATATCTTGTGCTTCATAGTTGAAGTTCCAGTGGATCTATTTGGACAATGTTGGGTGTTATATGCAAGGAAAGGCAATCATGTAACTTTATTTTGTTACTAACATGAATAAATAGTGAAGCCAGCCATCTAGGATTGAGCTCTTTACAGTCTTTTCATATCTTTTTTCTCCTTAGCTTGTCAACAATTTATGTTTGGAATTTGCATTTTGTATGAGCCCTGAAGTTTATAAGATCTATTAATTTATCTTTTCTAGTCTGTCATAACCTGAATTTCCATAGTTTTCTTATTTTTCAAGTTTTATGGCTCTCTAAGTGTGCTGCTATTTGTCATGGTGCTTGAGTACAAGAGTGCATCATGTATGTGGCTGCTTTTGCTAGTTTAGCAATTCTAGGTTCGCAATTCTAGCTCAAATAGATACTTTTGCTAAGAAAATGTGTCCTTGGCCCTGTTCTAGTGTTTCTCAGCAACCAAATAGTGGCAGTGATTGGTTAGGATTGTAGAGACAAAGTTTAATAATGATTAGTTTTTTTGTTTGCTTGATTTTGTTCAATATTGGAAAGAAAATGATTGTTAAGTCAGAGTTAATATTAGTTTCTGCACTACTAGTTAATCAAATTATAACATCAGTAGGGACTAGAGAGAAGGTGGAGGTTTCAAATATTAATAGTATTGCAGTGTTTTTGTATTGTATATAGGCAGGAGGATTGTTTAGTTGTTTTTGCCTGTGGATGACAATGTGTATTGAGAGATTTGGGGAAATTATTGAGTACCATCTACTTATTTTTGTTTAGATTTTGTTATTATTTCCGGGAATGTTCAGTTATTTCTGAAAAGCCTTTTTCTATTGTAACTACTCATTGGCTTGTTTTTATGGCTTTGCTAATATGCTTCAACCTCACTGGTTAACTTTATAGATGGATAAAAACACAACTTCCAACCCCGAGGCAAAAAAGGCTAGAGCATAATAGTGAAGCAGATAGCAGTTATGAGCAGAACTCAGGATCTTTAACAGACCCTGCGATGGTGGTTCTTCGTGATTCCATTGCTATTTCCATTTGGGGGGATAATAATTAGTAGTTGTCTTTTTTTTTTTTTTTTTTATTTTATAATATCATGTAGTACAATTTAAACTTGGGTTATTGGTATGTATTTTATCATCTTTTTTACATTTTTGTGTTGTACAATTTAAACTTGGGTTATTGATATGTATTTTATATGTTTTTACATTTTTATGTAGTACAATTTAAACTTAGATTATTGGTGTATATTTTATCATCTTTTTACATTTTTATTTTGTGCTTCATGATGATGGAAATTATTTAGATTTAATTAATATTAATAAGAAGTCATTAATAGTAATAACAAATAATTATGACACTAAAAAAGAAAAATTGCCCAAACATTATTAAAATAATACCAATAATATATTATTATTATTATTATTATTATTATTATTATTATTTAGTAAGTATATGAAATAGATGATTTAATAAGTATAATAAACTTGCTTCAAAAAAAATAAGTATAATAAACTCACATCCAAAAAAAAAAAAAGTATGAAATAAATTCCCTTATATACATTGTCCTTTTTGGTAATTTATCCCTCAAACTACCACTTTTATAAATGCTAGCCAAACACTCAGCTTTTTCATTATGCACTTTTTAACAGCTTTTATCAAACACTCAGCTTTTTGAAACTCCACTTTTTCATTATGCACTTTTAACAAAACTCCATTTTTTCATTATGCACTTTTACAAAAAGCTGAACCAAACTCACCCTTAGTACAACACATTTCTTACACGAAGCCAATCTAACCAAAATTTAACTATGTGCTCAAGAAGGCATTCGGAAAGCAAACATATGAGATCGTTTTATATTTCATACTCGAGAGGAAACAATGATAAATTGTTCCATATGATTAGTAATTTCATTAATTCGGGATATTAGAAAATATAAGGTGTATGATTTTGTATTTAAAAGTAGCCACATTCTTCATCTCCTAAAAACTGCTTACCTGATTTGATCACAAAAAATGATATATGAAGAATAAACTTTTAAATTAACTTAGCACATTCTTCTAAAATAATTAAACCTAAAGCAACACCTGAATTGATGAGTTGAGAATTCATGGAGAGCTAATCTTAGCTACATTGAAACTAACCAAAAAACTATTCTTCAGCTTTAATTATGACTATGAGGCTAATGCCATTTAGAATCATATTTCAAAGATAACATTAAATAAAACTACCATTAACAAAAACATAAACGTAAACAAGAACATACATATTTTTGTCATATTTTGTGCAAACAAACATTCATTATTTTTTATTCAAAAATAGGCATGGGAATATACGAAAATTTATTCCATCAATATTTTATTAACTAGACTATTTATAAATCAATTTTGATAGGATAGGCCAAGAATGTATTGACCCCTTTTGGTAAATTAATCAATTAATTAGCCAAGTGAATTAATTAGATTTAATTACATGCAATAAGCATGATAGCACAAACAAATCATCAACTAAGTTAAATGTAGGAGAAAATAAATTTGACACAGGTGATTTGTTTATGAATGAGCAAAACCACTGAGGCAAAACCCCACCAAGTGAATTTAAGGTTACCATTCCCAAGAATCCATTCTTATCAAAACAAGTGGTTTCAAGTAAAAGGAATCCCTGTACCTAATACCAACCTACAGTTGACCCCTTACCCTAATACCCAATTAGACTTACAATGCAGTGACAATCTCTCCTTTCAATGCACAGCACCTAGTACGTGGCTAACCAATCGATGCACAGATCCAACTTGAGAAAGATGTTGGCTGCAAAGTTTTTCAGTTCATCCAACGATGAAGATTAAGAAACTTCTTAGTTACAAAACCCCTGGCGCAAAGACACAACAACTTCTACAAAGAATATAATGAACTAGGGCAAATTCTATCTCCGGTCACAATTTGCATGCACAATCAATTTGTATTGAGTTGCATCACTTTGCATCACCTTTGATGACCTTTAAAATAATCCTTATATACGTCTAGGGTTGTGAGAAAAGAAACCCTACACAAATATACTTGTATATGCATGAAATCAGATCTAGAAATCTAAATTTCATAATTCTCGATAGATATAGTTTCTGTAGAGTTGCTATCGAGCATTAGCATTAAAACTCAATAGAAATGAATCTGTCGAGTTTTAATGAACAACTCTTTTTCACTTGTTTCTTGGACAAATTTGCATGGCTTCAATACTAAACTTAAATTCTTGTTCCTTGAAGTACTAAACTCATCCTAGATCTATCCAATTACAAGTAAAATGCATTTTGTCAAAGAATTAGCCAATTTACATAACATATGTCTCTAACAATATCCACATAGCAATTCGGTATGCTGTAATAGCTCCTGTAATGGAATAATTATTCATGTGTCATAGCAATTCAATCATTTGGTTGCATCTTTATTACATGGATTAGTTATTACATTGGAATGACTATTCTTTAAATTGAAGAATAGCTATTCCTCTTTAAAATGGATGTAATAGCTATTCCTTAGTATATATAATAGGTTTTAAAATTAATATATTTTCAAAAATATAAAGTTTCCTTATACATCATCTTTTACAAGCTTTCCATATGTAACAACCAAACTTATGAATAGTAATAGCTATTCCATTACAATGTCTTCTATTCCCAATAATAAAGATTACCATTCCTAATGTAATCTACATTCAGTGTACCAAACGTACCCTAAGTTTTAGTCTTTGAACTCTAAAAACTTCAACTGTCTCTCCAAATCATAAACAACTATAATTTTGTGAAGGAAAAAAAAAAAAAAAAAAAAAAGATGGTGGGGGGTATATTCAGTTTTATACTTACTGGTCACAAGACTTGTAAAATGCTATTATTTTTGTTATTATATATTATCCGATTCACATAGAGATTAAGATTCTCCTATATCAAGTGAAATTAACGAAATAATTCATAATTCAATAATACTTCCTTTCTCTTTACTTTTACCCTCTCACTTGCGTAAATGATAGTGCTTGTATATTTAGTGGAAAAAGGAATCGCAAACCTTGCTAGTAAACAATTCATAATTTCATTATTGGATTTTAAGTTTTCTACCAATCCTAAGGCATATAAACAAAATGACATCTTGTAGCACTCCTTGTGTTATGACTACTAGTAACTTGGAAAATTGCGTGAATTCTTTGGATAGGATCAACATTAATGTTTCTCCAATTTTTTTCCATTAAGGAGATGCTTAGAAGAACCATAGTGGTTTTGCAAAATGGTATGTATCTTTGTGGGGGTCAAAACACTTTTGGCTTGTTCTAAACAAAGATTCTTGATCAAGACAACTAATTTGTACAAAGTGGGTGAGAAGACTCCACAATGGGAAGACTAATTAAGAAGATGGCTAAAGACAAAAAGTGATTGAATCATACGTTTTATATATGATGAAAGAGATGTTCTCATGGTACATAGAGGGGTTCTAAGTGATGAATCCAAATGAAAATTTCTCTCTCTCTCTCTCTGTCTGGATCCCCCTTCTTGTTGCCCTCCCCCTCCTTTTATACCCATTTCCTCTCATCATCCAGTTGTCTTGCACTTAGCTAGATTTGGGGGATACTGTCCCATCATCTTCTTGCCCTGCCATTCCTTGATCATAAAGAAATACTTTTGGGAGTGTTTCCACTGTTCAGGTCAGTCATTCAGCATTTAATGTGACTGACATTAGGTGTGAGGTCTCATTAATGCGGAGGTGATTGTTACGTTAGGCTCTACGTTTTTTTCAACGTGTTACTCGAGAGAAGTGTGTGCTACAAGTTGCCCCAGTCAAGAGAGAAAGTTGTTCTTCAGACAATCTTTATGATCTTAGGGAAAAGGGATTTTTGAGATTACCTTAGTAATGAACCCTATTGGGCCTCGGGAAAAGTGGGTATCACGGGCTACCTCGGTCGTGGGCCCAAATGGCCTCTTCTACGAGAACTCCCTTCTATCTCTTGTTGGACTCTAGGCTGGGTCCACTCCTCAGATTTATTTCTCAATTTTTAGTCATTGGGCCGAATTTAGGTCCACCCCATCCCCACAAGCTTAATTAATATCAAAAATTTTATTATCAAATGTTTTTTTTTTTACTTCACAATGAAATTTCTAATACTATATACTTCATATCAAAAATTGAAATTCCATACTTACCAAGCATTTGTGGGCTTAAATGTGTTTTATTATTTTACATTCAAATTTTAATTTTTATTAGTAGTTTAATGAACTATTACTTACTATAAAATTTTATAGATAAATAAAAATCTGTTAGTCTCAACATATTATTTAAATAAAAATAATTATATTCTCATAGGTATATAAAATTTTGAATTATTTTCTCAACATATTATTTAAATAAAAATAATGCTAACATAAACAAAAAAAAATATTTCTTTTGAATTTTTTTGTACCACTACAAATATATTATTTTTTATTTAAAATTAAACATGAGAATATGAAAACTATTCCATCAATATTTGAGTTACTAGGGATATTTACGAATTAATTTTTTTTACCATGATTGTAAGAGATGCTTGAGGTTTTAGAGCTTTTAATCATTGAGAAAGTGTAGCATCTCTCCTATTTATACTAAAACTATCATTTTTGAAAATGAATTAGTGTGTCAACTAATTATATATGTATGTATTTTGAATTTTTCTTAAGTTATGAATTAATACACAACTAACTTGTAACCTCATGCATATGCAAGAGTACAATTTATAATATGCAATTAGATGCACTTTATAATTCATACATAAGCTAAAATATGGTCATTATTATATTTTGAAAAAGACCTACAAAAATAATTTTTAGTAGAAAATGCATAAATTTCATGCTTGAATATTTTATTCTAAGAACCCACCAATAAACAATGTTTTCCTCCATTTCTATCTTCCAAACCAAAACAACTTCATGGATTTTTTTTTCGTTTCTCTTTTCTTTCCTCTCCCCTCTCTTCCTCCATTTCCTTTCCCTTCCCTTTACCTTGCTTTTGCCAAACACAGTGTAACATTTTTTGTTTTGTATGCATTAATATTTTACTATTTTAAGGGTTTTGTTAGTGGAAAGTTTACAAGGCATAATCTTGACTCTTATATTATTAAAGAATGGTTAGGATTTTAAAAACTCTATGTAATAGAGTTTCCCAGGAACTTTGGAGGGTCTGGATACACACATGTCTAGCTTAGACCCACTTGTCCACCCTAAAGAGTGGACGATAGGAAGAAAGAATGAGCCTCTATGCATGAGAATGCATGATTCTTCGGGAACAAAGGCAGAATTCACATAGAATTAGCTCACCATCTTAAACGCTTTGTTTGAATTGGGCAAAGGTGAGAGAAAGGTAAAGAAAAGGAGAGAAGGGAAGTCATTTTCCTTGTTTATTTAGATGAGAGAAGAGAAAAGTGGGTTGATTTGGAGTGATTAAATTTCCATAAAGGGAAAGGAAGAGGAATTTTGGGGTTATTTTATAATTTTTATTATAAAATTACCAATCTACCATTCTATTCTTCTTACAAATCATATCTTCATGGGTATAAATGTAAAAACAAATATTTTCCGTTTCATTCTCTTTGAAAACCAAACAAGGGAAAGAATTTGTTTTCTTTTTTTATCCTTCCTACATCCAAACACACATAGATGAAAACATTTTCTCTTTTCCTTTTCCTTCCCTTGGTGTTTTCTTTCATATTCCCTCTCCCTAGATGCCACCAAACATAACCTAAATGAGCACGACTCTAGACATCCGCCCATAATCGTAGTCATGACACCTTCCGTGCCCCACTTAGAGAAAATGGAGGAAATCTTGGTAGTATGGTCAAATGGTTTGTATATAAACTCATACCAAAAACTACCATGCAAAGATATAAAGAGAAATTCCAAGAGACTTTTATGTTTGAGATTTTGATATTAAATAAGCTAAATTAAGCATTGAAAGAGTTTTGGTCAACGCCACACCGGGGCATTCTTAACTTCATTCTTAACTTCGTGAGTTTGTCTCTCTCATGCCTTCTATAACTCATTTGAACAAGTTAACCACTAAGATTATTTGAAGCATTAACATATATCAAACTGAATTTTAAGTTCACCTAAACCAAACTGAATCTTAAATTCAAGGTTCGTATATAAGTATAGAAAAATAACACAAACATGAGCATTAGTACAAGAACACTCTTATAAGTTTCCCACCATCAAAGAAATAGAAAATACACACACTACCCCTTTTAGAATGCATACAACATGCATATCCAAAGTTACGCAAGCAGCAACTCCCCAAACGGCAAAAACACTAACGCACCAAGATCCTTCAATCTCCGATCATACGCCACACAAGGACCACCTTAATTCAACCGTTGACGTGTGTTGATTTTGATCTTTGACTTTGCATTCAACTTCATTTTTAGCATAGATTCTGATTTTGGAGTTATTATTTATGTATAATAGTCCAAGAGGCTAAGAATAGTGTAGAGTGAATTCTCAATAATTAATGAGAAGAATTTGAATAATAGATTTATATGCAAATTTGAGCATTTTTCTCATAAATTAACCAAGGATAAAAGCAAAATAAAGAGGTAATATATCCAGAGTTTCCAATACTTATAGTACAGTGCTTGTGATAACATCTTCATTATGATTCATTCTAGACATTTAATCTCTCTGGCAACCACCGTGATCGCTAGTCCACTCAGCTCCACATCCATAGCAGAACTGGGAAGTACACCTGCAACCAAATAAACAATTGCTTTTGCTTATAAAAAGAACTTCTTGACTCATTATAATTACATCAGCTAAAACCCGTTGAACACTTTGGGCATCTCAAAATCATAAAATTATGTAACACATAAGAGGGCTAATTAATTGAACAAGGCATCTAATTTTATTGTCCCTCTCTAGCCAGAGCAAAATGATAACATTACTCTGCCCCAATGTATATATTTTAGATCTTATCACACAACCAACTTAATAGGCATTGCTATGCCCCAATGTCTTTGTTTAGATGTTATCACTCAACCAACTTAATAGGCATAGATACTCTTACACTTGTTTTTCTACATCCAATTTCATGTTTTAAAATGTGGATATTTTCGTATCAATTATGGATATTGATATAAATGAGTGTAAGAGAATAGTTTCCCTCAATAATATGGGTACTACTACTACACACTAAGAAAATGCTAATTATTTTTCGCATGCTAAGTTATATACTACCCATACACACTCTAGCTGAAATCATGATTGAAAACATGATTTTAGTTATTATTGAGAAATGGTGAAATCATGTTTTTGAAAATACAATTTCACAATTATAACTAAATGTCTCATTCACACAATTTGTAACTATCACTGAGCCTAAGGAAAATAATCAAGGCCTCAAAGAACTCTAAACACATGTTAACAAAAAAAACAAAACCAACATAATATACAATTTTCTACTAATTAACATCACTAATATATATAAGGTCATTCTAAGCAAATACTTCATGTGTAATTATGTAAAAATTACATGACAATCCTAGTTTTAGCTTGTTCAACTGGTCTTGTTATCAAATAGAAAAAAGTTGGTTCAACTGGTCCTGTTGTCCTAGTCTTGTTATCAAATAGAAAAAGTTTTGAATGTGGTCTATGCTAAAAATAAACTAATTGGTATTTTATCTTGATCTCATAGACATCAAATCCGATTGTAAATATAAAAAACGACATGATAGTCAAGATCAAAACTGACCTGCAAGTCATATGTAAACAACCTTCAGTCCTTTCCACAAAATATTTGCAATGGGGACACCTCCTCCATTTCTTCTCCTTAACAAGCTCCCTCAACATGAGATCATCCCTCCCTCTCTCATCCTCGTTCAATCTCTGGAACTCTTCGCAATCAACCCCTGAATGCCAAGGCACATAACACACCGCACAGAACAATCTATGGCAGAACGGGCACTCTGACTCCCTAATCGCTTCTCCTTCTTCATTATCATTCAGCAACATTGCTGAACAATCCTTGAAAGGACAGTAAAACCTCTGGGAACCAAACAGCGCTTCACATAGCACCTCGTCCCACTTGTCCAACACGTCTTTCGGAAGCACTGCCCTGCAAGCATCGAGTTCTATGACACCCTTGCAGTCCAATCCAGGGCAAGTAACAGTGGTTATGCTCTCTTGGATCTTTGTGGCAACGTGTTTGCCAATGCAATCAGAGCAAAATGAGTGAACACAGCTCTCAGTTTTGAACATCTGGTCACTATCTTTCCTTTCCACACAAATCTCACAGAAGCTATGTGATGATTCCCCAGCTTCTTTTGCTAGCTCTGGTTCCGGGGTTGGAAAAATTGCTTGTATTGTTGGCGTTGGCGATGACATTGATGGCAATAAGGTTAAGGCTCCATTGTTGGCCAATTTGGAAGTGATCACAGAGCCCATAAGGGCCTCTTGGAACTGCAACTCTTCTGCATACTTCTCATCAGATACAGGCAAAATCGGATCTTCTTTTTCATCAAACACTAGTGAGAAGTAGGAATCATCAACCTGTACAAGATCGAAAGAAGCTGATTCTTGTGCCATATTACAAATTCTGAGTCAATGATCAGCCTCTTAGTCTTTCTCTTTACTAAGGAGAGAGTGTGTATGGGGGTTTAATATAATGGAAATGATATTACTTTAGAAGTAACTTCGCTTGGAAGAAGTCATTTCTTATTGGGCCGATTGGGAACTCCTTCATTTAGGGGTTTAAAATTTAGACTTTTGGACTAAGGCTAACCAATGGACAGGAAAAAGATAAAGCACAGAGAAATTAAAAGGTGAATTTTCAACTTTATCTAACGCAAACTTTTTTTTTTTTAATTTCAAAATTTATTTCATTTTATTTTATTCCACTTTTTCTATTCTTATTCCTAAGCCAATCGCAAAAGTCCTAATTGGAACAAGAGGAACAACTTTCTCGTACACTTCCTAGAGAGTGACACAAAGTAGGAAAAAAAGAAAGAGCAATGGAATCAATAATTTAAGACTTCTTTTGAAAGAAAGAGAATTCAGATCCTGTTCATGAACCCCCGAAGAACGGCTAGTCTAACTCGGCCCAACCAAATATAAAAATATAAAAATCGGCCCCTCGCTTCCTCTCACCTTCCCCAACTATTCCTCATATATTACATTACATGCCTTTATGTTATTTTATTTTATTTTACTTTTTAGATTTTGTTTTAAGTAGTTAGATAAATAAATAATTATTATGGATTAAATGGTTTTGTTAGTTTCAGTGCTGCTCTATGTATTTTGAGGCAAATATTTTATAATAATTAAAAAAAAAAAGCATTTTGGGGCCTAAAGCCCTAAAGTGAAGACTAAAAAAAACAAGTTTTTTGGTGATTTTTTTTTTTTTTTTTTTGGGGGGGGGGGGGAGATTTTTATGTTTTTGTTGATTTGTTTAGTTTAGTTGACAGAGAAAAAGAGGAGGGCGAGATTTCAACTTCTAGATTACAAAGAATTTATCTTTTCTGTTTTTTATATATCAAGTATAATTCATTGGCATCCTTTTCCCCTCTTTTTTAATTTCTTAGATGTTGTTTTCCTTATTTTTTTAAATTATAATTTGCGGTTTAATTTATTCATTTTATATTATTAACCTTTTTTTTCTCTTTTTTGGGAATCAAAGAATCAAACTAATTGGATGAAATTTGAGGACCTTCCGCAACTTGGAACCTTAGACAATTGCCTAACTGGCCTAAGGCAAGAGCTAGCACTGGAACTTAGTTTTTAAATAAATCCTATCTACTTATGGTAAATAAAGATATGTTTCTTTATAAAATATATATCATATAGTGGATATAGATTTGTTCAAAAAACAACCTATCAATCTTAAAATGATAAAATTAAATAAAATAAAGGCACAAATGGAAAGGGATATGTCTTTTTGTTATCGTGAAAGTTGTTGAATTTCTTTTAGGTACATAAATCAATTTCTTTTTGTGATCTAATATTTTCCGGCAAAAATATATTTTATTAGTTTTTGAGATTTTTATTATTTGAAAAACGTGAAAGTTACAAAACGATGTAGTATTAGGAGCATTTAACAACAATCTACTTAATGGAGAAGACGGAATAATTGGATTGAATGAAATTGAAGTTAGACTATTAGACTACTGAAATAAATTTTGGGTAAAGTTAGTGAATAAAATTTTTAATTTAGCCCTAAAAATAGTGAAATCGTAATAAATTATACCCATTTTGATGACTTTTGTTGCTAATGCCATATAAGACACCAATAAAGATTTTAATAGCTAAAATGTGTTCCTAAAAAAATAGTGATTTTTAGGCTGTACTTTTGTATAATGTGATTGCATGATCATTTAATTAATTTGAAAGCTTTTTAAATGCACAAAAGAGTGAAAAACTTTTAATTTATAGTCGCTAATCAGGATCCAGCAATAGAAAAGGCATTAGTTGAGATGAAGTCAGACCGTGGCATGGATTATGCACTTGGCATATGATGCAAAAGGCATCAAGCACTTGGGAAATTTGTTGAAGGATCGTTATTTGTCTTTGAGACTTTAAAGCTTGCATGTATGAGTATGAGGATGATAACATTTAGAATTATGTTTTGAAGATAATATTTGAATTATGCACTTGGCATACGATGCAGAAGGCATCAAGTGCTTGGGAAATTTGATGAAGGATCATTCTTTATTTTTTTTGATGAAGAAGGATCATTCTTTATTGTCTTTATTGTCTCAGATAAAGTTATCATCATATCATACCTAGCTGTTACCACTTCACTTGCATTAATATTAATGATTGACGCAAGTGAATTTGTCAACTATAATACATTGAAAAGGAGTTTTGTAGCCTATACTTTGATTATTATTACTCTGCGTTTCTAAGGAAGTTGAAGTTCCTTATTATGCTCATTTATTATACACTAGAAAAATTTTAGAAACACAAAATTTCACTATTTTTTGTTACAATTATGATATGGCAGAGTAAAATTGATAAAAAAAAAATTGTAAATTCATGTGTAAGTGATAGTTAATTATTCATCATCTACTATTTTAAAGTTGTGACAAAAAAATTGTAAAATAATTTGTGATCCTAAAACTATTTATGACAAGATAAATGTATTTGGTACAAAATTTTATAATTTATAATATTATAATTATTTTTAAAAATCTCGAAATATTTTAAAATAGTACGTTAAAATTGATCAATATTAAAATATTTCGTTCTTAGACAAACCAAACAAGTTTCGAAACGAAATTAATGACATTTCCCTTGAATCCCCACTCACGTCAGCTAGTTGCAATAAATGTTGTGTTATTTGTTGTCTCTAGCGTCAGTCAAAGACGGTAGAAGGAGTACAGGTAAAAAGGAGAAAATGTGTGAAGATGCATCTGGGAAATAGAAAAAGGAGGAAGTAAATATGGTTTGACATTTGATAAAATTTGATTAGATGTTGACATAAATTTGGCAGGTGGAGAAACTAAGAGTAAACTCTTTTTGATATATATGTTTGAAGATTGAAAATTGTTATTTGAAAATATTTGTAAAAATATATTTGGTTAAAAAATGTATGGAAATATATATAATATTGTTTAAAAATTAAAAATAGTTATTTGAAAATACAAACCAAACATCCCTAAGTTTCGTGACAAAAAATATTTTTACTAATTTATTTTATTAATTAGATTATTTTTACTATTATTTATGAATTTTATTATTTCTTTAATATTATTTATGGATTTTATTGTACTATTTCAGTTAATTTTTACTTTAATCCATGTTATTTATAGTAACAAATTTTCAATTTTAGCAAAATAAATGAATACCAAACAGAGCCTAAATCACACAATTTTTGTAATTTAGGGCCTGTTTTAGTATTGTTATTTAAACAATAATTTTATTTTTTAAACAATAGTACACTTATTTTCACAACATTTTTTCATCTACATGTATTTCATAACACTTAAATAACGTTATTAAAAATCTCTTACTAAACGAGCCCTTTAATGTAGCGAGTTGTGAGTGATGAAATTATGGATTCATAATTTTTTTTATCACTTACAACTTGTTATGTTAAGAGCATTAGTATTGGAAAATTCTAATTCTACTCTATTTTACCATTCCAAAAGGCCACTTTATCATTATACCATACCATTTTACAATATCTCCCACATCTCAAAACTCTATTTTTATTAAAATATTAATTCTTAATCTTTCTTTATTATTTCTTTCCACCAGTCACTTTTTTTCAAACTTGGCATGATTCCAACGGCTCCACCATCACCAATCACCACACCACCACCACCACCACCACCACCACACCACCACCTCTACGGCTCTACCATCATCAATCACCACACCACCACTAAAATGTTTCAGCCTAACTGCTTCAGCCTCTCATCATACACATTACACAATTAGAAAACCCAAACCTATTTCAGCAAGCCCGCAGCCATTGATGAACGCAGAGGATCTCATGAACCCAGACACTACCGATCAACCCCAATCACAACTGGAAAAAAAAAAAAAAAAAAAAAAAAAAAAGACCCAGATCAACCCCGATTAAAACCCAGACACCGCTGCCGCTAGATCAATGTTTCCTCCATCGTTGATCAACCACCAAAATCCCAATGGAACAAAAACCCAGACATCACCGATCAACCCCGATCATAATAGGGAAAAAAAAACACACACACAGATCAACCCCGATCAAAACCTAAACACTGCCGCTGCTAGATCAATGTTTCCTCCATCGTTGATCAACTCAGATCAACCACAAAATCCACCGGAACAAAAACCCAGACATCGTCGATCAACCCCCCCCCCCCAAAAAAAAAAAAAAAACCCATATCAACCCCGATCAAAACCCAGACACCGTCGCCACTGCCGCCGCTAGATCAACGTTTCCTCCACTGTGATGTGTAATGTTGATGTTGGGAGGAGGATGATGTTTGGGTCTAAAGAAAGGAGAGAGCAGATGAGAAAAAGAGAAGGAAGAGAGAGAAGAGAACAGAAATAATGAGGGAGGAGAGAAAAATTTTGGGGGAAAAGTAGCTTAAAATATTATTATTATTTTTATAATACTGCTACAGTGCAATTCTAATGAATTGCACTGTAGCAGTATTGCAAAAAAATTTGCAATACTTGCCTTTAGCATTCTCTGATGCAATATGTTTTAAGACTTGAAATGCCAAATACACCTTACATATGGCATTAGCATTCCCCAATGCTAATGACTTAATAAATTATGATAAAAGTTGTGTGATTTGTTACTGTCAAAATAAAATAAAAAATTTAAAAAAAAAAAACTAAAAAGAAAAAAGAAAAAAAGAAAAATTAAATTTGTGTGAGTTTTACTCCAACCATTCAGGCTTTGCCGCTTTAGCTGATAAAGGCAAAAGACACTTCTCTTTTTCTTTTGTATTTTTTTAAATAACTAAAGTGAGCTGCACGTGCAAGGCACGTGCTTGCCTATACATTGAGTATTTGTAAATATTTCCCAAACTTTAAAATCTAAAGTTGACACCTTATTTTAGTGTTAAAATTTCAATTTCCATCCCATTGTCTATATTAGTGTAAAATTTTAAAAGTGTAATGGACAATTAACCAATCCAAAATAGCATTTTGATCCAATTGTATTAGCAATACATTTCGTAAAAACAAGCCCTTAAAATCCCATTATAATCTATGTTGTAAACCCATAAGACCCCATAAAAGAAGAAGAAAACAAGATTCTAGCTGATCATTGATGAAATTAAAAACACCTTGACAAAGTATCACTACCAAATATAGTTAGACACATCCACTACCAAGCACTATGTCTACCTTGTAATCATAGTTGACTTTAGCCAATGGTTCTTTACAAAATCAAACAAGGCATGTTTTCTAACTAAATTCAACCACTGAAGCTTTCAGATATAACTCTATGCAAGAAGGTGATATTATGTAGCATACATTCACATTCTAATGAGTTTGTTCACATCTCTAACCTTCAATAGCAGAACACTATGATTTTCTATCATTGCGAACCACTTCAATTTTATTGCACTTCATCTTCCACTCTAGTAGAAAACCAAACCTTAGTATCAAGCCAAGGAAGGGTGCTTCCACATCTAATGTGAGAGGAATCTCCTTGATCCTGCACAACTTGGTGTGCTTCATACATCAACCTCTTTGCTACCTGTTCCAGCTCCTAGATTGGTTTTATCCAAAGCATCAGCCTAGAAAGGGGGAAAGAATTAGAGAGTTGAAGCTTTAAAGGTTAAGATTAATAGCACGTTTGATTAATTCTAAAGTCAAGCAAACACTTGACACCCATTCAAAAATTGATAAAATAAGAAATAACATTTTTCTTCCCCTGTAAATGATAAAAGTGCTAGATTTATCTCCATTGTGTTAGTAATGAGGTAGAGTGCAATGAACAGTTTTTTGAATTAAGACACAATAACTACTTTTGGCCTTTTGCAATACACAAGGATCTATATAAGATAGGAAAACTTAAAAACAACAACAATAATAATAATTACAGAATCAGAAGGCATGACAAACCTCATATGTGATAGCATCCTACAATTCGTCATTAGCAAGGATAAGATAAAAATCTTGTTAGGTTCTAAAGTGTAGGACTTTATGTATTTAGAACTCTAATTTGTATTGTTGGCAAACCATGATCAAAACAATGTGTTTAAAAGTGTTTAAAACTAACTCAAAGTTGTATGTCAATATAAAGTTGGAATCGAGTGTAAAGCAGAAAGCACTGTGGCTTTTGGCCTGGCTCGATCGATCGAAGCTTAGGCTCGACCGATCGAAGCTCGGGCAGATTGCTTTTCTACAAAATTTTCCAACTCAGCCCTAAGTTGTTTTAAAACGTTTTTAGGGTTTCTTATTTGTCCTAAGTATAAAAAGAAAACCCTAGCCATGTTTTAGTATTGCTCATATTGCGGTTTGTGTAAATCTCTTGTGAGATCTAGAGAAACTTTCCTTTACACAAACTTAGGGTTTTCAAGGAGGAGATATTCTCTACACTTTGATGATCAAAACAATTGCTGTCATTAAAGCTTAAAGAATACACAAGCGGGGGTGCTTGTAGCTGGTGGGAATCTAAGAAAGAAAGAGTCCGTGGATTCGGAGCTTGCACGTGGTCGTGTCAGTAAGTTCTACTGGTTGGTAGCATTAGGAAGTCAAGCGGGGGTGCTTGTAAGTCCTTTTGTATGAACTTCGATTCTTTCTGATAGTGGATTCAAGTTTACCTTGAGAATAGCTAGGTCAAATTCTCCCCAGGTTTTTACCGGTTTGGTTTCCTGGGTGATCATATCATTGTCTATTTATTTTCCGTTGCTATGCATGATATGATTATTTGATTGTGATAACCTAGACTTGTAATTGGACTAAGTAACAACTTGGCTAATTAATTATGTTTAATCAATTGTTTAAGGGGTCTAAAAACTGTCAAGTGGTATCAGAGCAGGTAGCTCTTTTGTTTTTTATCCTTTAATCTCTGAGCTGATCCTTGACCCCTGTTGTTATGGAACACGGACACTCTCTAGTTATTCCTCCTCATTTTGATGGGAATAATTATGCTTACTGGAAAGTAAGGATGAAAACTTTCCTGAAATCCATTGATGAGAGAGGGTGTGGAACTCTGTTGAATACGGATGGGAAAAGCCCACTACTCTTGTTAGTGAGTGGCAAACTTCTCAGAAAGAAGCAGTTTCGTTTAATAGCAAGGCTATGAATGCGATTTTTAATGCTGTTTCTATGGAGGAATTTAAGAGAATCTCGAATGTTGAGATTGCTTATACTGCTTGGAATATCCT
Source organism: Quercus lobata (assembly GCF_001633185.2). NCBI lineage: Eukaryota > Viridiplantae > Streptophyta > Magnoliopsida > Fagales > Fagaceae > Quercus > Quercus lobata. The sequence continues at coordinate 83,441,504 of NC_044908.1, forward strand.
CTAGACTGTGCATGAAGGCACAAAGGCTGTCAAAATAAATAAATTGCAGCAAATGACTTCTAAATTTGAAAGCATTAGGATGTCTGATGATGAATCTTTTGATAAATTCTATGCTAAACTGAATGATATTGTTAATTCTGCTTTTAACTTGAGTGAAATTTATGATCAACCTAAAATTGTTAGGAAGATTCTTAGATCTTTGACTGGAGACTTTAGACCCAAGGTGACTGCCATTACTGAAAGCAAAGATGTAGACTCCATCCCTGTTGATGAGCTTGTAGGATCTTTTCAATCCTATGAGTTGGATCTACCCAAAACTACCAAATCCAAATCAATGGCTCTTAAGTCAGTTGATGATGTTGATAGTGGTGGATTTGATGATGAGCTCTCTGTTACAGAGATTGCCTATCTTGTCAAGAACTTTAGAAACTTTCTCAGGAATAATAATAGAAAGGCAAGAGGCACAAACACTGCTGAACCTAGAAATTTTAGGAAGCATGATCCCACTAAGGTTAATAACAATGATAAACCTAGAGAAAGAGTAGGTCAATCTTCCAATAATTCTTTGGGCTCTCAATGTTTTGGATGTCAAGGGTATGAACACTTGAAATCTGAATGTCCAACCTATTTGAAGTCTATGAGTAATGTTATGGCTGTAACCCTTAGTGATGGTGAAGTTTCTGATCATGATTCTGATTGTGATGAGGATGGAAATTTCATTGCTTTCACTGCTACGGCTGTAATTGATGAGAGCATATATGTTGAAGAGAACCCTTCTGATAGGGAACTCTCTGAAGATGCAGATCTTCAAGAGGCCTATAACAAACTTTGCAAAGTTGCTGCAAATGATGCTATGAATGTTGAACTTGGCCTAAAGAAAATTGAATCTCTTGAGCTTGAAAAGAAAAATTTGCTTGTTAAATTGCTTGATGCTAATGATTTTTTGAACAATGTGAAAACTGAAAACATGCTGTTGCTTGATAAAGTTAAATCTTTGGAACTTGATTTATCTGTTGCTAGATCAGCTAGTTCTAAACTTGATCAAATGCTGAGTGTTCAAAAGTCATCTTCTGACAAAACTGGTTTAGGTTATGTTGATAGCATCTGTGTGTCCGCTCCCCATTCCACTAAGTTTGTTCCTTCATCTTCTTCTTCTAAACCTTCAGTGAGTGAGATAGTGAGTGAAACTGTCAAACCCCCTGTGAGTGAGGTTGCTAAACCCTTAGAAGGTTCACCATCTAAGAAGATTAGGGTTGATCTGAAAGAATCTAAGCCTAAGAAGCCTACCCTATCTAAGGACAAAACACATGATAAAATTGCATGGGTTTGTCACTTTTGTGGAAAGACAGGACACATACGTCCAAATTGCTACAAGCTGCAAGCTGCAAAGAGAGCAAACAAACCAAAAGTACCTGTGCCTCAAGCACTTAATCCTATGGTACTTATTGGTGATTTGGTAAAGGTTTTAAACCTTTATTCTAATCCTAGAGTTGGTAATCATTCTCAAGTGAATGAGAACTCAAATACTCGTGGTGCATCTAAAAAGTTTTCGATGCAAAAGACTCAACCTAACTGAGTCTTTCTGACATGGTCCTTGTGCTTCATTGCTCTAACTTCTGTGACCATTGTTCTTTGGTTGTTTCTTTTTCTTTAGGATTTGCATTGCATAACATTCATGCATTTCATTCTAGGTGTTTTTATTTTTATTAAAAAATAATAATAATAAAAAAAAAAGGAAAATGAGGCACATTTTGTTTTTGCACTATTCTTCTTGTTTTTGACAACAAGGTTGGTCAATTTATTTTCACATAACATGTTTTTTTTTTGTACCTTGTTTAGTTTTGATGAGCTTATTTATTACACTTTACTAGTTGAAGATTTGTAGTGCATGTTGTGTGGGAAAGATGTGTATGGTTTTTGATTACTATGTCTTAATCTTGAAGTCACATGTTTTTAAATGTTGGACTTGAACTTTTAGAGAAAGGCATAAATAACCATCTCACCACTGTTCACTAGTCAATCATGAACACCTTAGTGCATATCATAAGATTTTGTGCTTAAGAAAGTGTAGCACATGCACAAAAAGAACATAAGGTGAAGCCTTGGTAAAAGTGCTTAATTCTTAAAATCTAATTGGTGTGTACTATTAGGCTTGATGCCAAACTCACATAAACTTAAAATTGGTATGTAAATTATGAGGCATAAATACAAGAAACTTACATGATTGCAAACTTATGATCTAGGAGATGTGGGAGTTATATGATGTAACTCTTTAGGTGATAGTCTCTTTTAAATTCTTTGTGATGAATTTTGTAGACTTTGTGATTGATTGCTATTCACATATCACCTCACATGTATCTCATGTCTTTGCTAGTCGCACACACTACACGAGTTATTCGTTGCTAAATATTGTACATGTTATTGTGTGTGTTTATGGTTTGACCAACCAAGTTTTTGCAATCACTTTGAATTATGTGCAAACTAAATTTGTTGCTTGAAAATTTGTGAAGAATGCAAAATTTTGTTTTGGGGAATATTGGGGCTTAAAATTCTTGTTTGGAAAATCATATCATCTCATACTCATGCATTTTTGGTCTTAAATTTTAATACTTTGAGTCAAATCAACTTGTTTTTCAAAAATTGTGTTTTTCCTGAAAAATATGGTGAGCCTCTGCCTGATTCGATCAGTCCATTCTGTTTTTCGACCGATCGAAATTTTTAAAATTTTAAAATTTTTGAGAGAGGGAGCCTCTGTCTGTTTCGACTGGTCGAAGTTGATTTTCGACCGATCGAAACTCGTGTATCAGGTTTTTTTAAAAAGCAGAATAGGACTTTTTCAAAGTCACTATTCAAACTTTTTCAAGCTTTTCTCTCTCTCTGCGTTGGCTCTTGGCTCCACCATCAATCTTTTGTCGTTTTCCTTCAAGATTTTTGCAAGGTTTTTGTCCTTAGAAGCCGGTAAGACCCTTTTGCCCTTCTTTTTCAAGTTTCTTTCTTGTTTTCATGCATTTTTCATGCATTCTCATGGCTATTTTTGGCATCTTCAAAATTATTGGGGTTTTTGATGATTCAAACCAATTCTTGTGTAATTGATCAATGGGTTTTTGTGCCATGATGTTATATTGATGTTCCCTATAGTTTAATTTGATCAATTTGGTGGTTTTTGAAAAATTGGAAATTCTAGGGTTTTGAATTTGATCCGAATTGGGGATTTTGTCAAATTGTCTTAAATTGATGAAATTGGCTTCTCCAATTGATGTAATTGGTCAGTATTGTTGTTTTTCTATCATGTGTACTGATCAATTCGTCAATTTTTTTTAAAAATTGCTCAAGTGGTTTCTATATTTTGGGGTTTTTTTGTGTTAAAAACCTTTATGTGCAAGCCAATTTTGTGATTTGAATCTTTTTGACTTAATTCACTACATTAGCACATGCATCATGACATTTAAACCTGTTCATGCATCATATAGATTTTGATTCTATTTTTTGTTTTTGTGCTAACTTGCAGTCTGCCCTTGGTTTTGTTTTGTGGTTTTGTTCTTTCGCTTTGTGTTTTGATCCTTATCTTAGCACCATGCCTAGGAAAACTAGAGCTCATAGGACCATTTCCACTTCCTCTGAGTCTCCACCTAGAGTAGAGTTGTTTAAGAATGATAAGTGTAGAGAAGCCTATGACACCTTGAACTGTAGGCGTAAGATCTGGTCTGAGCAAGCTGTTGTGTTAGATGTGCTTGATCCGGCCATTAGGGCCAATTTTGAGTCTAGGGGTTGGTTGCCTCTCGTACAGATAGATCATCCACCTCCGACCGCCCTGATTAGCGAGTTCTACTCGAACTTCTCTTGCCACATCTATGATTCCAACACCCTTGTTAGGAGTTGGATACGAGGTGTAGAGTTCACCAATACCCCTCGGGTGGTGGCTGAGGCTCTTGGGGTGCCGGTTGTTCGGGATGCTGTCTATCCCTATGATGAGTCACCCTCTTTAGATGTAGTCATGTCTTACATCACTGGGTCCTCTATCCAGTGGGGTTCTGATCCTCGGATCACGTCTGCTAAGCTTACCGAGACTGCCTATCTCTTATTTAGGATTGCGTGTCATTCCTTGTGGCCTATCTCTCACTTCCACACCATCCCTTTAGAGCGATGTGTGTTTTTGTACGCCTTTGCTTCTGGAGCGTCTATCAATTTTCCTCACTTGTTCCTTCGTTCTTTGAACGAGGTTTATAAGAGTTCTGCCGTAGGGCATGCGCTGATTCATCCTACTTTCATTCATAGGATTCTGCTCTATTTGGGTTTAGATGGTTTTCCGTCAGGTGAGCCTATTCATGTGATAGCTCCTATAAATGCCACCTTTCTTCATCAGAGGGCTGCTCAGTTGAGGGTCCCTCCTTCTCGTCCTAGAGGTGCGTCATCTAGTAGTGTTCCCCCTCCTCCCTCTTCTACAGGTACAGTTGCTGCTGAGCCTTCAGGTGCTGCTGCTGATGCTGATGCTGCTGTTCCTCCATCAACTGCTACGGATGATTCAGATATTCGTCGCACGTTAGATCATGTCTTGACCGTTCAGGTGGCTCAAGGACAGATTTTGGTGGACATGCTTGATGAGATCCATGTCTTGCGTGCGGAGTTGGCGCAGTTTAGACCACCTCCCTTTTGATGATGGATATCTTGTTTGCCCTTTGGCATTCCGTCACAAAAAGGGGGAGTACTTGTAGGTTTTTTTTTGTTTTTAGGGGGAGACTTTTTGATTTTGGTTGGAGCTTATGGAGTTTTAGATTGTATCTAGGTGCTTCACTGTGTACTTAACATTTTTAGCTCTTTCCTTGTTTTTGATGGGATATTCATGTTAGGGGGAGTTTTACGTTTTTGTTGGTAATTTATTTGTTTCTTGTTTCAAACTGCTTATTGATTTATATTTATGAGTTATTCATTGATATATGTCTTTATTTGTGTGTTGTTTGAAATCAAGAAGTTATTTTGTTTACTTGTATTATTTTCACACATGCGGTTATGCATTTTGTTTAGTATTTCAGGAAATATACAGGTTGATTCAATTGAGCTGCTGTCTACACTTGCAACTGATGGATAGTAGTTAGGATTGAATTTGGTTTATGAGCATTATTTTGTAAAAGGCTTTTCATTTTGTAAACTTTGAGCATCTATGTTGTGTTTTATTACGGATTGCCAAAGGGGGAGTTTGTTAGGTTCTAAAGTGTAGGACTTTATGTATTTAGAACTCTAATTTGTATTGTTGGCAAACCATGATCAAAACAATATGTTTAAAAGTGTTTAAAGCTAGCTCAAAGTTGTATGTCAATGTAAAGTTGGAATTGAGTGTAAAGCAGAAAGCACTGTGACTTTCGACCTGACTCGATCGATCGAAGCTCAGGCAGATTGCTTTTCTGCAGAATTTTCCAACTCAGCCCTAAGTTGTTTTAAAACGTTTTTAGGGTTTCTTATTTGTCCTAAGTATAAAAGGAAAACCCTAGCTATGTTTTAGTGTTGCTCATATTGCAGTTTGTGTAAATCTCTTGTGAGATCTAGAGTAGTTTTCCTTTACACAAACTTAGGGTTTTCAAGGAGGAGATATTCTCTACACCTTGATGATCAAAACAATTGCTGTCATTAAAGCTTAAAGAATACACAAGCGGGGGTGCTTGTAGCTGGTGGGAATCCAAGAAAAAATGAGTCCGTGGATTCGGAACTTGCACGTGATCGTGTCAGTAAGTTCTACTGGTTGGTAGCATTAGGAAATCAAGCGAGGGTGCTTGTAAGTCCTTTTGTATGAACTTCAATTCTTTCTGATAGTGGATTCAAGTTTACCTTGAAGATAGCTAGGTCAAATCCTCCCCAGGTTTTTACCGGTTTGGTTTTCTAGGTGATCATATCATTGTCTTATTTATTTTCCGCTACTATGCATGATATGATTGTTTGATTGTGATAACCTAGACTTGTAATTGGACTCAGTAACAACTTGGCTAATTAATTAGGTTTAATCAATTGTTTAAGGGGTCTAAAAACTGTCAAACCTCAAGGGAAACATTAATCTTTTCCACCTGCAAGTTTTATAAGGATGTCAGTGGCTAATTATTCAAAAAAAAAAAAAAAAAAAAAAACTGAAAATAAGAAGCATGAACGGGGCACTCTTAACCAGACTAAATGTATCAACTAAAGCTCTCTTAAAGAGGGACTTGTACTACTATTGACAAGTGTCAATAAACAATATTCCTTTAGCAGAAAGCTAATTCACATATGTAGGTACATTGAGAAATGCCAATATAAATTTTGTACATTTTCAAATTAAAAAAGATTATTAGTACCTATAATTATTCTTGCACTCACAAAGATAATTACGATGCAGGCATGATAATATCAGCAACTTCATTTGTTTTTCTTCTTAATAATAATAAATAAATAAAGGTGATCTTAAGTTTTCATTTGAATCACTATTTACCATAGTAAGAAAGTAAAACTTCATTTACATAGTAAGCATCAAAAGTCAATGTTTAGAATCACCCACACCTAAAATTCTAGATCAACAGCTACATATTACATCGAGAGTCTATCACCAAATGCACAAGAAAGCAAGAACTCCTCCAACTCTGAAAGTTGGTGTGATATAATTTTAATCATCAAGACAAATGCAATTTAGTAAATCACCAGAAATCTTGAAAATTAATGTATGATGAGCCTACCAACCCACAAAATAAATTCATTAGCATTCCTCAATCCATTATGGCTCATTAGTTTGGTCTAGCTTATGATCTAAAGAAACAAAAATAGTTGCAGAAATCACAAAATGATAAACAAATGAGATAACAAGTTAGCAGAAAGGAAACACATAACATTTTAACCGAATCCTCTCACATTAAAAAGATTTTATTTATTATATATTGTTTGCTACTTTCCATTATTAAATGGTCAATACATCATCTACAGTGGTGCACTTATCAAAGGAACTCATACAATTAAATCAAGTAAGTCTCCAGGATAATGAGAAACAAATCCTTGAAGGGATTTTTGAGTAGCAACAAATAGCACTCAACTATTCAGAAATGAATAAAAAAGAAAATGACACAATTGAGTGTTTTCCTATAGCAAGCCAGAGCTTTAGTAGTGGTAGTAGCTCCAAAGAAATTGGAAATTTGGTAGTGTATCTCTTGACAAAATTCAAAATGAATAAACTCAACTCAAGGGATCAAAATGCATTTTTTGCTTTATCCTTTTTTGTTCTTCTTTCCATTTGAATAGATAATGAGGGTCGAACTTTTTTGCTCATTAAACATTACCTAAAGCATTCAAACACATATGTTGCAGTATTTCTATAGTTGATCAATCTTGATATACCTTAAAAAGTAATAGTGATTTAAGAGTTGAATTAAGAATTTATCAAGGTGGCATAGATGGAAGCTCACTCCAAACTAACCTATTAGTGATCTCAAAAATCAGCATGGTGAAGCAAACTGCCAACCACCCATTTATTCTCTAAAAGTTAGTTTCAAAGTTGTCTGCATCACATAAGTCCCAATATTGCTAGGAAAAACATTCACATGGATTATAAATCCAAACATGGAGAGATATAATTATACAGAGTGTTCCCTAAATAATAGAATGAGACAGAATAATTAACTGATAAGGAATACCACGTCATCCATTTCTTGGTGGGATAATGTTAGCAAAGATGGTTTAAACATGGTAAAAGCTGCTGATTCTAGTTTTTTTTTTTTTTTTGCCCCTATTTTCTTTCGGCTGGGATGGTAAAAATAATAATAAAGGCACATTAAACTTTAATTAATTCTTTAAATCATAAGAAATTTATAACCATTCAATATCACAATAGACATCATAGGGCCTTTTCACTTCAAGTTATATAAAAGTCATGCAATTTTCTCTACATATTGGTAAACTTATAAAATCTTTAATCCCAAAACCATGGGGTTTGTATCAAAATACATAATTTTCAAATGGGTAAAATCAAGAACAATTACCATATGTGTAGCTATATAATTGGGCACAATTTTTCTCCCTAAACATGGCTACAAACCCATCTAAAAATTCATGCAAGACAAAAAAAAATTAGCTCATTAACAATAAAATAAGCTAATACACATCTATTTTTCTAAGATAAAATAATTTAAGTCAAACATTCGGACTCACTATAAAAATAAAAACTTGAAATCTCAAATACCAAAATTTTAAGGAACTAAGTTTAGAGCTCACCCAACTCAGCATGAGATTTGATTCTGTGCACTGTGAATAATGGTCGATCACGCTGTCTCTAGTGTCAATCGCATTTGAGTTTCGTCTAATTTTTCCACCATTTCCATAGCTTGAAGAACAAAGCCTCCTATTTTAACAAATATTTTCTTTGAGGCACATTGTTTCATTGCACTTTTAATTGTGTTAACACCAAAAGTGAGAAATATAAAAATAGAACCACCCGCTGGTTCGTATTACTCTACTATTTCTTCACAGATCAGCAATGGAACCACAGCAAAGCTAGGAGGAAGTGAAATTGAATGACAAATCTTCAGACAAAATTCAAATACCAACACAAATTAAAGAAGGATATCTAAAACAAGAATGAAAAACCCACTAAAATTTCAAAGAACTGGGTTTTGGCGAAATTCCTAGCCTTGAGTCAAAGCTTTCATCAAACATGTTTAAAGGAACACCCTTGCTAAATAAACTCAGTACGGCAACAATTTTGTTAGTTGGCCGGATTCGGAACAATATATAATAATAGCATCTCGAGTTTCTAAAACTCGAGATCTAATTAGAACTCGGCCTTTGAAACTCGAGTTCCTTGTTTTCGTTCTTCCTTACGTGGACAAGGTTTCCACGTGGAGCCACGGGAAATCGAGTCTATAAGACTCGATTTCTGGCAACCAACAACACAAAAATTAGAAGCACTTTCAAACGGCACATTTGAAAGTGACAGAACCCTTTCAACCTCACTCACTCTAAAACTCCGCCCTCTCTCACTCTCAAACTCACTCTCAAGCCGTTCGTAGCCTGCGGTTCGTAGCCCGCCGTTCGTCTGCCGTTCGTGCTCTCTTTTCAGGTTCTGGGTTCGCTTCTTCTTATTTTTCTTTATGCGATTTTTTGATCTATGTGATGGGTATTGTAAATTTGAGTTGTTTTCTGTTTTGGGTTCTTGAAATTTTGGGTTTTTGTAGCTCAGTGTTAGTGGTAGCACATCTCATGAAAGAAATAGAGATTCACTGCACCTAATAATCTTTTCTCACTTTCTCCTCTAATTTCTTCTTCTGTTTCTTTTACTTTAATGTCTTGGCATTTCAGGATTTTTTGTCCCTAAAAAATCTGGATTGGGTTATATAAAATACCAATAAAGCTATTTGATTTCCATGGACATTCAGTGTTTCCCCCTTAAGTAACTGTCCTGTGTTAGGCAGATGATTTAAAAAGCCAAGGCTTGGCATGTATATTTAGAGAAATTTATTTTTCTTTTTTGGTGAAATATACAGGTGATACCTTGAATCATATTTGTTATTGAGGGCTTATTCTGAACTAATTGTTGATGTCTTTTTGCTGGGTCCATTTGTTGTAATTGTGTTAGAAGGCTTGTCCGTTCTGTTTATGGGAACAGGTTATTGAAGAAATTCTAAATTATTTAAGTTGTTTGTTCTGAGATTCTTCAAAATTTGGTGCTTATTAACTCTTTCCGTAGTGGTATATCTAATGACTCATTAAAGCATATCTTCCCATTTTCTAATGATAGCAACATCTTTTAAAGAAATAGAAACCTGGTTATGCAGTGATTCATATATGCATTTTTTTATGCTTGTTTCTTTTTACTTTATTGGGTATGCTATTTCCAATTTTGGTTCATCTATTGTGATAGTTTATAAAGTTTTTTGTGTGTTTGTTTATGTTATTAAATATGGGGTAATTGAAAAATGTTTAATTGGAAATGCTAAAAAGTTTTGGAACATTATGGGTGAGTTATTGTAGGACTAATGTTGTATAGGTTTTTTCACCTTTTAGTTGCTCATAGCTTGTTGAGAGAATAAGAAGGGTTAAAATTTTGGGAATTGGAATGAAAAATTTTGATGTTTAGCTTAGCTGAAATCATCACCCTTAGATGGAGCAGGCCCATACATCAAAAAGAGTTGCTTACTAATAAGAAAAATGTTTTCCATTTTGACCAATGGGTTGTCTGGAATTCCTATAGTTTTTTACTGACTCTGTGCATTTGGTAATTCGTTGAGCAGGATATATGTGAATTAGGGACCATTTTTGCTCCTGCTTGTATCGGTTATAGTTGGTATTTGTTGGTCGGTTTAAATGAATGAGAAAAAGTCATTATTAGATGGTATCTGATCATATGAAAGTTCCAACACACCATTTTAGGATATAACGATCAAATCACTTAATGTGCTCATTGACCATGAGATTTCCATAGTGCAAAGTGGGTTCTTGTTAGCTTTGATTATTACTGTTGTGTTGTTGGTTTGCTTAGATTATAAGTTGTGTGATGGCTTTGCGTTGTGTACTTGTATAGTCTTGTCCGAAGGTACTCTCTCTTTCTTCTGAGTGCTTTCTCGTTTTTGCTTCTTAGACTCCTTTCTCTCTCTCTCTCCAATTTTAGATTTATGAATTTCATGATTTGACCTAGGGTTTGGATCTTTTTTGGTTTTTTTTTTTATTTATTTATTAATTGTGTTTTTTAAAAAATGATTGAATTTGATGTAATTGGTTTTGCATCATGTTTGAATTTGTTGGTTTGTTCTACAAGTTGATGATTTAGTGGTTTTGCATGATTTGCTATAGCTATTGTCTAAGTTTAGGTTTTGGGTTTCTGGGTTCTTTTCTCTCGGCCAAACTGTTGAACATATTAGAACATAATAGACTAACCAAAAGTAAAAGTAAGTTCACAAACTCAAATTCTCGGGAAATTACATGAGGTTACCCTCTGTTGGGGCGAATTGTAAGTGGTTCACATACCCTCTGTTTAAGCGTTATAGTGACATTTTAAAGCCCTATAGTGGTGTTTTTCTGCAAATTTTTTTTTATAAGTATCAGGTTTAGGGAGCCCTATAGTGGCGTTTTTAAGTCCTATAGTGACGTTTTAAAGCCCTATAGCGGCGTTTTTCTGCAATTTATGGAAATCGAGTCTTGAAAACTCGATTTTTACGTCAATTTTTTCTCACTTTAAACCCATCCTCTTATAAATCGAGACTTAAAAACTCGACTTTTATATTGGAACTCGAGTGGAGGAACACTAGAGATGCTAGTTTTCAACATTGTTTTGAAACGTGACAACTAACTAAATTTTTTAATATTTATTGTTATTTAGAAAAAAAATTCTGTTCTTATCTAGTTTGTATGCACTTGTAATGTTTAACTGTCATTTGAATCTTCTATATATATATATATATATACATATTATAATTTTGAAGGTGATGGAATGAAAATATATGAACTCTTATCAAACATTGGCACAGAGAAATTGAGGTTTTCATAACCGTTTCCATTGTCTATACTCTTTGCAATATGGAGCCTCAGATCGATGAGGAGCTACAGTGCTTGCACCCTGGTCCGCAAGAGGATTCAGTGTTGACGCGACAACCATATCACCGATCAGAGGCCATTTGGAATGGCAAGGTAAAATTTCTAGTTCTAACAACCGCTTTAATTTTTACGTTGACTTTGACTTTTAGTTAGCAAGTTCTTTCAAAGTTTTATTTCTAGTTCTAACAACCGCAAAAATTTTTATTGAATTTGTAGGACCCGGGCTCACTTATGTGCCGTGGTCGTACTAAGGAGATGGCAAACGTTCAGATGGAAGATAATCGGGTGATTGACATTATCAAATTGCTAAGATTAGAAGGATTGTTTAGAGCCCCTTCCAAAGAGATCGATAATTGCCTAATATCGGCCCTAGTTGAGCGATGGCGGCCGGAGACTCATACGTTTCATCTTCCACATGGTGAGATGTCAATCACCCTACAAGATGTGGAGGTGATTTTCGGACTTCCTATAGACGATGAGGTCTTGGTTGGGCCGACTGCTGTGGAGAATGGGACTTGGAGGCAAGTGTACGGGGAGTTGCTTAGATTTACTCCGCCGGAGGACAATAAAACTTTGGTGGGCCAAAGAATTCTCATCAGCCGACTTCTTGAGGCCGTTGCAGCACCACTGTCTCAGGACGCAACAGAGATTCAGATACACCGGTATGCTCGGTGCTATATTTTAGCGCTATTAGGGGATAAACTTTTCATGGACAAGTCAGGAGATAGGGTGCATCTGATGTTCTTGGAGTTGATTCGCAAAATTCGTGATCCGCGGCAGTATAGTTAGGGTAGTGGTTGCTTGGCCTGGTTGTACAGGGACTTGTGTCGAGCAAGTGAGAAAGGCGCATCGCAGATTGGTGGGGCGTGCACCTTGGTCCAGTATTGGGCATGGGCAAGGTTGCCATTCTTGTGTCCGAGGATAGAGCCCCCACCTGGATGTGATTATGGCCCATGGCCATATGCTCCACTTGCATTTAAGTAAGTGTTTTCCTAATATTTAGTATGTTATGCAATGTACTCTTCTTAATAACTAAATTGTATTATCGTTCTTATGTTATTTGCTCGTAATTGTAGGTGGGCAGTGGCGACTTCAGGAATTTTGTCCAGGGTCTTCCTATTCCACTTTGAAAAAATTTCGGGTGTTTCGGGACGTTTCGGTAAATACCGGCCAAAATTCAAGATTTGGCCTTAAAAAAAAAAAAAAATTCTTAAAACCAAAACAAATTTGCATTCTGTACACCGAAAAACCTCAAAAGGAAAAAAAATGAAAAGAAAATAAATAAACAAAGGAACTTGTACAATAAACTATAAGTTCATTTGAAATATTAATAAAATTATTAATTATTATTGTTTAGTTGTTTCATAAATTTGTTTGTCTTTTATAAACTATAATTTGTTATATTGTTGTTTCATTAATTATTAAATTATTAATTATTTTTTAGTCTAATATAATATAATTTATTTATCTTTTATAATATATTAGTTAATTAAATTATTAATTATTAATGTTTAATTGCTTCATTAATATTTTTTTACTAACTACTAGCAGTCTAGCTAGCACACACCCCCATAATTTAATTTTTTTATAATGTATAAAGACAATTAATTAAACTCAGTGGGGTTGGCCAAGCGGTTCGGCGCTTGGTCTAAGAGTGTTTGTACTTGGCTCGACTAGGTGTGCTCCCTAGTTCGAGTCCTGCTACCTGCACTTTGAAAAGAATCCCTGGACCAGTGCTTTACCCCTTCGTGGGCCGACCCGACATAAATAATAATTAGTCTCTGGTTGAAAGTTTTGAGAATACACTGTAGGAAACCCAAAAAAAAAACACAATTAATTATGCCTCATCCTGATGCCCACACGTTATATTAAAACACACACACCAACACCAACAGATAAGATAAACTGAAAAGCCAAATTCAAAAAGTAAAAAACACAGAAAAAAAAGAGAGAGAGAGAGTTTAATAAAGGTAAAGTTCGGTTCGGTCAATCACAGACAAAAAAAAAAAAAAATTAATAAAGCTAAAGTTCATTTATTTCCTAAGAGAGAGAGTTTCATAATTTTCATTCATTTCAGTTCACACAGAGAGAGAGAGAGAGAGAGACTGAGAGACTGAGAGAGTCTTAGAGAGAAAAATGAAATACTGGAGGGAGGGAGCACCGGAGCAGCCGAGCAGGGAGCGAGCGATCCGATCTCAAGCGGCGTTGACGACGATGACGCGGAGGGGCGAGCGACGACTGGCGGAGGGGCGAGCGAGCGATCCGATGAACCTTGAGATCTCCGTCTGTTGCTCGGGGCGAGCGAGCGAGCGATCCGATCTCAAGCGGCGACGGCATTGCAAAGAACCCGTTGCTCTGTCTTTAGGTTTGCATTGGGTTTTAGTGATTTTTTTTTTTTTTTTGATACTTTAGTGATTTCTGAAATACGGCGTTGAAATGAAATACTTTTAGTGTTTTCTGATTTAGACCTTTAGGACTGAGGCGTTGCTCTGTGTTTTTTTTTTTTGGGGGAGAATCCGTGGGTTTGCTACGTTGGGCTTGCCGTGGGCCCTGTTACATTTTTTTTTTTTTTTTAATTTTTTAATTTGAGGGTGTTCCTAATTCTGTGATTGAGGGTGTTCCTAGTATAGAGGAAATAAAAAAAAAATTAAAAAAATTCAGGATTTTTTTCAGGTCAGGGTGTTCCTAGGAACACCCTGAGTTGTAAGTGGCGCCGCCACTGTAGGTGGGTGCGGGTGCCAAGCTCGAAGAGTAGGCCATCTGGCACGACCTTGGTCCGCTATCGCAAGCAATTAGTGACAATGCAGCCAGACCAGGTAATAATATTCAAAAATTCGGTTTGGTTATAATAATTTCCCTTAAGAATATGATTGCATCATCCTTTAACATATCTTTTGTTAAAATTTTTGTTTTTCCCTTTATCTATGTATTCTCCCTTGTTTTACCTTTTAAGATGCTATGATAATTGTTTTTTGTTTCTATTGTAGATTGTGTGGCAGCCATACGAGGTAGACTTCGGCCACCTTCCTGAGTTCTGCGTTGCAGGGAGGGATACGTGGACAGCGAGGGTGCCGCTTGTGTGTTTTTGCATAGTAGAGAGACACTACCCGGACCGTGTCCTTCGACAGTTTGGGTTGGCGCAGCAGCAGCCTGACAATGCTGTCTACGATGATAGACTGCATAAAATTGACTTACGTGGGAAGGTGGAAAAGAATTGGAGGGAGGAGCATGGACCGTATATCATTTCATGGGAAATGAGACGACAACAACTTTGTCATGCACCTCCTTAGATTGGTGAGATGCCCCGCAATCATGCCTATTACGTCTGGTATCGTCCGATCACTCGAAAGTATGTCGTCCGCAACAACGCTAAATTAGATATAATGGTAATGTGTTCTAATTAGATTTTATTGCCTATTTTGTTTTACTTGAGTACATGTATGAACGTAGAATTAGTTTCTATGAATTATAAAAACATATCTGATTAAAGAGTTTCTGTTACATATAGTATTCTAATAAAACTGTTAGTTTCTAGTTAAGTATTTGAGTAGATTAGTAAGTACTATATTATCCATTTATTAATTTATACATAACTGTCTCAAATATGATTGTACTGGTTCTTTCTCCGTTTTAGATTCAAAGCCATTTAGCGCTATTGGAGATGCTTCCTGAAGGCAGCGAAGCTCACAACCATGTTCGGCGTGTCCTAAATAATGTGGCTGGCCTTGGTCGTGATCCTGCAGCAAATGAGGAGGCAGACAATGGGCATGAGACTGAACCAACAGTTGCTGAAATCCCAAGCACAAGTGTAGCACCCATAAGTATACGGACCCGTGCTCAGCGTGCTATTGTAAGCCCAAGCACAAGCGCAGCTAGGGGCCGTGGTCGGCCTGCTACAGCAAGCCCAAGCACAAGTGCAACCAGGGGCTGTGGTATGCCTGCTACAGCAAGCCCAAGCCCAAGTGCAGCTAGGGGCCGTGGTCGGCGTGCAACAACCCCTCGGGTTGTAACTAGTCTTGAGATGCCTGCACCCATCCCTCACTCATCTCCTCAGCCTGAGGTCCCTCCACACATCCCAGATGCAAATCCTCAGCCCGAGGTCCGTTCACCCAGCCCACCTTCGCAGCCCGATTTTGATCTCAGTATTGATGACAATGTGACCCCTCCTATACTCCCTGAGACACCGTCTTACCCACCTACCAGCTCTACTGCACCCACTCCTGGCCTCTACTTAGAGCATCATTACCCACCTACCGCATCTTCATCTGACCCTCTGGGACCTCCGGTTGGGATTGACACTGTACAGCCACATACTGATGTACCAAACGAGCATCCTCCTCATCAGCCCTCACCTTCACGAGGTAGACCGCAGCGCACTAGAAGAGCACCCACTTGTGGGACAGGTGGACACAAAATAGGACACCGAGGGAGCTCTATGGTATGATAACATTAATTAGAATTCAAATGCACATATTTTGATTATCACTTTATTCTAATGATAACATTAATTAGAATCTTGATTGCATGCATCTAATGGAATTTGCAGCATAATGATGAGCCTAAGGATGATGCCCCGCAGCCTCCTCCCCCGCCCAAACATTACACAAGGGTTAAAAAACGCAAAATTGGCGAACCTTGAGTAAGTGCTAAAGTCATAATAGGAACTGCATTTTTCTTCTTCTTCTTCTCTTATTCTTCTTAGAGTTTTTTAATTTTTTTTCTCGGAATTGTTTATTATCAATTTATCACTAGAGCATTGTCATACTGTATTTTGTCTTTGATATTAGTATTGACTTGTTATGCATGTGTCACTTGTATTGGATGCATGCCTCCTATCCTCATAGATGCTATTTATTGCCATCTGATGGCAGCAATGTCACTAAGTTTGTCTTGGAAGTTGGAACCATTACCTGGTCAACGGTGCTAATTCAATACTACTCATCAAATATTATGGTTTAAGACAATCGATACACATGATTTGATGAAGAATGAGCAAATGAGCAAGGCCTAATTCAAATGAATCGATTTATTGATTTTGTGATAAAGACCTTCAAAGTGTGTTCTATAATAATAATTATTAGTTTAATTAATTTCCTTTTCTTCTACAGATAAAATTGAATCATCGGAAGTTACTTGATGGAATGTTGGACATATGTGGAGTGCCACCGCAAAAATTCAGAACCATATGTTCAAGTATTGACAAGTTAGATAAACAACCTTTTGAGCAGATAAAAAAGGAAATGGTAAGAACAGTAGTATGCAAATAGTGTTGTCTTACTTGGTTATTATTAATAGGAGCAATAGCCTATCTACTTGTTAGCATTTCATTAATATAAGGATAATTCTGTGATCATCTTTTTGTAAATATGTTGGATTAGTAATTTAGAGCCTAATTTTTACTCTATTGTAATTTTATAGGGAAGCTTGCATATACATTCTTTTTACTTGAGCTTTTCTCTTTGCAATAATATTTATAATGAAATGTTGGATTAATATTTTAATTGTGTATTCCATTTATATCATTGCATAAATTTTAGTATGTTTCGTTATATATTTCTTGTTAATTATTGTTAGGTGGAGGAGAAGGGCTTATCTGTTCAGACAGCAGATGAAATTGGTACTTTTGTGAAGGAAAGGGGACACCCTTTGGAACTACTATCTAAGCTTAAGCAGCAGGGCAACAAGTTCTTAGGACATAACGGATCTGCTGATGCACTGAATGACCTAGAGATTTTATTTAAAGCTCTTGAAGTGTCAAAGTGTATTGACAAAGTGGTTTTTGACTTGAGTCTTGCCAGAGGCCTTGATTATTATACTGGAGTCATATCTGAGGCTGTTTTTAAAGGTGGTGCACAGGTAATTTTTTAAGAAGAATCCTTATTAAATGAGTAATTTTTTAAATATCCTGTTTAATTTTTGGAATGTTAATTGTAAATTAAAGAAAGAAATTACCAATGAATTTATTCTGTAATTGTGGGAATTGGTTCAATATGTTTGTTCTGGAAAATGAGTAATTCTGAAGTTAAAGTTCAGTAATGATTATTTGTAAGAGCTTAACACTACAAATTTAAAACGTTCTCATGAGTGCCTGGTTGGAAATTTGTCATGCATTCTAGATTACTTATTCCAACTGCCAGATCTTTGCTGCTGTATTTTATTATGTATGATTTGAAATAAGTTATTAATATTGTTGAACTTGTCATTATTTTAATATTGTGCATTTGTGATTTACTTGCCTGCTCATGTGGAGTTGATATTAAGTCACTGTGTGATGTCATTGTCTGTTGTTTGTGCATCATCTTGTTTACTCTGGGATTGTATATGTTGATTTATCCTAGTGGTTTTATCTTTTGTTGTCTTTTTAATCAGACTGATGGCAGTGTTCCAAATACCCTTGTCATAGCAAACTGTGAGGTAATTAAACCTAGGGTTGCAGCTGCAGAGCACATATCACAGGTGATTTCCTGATGGAACATGCATTATTCATAATCCCCCATACCCACTCTTCCGTTTGTTTTTGGTGGTGGTTCTGTGAAGATGTTTGCTCATCAGTTGCATTCTCTTGGCATGCTCTGGTTGCTTGATCTTACAGTTCAATGAGGAAGCGCGTTCTCCATTTGTAAAGAAGTTCAAAACTATTATACATCCTGGTGAGGTACATGTGGCTTTTAAAGAAAATTACATTTCTACTTAAAATGGCTGCAAATGAGGATCTTTTAGTCTTATTAGCTATCAAATTTCAATGATTACAGTTGTTTTTGTTCTTATTCTTGTTATTATTTTGCAGGTGAACAGAATCAGGGAACTCCCACAGAATAGTAAGATCGTGGCCACACACACTGACAGTCCTGATGTAAGCATTTATCTTCATGTTACCCTTTTCTTTTAAATGTGGATTATCAAGATTTCAAGGTTTTTAAATCTTGTAACTTGTCTTTGAATATGAAGTTTATAAACTGGGGAAGCTCAATATGCATTAAAGTTTTGAGTTTATGATCAGGTCCTTATTTGGGACGTTGAGGCTCAACCAAATCGTCACGCTGTTCTGGGAGCTACAAATTCTCGTCCAGACTTGGTGCGCCCCATGCAAATGAAACTCTTTTTGCTATCCTTTTCATGAATGTTTTAATACATTGAAAATTCTTTGTTATTTGTCCTATTTCATTTCCCCCGCTTCGTATCTTTAAAATATATATATATATATATACATATATATATATCAGGCAATTGTTAACTCTAAATGCATTGTCTTACAGATATTGACCGGGCATCAAGATAATGCTGAATTTGCTCTTGCTATGTGTCCTACTGAACCCTTTGTGCTTTCTGGAGGTTGGATTTCTTTTATTATCATTTTATCTAATGTCAGATAGTGTTAGTGTGATGGATATATTTATCTTGTGCCTCTGTCAATGTCAGCTAACCAGCCATGTGTGCGTGTGTGTATGTGTGTATATATGTGTGTGTGTGTGTGTGTGTGTCCTCGTTTCTTGAGTCATGTGATATTGGGTTTGTAATTGAATAAACTTGCTGCATGTCTATCCCCCAGATACTGTTCGCATGTTTGATCGCCGTAATCTCACCTCTGGGGGTGTTGGGTCACATGTTCATAAATTTGAGGGTCACAATGCAGCTGTCCTTTGTGTACAGGTGATAGAAAAGTTTTGGGATTACTTTCTTGGCTTTATGTTACATCATGCGTTTTGTTATATATTCAGGAATAGGACTTATTTAGTTATTTTTAACAAAAATATGCATTTGTTTTCAGTGGTCTCCTGACAAGTCATCCGTCTTTGGAAGTTTTGCTGAGGATGGCATTTTGAACATTTGGGATCATGAGAAGGTATGAAGCTATAATTTTTCTCTATACAACCTTGCTCTCTCTCTGTCTCTCACTCACACACACACGATCATAAGACAACATATAGATCATATCAAAAAAAGAACCAACAATGCTGTGATGGTAAGAGATGGAAACCGATAAATATATGGTGAACTGACAGTAGATAAGGAAAGTTATTATTCCTATAATGATCAAATGCAGTGTATAAGATGGTTCTACATATGTATGGGTTGATTTGTTGGGGGGTGGAATATATGTAAAGCCTTCAAGCAGATTTCCAGCGTCACAATTTGCCTGTTAAAAATGTGCCTTGCATTCACTATTTTATTAGCGAGCAAACTGATTTCCAGAGGTAGTTTTGATTATTGATAAGTATTGAGGGTATTTTATTTATTTTTTATTATTCCAAGTGCTGTTTTTTGCTAATCTCAAGCTTCTAAGGAAGTTTTAGAAGTAATCTGGTTTTGTTCACTGGTATTATTCTTTAGTAGTGAGGATATCAAATTATCAATCCAATGGTCCCTACTACTATGACTGATTATAAGTATTATTCTGTATCACTTTATAATTTTTTACTTGTTGTGTGGATGATTTTAGTCATACATGGGTTTGGACTTTGAAGTATTTCTACTTCAGCGTTACACCAAAGCGATTCAGAGCGGTTAAGTGAGATTTAATTACTTCAACTAGATCTTCCCTGCTTTCACATCACTCTTGTACCCATTTTTCCCCTTTTAAGTTTTTTTTTTTTTTTTTTGGGGTGGGTGGGATGGACGATGGCTGTGTTCCCTTTTCTTTTTATAATTTTCAGTTGTATTTCTGTTGAATCTGGCTACAGGAAATTATCAATTTTGTTTATTAGGGTTCGTCCCAATCTGAAACTCATTGCTCAATTCTTGCTTAGTCATTGTGGCATTTATGTTTCTTGTGTTATGCATGTAACTGATCCTATTGCCTTTCAAGTTGGTAATGTTGGATCTAAAATGCAAAATGTTCCTCCAGGCTTATTCTTCCGACATGCTGGCCATAGGTATGAATTTGTGTATCTTATGTGTGTGTGATTTGCTATACAAACAGGTTTTTTTTGGGGGCTGAATTTGGTGTTTGTTACTACTTGTTGATTGGATGTTAATGCACTTATATGCTTTCTGGATGCTTTTCTCTGAAGATTTTGTACACAATACTTTATTTCTATTTTATGCATGTAGGGACAAGGTTGTGGACTTCCATTGGAATGCATCTGATCCATGGACAATTGTCAGTGTGTCCGATGATTGTGAAGTACTGGAGGAGGTGGTACACTGCAGGTAATCAATATATATATTAACCCTGGTATCTTATCATTTAGAATGTGCATTTTTTTTCCTTCAGTAGTTTAATAGTGAAAAATATCAGAGGGATAGCATTTTTCTTGAATAATAATCAACTTGCATGTAAAAATAAAATGTACTTCAAGATATGATAATATTTTGGGTTTATGCTGCTGTACATTTCCTTGATGAAAAAGTGATGGTTCTGGTGCAGATATGGCGGATGATTGATTTCATATACAGGCCCGAGGAAGAAGTTCTAGCTGAATTGGATTCATTCAAGTCCCACATTTTAACATGTTCCTCTTGATGCCTATTTAAAAAGTTGTTAAACTTTCGTTTTCAGTTTGCTCAAGCTAAATGACTTCCACCTAAAGTTTCCAAACCTTGGTAGTTCAATATTTTGTTGGTTCCGAATTTGACTATTAAAATATCCTCTCTCTGTGTCTCTCTCTGTTCATTAAGAGCAAAACTGAGCTCCTTTTGTGTCATTTGGTAACTGGTACAGTTTAGTCATTTAGCTGGACCTTCATTTCAAATACTAGTACTACCCGTGTGGGAGTTTTAAACAAATGACATAGCAATTAATCTAAACTGTTTTAACTCTGTTCATTAACAATATGTCTATGGATACAATACTTTTAAGAAGAAAGATTCACAACAAATTATAAGTGGTGACTGGTGCATAATAGTAGTATCAGTAGTGGACATGGATGAAAGTGATCTTCAATTACAATAGGCTATGTCAATAATTGTGAAAATATTATGTCCTTATTGCGTTCATAACATTACTTTTTGGTCAATGCGATATGAGTACCAGTAACAAACATTAGGCCTTGGAGGGGGGTTTTGAAAAGGAAATAAGACGTCAACCCTCTGTGGCCTAGTTGTATGTATTCCATCTTTTGTTACTGACATGAACATTTGTTCTTCGTTATTTGCTTTCTAGACAACAATGGAATTTAAGTTATGAGTTCATCTCCTGTGCCCTTTGAATGGAACACAAAATGCAAAGGCCTAGTACATAAGAAAGAGTTCTAAGAAACTAAGGGAACTTGGGCAACTTAAACCATGATATGTACTTAAAAATCTTAAAAGTTTTGTTTAATCTCTCACCTCTTAAGCATTTTTCAAGGTTAAGATTACAACTTTCATCGAGGTGGAAAGTATACCAAGAAATAAAATCCCCTCTCCAGTTTATTTTAAATGTAAGACATCCCACGACTGGTTAAAAAGATGAGGAAGTTTTTTTTTTCTCTGTATTGCCAGATGCCAGGCACATGAAATTTATTTGATTTTTAAATGTCATAGGCCTTACATCTAAATAAAAATTTGAGTAATTTAAAGGATTCAATGATGGGGGTCTTATCCCAATCCAATCTCAACTTTTGCTAAAGGTTGAAAGTGGATTAACTTAATCATTTTTGTAATGCATAAATCACATATAATATTTATTGGAAATAGAACAAAATCCTTGTGGTCACATTTGGATATTTCATGCCCTGCAAGTGCCATTAGAATTCCTCGCATAGGGATAACCTGGGCTTGAAATCTTATCTTCCGAATTTTTGTGGGAGGCCAAAAAAAAAAAAAAACCCTCCCCTTTCTCTCTTTTTGTTAAAAAAACATATCTAAAAATTAAAGACCAAAAAAAAAAAAAAAAAAAGATAAAAGAGGGAAAGGAAAAATGAGGATAGCATATTCCTTAATCCTTTACCATCTTGATAGTCATATATTCTATTACATTTTTATATATATATTTTTTTCCTTCTTGATAGATGGTTTTTATTAGTTTTCTTAACAAAATATTGTGCTTTGCATTGCAAGATTGTTTTAGGAATTTTGCACCAAAATGTGTCATGCTCTGTGGATCATCTTTCTTGTATATAAATGGAATCGGCAACATGTACAAGAATGTTAAGAACTCCACTAGTAAATTTAAATTTAATAGAATAATTTAACTTAAAAAAAATTAACAATAGGAATAATTTAAATATTATCAATTAATCAGAAGAGAGTTATGGACTGAATAGTAATACATGTTAAGATATTTGCTCTAATTAATATATCATTCACATACTTAGTTGATTTGAATCCACAATTTCACCCTTGATGTTAAAAAAAGAACAAAAAATGCCATTTCAAGTAGGCTTCATTAACAAAGTTTGTAATGACTTAGGAGTTATAAAACATACATTTGATGCAAAATCTAAGGAAATTATAAAAATGTGAAATTCGCGGCAAATAAAAAAATTACAAAATTCTTTGTAAGATTAACTTAGTGGTAAAAAGTTTTTGTGACTCATCATACTTGTAAAGTCGAGAGTTATAAATTCGACTAGTGACAAGCCTCGTTGTTGTGCGGATGACCCAATACTATGATGAGTTGAGTTTAAGTAGGTTCGGTGCAATAAACACACTTCCGATTTGTTTTTTGGACCAATGATTTTTTTTTTTTTATAAATTACAAGAGTTGGGTGTACTGGGGAATTTTTTTTTTTTTTTTTTTTCCCCAAATACTCTGTTTAGGCCGAGAGCCTACAAAACAGAGGAATTGGGGGAAAAAAAATTTCCCAGCTAGAACTCGAGTCTTAAAGACTTGAGTTGTAATGGGAATTTTTTTCCCCAAATCCCCTGTTTTTGTAGGCTCTCGGCCTAAACAGGGGATTTGGGGAAAAAAAATTTCACCAACGGAACTCGAGTCTTAAAGACTCGAGTTCCACCTGGGAAAATATTTTTCCCCACATCCCCTGTTTTGGCCGACTCTCGGGCTAAACAGGGGAGTTGGGGAAAAAAAATTTCCCCAACGGAACTCGAGTCTTTAAGACTCGAGTTCCAGCTGGGAAATTTTTTTTCCTCAAATCCCCTGTTTTTGTAGGCTCTCGGCCTAAACAGGGGATTTGGGGAAAAAAAATTTCACCAACGGAACTCGAGTCTTAAAGACTCGAGTTCCAGCTACGAAATTTTTTTCCCTCAAATCCCCTGTTTTTGTAGGCTCTCGGCCTAAACAGGGGATTTGGGGAAAAAAAATTTCACCAACGGAACTCGAGTCTTAAAGACTCGAGTTCCACCTGGGAAAATATTTTTCCCCACATCCCCTGTTTTGGCCGACTCTCGGGCTAAACAGGGGAGTTGGGGAAAAAAAATTTCCCCAACGGAACTCGAGTCTTTAAGACTCGAGTTCCAGCTGGGAAATTTTTTTTCCTCAAATCCCCTGTTTTTGTAGGCTCTCGGCCTAAACAGGGGATTTGGGGAAAAAAAATTTCACCAACGGAACTCGAGTCTTAAAGACTCGAGTTCCAGCTGCGAAATTTTTTTCCCTCAAATCCCCTGTTTTTATAGACTCTCGGCCTAAACAGGGGATTTGGGGAAAAAATTTCACCAATGGAACTCGAGTTTCAGAGACTCGAGTTTCACTGTGGAAATTTTTTTTTTTTTTTCACTCCTCTGAACATACAAAACTGCTGATCGGTAAAGCAGAAACAGGGAAATTGCTGAGAATGTGATCTATAAACAGTCATTGAGAGGCAGAGAAGCCGAGAATGTAAATGCACTTAAATTACATCGAAACGTGCTCTCAATAGGGACCAAACTACAGAAAATTTTACAATCTCTGCATAAACAGGGTTTTACAATGGAAATGCACCTACATCGCAGCAAAAAGGCATTCTTAATATCAACATTCTAAACATGCCCAACCACGCTTAATTTGCAGTTCTAACCATACTACTCAAATCACAATCTTCATAAAGGTACATTGGATTAAGAATTACAACTACATTCAACAAAAGCCAAAAAGTTCACATAGGCAATACAACGTAGTCACTTTTCCTAAGATCGTTGGTCCGCATGACAAAAACGTCATCCATAGAAGCATGCCTGAAAAACATAGAGTAATCACGTTAGGAGACAATATACTAAACAATAAGTAAACATGGAATGAACAACAATTATTTAACCGATGCATAACTTTTTGCCATCTACCTACCTAGTCTGGAACATGACCGCTGGTGGAAGCGCCACGGGACTGTGGACATTTTCTGCGGTTATGCCCGGAAACATGACACAGTCCACATGTCTGCTTCGGTTGACTCTCTATCAAATCTGCATCCTCCCTCCGCCATCCCGGTTCTCGATTCTTATTCCTCACCCCATCCATCTCATTCCTTATTCTCGACTTCACTGGTCGACCTTTAGCCCGCAACAATGCTGGATTAGGCAACCACTTTGGCCCAATGGGTTCCCGCCACAATGACTGCGACTTTGGAATCACAAATGCATGCTCATAAGTGTTAAGGGCATTGTTCAAACCATAACATGGGTGAATATATGTGGTCGAATCAATATGTAAATAGTCACATACTCTAATTGCATGTGAACAGGGGATCCCTATGTTTTGCCATTTCCCACAACTGCATGTTTTTTCCTGTAACTGAACTTCATAACTGTGGTTTCCCCCTCCTGCGCTACATGTGTTGAGTTGGGTAACTACTTGAAATATCAGCTCTTCATTGCTAAATGGCTTGAGATAATGTTTCTCAGATTTACACTTATTTGCATCCCACGTACGATTGGCATATTCACTCCATTTCTTACCCTCTGAGAACTCAAAATGGTATTCTTTGTGTCGGTCATGAAAATATTGAACAAGTTTGTTCCAAGTGAACTCAACTAATGCGGCAATAGGAAGACCTCGTGCACCTTTCAGTACACCATTGAAACACTCTGATATGTTGGTTGTCATTGCCCTAAAACGTCTCCCACCATCATGTGACTGGCTCCACATATCCACAGACTCGCCCATTAGGTATGTGTATGGAAGATAATCTTGATTCTTTTCCTTGCCATCCTTCCTCATCACCTTCTTCTTATTTCTAATGGCCTCAATTTCCATCTGCTTAATGGACTCCATTATGGCATCAAATTTCACCACTTGAGTAGCATATCTCGCTTTCAACGCCGTTGACTTTAGAGTTGAGTTTTGAAAATGGGTGTTGAAGTTGCTAACAACATGTCGAAGGCAATATCTATGAAATACTGGTGTACTTCCATCTTCCCTTCTAGGCCAGTTTGCAATGGCGTTTTTGATACCTAGATGTCGGTCAGAAATTATGCAAATGCCTTCCTCAGGTATCACGTGGCCAATCGTATCTCGAAGGCACTGTAAAAACCACCTCCAACTGGACCCTGACTCACAGTCCACAACAGCAAACGCGAGAGGGAATACCTTGTTGTTAGCGTCAGTTGCCATTGCGACCAATAACTTTCCCTGATATTTACCATACAGATGGGTCCCATCGATACTGATAACCGGCTTGCAGTATTTGAATCCTGATATGCATGGACCGAAAGACCAAAACACATAATGCAACAATACGGCGTCATCTTCATCGGTGGATGTGATACGATAGAACACTTGGGTAGTCGGGTCCTAATCAATATATGCCATTAGCAATTTTTGCAACCTTTGGTAAGACTCTTCCCAATTCCCAAACATCTTCGCAATCGCCTTTTGTTTCGCATCCCATACCTTGTAGTAAGAAGGCTTCTGTCCACTATATTTCGTCTCTATCATGGATCTAAGATGCTTAACTGGGGTAGTGTGATCCTCACATAACTTCTTATGGATGTCTGATGCAATAAAATTACAACTCATCATTCTACCATCATTTCGCACCCCAGTCGGTATACACGTGTGAGGACCCACATACACGGTGACCATCCATAGTCTGTGGAGATCGGGCTTCATAACTGCGCAGACATACCACTTGCATGACTCATGCACGCATTTTGCACAAAATTTTTTCGTCATCGACCTAATGATCGTAAAATGTTTGTTTTCCTTGAGGGCACAAATTGTTAAGACGTGCTTCACCTCCTCTTTATTGGCAAAAGTCAACCCTTTGCACAAATTCATCCCCTCTCTCCAAGTAGACACAAATGGCATATCAATATGTGAAGGATCAAACATATTTTCCCAAGTATTTGCAGAGAATGACAATGCAGGAGGTGCGTAGGCAGGGATTGTATTCGTAATGTTTTGGACACTAATGACATTGTCTACATAAGGTTCACTACCATCCAATGTCTGATCGTCATCAATGTCCCTCTCAAAGTCCCCAAGGTCTCTACCAAGCGTGTCTTCATACTCATCTCTATCCACAAAATCTTCATCGTTAATGGCAATATTCTCATCAACATAGTCGTCATCATCATCGTCATCATCATTGTTAATGGCAGTAGTCTCATCAACATAGTCATCATCATCATCATCATCATCATCAACATGAACATCACCATCGGCATGAACATAATGATCCTCTACATGTGTAGAATACTCATATTGAGCATCTGGAACCGTAACCTGTAAGCTTGTAGTCGTTTGTTGGATATCTTCTTCCCAAACTGCACGCGGCTCCAATTGTATGTACAACTCAATGTTAGTTACTTCAGCTATTCTTTCCAACTTGTCAAACATGATCTTTACATGTTTGTCTATTTCTATCACCATATACTTGTAATTAACCCGATGCTTCAAGATTTCGTTTGGCATATGATAAGTAATTTGTATGTTGTGTATAGCAGGATTCTCACACAACTCTTCCATGATAATCTTCTTCAATTCGTCAAGGGTCTTCAACCTACGATCAATTTGGGTATAATAGGTCTTTATACCCGGCCCTTCAAATGGCAATCCCTTGTTCGCATTCACATTCTTAAGCGGACCACCGTGATATAGGATTATATCAATTTCAGGCATTGTGAACCTGTTCAAGTCAAGTTACTATGTTAGTTAGTTGATAACAAGAACACAATTTAACAAGAACACAATTTAATCAACTAACACACACAGACAATTCATCTAGTTTTTTCACCAGTGCATGCCCACAGGTCCAGACAACAGCAATAACCACCCAACCTTAGTTGCAAAACATTGGAGTCGCCTATTGATACTCAACAAACTAATTAAGGTAGATCTTATGTAAACATATGGTTCTGATCCAGACTCTAGAACAGAAATATAAGTTACCACACTCAAAACCTTAGACCATCGCTTGGCAAGTAATATACCATAATACAAGTTAAAAACATGGTATGAGCATTACTCTAAATTGTTTATGATTATTCATAAGGTTCAGTCATGATAACAATTCTAATGTTAAAATTTTCATCGAAGGCAGAAAACAAATGATATCACCTAATTCCTTTACCATAGTCCGTACAATTCTAAATAAAACTTATATTTCTTAGCTTTCAAACAAGCCTTAGTTTTCCACTAACATGATCAACATAAAAAGATCAAATAATTCTCAAATGTCATTTCCAAATACCAAACCGTTTCCAAAATGACCAATTCCTTATACAGTCATGTATTGTAGGTAACTACATTTTAAGATATTATGATACCCATTCATTCCATTCAATCACTACCCATTGCATACCCAAAATAATGATGAATAAAGTCAAAAAAACTTGTAACACACAAAATGGGCAAATAAATACTCAAAAAATTAACACTAACAAAACAAACTTCTATAACACACAATATAGGTAAATTAACTAAGTTATGTCAACTATGTACAAAATAATTAGTCAAACTCTTTAACCCACACCCATAGACAACTAATACCCAACTACAATGACAATCAAATAATGCAAACCCTTACCTGAGATATCAATTTGTTGAGAGGGAAGAGCAGTGAGAGAGGCAGTGTGATGAGTGAGAGTGAGAGGTAATGTGGTGTAGGAGTTATGGGTGAGTGAGAGTTAGTGAGGGTAAGAGCTAGTGAGGCTGAGAAAGTCAGTGAGGATACTCTGTTTTTGGGTGAGAAGGCTGTGTAGAATGTTAGAAAATGTGTTATACGGGCTGAGTGTTAAGAGTGTTCTGTTTTAATAATTTTCCCCAGTAGAACTCGAGTCTATAAGACTCGAGTTACTTGCATTTTTACCCACACTTGCACCAGTGCTGTAGCTGTAGTCGGTAATTTAACTCTTAGGATCTCGAGTCTTTAAGACTCGAGATCCTTGTATTTTTATTTAATTTATTTAATACACAAAATAAATTAAATAAATTTGGTTAAATAAAATTTGTTTAAAAATTCAAGGATCTCGAGTCTTTAAGACTCGAGATCCTTGTATTTTTATTTAATTTATTTAGTACACAAAATAAATTAAATAAATTTGGTTAAATAAAATTAAATAAAAATTCAAGGATCTCGAGTCTTTAAGACTCGAGATCCTTGTATTTTTATTTAATTTATTTAGAACACAAAATAAATTATATAAATTTGGTTAAATAAAATCTGTTTAAAAATTCAAGTATCTCGAGTCTCAAAGACTCGAGATCTAGGTGGCAACATTGTCCACGTCAGTCGGAATAAAATGACGGAAAGCGAGTATTTGAAGGTCGAGTTTTTTAAGTGGATCTCGATTTTTTGAAACTTGAGATGCTATTTTCTAAAATTGTTTCAAACGGTGTCTAACTTACTACATAGAAAGGCTGAAGAAGGTTAGTCTGCTCAAAACCTCATGTTTAAAGGCTCACTACCAGTTTTGTGAAATTAGTATCTCAGTATAATAAACAAAAGAAAAAGAGAGATAGAAATCAATCAAACTATAGAAAAATTTAGAGATAGAAAATACCTGTCGTATAAGCTGAAAAAAAACACCGAAGCAACAAAATAGTCATCTACTTTTCCATTTCGTTCTCCCAAAAATTGACTAAACCAAAAGCACTGTAGATTTAGCGATTCACTCTTTTTATATAGTTAATAGAAATGAGTTCTTTAATAATTAAAAATTATAATTTTTTTAGTATTATATACTAGATTCTTTGTTTTTTCACTGGTTTTTTATGCTTTAATTTAATATATTATCTATGTCAAGTTTGGTTTATATTTAAATTCTTTTTTCACTTCATAAATGAAATTTCTAATACAAAATATTTTTTTAATTTAAATTAAATTTTTATAGTTACAAAGTATCTGCATACTTAAATATTTTTTGTTTACTCATATTTATTTTATTTATTATTTTCTTTTTGTTAGTAGTTTGATGAATTATTGCTTACTTTTTTTTTTTATATAATCAAAAAAATCTAAAAGTGATACGGGTAAAACATTTATAATTATTTTCTGAATATATATATTTTAGGTAAAAATAAATTAACATAAACGTAAACATTAACAAGAGAAAATATGTTTTTTTGGTACCAATAAAAGTATATTATTTTTATTCAAATATAAACATGAGAATTATGAAAATTATTCCATCAATATTTGAATCAATTAGGCTATTTACAAATCAATTTTTTTACTATAAATGCAAGAGATGAATAAGTTTTGTTGTCTTCAAGCTCTAAGAATGTATTAGTGCCTCTCCTAATTACAACAGAATTATCATTTTATTAAAACTACTTAGTGTCTTAATTAATCATGTATGTATGTATATATTTTAAATTTATTTTGAAATTATGAATTAATACATAATTTTCCTCCCTCAAACCAAAATTCATAGTTTCGTCCTAGTATTTTATGCTTTAGTTTAAGTTTAATAGATCATCTATGAATAAACTTTGGTCACATCTTGAGCATCCAAAACCATATTTTGGTCATATCTATGCAAAATGGTATACAATCTAACTTTATGAATATCATGACTCATGATTGAATCTAATTACTTTTATTTTTGTCTTTTAATTTTACTTGCCGAAAAGTGTGATACCCTATATTATATGAGTTCAATCTATAAATCTAAAGTTTACCATTCTTCCCTTGAGACTGCAAGTGAAAGGCCAAGACTCTTGAGACAATCCAAGCCAAATGGTCAGTGATGGTGTAACACTACGAGGGATAAGGACATTTTGAAACAAAAGCCTTAATGATGACACTAGGAAAGGCAAGGACTAGCCTAGAAGCTGTATATAGTCTCAAACACATGAAAGATAGCATGATATATATGATTATAGGCTCATGTTTTACAAATACTCCAAGCCAAACTGCAAGGTTTCTCATTAGTTTTAGGCTATGATATCATATGTGAGGCCAAAAAAATTCCTCTTTTGTTCGCCAATCCACAATTCGCAAATTTCCCTGTTGATTTTTTTTTTTTTTTTTTTTTTTTTTTTTTTTAATGTGAAATTGGTTCACAAAGTGAGAAAAGCAAAGAATATTTTGGGCTCGAGCCTGTTTAAGCAAGTTTAATTTGGATGTGTCTATTACACAGCTTTGGGCTGGGCCAATATTCAAGTATACTTCATCTCATAGGATATCAAGATTTACGACTTTGTGCAAAACACATATTGGGTTTGGGTCTTGTAATATATGTTTCCTTGTTAGGCACATCTAGTTTGTGCCATTGAGAATTGGGCCTTTGTTTAAAACTCATATTCAAGTATAATTTGGATGTGTCTATTACACAGCTTTGGGCTGGGCCAATATTCAAGTATACTTCATCTCATAGGATATCAAGGTT
Organism: Quercus lobata; assembly: GCF_001633185.2. Classification (NCBI taxonomy): domain Eukaryota; kingdom Viridiplantae; phylum Streptophyta; class Magnoliopsida; order Fagales; family Fagaceae; genus Quercus; species Quercus lobata. The sequence goes on from NC_044908.1 coordinate 83,472,662, forward strand.
TACGACTTTGTGCAAAACACATATTGGGTTTGGGTCTTGTAATATATGTTTCCTTGTTAGGCACATCTAGTTTGTGCCATTGAGAATTGGGCCTTTGTTTAAAACTCATAGCATGTCTTAAGCCTCTTTTACCAGCTAAAAGAGGAATTTATTGATTTATTGAATAAATTTAATAGTTACAATGGAAGGTGGATTTGAGTCTAGGTGTTCAGTAGGAGAAATCAGTTAAGCTACAAATAAGAGGCCATTCTCATGTTCTAAAATTTTAAGGTCTATGACTTTATTTGACTTTTTATTTAATTGAAGGTGTGACTTTCCTTAATAAAAGCTTTTTTTTTCTTTAATGTGGATTAATGTTCAAAAATTTACGATGGATGGATATTTGGATTAATAATAATAAATAAATAAAAGTTCTAAAATCTAGAATACCAATTACTCCAATATATAGTGTATGTTAAATTATCAATAATTTATATGCGCCTGACTGGTGGCTCAATCTTTGGTCAGACTATTCTATTAAAACTCAATGGGACATGACTGCACATCCTTGTGCATACTGAAACATTAATGCAATTCCACCGCTCAGTGTGTGTATATATATATATATACAAACCATACATAACGCCATGCAAAATATAAAAATCTTGAGACCTAGTCCTCTAATGCTAACATTTTTATCAATATTAAGAGCAAAAGGATGAGGTAATATATCCATATATATACAAACCATACATAACGCCATGCAAAATATAAAAATCTTGAGACCTAGTCCTCTAATGCTAACATTTTTATCAATATTAAGAGCAAAAGGATGAGGTAATATATCCATACTAATAGTACAATGTTTATGATATATAACATCTTCATAATGATTTTTAGTTAATCTCTCTGGCAACCACCATGATCGTTAGTCCACTGAGCTCCACATCCATAGCAAAACTGGAACGCACACCTGCAACCAAATAAACAATATATTAAATCATCTAAAACCCACGGAAACTCCTATTTTGGACTCTCAAGTTAACTAATCAAAAATATTAATATTAAAGTTGAAGTAGAGAGAAAATTTAATTAAACTTCAAATTATATTTCAATTGAAAATTTGGAATATAATTTTTCACCACGTGTCTCTCTAAGTTTTTTTTTTATGTCAAATGAATTATTCAATATAAAAGACAAGAAATCCAATATAAATTAATCATCAAGAATCGAATAAAATTCTTATTGCATTTCAATTTTACACTAAGTGTCCCTCTAATTTCCCACTAATTTGATCTCAAGTTGTTTTTTATTTTACATGGGCCTCACTTGTGTTAAGTGTCATTCCATCTCTAATTTCTTGCTAAGTGTCTCTATGTATAGATTTATGAAACTAAACTTAAAAAATATAAAAACACTCATTTAAGAATATATTTTTTTTTTGCTTCATTCATTTAAGAATATATTATACTTCTATGTTAAATTTTTTAATGTGTGATACTTCTAAACTATTTTAAACCCATCTAAATTTACTTCTAACCCATTATATTCTAATCCCATTTGAAACCATTTCTAATCCATTTAATACAAATCCAGATTTTCTTGCAAAAACGGAGTATTTGTTAAAATAGCAAAAGTAGTTTTTTTTTTTTTTTTTTGCAAAAATTGTATGATGATTGATGTGAATGCTCTAAATGGGCTATAATTGATTGGTATCAGTACATGCACAAAATGCTTGGCATCTAAAGGGAAAAGGGTTCGTGCAGAGTTAACAACGTATAGTTTTAGATTTTATCACACAACCGACTTAAAAATATGGGTATTACACGCTATAGAAAACAATCAAGTTCTCAATAACTCTAAACACACACACGCACACAAAAAGAGGACATATAATAATACTTTTTATTTCCTACACCGCTAATTATATATGGTAATCTAAGCAAATACCTGATATAATTACGTACCAATTACATGACAATATTGGTTTCAATTCGTTCAACTCTAGTTATCAAGTAAAATAAATTTTGAATCTCATCAACGTCAAAAAGAAACTGATTGGTATTTTATCTCGATAGTAAAGAATAATCATCTTATAATAGATCTCATAGATTTCAAATCCAAAATTACATGACAGTGAAGATCATAACTGACCTGCAAGTCATATGTAAACAACCTTCAGTCCTTTCCACATAATATTTGCAATGGGGACAACTCCTCCATTTCTTCTCCTTAGCAAGTTCCCTGAAAATAAGATCATCCCTCTCTTTCTCATCCTCATTCGGTCTCTGAAACGCTTCACAATCCACCCCTGAATGCCACGGCACAGAACACTGTGCACAGAACAATCTATGGCAGAATGGACACTCTGACTCCCTAAAAACTTCTCCTTCTTCATTATCATTCAGCAACATTGCTGAACAATCCTTGTAAGGACAATAAAACCTCTGGGAACCAAACAGCTCTTCACATAGCGCCTCGCCCCACCTGTCCAACACGTCTTTGGGAAGCACTGCCCTGCAAGCATCGAGTTCTATGGTACCCTTGCAGTCCAATCCAGGGCAAGTAACAACGGTTATGCTCTCTTGGATCTTTGTGGTAACATGTTTGCCAATGCAATCAGAGCAAAATGAGTGAACACAGCTCTCAATTTTGAACATTTCGTCTCTATCTTTCCTTTCCACACAAATCTCACAGAAGCCATGCGATGATTCTCCAGCTTCTTTTGTAGGCTCTGCTTCTGGGGTTGGAAGAATTGCTTGTATTTTTGGTGATGATGGTAATTGCAATGAGGATGAGGCTTTCTTGTTGACCAATCGGGAATCGATCACACAGCCCATAAGAGCCTCTTGGAGCTGCAACTCTTCTGCACACTTTTCATCCATTACATCGAAAAAAATCCAAGCTTCTTCCTCATCAAAAACTGCTGAGGAGTAAACATCATCCACACACGTAAACTTGGGAGAGGCTGATTCTTGTGCCATATTACAAGTTCTGCGTCATATTACAAGTTCTGCGTCAATGATCTGTGCCTTTACTCTCTCTCTACTATGTTCTATGGAAATGGAAACGACTATTATTTTAAAAATGACTTAGGCTGTAGCATTGTTTTTTATAGGAAGATTAGGAACTTCGTCTAGGGGTTGCAACTTTATCTAAAAACCAATTCGAACTTCGTCTAGGGGTTTATTTTATCTCTGTTTTTTGGTCCTGAGCTACTCGCTGAAGTCCTATTATTTAATTGGAACAACTTTCTCGTACGTTTCCTTAGTGATATAAAGTGTGTAAAGGGGAAAGAGCAATTGGAATAAACAATTCAAGAGTCAAAGACTTCTATTGCAAGGAGGAGAGACTTCAGATCCTGTTCATTAACCACCCAATAATGGGTAATCTAAATCAGCAAAACTCTTACACTTATGAGTCTCTATTTTATTTAATTTTTTCATTTTAAGATTTTAGTTTTAGGAGTTCGGAAAATAAATAATGATGGATAAATTGTTATGTTAGTTGTAGCTTAGGTAAATCTTGTAGATTCCAGTTAGCTCAATTGGTAAAGTTTCTGATAGTTGAATAAGAAATTTGGGGTTTAATCCCCGTTTACACTAAAAACTTATTGGTATCTTGGTCTGATGATAAAGAGCTATTATTAGGATGCTATAGGCAGAAACTCTCTGGTCAACTGGTATAATTTCTGATGGTTGAATAAGAGACCTAAAGTTGAATCATTAGAAGTAGATATCATAAGTTGAAACCTATAAAAAAATAATAATAATAATAACAAAATATAATATGAAATGTCGGTTGGATTTATGCTTTGTATGCATAATTATGTGGCGGCTGTGGTCCAAGATGGGTGCTTCTTGGTTTTTGTTTTTATTTTATGACCACACAATATTCTAAGAATTTGGACTAAAACATGTCATAAGTCCAAATCAAGAGCTCCATTTACAAGAAATGGACTTTTTTGTATTTTTCTTGATTCCCTGATTCTTCGCACATCAGATTTGCCTTATGATCCACACTTTTCTACTATGCGGAATATGACACATAATTGATACTAGTATTTCTTTTCACAATAAATTCCTATATTTTTATACAAAATGAACTTCTTTGATCATTTGAGCTTCTGAGTTCCTGTTTTTTTATTTATTAAGAGATAATTATAATATACTACTAACCACAGAATTCAAACATTTTTTCCCTAAATTCAAAATATTCAAAGTACTTAATGCATGAAGAAATACCAATTCAACTACAAGATCATTCAAACATTTTTTCCCTAAATTCAAAATATTCAAAGTACTTAATGCATGAAGAAATACCAATTCAACTACAAGATCATTAGGCTGGTTCTGAGTTGTAATTCATGAAACCCATTACTATTCTTTGAAGCCTCAAGTCTTAGTGGGCAAAATAATACAGTTGGGTCAGTTGGGAACCCAAGTTGTTAAAGGCCACCTCACTAGAAGACAATATATTGATTGGGTATTTGTGAGAGATGATCCAATCCAATGCAATAAACTCTAGATTCTTTGAGCTGGACCATTGTTTCAACGTTAACTGGATATAAGAGGGGATGATGATCCTGATAGCGATGGACTGTGTGGCTGGGTTTAGACAAGCCCATTATATTAAATATCCGACTATGATATAGGTTGTGCTGGGCCTGGTCCATAGGTCCATAACAGTTTCCCATAAAAACACTGGATATTCATTTTATTTTATTATTTTCTTTTTGGTTGCTAGAATTTTTTAGTCATTTTGAAAAGTTACTTGAAGACCTACGCCACAATGAGTTGGAATCCAATTACAACATGAGCCAGCATTTGCCAGTTTTGAGAGTGGAAGTGCTTTTATTGAAGAACTCAAGGGATGTTTACACACCCAAAATCTTTAATTTCTTTCAAGAAGAGTATAAGAAGTCTTTGGACATGGTTGTTAATACATGCTATGATATTTCACCATTGTTTGAGTACAAGGTTTGCATGTATGGGCGTACTTGAGAACATAAGGTTATCTTCGATTGTATAGACCAAACAGTTGTTTGCAGTTGTAACAAATTTGAGTTTGCTAGGTTTTTATGTAGTCATACATTAAAGGTGCTAGATATTCAAAATATAAAACTAATTCCTTCTCGATACATTTTAAAGCGGTGGACTAAGCAAGTGAGAGTTGGATGTGTACTAGATAGCTATGGTTGCATTGTGAAAGAAGATCCTAAGTTGGATATAACAAATCGATACAAAGATTGTGTCGTAATGCAATTAACATTGCAAGTAAGGCTACCAAAAGTGAAGAAGCATCTATGTTTTTAGCTAGGAAAATGGTTGAATTAAATCTAGATGTGGTAAGGATTTAAAAAAAAAAAAACCAGATTTACCTTCCAATAAAATTGGAATGGATCCTTCTCATAATGAACATGTAGATGTTGCATCTATCGTAAGTTGTAACAGCTTATAAAGCAAATGGGATTAAGAAAAAAATAGGCACATCTTGTGTTAAAGGTCAACCTAAAAGTTTTATTGAAAAATGATCAAGGAAAAGGAGGCATCCTAGTGGAGAAACTCCTGTGACAAGTACTACTGTCAACATCCCAACTTCTTTATCTATTGACTATACATAAGTAACATAGGTAATTTTCTTGCATATATATATATTCTATTTTATACCTTTAAATGTTATTTTCATACTTGGAGTTGTTTTCATATTTTGTTTTATTGAAGGAAAGAATCTAAGCGGTGCTTATTTCTTTTGGAAGTTACTCTTATTTTGTTTTTGCTTAGTGCTTATTCTATTTCAGTTTTACTAGGAAATGGTAGGCATCAAGCATTGCGTCTGATTATTCTGCAAGGGATGGTGGTACTGGTAGTCATTAGATTCCATGGATGTGTACTTAGTGTGGTGGTAGTATCTACAGCTTACCATTAAGAAGGTATTTTATGCATATCTATATTTTTTAGTATAAATGAAAATTTCAAGAATTAGGCTATAGACTATCTATTGGTGTGATTTATAAATCATAAATTTTTTTTTTTGGCAAACCACTATGTTCTATAGCATGGGCAAGGAGTTTAGCGTGCAAGAAGTTTAGTGTGGCTTTGGATGAATCAATAAATTTTTGGCACTAGCAAGGAATTTAGTGTGGCAGACCACTATGTTCTGTACCATGTGATCAATAATTTGTTTACTGATTGCTACAAGTAACATTACTTTGTTTTGTTGTCGCATATTAGTTTATTTACTGATGCATGCTTTGGGTACTTTTATTGTTATAACTTATCAGGTGTAACTTTTTTAATATTGGATACTTTTTCTGGTCCAAATTCACTACTAGCCTTTTGATAATTTGAACCGTTTTTGCCTTACTTTATTTATTACAATCATCTCAAACTTGAATTGTTTTTGCCCATACTTCAAGCACTGCCATATTTTTCTTGATACACAATGTTGGGTCCTACTGCTGCCTGCAGTGGGGTACTGTTGTTTTTTCCCTTTGCACTGGGTAGCTGTTGGATTTCTGCACTGGATAGTTGCTGCTTGTAGCGTGTGGGCTATTGTTTTCTTATTCACTACTAATTTCCCTCTCGGCACTAGGTTTAGTTGGCAGCACTGGTTTTAGTTTTGTTGTAGTTTAGCTCCAGCCACATGTACTGTTTTGTTTCCCTTGATTGACCCCAGGACTACTTTGTATACAAACTATATCAATAATATATCTATCTTTACATCAAAAAAAAAAAAAAAATGTCACTGATTTGTAGAACCTGTAAAATTAATATAACCAATGTGTGACACATGTGCATACCTGACAATAAAAGGTGGGAAATTATTGTGTACTCCCGGAGTACTATAAATGCATACTCTCTCCTCTCACATGAATGGTGGGTCCCACTAATTAAATTCATGGTGAGACCCACCATTCATGTGAGAGAGGGGACTATGCATTTATGGTACTTCAAGAGTACCTAATAATTCTCCATAAAATGTTTATACAATTCACCAAAAACAGTTAAAAACCGATATATTTCTCAGCTTAACAACATGTCCAACCAATACTAAACTAACAATATCATTTCACATCACGGAAAATTATTCTCATATACACAAATATGCACTTCCACACATAAATGTACTGCACATCTATACACACAGCCCTTAGTTCTCACTATTATCTTTAAGTGTAGGCAAATGAAGGTTGGTGTGGACTCTTTTTATAAAGGATGAGGCAACCTGCGGTGAAGATAGAGCCAAAACTCACAATAAATTCAAATAAAATGGCGTAAATGCCCCACTTATAACTCAAAAGGAAAAAAAAAAAAAAAAAGGAACTTAGCAGCAGTAACTAATAGTTAATTATTAATTAAGCCAATGAATGACTGAACAAGATAAAACTTAAAAAAATTACCAACCCATTTCACAGAGGAAACAAAGAAAAGTTAGTTCCATTCAGCATTGATGTCTAAACAAACAAACAAACAAAAAAGACTAAGCAAACCCGAACACTTCCTTCATTAAAACCATAGACTTCATATAAATAGAGACCTAAACTTTTTTCTAAAAACAAACACCACTTATTTTTATCTAATTTCTACAGACTCAAGCAATGGCCCTCTTGGCTCTTTTAGCAGCAGGAGACTTAATCGATTTGGGCTATTTAGGCTTAGCAAGAGTTGATTTCTTCATCCTTTTAGGCCCAACTTTCTTCATGACCTTCTTCACAACCTTTCTAGCAGCCTTAGGTTGTCAGGGAGATAAACACCTTGGGGAGCTTCCTTGAATAATTAATATAACATATAGAGATATACTTTAACCCAAAAGGCCTAAGTCTGATGGGTATGTGCTCAATTATGTTATATTAACCACTCATTCTTCTCATATTTATACAATGTGGGACTTCACTCACACGTGTAACCCAACACAGGTTTCCTCACAACTTTAGTTATTGTCGTTGCTCTGGTTTTCCTTGGCTTTTTCTCTGTGTTAACCTTTGCAGCCTTGGTTGTTGTAGTTGTAAAGTTCTCCTTTTTAGCCATTTTAGATAGCTTATATGAAGCCTTGATTTTGATAAGCTTTCCTCTCATAGCAAAGTTCTCCAATTGGAGACCCAAAATCTTCTTCTAATTCAAAGGAAGCACATCCTTGTGCTTCTCTTCCATGTACTTCACTATAGCATATGGACTCGACCCATTTCTCTCATTCAAAGCCAACAAAGCTTCCTTGATCATCTGCAAAATCCCATAAAAAATCCAAAATCTTCATGTTTTATTAAAATGAAGTAAACGGTGTTTTATTAAATTGTGAACTCACAATACAAATATCACATGGCATATTGCAAAAGAGAATTCACTAAAGTAAAAACAAAATTCACCTTATGTCTCAAGATGTTTGAAATGGTTGAGCTGCAATAATGAAAAGTTACCAATCAATGCCATTTCACATTTAAAAATCAAGCTACAATGTTAATGACCAGTCACCATAGTAGTCTTAGAAGATATGACAAATGAACCAAAAAAATTCACTAGCCATTAAAATATCTCAAGGTATTACAAATATCAATCCAACAACTAGAATAACACAAACCCAGTAGCTAGAATTGAAAACCCAAATCAAAACAAACCAAAACAATAATAACATAGACCCAATAACAAAAATTGATACCCAGATCATAATCAATAAAGAAAAACTCTACCAAACCTCAAAATAACACAAACCTGGCAACTAGAATTGAAAACCTATAATGAGATTCAGCTAACACATACCAACGAATTTTCTTAGTGCTAGCCAACCAATCTACGAAAACAGAGCAAGATACAGAATTCAGAGAGCTAGATTCATCTATTTTATCCAATTTGAGCGAGAGAGAAGGAAAGAGAGAGAGAAAGAGAGCGTTGTAGAGAAATCTAAGAGCCAGTGAGTTTTGGGGTTTTCTCACGGGAAGTCTTAGTTTAAAACAGGGGAAAAATAAAAGAAGAAAAAGAAATAAACAAAGAAGAATACGACAATTTCACTATCAAGCAAGTGGACAAGTGTTTTAATTTTAAAAGGGGTACCTAAGGTACTGTACTTAAGATACTGTATCTAAGTTTTGCCCTTAAGAAAAATACTTACTCTTATTTGACTGTAAACAATTCAATGAACTCTAGAGGCTTAGGATGTGATTTGTAACACCAGAATGCATTTTGTAAATTGTATTCTAATGAAATTTATTTTTCTTACTTGATTTGCAAATAGTTGAATGAACTCTAGAGTCTTAGGTTGTGTTCGGTAATTGGTAGCATTTCTGAGGAATACATTTTACAAAATGTATTCCGATGGAATATATCTTTATAAACAATTGTCTTTAGTATTATGTTGAAAATTTTACTAAAAAGTATGTTGAATGATTTTTTTTTTTATTTGAAGAAAAGTAAAATGCCTTTTTTTTCACATTAAATCAATTTTAAATGGACAACTATAGTAACAAAGTTTTTTTTTAATAAAAACGGTTTGCTGTTCTTATAAAAGCCACAGCATGTTGTTTGTTTAGAGCAAAGCTACAAGAAGTTGTTGAAGTCTTTAATATTGAGTGGCTCAAATGGCACGTCGCTCACAAAGTTATTCTTTCTCTCGTGTTTATCAGCAAGGCAACGCTGTAGCACATGCCTTTATTAGAAAAACAATTTTTTCTTCCACTCTAAAAGTTTGGAATCTTGGATAAAGGATGTTCCTTCTGATTGCTTTTCATTTGTAATGGTTGATTTACCAGCAAATTAATAATACTTCAATGGTATTTTTCTCAAAAAAAAAAAAAATTAAAACTTAAAAATACCGATCCTAGTCATTAGTTTGTAACTAGTCCCAGACCCACATGTTGTGTGTGATAATTTTTTAGATAAAATACTATTTTAGTCCCCTAGACTTTATAAAGAGTTTTTTTTTTTTTTTTTAAATAGTTTTATCATATTTTTCATAATCTTGTCTATAACATTTTTTACCATTATCATATATTTATTGGTTGATGATTTGCATAACATAGACATTAAATAAGAGGTAGAACTATTCATTAATTTTTTTTTTAAGTCATGGTGTATGAAGATTATGATTTTATATATATATATATATATATATATATATAGATGGGTTCAAGTTACACCTGGTATAACTTTAAAAGAGTTACACCTTTTTGTAGCCTTTGATTTTTATAAGATCTAATGGTGATAAATAAAGCAATTTCTACTATCATTAATATTCTAGAAATTAATAACTTAGCTGTCTCCACAATAAATGTATATTATTTTATTCTTTATTTTCTCAATTTCCCTTCTCTTTTTGGCGTCACCTCTACCACAGCTCCATCCTCTTCACCATAAAACCAGTTGGGTTTCAGATGGGTTTCAGATGAAGACCCACCCTCACAAATACTAGTTATAAGTATTGATTGTCTCTTCAAACTTCATGGTTAAAGATTGAAAAAGGAAGTATTGATTTTGTTTGCCCTTTAGAAGTAGATGGTACACACAGAGAAAACTGGATCAATAATTTATAGAGTCTCCTTTATTAAGCTCTCACCAATATCTTTATGTATATGAACACAAACCAAGCCTGAAATGGTGAAATCATCAAGTTTTATCTCTAACAATTACTTCTTTGTTGTAAACTTAGGACACCAATTTTGCCACACGGTGACATTCCCCGCACATTTTAAGGTTCTTTATGATTCTAATTGATAGCTGCATATGTATTACAAAGTGATAATGGGTTTAGACCAAAACCATCATTTTTAACCAAGGACCAAGCCTTTCCTGCCACCATCGAGTTTTACTGAGACCCACCCTTTTTGAAAAACCCAACTCGTTTAAGAATTAAAAACCACCTCCAAAAAAATTTTGTTTTTGAGAAAAACAACCTCCACAAACTTGGTTAAGTACGTTTTGTCCCTTTGGTGGTTTTGTGGCCAACGTAATAAGGTGGAGCCATGGGAGAGATGAATTAGAGAGTGAAGGTGCATAGTTTTTGTAAAAAAAATGAATAATAAAGTGATGTACATTAATTTTGGGGGCAGTTATGTAATTAAATTTTAATATATTAATGATGTGAAAATTAGTGTCTTTCTCACCATTAGATCTTATAAGAATCAAAGGCTATAAAAAGGTGTAACTCTTTTCAAGTTACACCAGGTGTAACTTGAACCCATCTCATATATATATATATATATATATATATATTTATATATAATTTCCCTAGTTAGAGTTTGATTAGTTTTAAGTTTAAATTTTGTATTATTATATTTAATTTTGATTTTATTGCACTATAAAGTTTTCAATGTCCTCTGTATAGCCATCTCTATTTTATATCTTACTCTTCTTGACCACCTATTTATTTTCCAAATAGCGGCTATTAATAGACGTTTGATTTCATTTCTTTTTTTCTTCCTTCATTTATTATTTTGTATGTTCTCTTGCTAGTTGTAAATTTTATGGTTATCAATAAGAAATAGATATCACAAATGGCTGAAATAGTTATAGATGTAGTTACTTTAGTTGTATGTCAAAGGTTTTTTTTTTTTTTTTTTTTTTTTTTCAAGAAAATATAAAAGGCATTTCTCTAGTTTGGTCTCAATCAATTAAGATATCTATAATATATTAATAATGAGCCTTAAATTTTTTTAATGTATGAAGTGGTTAGATTAGTGGTATGTCAGCAAAGGTTTTATAAAAAAATTTTAAAAAATAATTCCAAGAAAATGTAAAAGGCCTTTTTTTGAAAAAAGAAATTGTGACTTTTTGAATTGTAGAAATATGATTGTTTTAATTACCTTGTGTATAGATTTCATTATTAAGTTATAAACATCTAAATTAAAGTAGATGAATATATAAATACAAAATTATATGTAAAGTTACAACCGCACAAGATAAATATGCATAGATAATTTTTTTTTTTTTTGATTATTCATGAGTCATTATTTCATTGTTTACTTATAAACATCTAAATTAATTTTTTTTAAATCTAAATTAAAATAGATGAATATGTAAAGGTAAAATTATATGAAAAGTTAAAAGTACCCAAAATGAGTGTTTAACTACTTGTAGATGTGTGTTTTTGGAAGACTAAAAGTATACACAATTGCTTTAGTTGGAACCATATAACCATACAAATATTGTTGCAAGTGGTTCTATCATTTGCAAATTATCAAGTTTGGTGGCTTTACAAAACAGAAATTTCATTTTGCAAAAAACTTTACATGAACTCCTCTTTTGTGACAACCTTTTTTTTTTTTTTTTCCTTTTTGCCAAAACAACTTAAAAATATTAAGACTTAAGTTAAAACATGTGGTAATTGTAAAATACGTCAGTGATATGAAAAATAGAAAGATTTAAATATTTAAAAAACATTTTTAGTAGATTGTAATATAAAACATTTTTTTCTTAATATTTTATGTAACTTTTCCCATAAGATCAATATTGTTGGCATCCTTTAAAGATAATACATAATATTTTTGAGAAGAAGAAGAAGAAGCAGAGACAATGCTAACACATAACATAAAATTATTAAGTCTGCATGATTTAAATTTGTGGCAAAAAAATATTAATGTATCTATGATAAAAGTTTTTATCTAAATGATATATAGTAGTTCATACTTTTTTAGACTTGATTCAAAAAGTTCATTCTCAATAGCCTTTTAAGTCTACGAATTGCTCAATCTATTGGCCTAGACACATTCAAAGTGTGCTATCTAAATTATAAATTATATGACCCTTTATCACACAAATATATTGATTCCCCCAATGTATGGTAAAGGAATGCAGGTTTGTGTTTAGCCATTTTCTTGATTTGTGCTACATAACTTAATAGTATGGAGGATGTAATTGGACTTAAATATTGAATAAAATAAGACAAGAGGAAAAAAGAGTAAAAATAAAATATATAGCAATAAACATCAAATTATCCAAGTCATTCTATGTAATATAATAACATTATATTATTATATACTATATGTATAATGCAGTAGGATAATATTTAATCAAAGAGCATATAAAGGATAGCAACTTAAAACACAAAACTAAATTGCATCGACCCAAAGTAGAATTCTAATTAACACAAAAATTCATCAACCTAAAGAATTGATGCAACAAAAAAAAAATCAAACAAAAAATGAAAAACAAATTGAGAGAGAGAGAGAGAGAGAGAGAGAGAGAGAAAGAGAGAGAAGTAACATTTTTTTTGTGAGAAAACTATACATAGAATGAAAAAGAAAACGTCAAATTTATAGTAAGATATTGAGAATAAGAAGAGTCAAAAGAAGATAAAAAGATAAAAAAAGAATGATATTAAGATAAAATAAAAGAAGATAAAAAGATAAATAAAGAATGATATTAAGATAGAAAATAGTGGAGAGATAAAGAGGTAAAAGGGAGAGAGAGTTTTGGAACATTAATAATAAAAATAATGGTTAAAAGAAAGTTTAATTTTTAGATAATGGAGTTTTTAAGTCACCTTAAATAAGAAAATGTTTAAAAAAATATATAAGAAAAATTGGAAATAAAAAATGATGATGTGACTCAACGTGAGCGTAACAACATTAAATGCTAGACTTCAGTTTTTAATAATATAAATATAAATATAAGATTCGATGAACTATGATGACCTCCCAAGCTTTGTTTCTTATAATATATATAAAACAGAGTATTGTTGTAATATTCATTCAATCAAGATAATCAACTAAATCTTGACCAGTCTCTCCAAAACTAATAGAATGCATTGAAGTTTCTTCATGGTATCAGAGCCTATAATGGCGTCCTTCACTGCAAACACATATCTATCATTAAATTTTTCATCACAAGCACCAATCTTGTTACTATCAGACATGCCAAACCTAATGTCCATCAGATTCTATTGATTGCAAAAACTTAGTTGATGTTTGAATATATCCTGTTCAGTTTCTTCACGATGATGAAGGAAACACTACTATCAAGAATATGGATTTTCAGGCTTGGATTCACAGAGATCAAGCATTACCTATCATTATTTCAATCCTCACTATGTCTGCTCTTTCACAAGCGTTTGGGTTATCTTTAGCAAAGAAGTGTAGAATGCTCTCAAGAAGACGTACACCTTAATTTCCAGATACAATCTTTCGAATCTCAAAGCTAAAATGTAGCATATCAGGAATAGAAATGATATATTCTATTGTTACCTACTTGCACAAGCTCAAAGAAGCAAGAATAGTCTTGTAGCTGTTGGTGTCAACCTCGATGATGAAGAGCTGTTATAGTTTTCTCTAAAAGGATTGCCTCACGAGTGTTGTGAAAAATTCTATATAAATGTGAATAAATTTCAGCGAGCACAATGGAAGCATAATCACACAAGAACACAAAAATTTACGTAAAGAACTCTTTTTCCTTGAAGAAAAAAACTACAGAACAAACTTCGCATAATTTCATTATATTAAATAGAGATTACAATATTTAGAGATATAACTTATGCAAAGAAAAACTCTTTTTTTTCTTTTCACTCACTGCTCTCTTTCTTATTGTATATCTCTCGTAATTTTCTCTTACTCTCTGTGTTTTTCTCTTCTCTTTTACTTGCTCTCACTCACTTAGTTCTTCAAGATTGTACTGTCCTCACACACTGGGACTTCTCACTCACTCATTGGCCGAATGACCTCATTTATTTATTATTCAGCTTTTCTTCTCTAGCTTGTAGGACACGCAAAAGACAATAGATACATCCTCCATACATATGGCTTGACTTTTGCACATAAAAGCTTACTTCATTTAGTTCTTGACAAGCTTCTCTCACAAGCTCATTTAAGGAGCTTTGACAAAGAGTGTGGGCTGGACTCGTGGGTGTCGGCACCCAACAGCGAGTGCCTCCCATTCTGTACTGCGATCAAAATAAGGAGTAATAAAGTCTCCTTCGATGAACTACATGTTATGTTACACAGAAGAAAAGTCAATTATAGACTAGGATGAAACTTTCAAAAATGTTCACCACATGGCAATGATGACCACCACAAAGAACTATCAAACTTGGTTCAAATCCCTTTCAAGGCAAATCCTTCAACAAAGGAAGGGGAAGGAATTTCGATTAAAGAGGCAGAGGTCGATATAACTATTTTCCCTCTCATTACTACAATCATCCAACTGGAAGTTCATTGAACTAGTCTCAGAATAGAACATATAACTTAAGGTCAACCTGTGAGATCTATGGGGATTAAGACAGGCCTTCACTTGGCCATTGATTGTTATCATTGCATGGATTATGCCTACCAATACAAACATCCACCAATAAAATTGGCAGCTATGGCCTCAACACGACTTCATACACTTCAACGTAATGATTTCTTTGTTACAACTACTTGATCCACTAATCACATCACGCCGAACCTTGGCAACCGAACTCTGCATCATCAGCCTTACACAGGTATATATTAAGCGACTCTCTGTAGGTAATGTACAAAGATTACCAATCTCACATATATGCAAAGATAGTATTAACACAAATTCCTTTAAATAGATCATGAATAACATCTTTTGAGTCTCTTAAATAGCTGCCAATTTTATTTCAGTTCATAAATTTGTGCTACAATCATTTTTGGTGTTACTTTGACTTAGGATGCACGTACACTTTATTTTGGGTATGGTATCTATATCGTATTCTTGTCATAACAGTGTCCCATTTGCAATATTATGTTATAATTTTTTTTAAAATTACTCGTGTCATCATATCGTACTTATACTTGTACCATGTCTATATCCATGTTTGTGCATCCTAGAATAAATTATGTATACAAGATCTTCCAACACGAAAAATCATTTACAAAGGGCCCTTAGGATGGCTTATATCCCATTCCCAACTAATACCTCTGGTCTTCACTGCGCTTTTTCAGCACCCTATCTATCAAACACATGGCATTTATGGCATCAATGCCTTGGGGATCCCAATAATAGAGTCTTAGGGTCTGTTTGATTTGGTGGATTTTAGGGTCGATATGGTGGATTTTAGGGTCTATTTGGTTGGGTGAATTTTAGGTATGATGGAAAAAAATGGAGAGAAAAAGGGGAGGAAAAGAAATTTATCAAGGTGTTTGATTGGGTGAATTTGTGGAAAGAAAGCTAGTAGGGCTCGGATGTTTTCTCCACAAGCTCACCATAATGTTTTCTTCCCAAATTGTGGAGAAAATTGAAGAGGAAAACCAAGAGAAAGAAATGGACCAAAAAATGTGCAACGTGTTTTCTTCGTTGAGTACTTTTTTTATTTCTTTTTTTTTATTATTATACCATCTATTTCTGTTTTATGTTTTCTTTTTTTGGTTTTCTTATTTAAAAGGAAAGATGAAAAAAATGAGAGAAAATGTTTTTTGGAGTGTTTGATTTGATGGATTTTAAAGAGAGAAAACTAGTGGGATTTAGGAGTTTTTTCTTTGGACCCACTAAAAATGAACTTCCCTAATTTGGAGGAAAAATTGAAGAGGAAAGAAGCCTCAGGAGGAAAAGTCTATTTTTACAAGGTGACTGCCCAGTACCCAGCCACAACTCAATTTGTTTTGTCCTTTTCAAATGCTTTTCTTCCTTTTGATTTAATCCGCTATTAGCGCACTAGCAAGGAATCAAGTTCCACTATCCACGCAATTGTTTTTGTTTTTTGGGGTTTCCCTCTTCTTCTTCTTCTTCTTCTTTTCTTTTTATTTTTTTATTTTTTTTATTTTTTATTTTTTTATTTTTTATTATTTTAAATATGCTATTTTAATCAATTTAATTAATCACATCTTACACACACATATAGAGATAATTTTGTTGTGCCACTTTTATAATGTGTGAAATTATTTTAAATAATATACTTTTAAGAAAAAATTGTTTCTTATTTATTATGTAATATATATATATATATATATATATATAAAGCCAACTTTCAAAGAAAATTCAATTAATTTCCAAATAAAATTTCAATTGTGGGCTAATTTTGTGTCATGTGTCTAATCAGGTTTTTTTTTTTTTTAATTTTTGTCTTAAGTGACTTAATTATTGCAAAATATTAAGAGTCTAATATTAATTAACTACAAAATAAAAATAAAAAACCAATCATATACTCTATCTACTACTATCATATAAAATAAAATTAAAAAAACCAATCATATATCTACTCAACAAAAATCACCACTCCTTCTATCTTATTAAAAATTAGAATAAAAATTATTATAAGTAGTATTAAATTTAGGCATGAATTTTAACATGCATCTAATTATGTTTATTTTTTCTAATAATTTGATTAATTAAGTATTATTTTTATGATAAAAAATGTGTTTATTTTTAGATGCATCCATACATATGCATGGATTACAAGCTAGTAGGGGTATAAGAATAAATTCATGCAAACTACATTTCTTATTCTCTCATTTTTCTTCTTAACCAAACAAATAAGTTTTCTATTTTTTCACTTTTCCATCATTCCAACCAAATAGACCCTTAAAGTCAACTCTTGCTTCTTTGTTTTCTAATCTTCAACCAAATAATGTACATGAATGTTGTAATTACTGCCTCAAAGTAAAATGCATCAATTGTATTATTTAAATAAGTCACACGATTTATTAAAAATATCATGTGACTATAAGTACACATGGATGAATTTTTTAACCACCACATAGTGGGTTGTATAAAAATTCCTACAACCCAGGTTGCATAATTTTTTTTTTTTCCTTTGTTAAATAAATGAACATAAATAAGTTTTGTCCTAAGTAGAATTCAAGTGATTTGGGGTTTCAAATAGGACGGTAAATGAACAAATGTATAATTTAATACAATTGTGAGCATATGTGGACAAATGCGCACATGTACAATTGTAAGCCTTAAAGTTTGGGGTTTTTCTTAATTTTGGTTTTTCGTGTTTGATTCATTTTTACTTGCCATCATTTTCATTAGTAATTTGAAAAATATGGTTTTTTTTTTTGCCTATAACAATAAAATTCATAGATTTTATAGCATTCTAGAACTAGTATTTCATGGAATAGTTAAACGTTATGAGCACTTAATGGTCTTATTATTTTATGGAAATAGATGGCCAGACCAATATGAAAATATAATCGACCATACAGGACCAATATATATATATATATAATCCTAAACTTTAATGATCAAAAGTATAATTTAATATTAAAAAAGAAAAAAAAAAAAAGAGAGAACCTAGTTATTCATTTCCAAATAAGTACAACATTGAAGATTTTGGATAATCCCAAATTATTTCTAGATTAAAGTACGCATCTAACAGTAAATATAAAAAAAAAATACTTAATTAAATTATATATTTAGACCTCCATCTTGATATTTGTTTTAAATTGTACTTATATATTAAATTGTTTGAAAGGATTTTATTCTTATCTTTATAAATGAAAAACATGAACCTAGCAAGTGAAAATCAATGGCATGGAGCTCTCTAACATGGCATCAATATATTTTATTCATAAGTATATATATATATATATATATATTAAAAATTTTATAATATAAAAATTAAAGTGAAACATATAAAGACAAATTTGAAATAAAAGTTTAAAGGTCGGTTACATAAAATGTGATTTTTTTTTTTTTTTTGAGGGAATAATATGTGCACTTAAAAAAATTATACGCGGAAGCAACTAACGTTGTTGTTATATTTTTTATATTCAAATATGAATTGACAAAAAAAATTTCGGTGGGCAAAGTCAAAAGTGAATTTTCGTAAACTGCTTGCCAAGTGAGCAAAAGCCAGCTTCCCACGCGTTCTTTCTTTTTCTCTCGAGACTCCAAAGTTCAGTCTTCTCTCTGTTTCTGTGTTGAGCACTCTGACACTCATTGAAACCAGAAGAGAAAATCGGCTTTGGCTTCTCACCCATGATGAGCATCATCTTCAAATTCATCATTTCGCTTCTTTTTTTCCTTTCATGCAATAGCTTCACTTCAACAGGTGAGGTTGGCACACTCTTTTTTTTCTTTTTTCATTCAGTCTTTCCAAATATAGAATCTTTACCTGTTTTCTTATTTTCGTTAATGATTTTTTCTTTGATCTTTAATCTTTTTAAAAAAGCAGTAGCTTTGTCTTTAAAGAATTCCATTCTTGGGGTGTGGTTGACTGATTGGAGTAACGTTTGTGGAATTTGGGAAGCTTTGTTTATTAAATTTGATAAATGAGAAAGTGGGTTTTACTTTGTTAATCAAACAGTTTAAGCATGTATGATCTTTTGCTCTCCTTGTTAGGTTGATTATGAAACATGAGCTATTTTCAGTTCTTTCCATAATCGGTTGGAAAATAAAGCTTTATAGAATTCATTTATGTTGCTCTTTAGATGATAGTTCACCTTGCTTTAACTGCAGAAAATAGTAGCATGAAAAAAGTTTTTCTTTTTTCATTTAGTCTTTCCAAATATAGATTCTTCACCCTGTTTTCTTATTTTCGTTAATGATTTTTTCTTTGATTTTTAATCTGATTAAAAAGCGGGGGTCTTGTTTTTGAAGAATTATATTCTTGGGGTGTGGTTGACTAACTGGAGTAACGTTTGTAGAATTTGGGAAGCTTTGCTTATTAAATTTGAGAAATGAGAAAGTGGGTTTTACTTTGTTAATCAAAAAAGCTTTATAGAATTCATTTATGTTGTTCTTTATGTGATATTTCACATTGCTTTACTACAGAAAATAGTAGCATGAAAAAAGGGATTAAAAAAATTGGCGATGTAAGCTGAATTATATCTTCTTTGTTATTGGGACTAGGAAATGATCAGTATATGGGTATTGACTATTGAGTAGTATTGGGGAGATAACACCTAGGGGGACTATAATTGAGGGCGTAATATAATATATAATGACACTGCTTAAGGTAAAAGTTTAAGCCTATGGGGGCCCAACTATGTTATATTAATTCTTAAACTTCTTTAATTTTTCTCCATTTGGGATTTCCACTCGCACCTGTATATCAACAAGTAGTCATGTAATATTACTAGAGGTTACTTCACAAATATGTATATATATATATATATATATATATATACACACACATATATATTACTAGAGGCCGTCGGTTACATTCCAATAGAAAATTTTGTCAAAAAGAGTTTTAATCTTACAATTTGAAGTTTTAGGTTCAACTACTATGTAATAATAATTTTAAAAAAAGAAATACAAATCTTATCATCTTGCCATCTAGGTTATTAATTAGCCAAACTAATTACTTTTTTAATTTTTTTTGGCTTTGTTACTACTTGAACAAGCTTAGGTATTCTCTCTATTTCTTAGTTTCTGTTATGCTTTTCTTTTTGCAATTCTCATTTTCCAAAGAACTAAAAAATGATGCTCTGTTTTGGCTGGTTGTTTCTGTTTCAGAAGCCTATGACGCACTTGACCCAAATGGAAATATCACAATCAAATGGGATATAATTAGCTGGACTCCTGATGGCTATGTTGTGAGTATTAGTTTATTGATAGAGTCTCTGTCTTTTGTGCACATTCTCTGTCATTTTAATGCATGTTCAAGTTAGAGATCTCTCATATTTCATTGCTTACTCAAGTAACTTCGCCTATTTTGTTGCATGGACTAAGTTTGTGGCTAGCTAAGAGAGATCATAGAACTAGGCATTATAATATGATTGAAAACTCAAAAAGGTTCTGAATTTTGAATCTTACACTTTGAGCTGCTTGTTCAGTACTTAAATCATTTAATCTAATTTTTTTGAGCAATGGAGTTATTTTCTGTTCATGTTGCTAATGTGCATCTTGACTAGAGTGATGGGGGTTTGCCTATACGAGAAGAAATTCTCTCAATTTCCTTCACCAATTCAGTAGCTATAATGTCTACCATATCTATCCAAAATGCAACATCGAGGTTTTCTTAATACTGTTGTTTTTCAATCCAGTATCCCTAGTTGAGATATTTATGATGAGCAACTGTTTTACATTTTCTTAGTTAAGAGGATGAATTGTAGGGCTTTATTCCCTTAGAAGTGATTGATTATGCAAACGGCCATCATTATCTACAGTCGTGAAGTATTTCTCTGTTGAGCATATTAAACTCATCTCTTTTGTCTGCTGGCAGAGGCATTATAAATCATCAAATGTCATTTCTGTTAGCTAATCAGCATCTATGTTGAATGGACAGGCAGTAGTCACAATATACAACTTCCAGGCATATCGTCACATTCAAACACCGGGGTGGACACTGGGGTGGACGTGGGCAAAGAAGGAGATAATATGGAGCATGACAGGAGGCCAAGCCACAGACCAAGGGGATTGTTCTCGATTTAAAACGAACATCCCACATTGCTGTAAGAAAACCCCAAAGATTGTGGATCTATTGCCTGGAACACCTTACAACCAGCAGATTGCAAATTGTTGCAAAGGGGGTGTACTCAGCTCATGGGTGCAAGATCCAGCTAATGCGGCAGGTTCATTTCAGCTCAGCGTTGGTTCAGCTGGAACCTCCAACAAAACAGTCAGAGTGCCTAAAAACTTCACTCTGAAAGCTCCAGGACCTGGTTATACATGTGGACCTGCAAAAGTTGTTAGACCCACTAAATTTATTACAGCAGATAAAAGGAGAGCCACACAAGCTTTGAGTAAGTTAATGAAGATTACATCTATATATGCTCTTTTTCAGCTTTGAGGATCATACCAGCACTGTGATAGTTTCATTTTCACAGCAGATGATATGCATAAATTTTTCAGTTGGTATTTTGCTTATTTGTTGGGTTTCAAACATGTCTCTCTTTCATGGCAGTGACATGGAATGTTACATGCACATATTCGCAATTTCTAGCTCAAAAAGCTCCTACTTGCTGTGTCTCACTCTCAGCCTTCTATAATGACACAATAGTACAGTGCCCAAAATGTGCATGTGGTTGCCAAAACAACATAACCCAGCCAGGGAGCTGTGTTGAGTAAGTTCTCTTAATCAGAACAACTTAACTCTTTCTTCTAACTTCTAACTTCTTTCTGGATGATATTTTCCTCTGTGGATTACAGGGCAGGTTCGCCATATCTAGCTTCAGTTGTTTCCGGTTCTAGCAAGAACAGCTATACGCCTCTGGTTCAATGTACAAGTCATATGTGCCCAATCCGAGTCCACTGGCATGTTAAGCTTAACTATAAAGAATACTGGCGGGTGAAGATCACAGTTACAAACTTCGATTACAGGATGAACTATTCAGATTGGAACATAGTTGTTCAACACCCCAATTTTAGCAATTTGACCCAGACTTTCAGCTTTGACTACAAGTCATTAACACCTTATGGAGATATCAGTAAGTGATATCCTAATATGCAGATGGTCTGTTTTTATTATTTTAGTTGGGGTGGGGGGGTTGGGGCACATTATCTGTTGTTCTGAATTGGAAGTTTCTGCTGTCACGTATAGAGTGAATTACTAGTTGTCATCATTTTTCTGAAAACAATTGCGTTTTTTACTTTTTACTTGTAATACAAATTGGAAGTTGACAAAATGTATTTAATGTATTCTTCTTTCCAATAGATGATACTGCCATGCTATGGGGAATTAAGTTCTACAACGATTTTCTCATGCAAGCTGGCCCTCTTGGTAATGTTCAGTCAGAGGTACTTTTTCGGAAGGATGCGACTTTCACTTTTGACAAGGGTTGGGCTTTCCCTCGAAGGGTTTATTTCAACGGTGATAATTGCGTCATGCCACCTCCTGATGCCTATCCATGGTCGCCAAATGCTAGTTCCCAGCAACACATCTCCTTGCTTACTATAGTCATGACCCTCTTGTCAACCTTGACATTCATGTTTGCATATGCCTAAAGCTTCTAATCTCTGGTATACTTAAAAGTGATACTATAAAATTTTCAGCCAGATCAAAGAGACTCCAGTACTCAGGCAAACTGACTGAAGTTTCATGCATTTGGGCTATTACTTCCAGCCGCAGTTAAATGTGATCTTGTGAGTGCTATGATCTGTTACCAAAATATTCTGTTGTACCAGATAGGGGTGGGTGAATTAACGACCTTTTTGTTGCTTCTAGCTGTTGTATTTATGTTCACTTACTGAATCATCTTGTTTGTATGATATCCACATCCATTTTGTAAAAGTGATTGTAATAACAGGAACTAGTAACTAGGACTGTGTTGCCCAAAGAAACAAGGACATGAAGCTACTTTCTCATTTTGATCACAGTATTGTTTTTACTCTTACTCGTATTTTTATTAATCACGTGCGCATGTTGATTCAATTAAATCTCATCCCTTGATGAATCAAAGGGTGATTTTGCATGTGAATGAAACATCTTATTTATAAGGTGCTTACTTGATTCTACAAGGAGTATATTTTGTCCAGTAACCTTCGAAGTATATCTGCCTATTTTGTAAGAAGAAACATAGATGAAGAATTAATATCACATTGCAGTATTAGGAATCAAAACACAAATAGATTTCTCTATTCACAAGCTCATGTATCATAGAATACAATTCCATCTCCATAAGTCAAGTTTGGCTCTTTCAAAAGAATATTGAATTGTTATACCATTTCTCTCTTTTATCTGTGTCAAAGTAACTTAAGCTTCAAAATTTTCCATAACATTTCTTGAGTCCAAGAAGCTCATCACCAGATAGATATCAACAAGAAAATCAATGAAGAAATCAATGTTGATAAGGCAAGTAGGCTTTTAGGGGCAGAATTAGGCAGATGTGGGTATGTATCGGGTGGGGGCAGCATGCACTCATCACCATTGAAGTAAACTTTGCGAGGAAATGCCCATCCTTGCTTGAAGGTGAAAGTGTTCTTGTCCTTTTGAAGAAGCACCTCTGACTGAATGTTACCAAATGGTCCAGCTTCCATGAGTAAGTCATTATAGTATTTCATGCCGTAGAACATACCTGTGTCATCTGCATATAAAGTGACATTGAATATTGTCACACACCTGAACCGAAATTCAATCCTGTAATAGTGTAAAAAATGGAAATTTATTGCACTTACTTATAGATTCGTAGGGAACAAGAGGTTTGTAATCAAAGCTGAAAACTTGTGTCACATTGTTGAGATTTGGATGCTGAACAACTAGACTCCAAAGCGTGTAGTTCATCCGATAGTTGAAGTTTGTAACAGCAAGCTTCACACGCCAATAGTCCTTATAATTTTGCTTCACATGCCAATGCACCCGGACAGGGCACATGTGGTGTGTGCATTGCAACAGTGGTGTGTTGTCTTTCTTCGGAGTGTTTATTCCCTTCATTTGAAGAATTTTAGAGTCGCTCCTGTAAAACCAACATTCATCATTTGATATGATGTTGCAACTTGATAGATGCATCGAAGTCAAGATATTAAAAAGGAGAGACTTACTTGACACACTTGTTCTTGTTCTGGCAACCACAAGCACAAAAGGGGCAAGGAGTGATTGTGTCATTGTAGAAGGATGAGAAAGAAACACAACAACTTGGGTTTTTCCTGGCAAGAAACTGGGAATAAGTGCAGGTCACGTTCCATGTCACTGCATGAGATGAGAGGAAAGATGTTAACCATTGTATTTGTATAGCAGATCATAATGACAAATTTAGGACTAAAAATTACTTTGCCCATAATCTGAAGCCTTAAATACTACCATTTATCCTAAAAGTTAGGCCATTGGCGATTTTAATTCTTGAAGTTTTAAGTGTTTGCTTTTAGCAGTCCTTTTGAATCCTAAATGACATGGCCAAACTAAAAACTGTTGCGTCATTATTTCATTTAGGACTAAGCTTTCAAGGAATTAAAAATGATCACTTTAAACTTTAGGAACTAAAATTGATCATGGGTTAAAGGTTGGGTATCAGGCTACCAGCAGTACATTTTGGCCTAATCTGAATCAAAATATTAAAATAACTGGAAAAACATCATTTATTTATAGTAAAATCAAATTCTGCAAGACAGAAGTGATCTTTCAAACAAGAAAGGTGTTTTAGAGAATGAATTGTGGAACACAGATTCATCTGGAGTAGTTGACAAACTTCAATATATGTGAAGAAGGGACAATGTAACTTACTCAGTGCCTGAGTCTTACGGCGGCGGTCTGGTGTGAGGAAAGCGGTAGAAGGCACAACCTTAGCAGGGCCACAGGTGTACCCTGGCCCTGGACCTAACAAGGTGAAGTTCTTGGGAAGTTTCACTGTCTTGTTTGAAGTACCCGCTAGCCCAACACTCAATTGGAAGGCTGAGACAGCAGCAGTTGGATCTTGACCCCATGCTGCCACCACACCACCTTTGCAGCAATTTGTGAATTGCTGGTTGTAAGGGACACCAGGGAGCAGATCTACAACTATTGGAATTTTCTTGCAACAATGAGGTATGTCACCTTTGAATTTGGAACAGTCTCCTTGTTCAGTGGCTTGAGCCCCTACCATGGACCATATCACTTCCTTCTTAGCCCATGTCCATCCTAAGGTCCAACCTGGACTCATTATGTGGCGGTACATTTGGAAATTGTTCAATGTTACAACCGCCTGCCAAATATTGGGAAAGAAGCATAGTCATCCATACAATTCTAAATTCAATAAGATTCATAACAACCCTTTTCGGGGTTGATTCGAATCTTCAACAGATTAGTTAGGATCGGCAACATATATTCTTTTCCGTACATAATTTTTTTGACATGTATGTTAATTTTGATATTGGAAAATTTGCTATAAGCTTTTACTCACCACATAGCCATCTGGGGTCCAAGACATGATATCCCATTTAATTGTAACGTTCCCATTTGGATCCAAGGGATCATATGCAGCTACAATTACAAAACAGAATGAAGGGAATTGAGAAAGAGAATAATACAGAGAGAGAAAGAAGGAAGTAAGTAAATCCAATTAGCATTTAGGGAACTATAAGCTTACCTGTATAAGTAAGCAACACAAGGAAGAAGAAAGCGGAGACAAAAAATCTCATTGTCTCAAGCTTCTAGTATTGTTGTTAAATTCAGTACCCTGAAATTTCCAGTATCAAAGTGGGGATGGCTACTGGCTAATGTTTGTATATAAGAAAAGAGAGACTGTTGGAAGGAAATGTCGGTTATAGAGATGGCTTACCAATAGGTTGTTAGATACATAAAAAAATAAAAAATAAAATGGTAAAGTCGGTGTCACTCTTTTTCTCATGGGGTTTCTGGAGTTTTCCGATTGGCTTCCCATATCTTGAAGCAAGGACTAACGAGGGAGAGAATAGGCGGGAGACACAAAGACTAAACTATATTGCGAGCGCAACACTCCAACGGTCCTGGTTGAATTGAAGGTGACATGATGTGTTGGGACTCTACTCTAATAACCCCAATGAGGAATGAACCATCTTTGTGTTTAGGAGTTAGGACTAAGGCATATGATTGAATGAGGTATACTTGTTAAATTCTTTCTATATAGTCTCCCTAATTTTTTTCTTCTTTTGGGTGTTTTCTTTGTATTGAATTTT
The DNA here is from genome assembly GCF_001633185.2 of Quercus lobata. Taxonomy (NCBI): domain Eukaryota; kingdom Viridiplantae; phylum Streptophyta; class Magnoliopsida; order Fagales; family Fagaceae; genus Quercus; species Quercus lobata. The sequence continues at coordinate 83,499,019 of NC_044908.1, forward strand.
AGTGTGCGTTTGGCTTAACTGTTGCAAAATGATATTTTGGGTTTAAAATATATGTTTGTAATAAAAAATTATAAAGAGTTTCTGTTGCAAAATGAAGTTATGGGTTTTAAAAACACGTTTTTAGGCTCCAAAACACCTAACTAAACGGACGCCTAATTGGTCAAGTTCCTTTTTTTTTTCTTTTTTGTATGAGCAAGCTGTTAATCCATTCTACCTTCTAGCAACTTGGTTATGGAACTTGGTTATGGAATTCTGATTAACATATATCACTTGTTCATTTTCATATCCAATTCCAAAACCGAAACGTGAACATTCATAAACCAAAAATGTGACCAATAGCAATATTAATATATTATTCACAGACATAGGCAAACAGTTCACGGAAATGTGGTAGGTTAGGTATCATGGTCATTTTGCCGAGGCCATATTGACAAATATGTAGTCATAGAACTTGTTGCCAACTAAATTCTGATTTCGTCCGTTAAAACCTTGCTTTCATAT